>NC_065582.1:99303455-99963010 GCF_024542745.1 Macaca thibetana thibetana
TAGAATTCAAATATGTATTTGTTAACTTTCTATAACATGTTTAGAACTGTAGGTGCTGTTGATTTACGGAGAAGACGTACTTAGCCATTTAGGAGAAATAATGCACTAGAATTTAGAACTAATTATTTTGAATGATGAATGAGAAACAGATCAAGATGAATTTAAATATCTAACTTGGGTAACTAAGCAGATGGCAGTTAAATCAACAGAATTAGGAAATTACTGAAAAATAGCAGATTTGGGAGATATGTGGAGCTTGAGCTAATCAGAGAAATAATCTGTAGTGTGATATCAGAAGTCATTTGCCAATTTAAGCTCCAGTGCTCATAAGAGATTGCAGCTATAGGTACAAGTTTTATATGCCCTCTGTATCATTTTTGATTTTATTATGATTAGATAAATTACATGTTTATTGCAGAAAATATGAAACGTATAAATAGAATATAAAAGCTTCTCCCAATCACATCATCTGTTAATAATTATAGGGGTTAACATTTTGGCAGATATTATTCCAAAATTGAGGTTATAATGTTCATTCTCTTTTTTCAATTAACTTTTTATCATAAGCATATTTCCATGTTCCTAGACATTAATTTAAAATTAGCTACATGCTCTGTAGTATTGTATTGATGAAGCAGGATACTTGAGTATCCCTTTTTTGCGGGCAGGAACTTGAGTACATGAGCACGGGAACTAGCCAGCTGCTTCGGTGCTGGTAGGGGCAAACTCCACTCACTCGGACCTGCTGCATTCCACTGCTTGCTGGAGGGAGCAAGCAGGTGAATGAGCGCAGGAGCTGGGGCGAGCGCTTTTGGGCACCAGCAGGAGCAAACTCCATACCGGCCCCGCAGTAGAGTCTAGGGGGATGCCTGCGACCCCTGGAGGCCCAGAAGAAGTGTTACAGTACTCTTTTAGCTCTGCTGTTTGAGGACAGCTTATGTGTTAACAACTCAGCGGGCCCTCTGCTCTTTTGTGTGAGGCAGCCGCCTTCCTCCAGCGAGGGCAAAGGGTCGGTGTGACAGCCTTCTGTATCCGCACCCAAGCTTTTGTCCAGCGTCCAGGAGAAATGACGTCACAAAATTAATTGGAGAACGGTAAATGTGGGGGATTTTATTGTGATGGAGGTGGCTCTCAGCAGGAAGGGGAGCTGAAAAGGGGACAGGGTAGGGAGGTAATCTTCCCCTGAAATCCCGCCATCTCTGGTCGGATTATTCTCCAAAGTACCGATGTCAAGCTGTCCCTCTGAAGTCAAGCTGCTTCTCTCTGATGCCCAGCCTTAGTTCATCTGCTTCTCTTCTCTCTGCCAGCCGAGGATGGGGTTTTCACTGGCACAGGATAGGGGGTGGGTGGTTTCGGAAAAGGCAACATTCGAGCAGGAAAACAGGGTTGTAAGTAAGTTTTTTTTTTTTTTTTTTTTTTTTTTTTTTTTTTGAGACAGAGTCTCGCTCAGTTGCCCAGGCTGGAGTGCAGTGGCGCGATCTCGGCTCACTGCAAGCTCCGCCTCCAGGTTCACTCCATTCTTCTGCCTCAGCCTCCGGAATAGCTGGGACTACAGTCGCCCGCTGCCACGCCCGGCTAATTTTTTGTATTTTTAGTAGAGACAAGGTTTCATCATGTTAGCCAGGATGGTCTCGATCTCCTGACCTCGTGATCCACCCGCCTTGGCCTCCCAAAGTGCTGGGATTACAGGCATGAGCCACCATGCCTGGCCCAGGGATGTAAGTTCTCACTTCGGGCCAGAGTATCAGGCTTTTCAACTTGAGGGTGGGTTTTTTGGAAGGGACCGGCTCTCTTCTGCTCAGAATTTCCCTGCCTCCTGTCCCTATCATTATGTAAACAGACCTAATAAAAATTTATTTAGTTCCATACTATAAGCATTTTAGGGGTTTTAATTTGTTATAGTAAAATATTGATATGTTTACTATCTTTTCATAAATATGTTGGTACGTCTCTGATCTTTCTTTATTAACTACACTTCTAGAAGTGGAATTAATTTAACAAAATATATGAAAATTGGACCAGGCACGGTGGCTCACGCCTGTAACCCCAGCACTTTGGGAGGCTGAGGAGGGTGGATCACAAGATCAGGAGTTCAAGACCAGCCTGACCAATATGGTGAAACCCCATCTCTACTAAAATACAAAAAAAAAAAAAAAAAAATCCAAAAATATCCAGGTGTGGCCCACACCTGTAGTCCCAGCTACTGAGGAGGCTGAGTCAGGAGAATTGCTTGAACCTGGGAGGCAGAGGTTGATGTGAACCGAGATTGTGCCACTGTACTCCAGCCAGGGCAACAGAGCAAGACTGCATCTCAAAAAAAAAAAATATATATATATATATATCTTAATGCTCTAGCTAGTGATAGTAGAAAAATCTACTAACAGTGAAAACTCTTGGACTCGAGTGCCAAAGCACATTTGATCACACGTGATTCCATTTGTGAGTTTAACTTTAAGCAGTTTGCAATGAACTATCAGTTAGGAATATAAATTAGATTGAACAAATTCAAATATTTTTCTTGAAATAATAACTACCATAAAAATAAACGTAAATGACAAACTAAAGTATGTTTGCAATACAAATGGCAAATAATTTGTTTATTTAACAAAAGACAAAACAGTGGGCACATATATAAAATGCTAATTCATGAACTATATGGTATGTTCAAATTCACTAGAAATTAAAGAAATGCACATTTAAAAGAAAAGTACATTATATTTTACTTCTCAGTATGGGAGAGTTTTAAAAGCATGGTAATACCATGTCTTAGCAAGATGTAGTAACATTAGTACAGTACTTTTACATTCTGTTGTTAGGGATGTAAAATGATACCATCTTTCTGGTAGACATTTTGGTAGTATGTATTACTCCATTTGAATGAGCATATTATCTGAATTAACAATTTTACTTCTGGTAAATTTTGTTTTATATGCCTACTTATATAGTTATATAAAAATATTGTTATATATATGTATGTTTATATATAATGACATTTATGTATAATATTTTTGCTATATTATTTATAATATTGAAAATTTGGGGGAAAAACAAAGACCTGCAAATAAAGATGATTAATATTCTAAGACAAAATAGAATGCTATTCACATAGAAAAAACTCATGATGCAGTTTTATATTCATTGATACTGAAAAAATTTTATAAAATATTAAATTAAAAATCAATTTTATTATTAGCACATATATTGCATATATTTTGTGTTTATATGCATAAAAAAGGATGGAGAGCCATAATAAACATAAATGTTTTTGCAGTTATTTCACAGCAGAATTTGGGGGTGATTATTTGCTTTTCCTTCAATGAATACTGTATGTGATATGAATGAAACAAAAAAAGCAACACAAGCTATTTTCCTTCATACTGCACAGTTGATCCAGTTTGCTGGTTATGCATCTCCCTTCTGTTTGCACTTGAATATTCTCTCAAAGGACATTTAAACTCCACAAAAGATCAACATTTGACAACTTAGTGATATTTCACTGGTAGTAAAAATGACAACAAAAGCAGAAAGAGGTAAGTACAACTTTCATGTGCATTAATTTAGATAAAAATAAAAGAAAAAATATCTTAGGAGTGGAATTTTAGAAAGAAGTGTTGTTGCGGCATCATCTTCAAATTGTCTCTGCTTCTCACCCACTTGCTGAAATATTTTGTGTTATTGAAAAGGATATTTTAATATTTTATTTAAAATAAGAATATTTCAATTACGTAAATAATTTTGTAACCATCAGCTTTGAACATTGGAACACATTCAATTGTTTCTAACAAAACATATTCAAAGCAGCAGTAGGTTGTTCTACCTTCTGAAACAGCAAAGTCATTTATTGCATTATTACGTGTGTGAATTGTGGGTATCTTTCAATGTGAAGTTTGTTCTTATCACTGGCCCTGAAGTTATTCTAAAGTGAATTATTTCAGAGAGAGAACTTCAAGATAGTAAGGCACAAAAAAATGACTTCTTTTTCTGATTTCTTTCCTCAATTACTTAATTCTTCACCTTGAGATATTTAGTTAACTACTTCAACTTCTTCTAGAATATGAGTTTTATGAACACATAGTAGGTTCTTAAAAATATTTGTTTTGTAGAAGCTTTCAGATGTTCCTGATCATCTTTTTGTCAAGATTAAATAAAATATCTGAATGCTTATCCTGTAGTAAGTGCTCAATAAATATTAATTGTTATTATAATTAGCTTAATCGCTGTCAAAATATTATCTTTGGATATGCAGTTGTCTGTTCAGCAAGTATAGAAATTTGCTTCTTACATTAAAAAATACCATACAATAGATTATTGCCTTTAAAAATGGAAGTTAAACTCAAGATGCACTAAATACACCCTATATTAAAATTTACCATCACCTCCCATACACAAAACATGGAGTTTTGAACAATGAAATTTAGCTGCTAAAATGTCATCTCACAATACATCCACTGAGTGAACACAATTTTTTCTATATTTGATTCCTATCTGAAATGTCTCAGGGTGATGGAGATTAAGTCAAGGGTAAAATATAATTCTGTGCGAAATAACTCTTCTCCTGTCTTAGTTACATAGTTATATAGGAGACAGTAGGCATAGCGATGAAGAGCACTGACTGGATTCAAATCCTGGGTCTGCAATTACAAACTGTACGAACTTAAAGCAACCACTTTGCCTCACCAAGCCTCAGTAAACCATAAAAGCACATATACTTACCTCCCACAGTTGCATTTGTTACGATTGAATTGAATGGAGTATGTAAGCGCTTGGTACAATTACTAATTCAGAGTTAGCACTCAATAAGCAGCAGCAAGTCTTTCTATTGTTGTCCAGAATTAAAAGGAAGTCTTTGGTAATTCTGGAGTCTAAAACTTTCAAGAAATCCAGATGAAGACTTAGATTGGTATCACTCTGTATCTCTCACTATGCATAGCATTCCTCATCAAATCAATACACTTTGCTTTCTCTCATCCGCCTTCTGCTATTTTTTTTTGCACCTAGCAGTCATGCTTCCCCTATATAGCTAGAGCCTTTGGGATCAGTCTGTCATCATTCAGTATGGGTCAATCTATGTCAGATGCAAGTGCCTTCCTTGTAATCAATGTAACTGACTTGTTTAAAATGAATAGAAAAATACAGTAAGTTTCCCATTAGAAGAATATATCTTAGTTCCATGGTTGACCATTGTATGGCAATAATAACATTATTGTCTTTGAGCTGAAGATTTCATATCTCTAAAACTGAGGTTATATCCACCTCAAATACTTTTGGAGAGGATTAAATAAAATCCTACATAAGTATTAAGTAAAAGGCTATGCCTACCACACAGTGGTTACTCAGTGGATGACAGTGGTTGCTTAGCTGTTGATATAAACATTATCATTATCATGATTGCTAGTGTTGTTTTTGTAGACTCAGTACTTAACAGAGCCTAGAACAGTGTTTGCATGTGAATGAGTGAATATAACTATAGTCTTACTGCTGAGCAAGTGGTATCATTTTACATCCATGAGAGAGAGCAATGTTTTCTACTGGAAATATGAATGAATATTGGTAGCATCCATAGAACACAATGGCAGCTATTTGTAGCTTCTGATGGTGATGTAACTCAGCTATGTGGCTCAAGGTACTGGTAAGCCCTTAAAATGCAGCTGGCTTAGCTCCTTTAAATAAAAATGATTAGACAAGAAAAAGTAGAAAACAGATTTATTTATAAACCATCCTACAAAGACGCAAGGTGCAGTTCTGTTTTCGTGACACACCAGCAACTCTTTAAATATTTACTGTCAACCTGGGGAATTCATGTGTAGACGGATGGCATATTTAGGCCTTTAATGTGCCATCTCAGCAGGGCCCGCTTAAGGCTGCCCATCTGGAAGATGAAACTTTACAGCCAATTTAAAAATGTTTTTTCAAGGACAGATAAACTGTTTCTAGCTGATTTTCACCAAGACATACGAAAGCAAACCTGGTGCTTTTTTATTTGGGAATTAACATTTAAACCAGAATTCATACTTCTTTTCCGGAACACCTGTAGAAAACTCCTGCATAGTCAAGACTAATTTAAATTTGGTTCTATAAAACAAGCCATACAACAATGTTGAATCAGTAGAGAGACATATTTTCCTCTTATGGCAGCAAAAGCAGTAAAAAATCTAGTTCGAATTTTATTCTCACCTCTTCTCTTCAGACTTAATGGATAGGTATAATGTGTTAAGTCTCTGCCAATTGAATGAAATTCTTCAGAATTCTACCAAATAAATCTCTAAATGTTATGGAGCAATGTTACATTCCTCTTTGAAAGTTTTGCTTTATTGATTTGTAAAATATCTTTCAAAAGGTATGATACGATTGCTATCTCGAATCTCAAATGCCATAGTACTGGTCAGGATCAGTTCACTGAGTTAGTTGTTCACAAACACTCCTGTGATTTGAAGGATATTTTTCACTCTTCTCTCCCTCCATCCCACTCATCTTTACTCTTGTCCTTCCTTCCTCCTGCCCTCCCTCCCTCTCTCCCTTTCTTCCTTTCTTTTCTTTCCTTTCTTTCTTGGATTCTCATAAGCTAATAAAGTTGGTGTTCTAGTGTAAACCTATCTAAATATTCAACCTCCTTTCCCTCTCCTGAGAGTTCAAATTATTTTCTTCCAGAAGCTATATTTAGATTATTTCTCCACAAAATGATTTTTAAAACTCTGTATATTACTTAATATGAGGTATAAGCAGAATTCTGGGGAATTGGGGTGGGAAGGAATGGACGAGCAATAGCAGGAGCAAGAGTCATCATGAAAGCCACAGTAAAAGCGTTCAGACCACTGACAAAATCCCAACCACATTCCACAGCACAATCACAGTATTCATATGAAGTGCCCCCACCATTGTAAGAATCACTGAAAAAATACTAAAGAGCAAAATTAGTTTCTTCAAAATGATTGTCTGTAATATTCATTTTAAAATGGAGGTTAACTTTCTCTGAAGTTATCTTTTTGAGAATTAAGAAGAAGCATGTGACACAGCTCTCTTTCTCTCTCCTCTCAGTCCTCTGAATAGCACATTCTTGAAATTAGTACTGAAATGGAGTAGCCAATATAATTGGATAAAATCCAGGGCAGTAACAGCAGATAGCAAGATGTCTCTCTGAAAGTTACCTCTTTTTCAAATGAAGTCCGATATTACTTGACCAAAGAAAAGATGATTCTCTTGTTTGTGATGTCTGTTTGCAGGGTTACAGCGTCCCCATTTACTTGGCAGTTAGTACAATTAGCCAAGTTAACTGGGTAAATGGGTCTGCATTCAACTATTACCCAAGGTTTTATGTAGTTTGAAAACATTGACCATCATTAGCAGAATTCTTCCTATCCTCCTGCGCCAGTTCCTCAAATGTACTTATAATTGGAGAACCATATAATTAGGCAATGGTTACCCTTATTGGAGAACAAATTATTTGGAGAGCTATTTTCAAAGAGTTGGCATGACTAGATCCCTTTTTCTCTACATTTCTTGTGTACTATTAAAAAAATGTGTTTACAATGTTTCTCAAGTCCTTTTCTCCCACCATTGTTCTTATTATGTTTTTTATTTTATATTATTATTTGGACATTATTACAAGCCTGTAGAAACTATTTTTTTTCTCCATCTTAAAGTTGTGAGCTGACAATTATGAGCTTTGTAGACCAACTCTGCTTTGACCTGGGATCCTAGCACATGGGGTGAGTTCATTCATTTTCTACAGGACAGTTCCTTGAGATTTGTGGATTTTTCTAAGTAGATCAAATTTACATAAGTAAAGAACAAATTTCTATCACATTTAAGCCATTCTCCTATTAGGTGTTTTTCTTTATGCAGCTGATCTTAATTCTAACTGGTTCAGCTAGTCATCAGGGATAGACACAAACAGACCCTACCTTCCTAGGGAGGGAACACTTGATTTAAGTCTTGAACTAGATCTTTAGCCAGATGGAGCTTGGGTTAGCAGAGGTGAGGTTGCTGTGACTTAGAAGACTGGAGAATTAAGAGCATTTTTGGGTAGAATAAATACTATGTTCAGATGTACTACAAGTACACTCAGATTTAAACATTAAAGCTTATGAAGGAGGTACCCTAATATGAATCACTAGTTTCCCCTTATCCCCATCTTGCAGCAGGCTGACCTCCACGAACTGGATCAACAAGCTCCTCTGCCTCTTGTCGTTCTGGCTGGGTTCAGTCAGTAGGAAGGACCAGCAGAATGTCAGAGTGAAGAAAGAGAGGGAGGTTAGGAAAAGTATTCCCTCAGCTTCTTCCCTGAAGAGCCAGTCAGGACTGGCTGCATACTGAAACCATAACAAGTCCTTTGCCAGATGCAATTAGTCAATATATTGAGACACTGGGGATTGCAGCAGAGAAAGAGTTTGATAATCAATCGTCATGCAGTCAATTGAAGAGACCAGAGGAAACCTCCAATCTGCCTCCCTGAGAGGTTTGTGGTTAGGGCTTTTAAAGGGTCTGGGCAGGTGATGGGGATTGTGGGGATCACTGATTGGTTGAGAAGCGAGGGGTGAAATTGTGGGACAGGAAGACAAAACTGCATTCCTGTGCTAAGTCAGCTCTTTGGTGGGGGTCTTCAGACAGGCTGCTGTCAGCCATTCTGCGAATTCGGGATCTGAAAAACACTTTAAGCAATTCTTGGGTAAAAAGGTCCAGTGCCAGAGATTCTATCTATAGGAACAGTTAGGGATTAAGTGGTCAGCATGCTACATGACTCTCAGTTACTCAGTAGTTTCAGGGAGGCGGGTCCAAGCGCACCCTGGTCAGTTTCTAACTATAATTCTGCCTAAAGCCTGTTGCAATTCTTGTTAACCCTATGAGACTCCCTCTACCAATGGTAGTGGCTCCTGACAGGTGACCTTCTCTCTGGGTTCCAGTGACTTCTCTGTCCCTTTGTCCCTTTAGACCTAGGGGTGGCAGTAGTATCCTGCTGTTACTAGCTGTTTAAGAAAAAAAAAAAACTATTTTGTTCTCGGTACATTCAACATGGAACACTTTTGACACAAGATGTGTGGGTTTCCCATACAAAGTAATTCTGACATTAACACCCGGTAGTTAGCACAGACCCCATAGGTTAAGGATTCAGACCCACAAGGCTGCCCAACCGTCCCCCTCCCCCCCTTCAGATGCCAACTTGAAGTGGTAGATCACCAGGTTGCCCAACATTTTGTTCAACTTGGCTACAAACTGGAGGTTCCCATGACCCCCTGCTCACTTTCCATCATTTGCTAAAGCAGCTCACAATTCAGGAAAACAGTTTACTTACAAGATTACTAGTTTATTACAAAAGATATCTTAAAGGATACAAATGAACAGCCAGGTAAAAAGATAAAAAGAATACTAGGGGGAGTTTAGAAAGGTCCCAAGCACTCTCTTGTGACTTCTCTTGCTGATACTTTTGTAAATGTCCCCTATATTAACCGCTCCTCAAATGAACCCTATTTTGATAGCTTTTTGTTTCCTAATGGACCCTGACCTATCAGAGTTCGGATCGTTTTATTCTGCTAATTTATAGCACCTATTAAAAACAGCAGGAGTAAGAATCCAGTAAAAGTACTTAGGCTTCAAAATACCTGGATGAATTTTGTGAACACGACAAGAACTTTTTTTTTTTTTTTTTTTTTTTTTTGAGATGGAATCTTGCTCTACAGCCCAGGGTGGAGTGCAGTGGCATGATCTCAGCTCACTGCAATCTCTGCCTCCAGGTTCCTGGTTAAGCAATTCTCCTGGCTCAGCCTCCCAAGTAGCTGGGATTACAGGCACACGCCACTGTGCCCAGCTAATTTTTGTATTTTCAGCAGGGACAGGGTTTCACCATGTTGGCCAGGCTGGTCTTGAACTCCTGACATCATGATCCGCCTGCCTCAGCCTACCAAAGTGCTGGGATTACAGGTGTAAGCCACTGCGCCCAGCCAGAAAGAACTTTTTGAGAATTATTGAAATCACCCTCTGAGTTAAGGAAGCTGTGAGAAACCGTATCTTCCAAGTTCTCCTTCTCCTGGTGCACTCCAGTGTACAAACACATGCTGTCCGTGATGGAGCCTCATTTTATGCTGTTAGAAGACTTACTGTTGAGTCCCTGCTATTATTCAGTTTGTTTCAAGAACTAAGTCTTAACCAAATGGTTTCTACAAAGACTTTGCTTTCTTCCTTTATCCTCCCCCAACCCATCTGCTCTGATATTGCTTGCTGAATAAAAACTTTACTTGTTAACTCTTGAAGTGGCTTTTCTTCTCTTTGCTCAGAACAGTAGCTGTATTTTTGTTTTCATCTTCTCCCATGTTGCTAAAGAGAAGGATTTCTCCTTTTATTTTAGGAAGAATCATTACATTCTTGTAAACAGAGTCAAAAACAGATTTTTCTGTTGTTCAGTAACTCCACAAATCCCATGAATATCACTTGAAGGCTACATCCACTGATAGTAGCCGCAGAGGTAGCTTAGGGTTACGTCACATACAATAGACAATGGCACTGAAGCAGAAGAGAGGATATCAGTGTCAAAGAAATATACTGATGGTGTTTAGCTAAAGATTCAAATGGGTATGAGGAATCATAGAAGATGAAGAGGGAGAGGTAGGAAGGTGATTTTACGCACATTCCTGACTTACACATTCTTCACTGACTGATATCCCACAGCAGTGACCTAACTCAGAAGACTCTTTTATATGGAAAGCAACAGTATCAAAGATTTACAGGGTACCCACATACAACAAAATACCAAAACAAAAAGGATAAACAAGAATCTGATTAGTGATATATTGAAAATTTTAGGGGAAGACATGGGATGATCTTTTTTCTCCCCATTGTAAAACGTTATGGCAAACATCCCTATAATGTAAAACGGGCTAACAAGGGAAAAGTAAACCAAATTCATTACTATTCGGAAGCCAGACAAAAATGTGAACTTGAAGGGGAGACAGATGATTGGGCTTAAATATTCTCTTCATGGAAGAGAGATGTATAAACCTGGGAAGTGGGAGACAAACCTTATGGGAAGGTGAGGGACAGGGCTGCATAGGAGCAAAGGTACTCTAAATATGTAGATAGAGTTCCCCAGGTAAATTCTTGGAGCTGCCCTCAGAAGAACAAATAAAAAGTCTCTGGGGTGTGGTTTTCACTCAGAGTCTCTTCTCTGGTGGTTGCTCTTTTCTGGTTAGCTGATCAGATCCCTAGGGAAGAAGTCTCAAGACAACTGCATTTGTTTTGGAAAGAAGCTTTCTTGGTCAGAGAAGTAGATTCCAGAAAGTCCTTCCTTGTGCTTGGGGAGAAGGGAAGAGATGAGACAAGGTTAGAAGAACTTGATTCTGTGGCAACTTCCAAGGCCTTTCAGCCTGTCAAATTGCCAGTCTTTGGGGAATAGAGTTCTGAGCCCCAACAGAACTTACTGTGTGCCAGAAAGGATGAAGAAATGTATTTCCTTGGCTTGTTCTGACATTGTGTAGTTTCTCTTTTAATCCTTAAAACCACTTGAAAAATTCTTTTTTATGTCTATCAATAAATATTGATGTTATTTCTTCAAAAATAATTGTTTTATTTATGAATAAATAAATACAATTTATTTGTTGCTTCAAATTGTTTTGATGAAATGTGATTTCTTTTGAAAAAACAAATCAGTACTCAAAGGTTTATTTTCCATTCTGCTGTTCTCATTTTGTTAGCCAGCTCTTATCATGGACTCAAAATGGGTATAGCAGTACAGGCATAAACAGCAATGTCCAGAAGTGAAAAAAGAGGGAAAATAAAAGAAATCCTTGTGTATCATTTAAGATCTAAAAAATCTTTTTCCGAATCCCCAGCCATCTCCTTATGTTTCTTTGGAGAATTAGGTCTCCAATGGCCTGAATTAGGTCACATGCTACTTCTTAACCCATTCTGATCAGTAGGCAATGGAATTACCAACATTGGCTTAGTCAAGCCATAATTATCTAATAAACATAATGGGTTATCAAGATCTCTGCCCTGTAGCAAAGGCCAGCCTTTCTCAAAGCATACCTTCAGGGAAAGGAATACTAACACCTAAAAACAGAAGAGTTTCATTAGTAAGAAAAGGGAAATAGCCTTTAAGCAGACAATCACCAATGTCTATAAGAGTGACTGAAAAATCAAAAAGACTATGTAAATGCAAAGGACTATAACTGAGAGAAGAAAAAACTATAATGGAAGGATTTTAAGTAATAACTGTGTTACAGGAAAGGAGCCTCAATCCAGACTCCAAGAGAGGGTTCTTGGATCTTGAGCAAGAAAGAATCCATGGTGAATCTGTAGTGCAAAGTAAAAGCAAGTTTATTAAGAGAGTAAAGTATTGAAAGAACAGCTACTCCATAGACAAGAGTAGGATGTTCCCGCAAGTAAGAGGAGGAACACGTCCACCATGGGCACAATGCTTGTTTATACGGGGAGATGTGCTCTGCTACAAGAGTTTGTGATAAAGGATTAATTTTCTTAATCACTATATTTTCAAGAATCGATATTATTATCTTTAAAGCAAAATAAGAATACATTTGTTCTTCAGATATGGAGATATCTGGACACTCCCAAGTCTGGATCTGTTTAATAAACATTATTAATTTGTTCCCTTACCTGTAAACGTCTAGAGGCTAGGAATGCCAAATTTTCCGGGAATGCAGCCCAGCAGGTCTCAGCCTCATTTTCCTAGCCCTCATTCAAAATGGAGTCACTCTGGTTTGAACACCTCTGACAATTGGGTAGAGGAATTTTTTTTTTTTTTTTTTTTTTTTTTTCCCCTGGAGAATGACTTTGCTCATTCCCTGGAGGAAGTCTTTGTATAAGCAGCATTTTATCTTTTTTGGAAAAGGAAGGAAGGAAGGAAGGAAGGAAGGAAGGAAGGAAGGAAGGAAGGAAGGAAGGAAGGAAGGAAGGAAGGAAGGAAGGAAGGAAGGAAGGAAGGAAGGAAGGAAGGAAGGAAGGAAGGAAGGAAGGAAGGAAGGAAGGAAGGAAGGAAGGAAGGAAGGGAAGGGAAGGGAAGGGAAGGGAAGGGAAGGAAAGGGAAAAGATGGTAGCTAGAGAATATTTATGTCCTACATCAAGGAAGAATTGAATTTATTGAATTTAGTTTTATTTAATTTCTTGTCCTGAAAGATAATCTGCAACTCATCCAACCATGGGTCAAAGTATAATCCAATTTTCCCACTGAGCTGATTGACAAATTCTTATCTTAACAAGATTAAGACTTTAAAGCAGTAACTTCTCTGATGTTTCAAAAAGCAATAGCTTTTTACTGATTTTCTTGCACATTTGACCGCTGCTTGTCTTGTTAAGATGCCATTTGTTCTTTAAAAATCTTTATCGTCTTTATATTCCCAGTCTTTTTTCTTTATCAGTGGCAATAGTGCTTTCCATTTGCCCTTTAGCAGACTGAAAGGTGAGGGCAGCTGTCTAAAACATCTGAAACACTTCTAAGACACCTTAAATATTATAGGAAAATGTGTAGCATAGGGCTGTCCTGGCAGCAGAACTATGAATCCTAAGCCCAAATTCAAGAATATAGTATAGTATACTGTAAGCAGAGAAGGATTTTAGATGTGACTATAGTATGCTATAAGAAGATCCTATATGTGAGTATGAACTTCTACCTTTATCCAAAAAAGTAAATGTCTAATAAAAACTGTTTTCCTTCATTTATCTTTTAGTGAGTAGCCTGTAGGGGGCTTGACCTTCTCAAAGACCTTCCCAAGAGCCTTTTCGGTATGTGTGAGTATCAGTCAATTTATAGATCCATCTCCAAATAAGGGAGCCTGGGTTCTCTGGAGAGTTGGCCCAGTTCTGAAAGGAAAGCTTAAAGTAGCCTGTCTGCTTATGAGTAGAGGTTATCTAATATTAGCTTCTGTGTGATGGAAAGCAAATTGCCTTAACTATTAATCACTGCATAACAGACTGACCTCATGATGCAGAAAGGATTTTAAATTAGTAATAGCTTTATTTGGGGAAAATGCTCAAATGCATTTCATGCAGATTAATCAGGTTTTCAATTATTCTTTTCAATTCTTCCAGAAAAAAAAATCTGATTTTCAAAATTTCTAATTTAATTATCAGCTTCAGAAAATGTAAATGATCACTTGCATTGTAATCAGTTTAATGCCAGCAGTGGTAAAACTATGAGTGTTGCTCAAAATATAAGGAAATGTCTCTAATCAGACATAACTATAGTATATATAATATACTATCAGTATAGGAAGACCCTATATGTGAATATAATATAATCCTTCAAACCAGATATAATCATCCTGCCTAACATAAAGTAAGTTTTTGAAAAAACAGGGCCTGAAAAAGATGTTCTGGTCTGCTAACTGGCACCTGAAGGAGAACAGTAATTTTATTAAATATGTGCAGTAAGTCAGATTGCCTGGGTTAAAATCCCAGTTCCATAATTTTTTGGCCATGTGATTTTAAAAGGTTCTTCAAAGTCTGTGTTTTAGTATCTTCATTTGTAAAACGGTAATGATAGTAATAACAATGACAGAATTGGTTCATTGTAACCATTAAATTAAGTAGCATAAATAAGCTACTTTGGTGACACATGGCTCAGTGTTAGAAATTATTAGTATGATATCACTATCTCTTTTAAGTTGAAGAACTTTCTTCAATATAATTTTTATCATTTTTAATAGGATTAGAGGCAACCTGATTCAGAAATTTCTTTACATTCTTTGCTTGGTATAGCCAAACATTCATTGCTTTACGGGAACTAGAAAGCAGTGAATTAGTGCATTCTATCAGTAAGTTTTATTAAGGTCCTGGAAGGAGGCAGACCTTATCCTAGACATTAAGCAGAAATGATGAAAGACACACAAAAAAACCAAAGATGCCCTTCGCATGCAAAGAATTTACAGTTTGATCAATGTAATCAACACACAAGAAAATAATCAACAATAAACTAGAATTAGAAATTACTCACACGTTATGCATATCCATAATATTGCATCACCTCCATGATGTAATAATTATTAGTTGATAACTCTCTCCCTGTGAGATTAGAAGTTTTTTGAAAGCAGCTATGATCCTGCTCGTCAGAGGTCTAGGTATGGTACCATGCACTCTATAAGCGTGAATATTTGAGAATAAAGAAACTGCAGCAGTCAGGGGAGTGATCACAGTTACATGAGTGGAAAGAAACTGGAATGAAAGAAAAAGGAATTGAGGCTGCTGAGATAATTGGCTCTCCCACTAATTACCTATGGATTTGAACCTGTGAAATGAAAAGATTAATCTAGAATCTAGATTAGTATTATTCCAAGTTTTTTTTTTTTTTTTCATTTTTAAATAGGGCAAAAACATTCTTCAAAGGAAATCTTTTGAGTAAAAGCCAACAAGACTAGAGGACCACAAACAGCCTTGGGATTGCAGAGACATCACCTGGATGAATCAATGTTTTAAGCTGAGTCCTGACGGACAAATGGGAGTTACCCGGGAAAAGAATGTGAACATAAGAGAAGATTGTTCCAGAAGCTAGAAAGAGCATGGCATTAAAATCCATAAATTTTGGTTGAATTCAAGAGTGCAAAGAGGAAATGGAAAGAAATGGGGCTTAAAAAGTAAGCAAAGGCCAGATCATAAAGGTCCATAGAAACTATGTTAAGAAGTTTTGGACTTTATCCTTATGGCAGTGGGTAACTATTAAAGAGTTTTAAAGAAGAGAGCAATCTCAAATTTGTTCTTCAGAAAAATCATTCTGGCTCTAATGCTAAGAAGGAATGTAAGACAAGCAGCATTAAGGCAAAGATGTCATTTAGGAAATTGTTGCAGTAATTTTAGGAAGAGAAGTCAGAAGCTTAAGCCAAAAAGGTGACATGAAATCCCTTATTCCCTGATTCACTCGCCTCTTTTCAACTTCATTATAGCGCTGATACCACAGTCCTGGCCAAATCTAACTCTTTTCTAACTCCATTCCTGTACTTAAGAAATTAGATGTAGCTGGGAAAAAACAAACAACTAAGCTGATAGATCTCATTTTAAATTCATGAAAATAGCTACCTATAGGCCCTTAAAATGCTGCTCAATAGTCATATTCTACATCCCCTGTGTCCATTCAGTCTTCCATTGTCCTAAAAAATATATATACATTTTATGATTTCTCTCCTCTCTGAAAATCCCCAATACCTCTTTCCCCATTCTCACTCTCAGCTTATGACCTTCCTTCTTACTTCACGAAGAAACTTGGAGCAATCATAGGTGCCTTCCGCAGATTCCCACCATGACATCTAGCCACCTACCTATCAGGACCTGCCACCCTCCCTTCTATCCAGCTACTTCAAGTGACGTGTCCATGGTTCTATCCAAAGCCCATCCCTCTACTGCATCCCATCTCCTCTCACCTCCTTTAGGGTGTCACTTTAGTTGCTCTCCCCGCTCTCCTTCATCAGTAACTTTTTAGTCATTACCAAATATTCTTACCATCACTGAAATATAATGTTATTTCTCCCATCTTAGAGAAAACTTTTCATTACTCCACCCATTTCACCAGCTCCCGTTTCTTTGCCCCTTTTTGCAATAAACCTCTTGAAAGGTCTATCTATTTTTCCAATTTCTCTCCTCTCTTTTCTATAAACCCATGGCAATCAGACTTTTGCTCCCACCACATCAGGGAAATCATTGTTACCAAAGTCATCAAGGATCTTGTTACTTCTTAGATGTAGGTCCTGCTTTTGCTTAATGTATCAGTAGTATTTCAGTCAGTCATTCTGTCCTCCTATAAGTGATTGACTTGGCTCTGAGGATAACATATTCTCTTGGTTTCTTTTATTGTTGTTGTTTGTTGTTATTGTTGTTTGAGACAGAGTTTCTCTCTATCGCCGAGGCTGGAGTGCAGTGGCACAATCTCAGCTCACTGCAAACTCTGCCTCCCGGGTTCACGCCATTCGCCTGCCTCAGCCTCCCGAGTAGCTGGGACTACAGGCGCCCGCCACCACGCCCAGCTAATTTTTTTGTGTTTTTAATAGAGACGGGGTTTCACCATGTTAGCCAGGATGGTCTCAATCTCCTGACCTCGTGATCCACCCACCTCAGCCTCCCAAAGCGCTGGGATTACAGGTGTGATATTCTCTTGGTTATTTATCCTACCTCATTGATTACTCTTTCTTGGTTTCCACTTGTGGTTTTTCTTCTCTCAACCTTTTAATATTAAAGTGTTATAATTCTCAAATTCTGGGCCTTCTTTCTTCTCTATCTACTATGAAAGTTGTCAGAATCAAAATGGAATCACTTGTATTAAAAGCTCTGACAAATGAAGCTGGGGAAAACCATGAAGAGAGGCTTCTCATGCATGAATGTCTGATAACAAGAACTATCACAAAAGACTTAAAAATGACAACCTTGCATAAAGGCCATCTCAACCTCATACGAAAAGTATTTCTGCAAGAATATCTGCCCAGCAACTGCCTGTCCAATCTCCAACTGTCACAACCCTTGTTATTGATCCTTGTAGTCCAGGATAGTTATCTCAAAACAATTATGCAATCTTCCTTATTTTTTTTAAACTTTGTCTTTATCACCCAGAATACCCACATAGTTTACTATGGCACACACATTCCCATTTTGATGCTCGTACCCAAATAAATATTATTTTCTTTTAAAGAGCTTCTTTTTGTCTGTTATTTGGTTTGACACTATACTTCCATGGTAATTGTATCCAAACCTATAAGTTTAAATACCCTCTATATGCTATTCAGCCCAGTCCTCTATTAAGAATATCATAGCTAAACCCAGAGTATCTTATCAAATGGTCACAGTAATTGATTTAGGGGTAAGTATATAGTGTAAGCTAGTTCAATAACAATGAGCCTTAATACTTGCTCTGGGAATTCTAGTGCATAGATTCACATGTTCTTCACTGGACATAACGATTTGGAGCTTGAAACTGCTGTAGTCAATATATGCCAAGAGGCCCACTATATGCCTGTTTTTGGAGTCAAAATAGGAAGGAACCAGATTCTAGAAGTGGATTCTGATGACCTTGTTTGAGTCCTGAGTGAAGCCACACCTTAAACCAGATCAATTCTTGGAATATTCAGTTTCATGAGAGTAAAATTATTGTTTTTAGTTGAGATTTCTGTTGCTCACAACACATACATCCTATCTGATATACATCCACATGAGTTAGATATTTTTACCTCTAATTCATATTAGGTTTGTGCAAAGGTAATTGTGGTTTTTGCATTACTATTAATGCAATAGGAAAACCATACTAATGGTTTAATGCAAGAGAAAAAACCATGCTAACATGCCTATATAATTTTCCCAAAGTCAATCATCTAGCAAATGCTGGCATCAGGTTGATCCAATAGTCATATTTTAGCCTCCACATTCATAGCTACAACTCCTTCTGAGTGGGAGTTTCGAGATACTGGAATGGACAACATTCTATATGTGTCCCTTTAAAGTGTCCTGTGCGTGTGTGTGTGTGAGTGTGTGTATACTCTCACTCTAACTACTAAATTAGAACATTAAACAAGTAGTCATATTTCTTAAAAAAATAAAACAAAGAAATGATTCTCATTTATTATTTAGCCGCACTCCTGGGAATATCCTGAGAATCAGCTTTACTCTCTGGTCTGTGTCCTCAACTTTAATTCTGTTCTTCATAGAACAATGAACATAGTACTCTCACCTATGGATTTTGTGTTCTTATATTTTCAGATCTGTATCCAGTAAACAAGAATCTGCTTTTGTAATGTCTAAATTTTATACAACAGATTTATTTTCCTACCACTAAAATGTTAGTGTAAGTGAGCAGGTCAGTGAAATGCACACAGAATGAGTAATCTGGGAGGCTTGGGTTCAAACACTGATTCTTATGACATTGGGCAAGTTTTTTAGTTCACTGGAGCCCTTTTCTCCTTCATAAAGAGTGAAACACAAAGGCCTACCTTCTAGGACTGTGGTTATGATTAAATGAGACAACAAATGCCTGACATATAATGGACCTTGAACAAATCATAGTGTCTTTTTCTTCTTTAATTTTCAAAATTCTATTGCAATATAAATCTCTGTATTAGTAAAGAAGATCCCCAAGTGTCATTTCAAAGCATATTTGTTTCAATAAGTGTCTATCTTAACAACTATGGTATGCTGCATCACAAGATGTACCCTCCTCCCCTCACCCCTTTTTAATAAGACATTAGCCCTGCTGACAGGAAGCACTGGAGTGTGCCAATGCAGAGCCATGGGAATGGCTCAATAATGTCCTGGGCAGAGGGAGAAGTCAGTCTGGCATTCAAAATTGTCCCAGAGGTGACACAAGGATGGATTAGCAATATTGCCCCCACTGACATTATATGGATGTGCCCTGACCACTCTGTAGCTGAAAAAAGTCCGCTCCAAACTTCCCACTACAGAGAATTCAATTTGACATTGTTTAGCATCCTACAGAGTGAATGGGGAACTTATTGCATTTGCTGTCTTATCTCAGAATGGAAATGTTTTTCTTTAAGAATTCTCAGAAGGGAGTGATTCTTTGATAATTGAACTCCCTGTGGTTTTGGTCAAGTGGAAACAGTGCACAGAGGCTTCAAAGAAATAAAAGCTGTGAGCACAGAGCAGAAGCTTTTCTGGCGGTGATGAGAAGAGGCATCTCTTTGACCCTTTAAGTAATGAAAGCCAATCATTTAGAAAAAGCCCAGGCTGAAGTCCCTAAAGAGAGCCAAGAAAGGAGTGAGCAGAGCCTCATGTGGGAGAACTTGCTCTACATTTGAGGGCCCTCCCAAAATGGTTTCTTTTCAGTGTGATGATTTTTGTTCACAAGAAATATTATGTAAATTCGAAGTTAGAAGCAAATGAAGTTAAGTCATATAAAAAAAATTGTTCAGGCTGAAAGAATTGCTTCAATTCAGCAAAAGGGAGAAACATCTTAAAAGACTACATGGATAATTAGGTAGCAGTAGACGTTGCCTACAGGAGGACTGATCTTTAGTGAAGACAAAATACAGTTCCACTGCAGAAATTCCTACAAAAATCAAAACACAGGCAAACAGACCTGGGGGGGTAGTTGTGCTTATCTTTAGTTTTGTTATAGCTGTGTCTGCTTCTCTTTATCACAAGATTAACCTGCATAGTTCTTAGAACAAAAACCAGTAGTATCTACCAAGTGCTGGAATGGAACCAGAGTCACAAGCAAAACTAATATTTTTCTTCTGCTGAATAAGGGTGAGAAAGTCTGACATAAATCTCACTGGCTTTGTCTACCTGGTATTATAAATCTATTTCATTAGATTGCCACAATTAGGTTTTTCACAAAGATTAGCCATTTATCCATAGTGCAAAACCATTAATCTTTTCCTCATTCTGAAATTATTAGTGATATTTTATCACAAAGATATAGTTTTACTTCTAGGGATATACTCACATTTTCTTCACTTTTACATTCTTTTTATTTCAAAAAGAAGTGAGAAGTGGCCCATTGCTACCATATAACATATTATGTTATGCCTTAATAACCCTTTGAAATGTCATGATCCCCACAGCAGTAGTAGTTTGGCATCCCTGAAGGCGTGGTAAGAGCTTATACTGCTTGAAGAGCAGTGAACTGTATTTTAGTCCGATTTTCTGAAAGTAGATGAAATATTTAGCAACTGATCTGAAAAGAGCTGCTGTTCCTAATAACTACAGCTCCCAGGAGGGAGTCAAGTCATGCTCCGGGCTCTATTGCTAAGGAATTTCATGAGGGTCAGAGCTATATCAATCAACCAACCTGAAAATAGCTATTGAATGGTACATCATCATCATAATCAACAGATATTTTTATTTGCCTCACTAGGAACAGGGTACCCTTTTAGGTAACAGGGCGACAAAATGGCTCAAGAACCTAATATCTAGTTTCAAAAATCTTCATTTCTACTCATTTCAGTGGTAACTTCTGTGCCAGAAAAGTATACTTTTTTTTTTCAGGCAGCCATCATTAAATTTATGGAAAATTAAATGAGAAAAAATGTATACTTTAAAAGTGTTTTTTCGGGAATACTACATATCAATTCTATGAAGGTAAGCAACAAGGCCTGCGACTTTCATCATTTCAACACCATTAGATTAGGAATAAAGTGAATAACCAGCATTAATTTGCATTTATTGTATTTCTATTACCACAGTACATTTACTGGCAACTAATCAATCATTGTTTACATTTTAAGGTAAACATATGACTCTCACAACAATTTGAACTATGTGAAGAAAAGAATAGATATTAAAAATTGCACTAGGACTAGAAATAGAGATATTTAATCACCCACTTAACATATGCCTGGAATAAGAGGCAGGGTGAACAGTTGTACTATTCTTTGTAATGCAAACTCCAATTCAAAAGCTAATTTTGCCTTTCATCTTGGAGAAGACAGCATTATTCCCTTCACGTGCACAAGCACACACTAAGCATCCAAATCAGCATGGGCCCCATCATATTACACAGAGCACAATTTGCAGCAGCTAATAAGAAAAACCTGCAGCCAAACTCCTGGCTACCAGACCAGAAAACATGAGTCATATGCTTCTTCAAGGAGCTCCAATCTAGTAATTATTTAACCTTTGTTAGCTGAACCAGAGCAACAAAGGTATTTCTGGAACTTAAAAAGTAAGACTGAATTTTGTTTTATTCCTTAGTATTCCCAAGTGCTTCAAGATGATACTTAAATAGAAATGACCACAGCTAACCTTTATTGAGCATTTACTGTGTGGGAGATATCTAGAGAAGCACTTTACATATATTGTCTTGTTTAATCCTTACCACAAACCTATGAGATAGATAACCTTATTAAGCAAAACAAGCTTAGATAATTTTCATGAGGTCACGTATCTAATAAGAGATGGAGCTGTAAACTCAGGCAATGGCCAACCTTTTAAACTCTGCCTCATAAAGCTACTCAGATGAGTAGGCAATAAGTAAGTTCCAAGTAGAAAAAGTAATTCTGCTTTATGTAAGAATTCTGCTTCCATACCTGAAGCTTCCTGCATTTAGATTCGCTCCAATATTGTCTTTGCTAAAATTCAAACAGGTACCTGGAATGGATAAGCACGTTCACCAATTTGTACCAATGAGCCTAATTCTCAGAGTCCAATGCACTGAAAACAGGCAAGTATCTTAAATAAGAAAGAGCATAGGTAGTGTCCTGAGAATGTTGGCCCCTGAACAGGGACATTCAAAAGAGCGAGATCCTTGGGCTTAGGGACAGCCTGAAACCACTGGACTTGAAGCAAAAGCAGAGGATATGGCTAGAGGAGATGAGAAATGGAAAGGAAGCTGCAGGTGGAATACTGCAGTAAGACAGATTAAAATCAACCTCCGGGTTTTCCTTAGAATAAACATTCTTCATGGGTCAGTTAAAGGCATAGCATTGCCACCTGGTATCCCATTCATGGGCAAGTCAACACAAGACTTTTGTAAGAATTCAGCAATCTCACCACTGGGCATTTATCCAAAATAAAGGAAATCATTATATGACAGAGACATCTGCACCCCTATGTTTATTGCAGCACTATTCACAATAGCCAAGATACGGATTCAACCTAGGTGCCCAACAACAGATGAATGAAAAAGAAAATGTGGTATACATACACAATGAAATACTAGACGTAAAAAAGAATGAAATCCTGTCATATGCAGCAACATAGATGGAACTGGAGGACATCATGTTAAGTGAGATAAACCAGGGACAGAAAGTTAAACACTGCCAGTTCTCATTCATATATGGAAGCTAAGAAAAGTTGATCTCATAGAAGTAAAAATTAGAACAGAGGATACTAGAGACTGGGAAGAGTCGACAGAAGGGGAAGACAGGGAAAGATTTGGTAAAGGGTACAAAATTATAGCTAGATAGGAGAAGTAATTCTAGTTTTCTATAGCACTATAGGATGACTATAGTAAACAATACTATATAGTTTCAAATACCTAGAAGGAGAATATGGAACGTTTCTAACACAAAGAAATGTAAAATGTTTGAGATTACGGATATGCTAATTACCCTTATCTGATCACTATACATGTATCACAACATCCTTATGTACCCCATAAATACGTACAATTATTATTTGTCAATTAAAAAATTAAAGTAACTACTACAATGGAAAAAAAGACATATAAAGAATTCTACTCCATTATTTTTTATAATATGAAATTCATACTTGTAACAACTTCTACTTTGAAATATTGACAGTTTATCAAAGGAAGAAGGCATGACATTTAGTAATTACTTATTAAATTAAATTTAAAAATTGTTTTCAAATTATCCCACATTAATTAAATTAATATCTCATATGTTTTCCTAAAACAAAATATGAAAATGTCAAATGAAAGCAATCTTTTTCATTATCAACTCCTTTTGCTCACATGAAGACAATGTGTGCTTCTCACATGGCCGTAGTCTAAGATGTTTTTTACATGATGAGATGCGTTTACTAACTTACAGCTTATTAGATCTGTCTTGCAAATTGGCTTTCTGACCTAGCCAACTTTTATTTACACTAATGATGATATTCAGATTATGCAGCGATATAAACAGGGTTGTGTCTCTCTTGCAGTATTAACACTATTCTCTCTTTAAATTTATTTTCACAAAATGACTTTTAAAGTTGTTTATATTGAGGCATATTGCTAATTCAGTCTTTCTCTCATTTTTAACATAAGAAACTCCTATGAATTATTTATGAAGTTTGCACAACAGTAGTGTCCTGTAATTGGTTAATAATTACACATGCCGGCACTGTGGCTCATGCCTGCAATCCCAGAACTTTGGAAGGCTGAGGTGGGTGGATCACTTCAGCCCAGGAGTTAGAGACCAGCCTGGGCAACAGCAAAACCCTGTCCCTACAAAAAAATAAAAAAATAAAAATTAGCCAGGTGTGGTGGTGTATACCTGTAATCCCAGCTCCTGGGGAAGCAGAGGGGGGAGGATCATTTGAGCCTGGAGATGTAGGCTGCAGTGAACCAAGATCACATCACCGCACCCAAGGGAGACCCTGTCTCGAAAAAACAAAAACAAAAACAAAACCACACAATGAAACATTTCGAGTGATTCATAAACATTTCATCTTCTGGATATGAAAAATGAAGCACAAGGAATTGTATGCATTCTTGAATCTAAAACTATAACTATTTCTGTAGAAAAATAAAATACCACATGGCATAATGAAAAGAGTTTGGACTTTGATGTACAAACCCAGGTTCAAAATATGCTTCTCTTTCTTAAACAGCAGGTATAATGAAGAAGTGAACTCAAGAGGATATAATCACAAGCAACCATCCATTCTCCCATTGACCCTTCAAATCCTCTCACTGGGCTAGTTCTTTCCCTGTCTTTGAATTTCTTAACCACTTTTAGTCACATTTCACAAGAATAATGCCATTTCAACATGAAGGTGCCACCTCTTAAAAGAAGGATAATATCTATGTAGTGAAAGACTAATCTTACCCAAAGAGAAATCTAACCTTGCCATAGCTCCAGCTCCTTCCTGAGAGGTAATCTGTAAACCCTTGGAATTTCTCAAGTGACAGGAATGTTTTTGTTATTCACAGTGGGGCCCTGGATCGCACCTGATAGTATGCTAAGCAGATAACTCAGAGTGAGGCTGGCCACATCCACAGTCTTAAGATGGAGGCTGGCCATGCCAGAAAGACAACCATGTGATTGGATGGTTGGAACATAGAACCAAGCAATATAAGTGTGACTTCTGGAGGGAGGAGGCTAGAGATGCAGTTCAACCATGTGGGCCATGGGCCATGGGCCATGATTCAATCAATCCTCCTTACATAAGGAAACCTCAATAAAATCTGTAGACACCAAAGTCAGTTGAACTTTCTTTCTTCTTCTTTTTTTTTTTTTTTTTTCCATAAGCTATTGGAGTACCAGTGTTATTTGGTTACATGAGTAAGTTCTTCAGTGATGATTTGTGAGATTTTGGTGCACCCATCACCCAAGCAGTATACACTGCACAGTCTTTGTAGTCTTCTATCCCTCACTCCCCTCCCCTTCTTCCCCCAAAGTCTCCAAAGTCCATTCCATCATTCTTATGCCTTTGTGTCCTCAGAGCTTAGCTCCCATGTATCAGTGAGAACATACAACATTTGGTTTTCCATTCCTGAGTTACTTCACTTAAAATAATAGTCTCCAATCTCATCCAGGTCACTGCAAATGCTGTTAATTCATTCCTTTTTGTGGCTGCATAGTATTCCATTATATATGTATACCAGTTTCTTTGCCCACTCATTGATTGATGGGCATTTGGGTTGGTTCCACAATATCGCAATTGTGAATTATGCTACTATAAATATGCATGTGCAACTATCTTTTTTGAATAATGACTTATTTTCCTCTGGGCAGATACCCAGTAGTGGGATTGCTGGAGCAAATGGTAGTTCTACTTTTATTTCTTTAAGGAATCTCCACAGTATATTTTGTTAAGGATTTTGGCATCTGTGTTCAACAAAGATATCGGTCTGCAAGTTTTTTTTTGTTATATCCTTTCCTTGTTATGGTATTAGGGTGATGCTGGCTTCATAGAATGAATTAGGGAGGGTTTCTTCTTTCTCTGTCTTGTGAAATAGTGTCAAAAGGATTGGTACCAATTCTTCTTTGAATGTCTGGTAGAATTCTGCTGTGAATCCATCTGGTCCTGAATTTTTTTTGTTGGTAATTTAAAAATTGCCATTTCAATCTCATTGCTTGTTATTGGTCTCTTCAGGATATCTAATTCTTTCTGATTTATGCTAGGAGGGTTGTATTTTTCCAGGAATTTATACATCTCTTCTAGGTTTTCTAGTTTATGTGTGTAAAGGTGTTCATAGTAGCCTCAAATGATCTTTTGTATTTCAATGGTGTCAGTTGTAATATCTCCTGTTTTGTTTCTTAATGAGGTTATTTGGATTTTATCTCTTCTTTTCTTGGTTAACCTTGGCAAGGGTCTAGCAATTTTATTTATCTTTTCAAAGAACCAGCTTTTTGTTTCATTTATCTTGTGTAATATTTTTTTGTTTCAATTTCATTTAGTTCTGCTCTGATCTTGGTTATTTCCTTTCTTCTGGGTTTGAGTTTGGTTTGTTCATGTCTCTCTAGTTCCTTGAGGTGTGACCTTAGAATGTCAGTTTGTGCTCTTTCAGTCTTTTCACTGTAGGCAGTTAGGGCTGTGAACTTTCCTCTTAACACTGCCTTTGCTGTATCCCAAAGGTTTTGATAGGTTATGTCATTATTGCTGTTCAGTTTGAAGAACTTTTTAATTTCCATCTTGATTTCATTTTTGACCCAATGCTTATGCAGGAGCAGGTTATTTAATTTCCATGTATTTGCATGATTTTGAAGATTCCTTTTTTAGTTGATTTCCAGTTTTATTCCACTGTAGTCTGAGAGAGTGCTTTATATAATTTCAATTTTCTTAAATTTATTGAGGCTTCTTTTACGGCCTATCATATGGTCTGTCTTGGAGAAAGTTCCATGTGCTGTTGAATAGAATGTGTATTCTGCAGCAGTTGGATGAAATGTTCTGTATATATCTGTTGAGTCCGTTTGTTCCAAGGTATAGTTTAAATCCATTGTTTCTTTGTTGACTTTCTGTCTTGATGACCTGTCTAGTGCTGTCAATGGAGTACTGAAGTCCCTCACTATTATTGTGTTGCTGTCCATCTCGTTTCTTAGGTCTATTAGTAATTGTGTTATGAATATGAGAGCTCCAGTGTTAGGTGCATATATGTTTAGAATCGTGATATTTTCCTGTTAGACAAGGCCTGTTACCATTATATAATGACCCTCTTTGTCTCTTTTTTTTTTTTTTTTTTTTTTTTTTGAGACGGAGTCTCGCTCTGTAGCCCGGGCTGGAGTGCAGTGGCCGGATCTCAGCTCACTGCAAGCTCCGCCTCCCGGGTTTACGCCATTCTCCTGCCTCAGCCTCCGGAGTAGCTGGGACTACAGGCGCCCGCCACCTCGCCCGGCTAGTTTTTTGTATTTTTAGTAGAGACGGGGTTTCACGGTGTTAGCCAGGATGGTCTCGATCTCCTGACCTCGTGATCCGCCCGTCTCGGCCTCCCAAAGTGCTGGGATTACAGGCTTGAGCCACCGCGCCTGGCCTCTTTGTCTCTTTTAACTGCTGTTGCTTTAGAGTTTGTTTTGTCTGATATAAGAATAGCTACCCCTGCTCACTTTTGTTGTCCATTTGCATGAAATGCCTTTTTCCACCCCTTGATATTAAGTTTATGTGAGTTCTTATGTGCTAGGTGAGTCTCCTGAAGGCAGCAGGTAGTTGGCTGGTGAGTTCTTATCCATTCTGCAGTTCTGTATCTTTTAAGTGGAGCATTTAGGCCATTTACATTCAATGTTAGTATTGAGATGTGAGGTACCATTGCATTCATCATGCTTTTTGTTGCCTGTGTACTTTGGATTTTTTGTTTTTGATTTTTAATTTGTATTTTTGTTTTATAGGTCCTGTGTGATTTATGCTTTAAATAGGTTCCGTTTTGATGTGTTTCCAGGATTTGTTTCAAGATTTAGAGCTCCTTTTAGCAGTTCTTATAGTGGTGGCTCGGTAATGGCAAATTCTCTCAGCATTTGTTTGTCTGGAAAAAAATGTACCTTTCCTTCATATATGATGCTTAGTTTCGCTGGATACAAAATTCTTGGCTGATAATTGTTCTGTTTGAAGAGGCTGAAGATAGGGCCCCATTCCCTTCTAGCTTGTATGGTTTCTGCTGAGAAATCTGCTGTTTATCTGATAGGTTTTCCTTCGTAGCTTTTGGTGCTTCTGTCTCACAGCTCTTAAGATTCTTTTGTTTGTCTTAACTTTGGATAACCTGGTGACAATGTGTCTAGGCAAAGATATTTTTGTGATGAATTTCTCAGGTGTTCTTTATGCTTCTTTCATTTGGATGTCTAGGTCTCTAGCAAAGGCTGGGGAAGTTTTCCTCGATTATTCCCTCAAACAAGTTTTCCAAACTTTTAGAATTCTCTTCTTCCTCATTAACATTGATTATTCTTAGCTTTGGTCATTTAACATAATGCCAGACTTCTTCAAGGCTTTGTTCATATTTTCTTACTCATTTTGTTTGCCTTTGTTGGATTGTGTTAATTCAAAGACCTTGTCTTCAAGCTCTGAATTTCTTTCTTCTACTTGTTCAATTCTATTGCTGAGACTTTCCAGAACATTTTGCATTTCTAAAAGTGTGTCCAAAGATTCCTGAATTTTCCATTGTTTTTCCTTTAAGCTATCTATTTCTTTGAATATTTCTCCATTGACTTCTTGTATCATATTTTAGACTTCCTTGCATTGTGCTTTGCCTTTCTCTGGTCCCTTCCTGATTAGCTTAATAACTAACCTCCTGAATTCTTTTTCAGGTAAATCAGGGATTCTTTTTGGTTTGAATCCATTGCTGGTGAACTAGTGTGATATTCTGGGGGTGTTGAAGAGCCTTGTTTTGGCATATTACCAGGGTTGGTTTTCTGGTTCCTTCTCGCTTGGGTAGACTCTGTCAGAGGGAAGGTCTAGGGCTGAAGGCTGTTGTTCAGCTTCTCTTGTCTCATTGGGTGTTCCCTTGATGTAGTACCGTCGGCCTTTTCCTATGGATGTGGCCTCCTGTGAGCCAAACTGCAGTGATTGTTGTCTCTCTTCTGGGTCTAGCCACCCAGTGAGTCTATCCTGCTCCGGGCTGGTACTGGGGGTTGTATGCACAGAGTCCTGTGATGTGATGTGGTTTCATGTTCTATTTGTGTGCTGTTTGGCCTCCTGCCAGGAGGTGGGGCTATCCACAGAGCATCAGCTGAGGTGTATGGGGAGGAACCAGTGGTGGGCGGGACCCTAAGCTCTCAAGAGTATATGCCTTTTGTCTTCTGCTACCAGAGTGGGTAGGGAAGAACTATCAGGTGGGGCAGGGCCAGGTGTGTCTGAGCTCAGACTCTCCTTGGGCGGGTCTTGCTGTGGTGTATGGGAGTAAGATTCCCAGGTCACTGGAGTTGTGTACCTGGGAGGATTACAGCTGCATCTGCTGAGTCATGCAGGTTGTCAGGGAAGTTGGGGGAAAGCCGGCAGTCACAGGCCTCACCCAACTCCTACGTAAACAGAAGGACTGGTCTCACTTTCACCGTGCGCCTAACAACCGCCCCCAGACCGTTTCCAGGTGGAGAGCAATATGGGCTTGAAAACCTGCCACAGGCTACCTGCCTCTCAGCTGGGAAATAAAAGGGCTTAGTTCTTCCTCCCCTGTGGAGTCTGCACACCCGATTTGCACCCTCCTCACAGTTCCAGCCAGGAGACTTCTCACCCTATTTAACTTGTTACAAAGTTCATCTGGAGATTTCCTTCTCCCCATGGAGTTTTGGCCCCTGCTCCTCTGGTCACTCACTCGATGGATCCCTGTGGTGCCAGGCAGGAATGGGCAGCTAGGGGACACTTTGAGCTCCCAGACTGTTGTTTCCTCTATTCCTGTATTTCATTCAGCTCACCAAATTGACCCAGCTCCACATAAAGTCAGAAACTTCTCTTGCAAACAGACCTTCAGCTTCTCCAGTGAGGTGTGTGTTCAGGATAGGAAGGTCTCCCTTTCCCAATTCTGCAGTTGGGGCACTCACAGTTTTGGGGGGGTGGGTCTCCTGAGTCCTGCAGGACCAGTCCGTTTCCTTCAGAGAGTCTGTGCCCAGTTGAGTTTTCCTGGTTGGCACACATCAGTAATGCTGGGAGCTTCAGGGTTGGAACCATACCAGCCCCATCGTCAGCCCTTTGCCTCTCTTCCTTTGGCTGATTCTAATGTGTATCCTTTTGTTGTGATAAAACTGTAATTATAGGTATAGCACTTTCCTGAGTTCTGTGAGTCATTCTATTGAATTATCAAACCTGAGGGAGCCCGTGGGCATTATGGATTTATAATCAGCTGGTTAGAAGTAAGGGTGGCCCCAGGGAGCCCTGAATTTGTAGCTGGTGTCTGAAATGAAGGCAGTCTTGAGGAGATTATTCTCTCTGACTTTGCAGTTTGGTAAACTCTTCACAGTTGCTATCAGTGGTCTTAGGTAGACTTGGCCATCTGGAAGACTATAACCTCAACCTCTTTAACCTCCAGTTGAGACTATAACCTCAACCTTTAACCTCAACCTCTTTAACCTAACTGCTGGTAACACCAAATCCTCAATCCATTTAGAGTTATCTGTTCCCCAAGTTTCACACTCCTTCAGGCTGAGAAGCCAGAGTGGGAGAGTAGGGCCTGGTCCTGGAGGAAGAACTTTCTTTATCCTGTCAGCTCTAGCATCATTATTAGCTCCCATTTCCCACTCCTCAGTTGTTATCCCAAAAGAAGAAAGAATGCATGCCTGGTTTACATGTTGCCATCTGGCATTGAAATGTTGCAATTTTTATGACAGCATTCTTTGGTTCACTGATATTGACTTCTCCTCAGTCCCAGGGATGCCATTTTGCTTTGCACCTCCTGGTTAGGGTCCTACCTTAGCTTAAGGTGAGGGAAAACGCCCTCCCTACTCCCACCATTTACTCTTTTCAAAAGAACCTTCTTTCTCAACTGGTCAGGTGCCATTCTTGTACAAGATAAAGCTTTGAGAACCCATTTTACAATATCTTAGCATATCTGACATATGATGTTATTTGTGGCCTACCTGAGACGGAATGAGTTCCATTTTAATATCTAGTTACACTTGCAAATCATATGACCTTAGTCAAGTTACCCACCTTCTCTTTCTCTGAGCATCAATTTTTTCATCAGCAAAGTTACTATTAAAAATGCCTTCCCTGAAGGTCTCCTGTGAGACTGAGTTAGAAACAAATATAGTACGTACAGTAGTCATTGTGCTTGGCATTAATATTTTACATATTCTTAACTTTCTTTTTTCTGTGTAATGCATGCACACATACTATTTTAGTAACTTCCTGACCTACCTAATAAAAATGTAAATTTAATAAATTTACAGACTGTTTTCCCTACACAAATATGTGCATATGTGTTACAAAGGGACAAGGCAGTTGGATTTTATTTTGTATACACAAAGCATGTATAAAATGTAAAATCAGAGCACTCAAAATCCCAATGTTTTTCTACCTTAATCTTTCCCTTATCCTCATGACCAATACTGTGCATTTTTAATTAGTTATTTCAAGTTAAGCAATAAAAACAGGTGCACAACAGTTTCCCATGTGAATATGAAAACAAGTGTAATGTGGATATGAGTATAATCTTGCATTTTCATTTCTCCCCATTTGTAGTTTATATCAAACACATGAAGATGGAAATGGAAAATACGTCATTGCACTTCCTTCAATCCCATCCCTCTGGGAGATTTTCTGGTTCCCATTCCCATGACTTTGGGATCTGCAGAGTTAGTGGTCCTAGTGCCCAACATGAGCATGCTTCCTCCACTGGGCATAGCCAGAGTCCCAGTAAACAATAAGGAATGGTTGCTGCCTTGGTGTTTTGACCTCCTTGAGTCCAAGAATGAGAAGACGAGGAAAAGAGTCACCACTTGGCAGTGGTAATTGACCACGATTGTCAGGAGTTGTTCAGGCTACTGTTACACAATGGTGGCAGGGAGAAATTTGGGTGACACTCAGATCCACTTAGGTGCCTCTTGGTACTCCCTTGCCCAGTTATGATAGTAAATGGATAAGTATGGCAATCCTGACCCCAAAATGCCATGGTGATCAGAAAGAGGCTCAGACCCCTTTGGCACGGTAAGCCAGGATATCAAGATAAGGCACTGCTACCAAGACCAGCAGAGGTGATAGCTGAGGATGACAGGAGTTTAAAATGAAGAATGTTACAGGAAAGTAATGATTGCCGGTTGTGCCACCAAGATCACCTACAGTGGTAAGAGTTATAGTTTACCCAGATAACTTTTCTCCTCCCAGTTTCCCCCGAGAGGCCAACCAGAACTCTAGAAAGATTAGAAATAAAGAATCTGAATGGTGCAAGATGTAGATTGGTGGGCCCAGAGATGTGCCAATCAGATTCCTCTACAAGGAAGAACTCATTGTGCCAGTTTTTATCAGATGACTTCCAGCTATCAGCTCCGTCAGGAGTTCCCAAGAGCCACCTCCCCCATGGGCACCTTCATTAGTCTCAGAGCTTCCCATATCCAGTGACTAACCAAAATGATAACACAAAGGTCTGGCTGTTTCAGTCAACCAAAAACAACTTGACAGGCATTGTGTATAACAGAGTTCCCCATGGGGTTGACTGGCCTGCATCCTGGTTTGGCTTTCCCTCTGCCCAAACCTTCTTACTCCCCTTCCCCTTTACAGATATTTATCCCTAATAAATGCCTTGATGTTCAAACTCCATCTCAGTATCTGTTTCTGTAGAACTCAGTGCAATATGGTTACTGTTTTTGGTTTTTTCTTCTTTGCAAAGAACAGAAACCAACTTTGGTTAAATTAGTCAATGGGAATTTACTGGGAGAGTATTAGGAACCAAAGAGTCAACAGAAAGGCTGGAGGACTAGAACTAAAGCAGCTCCAGAGGATCAGGAAGCAGGAACTGCAAGAGTGGTAACAGCAGAAACAAATTAGGTACTGCTCTTGGAAGAAATAAACTCCAACTATTTTCAATCTCTACCCTTTTCTCAAGTTTTGAATTCCAGGGCAGGAGCATCCAATAGCCTAGGGGAGTGTAGAGTACCTGATTGTCCCAGCAGACTCTATCTAGTGGGAAAGAAGTAACTCTCTAGAAGGATTTCAGAGTGCTGTTAAAGAGATGAAGTGGCTGTAGAGAAGGCAGAAAAAAACATCTGATGTACTCCATACTTTTATATACCCATCCACCCTTCTTCCCATATATACATTTGCAAAATAATAATTTGTTGTTATTTCATAACACCATAACGAACATATGATGATGATAATGATGATGATGATAATTAGTATTATTATTTCAAATTTTACATACTCAGTGCAAAGGAAGTTTAGGTAACTTGAAAAATGACATATGACCAATAACTGGTACTTACTAAATTAGCACAGCCCACTTCAGATTGGGAATAACATGTTTTGCAAGTGAATCAGTAATTTTAATCACTGCCTTCCGTACTTCCACCCTTTGGTCCTTTGACCCATGAATACATAGGCAATAGTAGTTGTCCTCAAGATTGCAATTAACATCTTAACTTAAAATAATCTAGTTTGGTTTAAGACCAACTTGATTTCCATAATTTCCAGAAACTTTGTTCTAGCATACTTCCATGAACTCCCACATTCTTTGCGCTATTGTCATATGAACTATCTATCTATACTTACTAAATCCGTCAACACCATTTTATAATTATTCCTTTATGCAGTCGTTCTCAAATAAAAAAATTACAAAAAAATTATACGTTTTTATATTTCCTATGCACTTACCTTTACCAGTGCTCCCTTTTTTCTTCATACTGATTCAAATTAGCATCTACTATCCTTTTTTTTCAGTCTAAAGAATTATGTTTAGAAATATTATTTAGCATTTTTCAAGGCACCTATCTACTAGTGACAAATTCTCTCTACTTTTCCTTTTTTTTTTTTTTTTTTTTTTTTTTTGAGATAGAGTCTTGCTCTGTTGCCCAGGCTGCAGTGCAGTGGTGTGATCTCAGCTCACTGCCATCTCCACCTTCCTGATTCAAGCAGTTCCCCTGCCTCAGCCTCCTGAGTAGCTGGGATTGATTACAGGCACACACCACCAAGTCTGGCTAATTTTTTTGTATTTTTAGTAGAGATGGGGTTTCACTATGTTGGCCAGGCTGGTCTTGAACTCCTGACCTTGCGATCCACCCACCTTGGTTTCCCAAAGTTCTGGGATTACAGGTGTGAGCCACCGCACCCACCCAATTCTCTCTAATTTTCTAAGACTGAGGATGTCTTAGTTTCTTTTTCATTTCTGAAGGAGAGTTTTGCGGGATGTGGAATTCTTTGCTGAAAGTCTTTTTCTTTCAACACTTTGAAAGTGTCATCCCACTGTCTTTTGGTTTCAGTGGTTTCTAATAAGTCACCTGTTAATTTTATGGAAAGTCCTTTGTATGATGTAAGTTCTTTTTCTCTTGCTGCTCTCAAGATTCTCTCTTTGTTAGTAATCATTAATTTGACTGTGATGTTTCTTGGTGTGGTTTTCTTAATGTTATTCTACTTAGAGGTCATTAAGCATCTTGGATGTGTAGATTAATGTTCTCATCAAATTTGGGAAGTTTTCAGCCTTCATTTCTTCATATAGTTTTCTTTTCATTTATCTTTCCTCCCTCTTTCTGGGACTCCTGTTAAGCATACGTTGGTATGCTTAATGGTGTTGCACACGCCTCTGAAAATCTTCATTTTCTTACTGTTTTTCTTTTCTTTCTGTTCCTTAGGCTGGATAATCTCCATTGATCTTTCTTCAAGTTCACCAATTCTTTCTTCTGCCAGGTCAAATTTGTTGTGAAGTCCCTCTAGTGAATTTTTCATTTGTGATTGTACTTTCAACACTAGAATCAATTTCTATTTGATTCTTTTGTTAGAAACATTTTACATCTTAGTTGACATTTCTTATTTTGTGGGACATAGTCATTAGTCATCAGACTTTCTTTTTTTTTTTTTTTTTTTTGAGATGGAGTTTTGTTCTTGTTGCCCAGGCTGGAGTGTGATGGCACAGTCTCGGCTCACCACAACCTCCACCTCCCGGGTTCAAGCTATTCTCCTGCCTCAGCCTCCCGAGTAGCTGGAATTACAAGCATGTGCCACCATGCCCGGCGGATTTTGTAGGTTTAATAGAGATGGGGTTTATCCACGTTGGTCAGGCTGGTCTCAAACTCCCGACTTCAGTGATCCACCCACCTCGGCCTCCCAAAGTGCCGGGATTACAGGCATGAGCCACCGTGCCCAGCCATCGTCATCATACTTTCTTATGGTTATTTAACCATAGTCTTTTAATTCTTGGGACATATTTAAAGTCTTCATTTTCTAACTGCAACATAGGGGCTGCCCCAGGGATATATGCTGTTGGCTGTTTTCTCTTTCCCTGTGTGTGGCATACTTTCCTATTTCTTCATGTCTTGTAAATTTTGTTGAGAACTGAACATTTTAGATAGAACATTGTAATAACTCTAGTGTCTTATCCCTCTCCCATAATAGTTGCTTTTCCTTGCTCATTTTGTTGTTGTTAACATTGTTGCTTTTGCTATTGTTGCTTATTTGTTTGATGACTTTTCTGGACTAATTCTGTAGATTTTGTATTTCCTGCAGTGTATGGTCATGGCCACTGAGTTCTCTGCTTAGTATTTATTTCCCTTAAGTTATTGTTTTTATTTTTAAACCTATAGGGCACTCGTGTATCAAAATAACTTGGGCAGGCATCCAACGATCAACCAGAAAATGTTTTAATGTCTTGTTTATTCCACCCTTGCCAAGGGGATCTGTGTGTGAAGGGATGCTTTCAAACTTTAGTCAAAGCATGTAGTATAGGGTTTTTTTGTTTGTTTGCTTTTTAATATTCTATTGAACTTATTATTATTATTGCTTTTTAAAAATCTCTTTGCTTAAAATTCTGTCATGTTGAGTATAAAATCAATACCTTTAAGACACATTTGAATTATCAAAACTTAAAGAATCCCGAGCGCTCTCATCTGTGCTGTGTGAAAGGCATTTTGTTACTTTTGGAGAAGCCAGGCAGCCAAACTGCTTTTGAAAAATTCACCTTTGAATTAATTCAAAATACACAAATATATTAATCTATAAGAGTTGCAACTAGAACACGTGAACTGACAATAATAATTCAGTCTAGTACTTGACTTAAAAATGTTTAGTTACTTTGCAAATAGCCATCTAAAAGGTAACAAAATAATCTACTAGCCTTGGAATTGAGAAGTTAGATGGTCACCGTAGGTCTCACTGTCAGAAGCCATACCACGAAGCATTGGCTTTGCAGCAGGATTAGAGATGCTTGGGGAGGGGAGCATTCAAAAGATACCTCTAGCACAAATGTCCACTGTCTACATGCGAATGTGTACATTCTCTCCCTAGTTTCTGCCTTATGGCCTTTCACGTTAACCATGTCTCTGGAATGGTTAGCGTATCTCCCTTTTGCACTTTCCCTCTCAGGATTTGGGAATTTTGTATTGATATGCTGGCGCCAATGACATTTACCTTCAACACAAAAAATTGCTTTCTTCTGTCTTTTAAACTCTCTGACCCAAACACTTATTATTTTTAAAATTGTGTATACCCCATAGAACAGATGTTATTTGAGTTCAGCTTTCTACTAGGGAGTGAATTCCCTTAGTTATTCATCTGTGCTCCCTGGATCTTGGTAGAGAAGGCTTGGAATCATCTTCGTAATTGCCTTAGCATTAAATGATATCATAACTGTTTATGGAATGCTTGTTATTATGCAGAGTATATTTAATAATTTTATCTTCCTTCACATATTACATTTATTTCTTATGATACAAAAATATATTAAATTATTTTTATTTAAATACTAATACTCAGATATATAATAAAATAGACCAGAATATGAACAGGCAGCTACTAGTAGTTAAGAGAATGCAGATTAAATTAATAACAGCTTACCCATAAGACTGCTGGAAATGAAACAATAATAATACCTACTGCCAACAGGGATGTAGGAAAAAGGGTAGAAATGTGAATTGTATGCTTTTTGGAAAGACACCTGCCAGTGTCCATTAAAAATGTAAAAGGCACATGTCTTTAAACCCAGTAATCCTACTCTGGGGAAATCATTACATAGAAATAAAAGCATTATTAAGTTATATATATATATAACATATATATATATATATATGATGATTATTCCAGATTCTATCATGATGAAAGATTGAAACAAAGAGAATAATATTCAGTAGAGAAATGGTTGAGTAGATTGTAGAACATTCCTACCATGGGGTATTGTACAACCTTAAGAAAGAATGCACTAGAGCCCCATAAAGTCAATTAGAAGAATTTCAACAAAAAAAAATCAAGTTGCAGAAACACATATACAGTCATTGCTCAGTATCTGCAGGACATTGGTTTCAGGATCCTCTGCAAAATACACAGATTCTCGAGTCCCTTATATAAAATGGCATATTATTTGTGTATAACATATGCACATCCTCCCATAAACTTTAAATCATTTCTAGATTACTTAAAATACCTACTACAATGTAAAAGCTATGTAAATAGTTGTGGTATTGTATTTTTATTGTTGTATTGTTATTTTTTAAAAAACTATGTCTGTGGTTGGTTGAATTCTCAGATGTGTGACCCATGGATATAAAGGGCTGGCTGTATTATATAATTTCAGTTTTTTAAAACGAACAGTGGAATAAAACCTCACACATATATATGATTTTGTGAGCATGGAGACATGCATGGAAAGAGATGCATGAGTTTTATGGCATGGATAACCTAGAGACGGGGAAAAGGAAAAGAAGAAAAGAGAACACGAAGAACAAAGTTTAGGAAAAAACACTTGAAAAATTAAATGTTTTGCAAAAGTAGTATATTTCATATGATATAAATTGTATAATAGTATGTATGCATGTGCACATGTGTGTGCATAAAGAGATGCACTAACAGAAATAATCACCAAATGTTGAATATGGTTTTCTCATGATAGGATGATTTCAGGTAATTGTCCATTTTTTTTTGCACTATTTGAGCTTTTCAAATGACTATTTATAATTTATTTAAAACATACATATAAAATAATTTTATTGTGAAACAGAAATGTCAGTGATTATTACGAGAATCATTTTTCCATATATATTCAATATACATTTAATGATCCCACACCATTTTTTTAAAAATGGACGAATCTAAACGTATTTACCAGCAATCTGTGCTTTGTGTTCAACTTACTCACTCTCCACATTCTGGTTGTCTGGACAACAGTACTTATTAATTTACTAGTCCTCTCCGTTTGTTCTTGAACCCATTGTTCTAGTTACAGATCCGTCAGATTGAATCTCCAACTTCTTAACTCTGGCTTCATTATCTACAATGTGGCTTGCATAGTATGACTTCTGCTGTATTATATTCCTATCTACCCTGGCTATAATATAATATCATATGCAGTTTTATAATAATATATAGTCCACCAAAATTTCCTCCAAAAATCTCTTTACTAGCCTCTTAAAACTGATCTTTGTTCCTTTCAACATCAGCTCCCCTCATCTCCAAACCTATGTAGGCCAGAAAGAAAAAAGATGACTGCAATACCCCATTGTAATGTATCTCTTTGAATGTTGTCTAAATTGTCTTGAGCTTTATTCTCTGTCTCTGTCTCTTTCTCTCTTCCTCCCTGTATCTCTTTCTTAACTTTCCTCTTACAGTCTTTTTGCCAGCTACTGTGCCTTCTTATGACTGCCTAAACCCTCCAAGAAGTATTTTCGTGATGTTGGACCTAGATATGGGATCATATTATATTACATTTGATCTTCTTGATTTATTGCTTAATGGGAGATTTTCTTCTTCATTTATTTTAATACATCACCCTTTTTTTTTTTTTTTTTTTTTTTTTTTTTTGAGATGGAGCCTCACCCTGTCATGCAGGCTGGAGTGCAGTGGCACGATATTGGCTCACTGCAACCTCCGCCTCCCAGGTTCAAGCAATTCTTGTGCCTCAGCCTCCTGAGTTGCTGGGACTACAGACAGCTACCGTGCTCGGCTAATTTTTGTATTTTTAGTAGAGATGGGGTTTCACCATGTTGGCCAAACTGGTCTTGAACTCTTGACCTCAGGTGATCCACCTGCCTTGGCCTCCCAAAGTGCTGGAATTACAGGTGTGAGCCACGCCCTGTCGATCACCTTAACTAGACAGTAATTTCCTTAAAAAGTCCAAGTCTTCTGTTTTTCTACAATCATCTGAGTATTATATATTCTAACTAGCAATCCTTTAATATTCTTTACCTATTAACTAAACGGTAGGTGTATTTGACCAATGGCATATGTGAAATATATCTTTGGTGCTATTCTGCACTGAGTCTTTAATCCCAGTATATCTATAATTTTAATGCCCTTATTTCTAAATAATCCAAATGTAGAAATGACCCCTGAAATTTATTAGCATTTAGGTATAATAACAAACACAATGTTATGCTTTACTTTTCTCTTTTTGTAATGTAAAGTAACACATTTCAAATATTAGCAGACTGGTGCATTAGAAGCAAAGAGAGGAAAACTTGGCACAGAAGTTTCTCAGGTGGGAAGATCAGATCCTAGCAAATAATATTCTAAATATGTAAAGTATGAATAAACAAAAAAGTTAAGGAAGTTCTAGATTGAATAAAAATAAACTTTTTGTATTAGCCCCCAGGGCTGAAATATTAATAAAGAAAAGAAGTCATAATATAGTTTATGTCAAAGATAGTCCATGAGGTTGTAAGGGTATGGTAAATGTGTCTAAGTGAGATTCCTTTTAAAAAGAGGGAATTTTATCTCTTGACCATAAATTAAAATTGCCATTAGTCAAATGTGAAAACTTTTTCACATTTTTCTTTTTCTGTTGTTGAAAAGTATCATGTTTTGAATTTTGTTGTTGAAAAGTTTTGCAGAACTTACTGAGCATTACTTGCCCATGAAAAACCACTTCTTACTACAATTTATCATCGTTTGCTCTTATGAAATACTTAGATGTACTTTTCATTTTAACTTACAGCAGTATCCAATTATTTCTATTTCTGGAAAAGCACATAGCATGAAAGACAGTTTTCAAAGCCAAGAACGTGAAATAGATACAGTGCAGTTTAAACAGCCATTTTTTCTCTCTTTTATATCTATAGAGAAAGAAATATATAAATACGGGAAGGGAAGAGACTGGGTATAAAGGGGAGAAAGCAAAAGCAATTATATACTATTCTGGGGAAACTATGCCATTAAAAAAAGTTTTAATAATTCCAAAAACTTCTTTTCAAGGTTGAATATCTCTCGTGCCCTGCCTATATTTTTCAGTTAATTCAGAATAAATTATGCCTTTACCAACTTTTTTAAGGGTGATTATATATAATTATTAAAATGTATGTGCTTGTGATATCTATCAGAAATAAAGAGGATGAAAACTAAGCAAAACTTAACTGGAAATAGATAAGAATAACTGACAGAGGACACCTAGTGGTGGTGAAGAGTAGTGACATATTCTTCTGCAGTACAAGGTTTGTGCCTCCCAGGTACACAAGAGGACTTAGCTAGAATAGATTGTCAGGTGTTTGCCATTCAACAGAGCAAGAGATGCCACAGAGAGAAAAGTCAACGAACAAAATATTCTTTGATTTATATATGTGAACTTGTCCCAAACCCTTTAAAAATATATAGTCTGGCTGAAAGTTGTAGCATATCTCATTACACAATAGATGGTCCTACAACAAACAAACAAAAACTTGCCTCACTTTAAGTGTGAGATTAATGTCACTTTTTAAAATGACAGATGCACTCATTAATTCCATAAAATAATGTTCTCATTGTTATATGTCATCACTGTGCAGATGGTGAACTGGACACTGTATTAGATCCTGAGAACAGAAGAATGAATAAGACATAGCCAGGTCCTGTAAGGTAGAGGAAGCAGACGTATAAAAAAGTTGGTGGTGTGAAGTGTTTGAAGTCCTGTAACAGAAGTAAGGCTTATTTGTTGGGGAAGCGAAGTCAGGAAGTGCTTCCACAGAGGAGGCAAGTTTTGTTTGTTTGTCTGTCTTAGGGCCATCTTCTGTGCCATCAGCCTTGTTGAATGCCTGTTCACTTCATAGAACTAGGAAGAAGAGATGTTGTATTGTTGTTCCTCATTCTAGCTGCATTAGCCTGGCTATCTAACCATAGAGACTTATAATTACGTTTTTCCTAGGCCTTCTTAAAACTAGTTTAGTCAACTTTCACTTTATTCCAAATGTATAGAAAGAATAGATAAAATATATATTTTAAAGTTTATATATTTGGTTGGAAAAAGAAAGAGCACTACCCAGACAAATTAGGAATCTTGTCATATCTCTGCCAGTAGCAAGTAATGAGTGTTGGTGATATCATTGAAATATCACCAGTTTAATTTTATTTTAGGTCAAATGAAGGTTTGGGATATGGTGCTATCTGAAGCCCCCTCTAATTGTAAGCATTAAATGGCATACACTCATGATGTCTAACCTATCTGCAGTGGTTGAAAATATGTCTACAAATTCCTTTTCCATCTTCCCTTCAAAAAGTAAAGCCTAATTCCCCTCCCCTTGTGTATGGACAAGGCTTCTAAAGCATCAAATGAAGTAGGAGTGATAGTGTCTGATTTCTCAAAGTAGGTAATAAAAGGCAGTGCAGCTTCTTCCTGGACATCATTCTTAGATCACTCATATTGGGGAAACCAACTACCCTGTCATGAGAATACTCAAGTAGCTCTATGGCAAGGCTCATATGGCAAGAAACTGAGGCCTCTAGTCAACAACCACGTAAGTGAGCCATGTTGAAGATCCTCCCTCCTTAGACAAGCCTTGATATGACTGCAGCTCCAGCCAACATTTTAAATGCAGCCTCACTGGAGAACCTGAACTAGAAATATCCACTAAATTGCAGCAGAATTCCTGACCCACAGAAACTCTTAAATAAGTTTTGTTTAAAGCCTCTAAATGTTATGGTAGCTTGTGATCCACTGGATAGATTGCAGAAACACCAGCCCTCTAATCATCTCTCCCTTGGCTCATGACCCAACCCAGAATTTCTGACACTCAAACTCCAGTAAGCAATAATATAGATGCAGAATTAATTGTTTTCTCTTTAAAATTCTTTTAAAAGGAGGCAGAGCGTACATTTATCTACTCCCATTTCTGCCACAAGTTAGAAATCTTAACACTCACCCTCCCCCTCTGCCTTCCTATGCCTAACTGTATCACTGCAAAAAGCACCAGTTACCATTTACCATTTGTAGCTTACACAGCTCTTTTCACTACTATATTCCATCTTTACAGTTTAAGAAAGCAAATGTGGACAATCACCAAGCATCACTTCCTTGCAATTCCTTCAGCTTTTTCTGCAGCTTCAGTCAAAGTATACACTCTCCTCCAAACCAGGATGAATTCTCATACTTCCATAGATACTTCCACTCCCTAGAACTCTTGATCAACAGGTCTAACTCAAGAATCAAGGGCATACGGCAAGAGACTCAAATTATTTTTATAGTCTCCCAAGGTAAACGTGAATACTAAATGGATTAATGGCACTGGATTAAAAGGCAAAAGCAATGCAGTAGAGTGTCACATCTGTAACCAATGATCTGATCCTATGGTTGAGTCATAGCACTGCTAATTACTTGCTGTCTGAATATAAACAATTTATGAAACTGCTCTGAGTTAAACTTTCCTCATCAGAAAAATGAGAGTGTCAATATCTACTTTACAGAGTGGTTCTGAGAATTTAGGAAATATTAAATGTGAAAAGTCTTTTTCGTTGTTTTTTAGTTGTAAGGACTTTTTAGTTGTTTACTATGATTTTATGAAGCATCTCATGAATACATATAAATAACTTAAAAATTGATCAAATTCCCAGATCTAAGAGACTTGCAACATTGGCAGCTCTATTTCTTCTTTCAATGCAATGGAAGTACAGCATGCATATGAAAGGCATCTAGAAAGCTGAATTTCAGGGTGCTACCACTCAGATACATAACCTTGAATAAGTTGCTTATCTTCTCAGGGTCAATGTTTTCTCATCCAGAAAATGAATAGAATGAGTTAGAGAACTTTAAGATCACTCCTTGGATGCTGGTAATCACTAAATAACAATTAAATGGAGAAGGAAGAATTGTAAAAGTAGGGAAAATAATCAATATAATATTTTAAAGTACTGTATTAAGAGAAAACATATTTATTCAGTAATTATTTCATTTGGACCAGTGAGTGTGAAAATGTTCTTATTCATCTGCTTTGATAAGTAGCCAGATGGTGTCTAAGGATACATTTTCTTTGTAGTTTCATGCAATTGAAATGAGTTTGCTAGTCATCTCTTGAAACCTATGAAGCTTTAAAATCCATCATTCAGAATATGAAGATTCAGTCTAGTGAGGCTATTAAACTCCATGACTTTTAAATGTTAAAATCACCAAAGCACCTTTAATTTTACTGGTAATGGCATATACAACCTTTAATACTGGATATTAAGTATTCATATTAAATCATAATAAATATTAATGCTGAACCATAAGTCACCTCATATTGCAAATGGTCATTTATTTTGTCATTTATATAGCACTGTTAGATCTGATAGGATAATGTTTATAATTTATTAAGCAATATGTCACAAAAAAATGTCCAATTCCACACTATTTCCATATTAGTAGCAATGGATGTTGCCAGGGCATGGTGGAGTATAAATTATTTCTCAATTTCAGCATGATGCTACTGCAATAAAATGCCCCATGGCTAAGAAAGTCATTAACACATGCACTATAGAACAAGCTTGTCATACATAACACACACACACACACATGCAATAAGAATACTTAGTATTATAAACATAAAAGAAATAAAGAAATTAAAAGAAGTAAACACAAAGCAGACAGCCTCTGATTTACAGCAAACACGGAGGGAAGGATGCAAGTGTAGTTCTTTTATAGCAAGCTAAATAAATTTCCCTTGTCTACAAGGAAGCATAGTTCAAAGTCAGGTCAGTCAGGCAAACTTGGAACTTAAAGGAATTAGAAAACATTTATCTTTTTCAAAAAGCTACTGCTTCCAATGGGTGACTATGTGACTAATAAAAACGGAAGGTCTCATTATTTTTATTTAACTGTTAATCAGATGTTGTGAGCCATATGGAAAGAAATTTAATTTAATGTTTTCAGAGATAGGAATGGTGTGTATGTGTTTGTGTGTGTGTTTAAGTACAGTGAAAATAGATATTTAGATCCTTGTAAAAGGAGTTTGTTTTATCAGCTCTTATATTTAAACAGTAGAGATAGAAGCACTACGTTTGTGATAATACCATGTTAGCACTACATAATATTTTTTAGTTTACAACATATATTCATAAACATTATTTTACCTGATTTTTACAAGAGTACTATTTTCACAATTTTATTACAGAAGAAACTGGAATCCAGAGAGCTCAGAGTCACAAAGCTACTAAGTGAAAAGACCACGGCTTGAACCCAGGAGATCCTCACTTTTCACCAAAGTCTATGAGAAAAAGTGGAGGAAAGGCATATCATTGAACTCGTTTTCCTGGTGCCTTAGAAAAATGCATTAGGTTACTTCTTACCACCCCATATTTCAATTATTCCTCACCTTACAAGGGGTGCTAGTTCATAGTCTTGTCCTCCTATTGTGGCTACCTGGAGAAAGAAGATATGGCTCACTGATTCATTCAATGAATTTTTGTAGTACTTACCATATGCCTAGAAATGTTTTGAGTACTGCAAATATGTCAGTGAATAAAACAACATACCTGACTTCAGATTACATTTGTTCATAAATGGTAGGGTGAAACACTTTTTGCATTACAACCCTGAGAGTTCAGAATTCCTCTACTAACCCTTTCCAAAGATGTAAGAGGAGCAAAGACAAATACAGCAAGAGGGCAGGGGTGTTATGGAGATAAAAGAATCTGTGATATGTGGAGTTTAAAATTCAAAGTGTACATATAGTTTCTTATTCACATTTCCTCTCCTTCCTTTTTTATTTCTTCTTTCTCTTTTACTCTTCCCAAATATCAGTCAACACTTCTATTTTATCTCATCTAACCAAAGGGAGTATTGCATATGTTCAGTAATCAGGAGTTTAGAAGACAAAGTCCCTCCTAAAGAATGAAACTTCTTCTTTCAGAAGCCTCTCGTAGTGATATCTGAACTGCAAGAGATTTTGACAGTTTCCTTCGTACACATCAAGGTCTGGTTTCCTAAGACTTGGGATTCCTTTCTAAGTTTGAACTTGGGTCATTTCAGAATTTCAAACGGCAAGGACAGCTACACATATGAGTGGAGTTCCACAGAGAGTGTGAACTCATAGTGCTCAGAAAGCTCATCATATAATCTCAATAAAAACTTCACCTGACCAGGCTGTTTTGAAATTCAACCTTAGTCATTTTAGTGTAATGATCTGACTCTCCAGGTCTTATCTGTTAGCAAGACATCTGGGGAGGCCATTCCAATCGTAAATCATCTGTGCTCATTACCAGAGAAACTTTCATTGTTTGCTGTCTCCCAACTTCTGTGGTCCCAACTATATCAATAATAACATTAAGTGTGACTGCTTAAATAATGCAAGGCAAAGTCTGAGATTATCAGGGTAGACAAAAAAGCAAGACCCAACTATATGCTGTCTACAAAAGAAACTTTTTTATTCAAAGATACAAATAGGTTGAAAATGAAAGGATATCAAAAAATTCAACCAACAACCAAATAAGGCTGGAAGGTTGATTCTAATATCTGACAAAATAGATTTTTAAACAACAAAAGGAATTGTTACTATAGATAAAGGGAGTCTTATTTTTTCTACGCCCACAGCTGTGAGATGAGAGACATTTTATAATGTAAGGAGTTCAATACATCAGGAAGATAAAAGAATTATAAACATACATGCAACTAACAACAGAGCACCAAAATGCATGAAGCAAAAACAGACAGAATTGAAAAAAAGAAATAGGCAGTTAAAGAATGGTAGTTGAAGACTTCAATGCCCACTTTCAATAATGAATAGAACAACCAGGCAGAAGATCAATAAGAAAATAAAATATTTGGAAATACTGTAAACCAACTAGACCTAAAAGACATCTATAGGACACTCTACCCAACAACAGGAAAATGTTGTTTGTCTCAAGTGCACATGGAATATTCTCCAGAATAGACTATATGTTAGGCCCCAAAACAAGCCTTAATAAATTTAAAATGATTGAAAATATACAAATATGTTCTCTGACAACAATTGAATGACTTTAGAAATTAACAGCACAAAAAAATTGGAGAATTCACAGATATGTGGAAATTAATCAACACACTCCTAAATAACCAATAGGTAAAAGAAGAAACTCCAAGAGAAATTAGAAAATAATTTGAGAGGAATACAAGTTAATATACAACATGACAAAAGTTATGTGATGCAGTTTAAACAGTGCTAAGAGGGAAATTTTTAGCTGTAAATGTCTATGTTCAAAAAGAAGAAAAATTTCAAGTCAATATACTAACATTCCACTTTAAGAGACTGGAAAAAGAACAGCAAACTATACTTAGTGCAAGTAGAAGAAAAGAAGGAGTAGAGATTGGAATGGAAATTAATTAAACAGAAATTAGAAAACCAATAAAAAACAACAAACTGAAAGTTGTTTCTTTGAAAAGAGTGACAAAATTAACAAACTTTTAACTAGTTTGACTGAAAAAAGAAAAAAAGATTCAAATTATCAAAATCAGCAATGAAAAATACACCTTACAGAAATTTAAAAAAAAAAAAGATTGTAAGAAAAGATACTATAAACAATTGTAAACCGTCAGATTAGATAATCTAGATTAAATAGATAAATTCTGAGAAAAATGCAAATTACCAAAAATATCTAAAGAAGAAATTTTTAAAACCTGATCAAACTATAGCAAGTAAAGAGATCGAATTAGTAATGAAAAAACCAAAAAACTTCCCACAAAGAGAAGCCTTGATCCAGATGGCTTCATTGTTGAATTCTACCAATTATTTAAGAATTCTTCACAAACTCTTTCAAACAACAAAAGAAGAGGTAACACTTCCCACCCATTCTATAATGCTAATATTTGCCTTATACCAATACAAAATGCATCACAAAAAATATAAGTCAATATCTTTTATGAATGTAGTTGCAAAATCCTCAACAAAACACTAGCAAACTGATACGGTTTGTATCTGTTTCCCCACCCAAATCTCATGTCAAATTGTATTCCCCAGTGATACAGGAGCCTGATGCAAGGTGATTGTATAGTGGGGGTGGTTTCTCATGGTTTAACATCATCCCCCTTGGTGATGTTGTGGTGAGAATGAGTTATCATGAGATCTGGTCATTTAAAAGTGTGTATCACCTCCCCCATCTCTTTCTTTCTCTTGTTCTTGCCTTTTAAAACGTGCCTGCTTCCTCTTCACCTTTCACCATCATGGAAAGTTTCCTGAGGCCTCCCCAGAAGTCACTATGCTTCCTGTACAGTCTGCAGAACTGTGAGTCAATTAAACCTCTTATCTTTATAAATTACCCAGTCTCGGGTATTTCTTTATAGAAATGTGAGAATGGATTAATACACAAACTAAATTTAGCAACATATGGAAAAGATTATAACTCATAAACAAGTGATATTTATCACAGGTGTGAAAGGTTTTTTTAATATCCAAAAATCAATTAGTATAATATACCATTTCAGTAGAATAAAGGACAAAAACCACGTTTATCTCAATTGATGCAGAAAAAGCATCTGACAAAATTCAGCATCCCTTTGTAATTGAAACACTCAACAATCTAAGCTAAAAAGAAACTTCCTCACCTTGAGAGAGTCCTTTTCCAGCTCCTGGGGTCACCCAGGGCCAGAAGTACCTTTGAGATAAGGTGTCCTGATTCAGACCAGGACCCTTGTTACTGGTCCCATTTTTCCCTTGCAGGGTATTGTCCAATTCTCCCACCACCACAATCACTGTGATGCATGAGGTCCACTATGGAGTTATTTGGCAGTCTCTTGGCCAAATTTTGGAAGGGTGACCTGGTGAAACAATTACACTGACCAGCACAAGATTTTGTTCATAGTACTAGGCTGCCAGTTCGGTGCTAATGTACCCGTATTGAGTGATTCTCCCTCATAGCACACAAAGGACAACTTCAGGGCTCTGAGCTACCAAAGTCCACCATGCTCTTTGGGCTTGAGCCACATATGTGGGTCCATACATTGTTTCGCATCCTTCCGTATTTCAACTGCTGATGACTGTAGGTTCACTTCCTAATTTACAGCACCCAAGAACCATGGTTATAGCAGTAGATGTCCTTTATTCTGTGAGTCCCCTTACTGCTGGCACCAAGGGCAGTCACCCCATCCTCTCTGAAGGCTTCATGCCATGCGTCAGGCAGTCCTCCAGGTGTGGCCATCTCTACGTCCTCCCTTCTGATTTCTGTTCTGTCTTTCTCATAATGTGGTACCATCGTACTCCCTCAGTTAGCCTTAAGCCATACCAACAATAATATAAACACTTCTTATACGAATAGGATAATTTTTGTTGTTCAACCCACAGAGCCTTTGCCTATTTTCCCCACTGGTAAGTTGTGTGAAGAGGGGAAGCTTGCAACCAACATTTAGAGAGATCACATTCTGGGGATGTTGTGATTACTACCTAAAGAGTTCTAAAGAAGATACGGCCTTGCATTTATGCTGTCAAATTCTGAACAGTGAATGTAACATGAGCAGGAAACAAATTATTCTTCACACTTTCCCAAACACCCTAGCTAAAACTTGTGTGTGTGGTTGTCATCAATAAAGCACAGTAGCAATGTCTGAGACACTTGCTGGAAGCCAGTATTCACCAGCAGCACTGTTGGGGGATGAGACTACACTGGATTTCTCAGGATTCCTGTAAGGAAATCTGCCTTGCTGGGGTTTCTCACAGACTATGAGAATTAGAGCTGTCACCATTTATCCAGTTAACTGCTCAGATACAGCCCAGACTAGGTCCGTAAGTTAAACCCCAGAGTGTCAGGATGACTGCCTGCTGTCTCTCTAGTATTTACATTTGAAGGAGGAATGAGGCACTAGGAACGTGGAGATATTCATAGACTGGAAAAGCAGAGGCACTTGGGATTATCTGACACCTGGAGAGATTTTATTTACACGTCAAACACTGGAGTTAGGTTTTGGGCCTATGACTTTTCCAAGGAGGGAGACAAATCCCTGCTTTCTTGGGGCAGAGAAAAATGACTTTTCTCTGATCTATCTCCTATGGAGTGTCTCACTCTTTGTGTAAGATATTTGATCTGGCCCTGATAGTGTCACCTCAGGGATAAGCACTGGGGCAAGGGACTGGAAATGCCAGTTCCTGTTGAACTGCTTCTGGGGATAGTTTGCTAGGTAAAAAAGATTTTTTTTCCATAAAAGTTAAACTTTTCAGAACATTGCAAATAAAGGCAAACATATTGCAACAAACTAGTTTTGAGACATTTCCTGGATTTCTATGAAATGGTAGAACTGACGGAGAAAATGTGGATGGATATAGAATTGAAGAGTGATATGCAGCAAATAACTTTCCTAAAACAAAATCTTCAAATAGCTCAAAGAGATGGAATGAAGCATGAGCATTTTAATTGATTCTGACAATATAGTAGTTCAAGTTCTACAGAGCTTCATAGTTTTCATACTCATTACTGCATCAAGAAAAAACACTTAAAGACTGAACTTCAGTTTGTCATCTGTAAAATGGGCATAATCACATCTACCAGAGCTGCAAGGGGGATACAAAAGGATGTGAGTAAAGTATTTGCCATACCCCCTAGTGTAAAGTGCTCAATAAATTCTAAGCAAACTGAAATGTCAGAGTTAAGTGATTGCCTTAACACAAATTGCTAATGATAAAAGTTTATTCACAGTTTGTTAGAGACAAAGTCAGAATTAGAATTGCTGATTGAGTGTTTTATTTTATGCCATGAGTATAGGCATTGGGTTCTAGAGCTCCTACCAGGTCAGACCGGTTTGTACTGATTTGTGAGAGCCAACTGTGAACAAACACTTCCTAACTCTCCATTTGGTAACGTTAATGTTTGTAACTTGAAATCGACTATGGGAAGATTATCTACACCACAGAAACTGCCAAATGCTACTAATCAAGGCTTTTGTTTATAGGGGATCCAGTTATTAAATATGCACCAGCATACCACTAATCTAGGGTTATAGATGTGGACTCAGTGGCACAGGTGGTATTCAGTTCAATATCATGAATGTGATGCATACATCCGCTCTCTGAGAAACCACTAAGGATTTCAAGTCACAGGTTCCATTACAGCTAATATAGTTTCCAATGTGTACTTAATTACTTAGAGGCAGCTTCCAAACTGGGTGATTCTTACTCCATAAGTCACTAGATGTCTTTTTTTAAGTCTTATAGTATTTGTTTTCTGAGCATTGCCTTTCCCTATATTTCTTGAAGGTGGAATAAAAGGCCTTCAGAAAAATCAGAACATTGATTTTTATTTCCATCTCTTTTATGTTGACAGTTCAGTGAAGCTTCCCCACTAGGCAGAATTAATCGCTCTGGCCTCTGTGTTCCCTAGCATTTTGCTCACTGTTAATATTGCACTTACCACATTGTGTTACTGTCTGATTTTTTCCTGCTTCTTTTCTTGGCAGGATCATGGGCTGCTCAAAGGCCTCCCATTCACCTTCTCATCACTGGCACCCAAAATGCACCTGGCTCACGGTAGGCATTCAGTAACTGTTGAGCTGACTTGATCTGGTTCAGAAGAAAATAGATACAGCCAGCTTTTTTTGATAGATATTCCTCAATTAAAAGAGGGGTGCATTTTGGAAAACTAACTAAGTTATTTTTCTAAGTCACAGAAATGTTTAAGCAGTTCCTTCTATAATGAAATGCAAATCACATTCTCAATGCAATGGAGAAGGAAAAGACAGAGCAGTGGGATTTCTGTCAAGGAAGGCACAGAGTGTACCTGAATTCTTTATGTTACCAGGAGCTCTAGGTGTTCTGATACCACAATGAAATAGCCTGGAGGTGTAATATACAATCATTACATGATGTTACCTAAATGCATATTCTAATTCAACAGTTATTTACTTCACTGAACCTTTAATTCCCTTTTAGAACAAATACTTTCTGAGGTCTCCCTTCATTATCCTAGAATTCATAGACAGTATAGCCTTCTTAAAGTCATTATTTCAATAAATCAATGTCATACCCTAATTGTAATCTAAATAAAAATATTAAATTAGGCAATTCATAGTAAAATAGTATCTATTTGAACACTAGAAGACATATTAAGTGGTCAGATGCTTACCTCAAAGCATCACTATGAATCAGTCAGCCACAGTGTACACTGATACAGGTAGCTTGCACTGGTGATTGGGATAACAAGGTGTTGGATCTGGCGATGTGATTTTCAGAAAGAACAAAAAATTTGCAGGAGTTTAGAAAAAGATGAAGTGCGTATTACTTTAGATTTACATGGCAGTCAAATTCCTGGAAAAGTTATCATGTATTAAAATTGCACAACTACTTTACATATAAAATTGGGTTCGGTTCTAAAGTTGGGTAATTATAGAAGCTTTACAGATTATAAACATGAATGTCTGGGAAGACTTCAAAAGTCATGTTCAACGTGGGTTAAGCTTATTGTGTGGGATTTTCCTGAATATTGGAGATGTCTTTCATACCTGGCACCCACCCACCGTGTGCTGGGAATCTACCCACCCCTACTGTGTCACTATGACAACCAAAATTGCCTCTATTTCCCAAACAGCTCCTAGTGTCTTAGAACCACTGACCTAAAGAGAATGTAACCTTTTGGTAAAATGAAGATATTCTTACCAACCTTACCTAAATCCCAAGGCTGATGTGAAAATCAAATGAGAAAAAATGTTTCTGAAAGCCCATTATAAACCACAACACATCAGAGAAATAAACAGTTTTATTATGTTTGCCAAGACTTACGTTGGAGCAAATTTGGAAATTTCTAGCACTTCCATAACTCTGAGACCTTGTCACTGTGACAGTATTACCTCTAGAAGACTGTCTCTCCACACCAAGTAAAAGGCTGTCTCTCCATGCCAGAGTGTGCTGAAGTAACTTTTTTCCTACTATCTGTTTTTGCTTTGGTATTTAAGAAGCAAATCTGAACTATAATATCATACTAACTAGTTGGTACTGCCATCTAGTGACTTTCATAAACCAATTGTCCAGCTCTGTCAAATTTAGCTCTTCAGCCATTTAAACAAATCAAGTGCATAAATATTCTATTTTCTAAATCTCACATTTTTCTCTCATTTATGTGAAGGTTTTTTCTGGGAGAAAGCTGCTATTAAAATGTCTTTAAAAAATAGCATGCCACTAGCACTTTGCTGAATGGCTGCTTCACAGCATGATAGTACTCACTATGAATTTTGCAATGTGTTTTAACTAATGCTCGCAGGTACCTAAATCTTGATATCCACATTAGTAGCATTTCTTTTTCTGTATCAGGAAAGTAAGGGATGCTTTGGTGTCATGACAAACAGATTTATTCCAGATTTTTTTCAGATTTGGCCAGTATGTCTTTGCTCAAGCATCCAAACATCTGACCTCAGTGGCAGTGTTCAAGCAGTTGGAATCTTAGCAAACTGCCATCCATCTTATCTGATTTCTCAGACAAGTCCACCTCTTGCCCAAGGAGCATCACCAGTAGAAGCTGAAGAGGGATTTGTGCTATGTGCTGCAAAGTGTCATCTGAGGTCAATGTGTTGTCAGTGATGGCTTGTGCAGTAATGCCAAGATTTAGCATGTGACCTGAGCCCTGCAGCCTGCACGCTCTATAAGGCTTGTGGCTCCAGAGATGATTCCTCAGAGGGCTGATAATGAAAAAGGCAAACCTCCATTTGCTCAAAAAGACACATAAATCTGCAGTCGACTTTTAATTACACTCTTTCTCTTACTCTTTTTGCCCAATGATAGTTTAAAAACTTAGAGCATAATTTTTTGCCTTTACCACCATTTTTTCTAAATGTAATATTATATCATTTTCTGTATTTTCAAGGGATAAAGCAAAAATACAAAAACAAAACAAAAAATATATATTCCCCTAATTATTAAGGTCCTATGCTGGGCTTTTTTTTTTTTTTTTTTTTTTTTTTTTTTTTTTTTTACTGTCATTCATTGAAGAGAGTCAAGTCCCTCTCACCTGTATTCTTTTAGCATGCTGTGTTATTTTCTGGAAGTATTTATCACAATGGTAATGGATTTGGGTTAAACATCTGCAATCCTGCTAGAACAAAGACAACATAAGACTAGGGAAAGACAGCATCTATCTAGACTAGCTTGGCCTCCCCAGAGCAAAGCACTGGGTCTTCTTGCACAAGTTGGCCCTAAAAATATTCATTAAATGAAAAGTAAGTGAACAAATGCCTTAAGATTTGACTTTAAATTATTTCTTCTGACAATCATCTCTATTTATTTTAAACTGCACACAAAAAGTCAATTGCTACCATTTTTCCTTGTACTGATAGAGTTTTATTGGATTAGGGATTCACCCTTATGACTTCCATTAACCTTAACTGGTTTCCTAAAGGCCCTATCTTCAAATACAATGACATTGGAGGTTAGGACTTTAACATATAAATCTAGGGATGACATAATTCAGTCCATAAAATTCTGCCCTCTGACTCCCTCAAAATTCATGTGCTTCTCACATGCAAAATATACTTCTTCCATCCCAGCAGCCCTGAAACTCTTAACCTATTCCATCATCCATTCCAAGACCAAAGTCTCCTTTAAATCAGGTACGGTGAGACTTAATGAGACTGATGCTTTGTCCTAAGGCAAAATTTCTCTCCAGCTGTGAGCCTGTGAAACTAGACAAGTTATGTGCTTCCAAAATACAATGGTGAGACAATCATAGGATAGGCATCTCGCTTTCAAAAAGGAGAAAATAGGAAAAAATAAGGGTTTAAAAGCAAGGCCGAAAACCCAGCAAGACAAATTCCATTCAACGTTAAGCCTTGAGAATAATCTTTTTGGCTTTATGCTCTGTTTTCCAAGCCTACTGGGTGGCAGCTTAACTCCAGGGCCCTAGGCAGTGGTCTCACCCCCTCAGCTCTTCACAGGGGCAACCTGGCCCACTGAAATCAAGGAGGTGAGTTCGTCCTCTGAAATGAAGGAGGAAATAGCTTTACCCATGGGCCTGTGGTGGAAGTGGCAACTCTGATGATCTTTAAATAGCTTTCATGGTCATTCTTCCCTTTTCATGAAAGATAAGGCATGGTCATCACTGGATGGCTCTACTGTCTCATGTTTTAAATCCCAGAAGTTGGAAAACCTTTCTTCATTTTGTCCTATCTCTATACCCTTCAGTTCAAACTCCAGTGAATTTGCAGGTGTAAGCTCATTTCTTCCTGGCTTCTGCTGAGATGGCTGATTAAAATTATGGGTAATCCCTTTGTTAGGTGATTGTCCAGCCATAACCTTGGTGTGCTCTCCTGAATACTCTTTCTCATGTTTTGCAATATGAATAGGCTTAGGATTTTCCAAATCTTCAAGTTTTGGTTACTTTTTGCTTAGTAATTCCTTCAATCTCTCTCTCTCTCTTCTCACATTTTACTACAAGCAGTAAGGAGAAAGCAGGCTGCACTTTCAACACTTTGCTGAGAAATCTCCTCAGCTAGAGTTTCAGTGTCATCATTCACAAAACCAATCAAAGGAATTGTACATAGCATTGTATTTGAGTTGAAGTTGTTTCCCATGCGGTACACATTGACAATTCAGAAGCCATAATACAAGTGTAGTGAAAGTGAACAATTAAGTAAAGGAATGGCAACTGTGGGAGCCAGGTTTCTCACAGTTGGAGTGGGAGGTTATAGACAGGTAACAGAAAACCAGAATGATTCATGTGGTAATAAATGAGTTATAAACATCAGTGTGTATATTAGGGTTCTTCAACAGGACAGAACTAATAGGATAGATGAATATATGAGGAGAAGTTTATTAAGAATTGACTCACACAGTCACAAGGAGAAGTTCTACAATAGGCCATCTGCAAGCTGAGGAGCAAGGAAGCCAGTCTGAGTCCCAAAACCTCAAAAGTAGGGAAGCTGATAGTGCAGCCTTCAGTCTGTGGCTGAAGACCCAGGAGCCCCTGGCAAACCATTGGTGTAAGTCCAGGAGTCCAAAAGCTGAAGAACTTGGAGTCTATTGTTCGAGGGCAGGACACATGCAGCACGGGAGAAAGATGGAGGCTGGAAGACTCAGCAAGTCTGCCCTTTCCATGCTTGCTTTTATGCAGCTGATTAGATGGTATCCACTCAGATTGAGGGTGGGTCTGTCTCTCCCAGTCCACTGACTCAACTGTTAATCCTCTTAGGCAACACCCTCACAGACACACCCAGGAACAATAGTTTGCATCCTAAAATCCAATCAAGTTGACACTCAATATTAATCATCAAAGTATGAATTCATTTTTAGCTGACTGTAAATACAGATGGGGCAATATTTATATATTTGTGTACATATACAGGTTAGTATACACACATATATTTTTTGCTTTGTTAGCTAAGAGGACCTAAAAGAAATGACACCCTGGAAGGGATGAGCACACTCAGTGCCTAGATCTTGGCTTTTATTAATAGTACCAATTTTATTCTCCAATAAAGGGAACTAGAGTTCCTTGGATAAATGGCTGACTGTAGGACTGGGACAAGAAATATACAAAATGAGAAATATATTAGAAGAGGTGAGAAAACATTGTAGCGCCCAAAAGTAAGAAAGTACTCCAATTCACAAACACATACACACGCACATGCAGGTGTGCGTGTGCACGCACACACACACACTGATGGGTATATCAAAGGGACATAAGAGTTAACTGAGAGAGCTCCCTATGGCCAAAGTTGAAATTTTTTATTTTTTATTTTTTAAGAGACCAGTTCTCATTTTGTCACCCAGGCTGTAGTGCAGTGGTGTGATCATAGTTCACTGCAGGCTCAATTTCCTGGGTTCAAGTAATACTTCTACCTCAGCCTCCTGAGTAGCTGGGACTACAGGCAGATGCCACAACACCTCGCTAATTTTTCAGTTTTTTGTAGAGACAGAGTCTTGCTCTGTTGACCAGATTGGTTTTGAACTCCTGGATTCAAGCAATTCTCCCACCTCAGCCTCCCAAAGTGCTGAGAGTACAGACATGAGCTACTGTATCTGGCCCAAAGTTGAAATAATTTGAGCAACAAATAAGTAAAGTGGTATTGGATTATCACTCGAAGTGTAAAATAAATAGCCATGAGTCCATATTGATATAAATAAATGACTAAGTAAATACATAATGGGCTGTGCGTGGTGGTTCACGCCTGTAAACCCAGCACTTTGGGAGGCTGAGGTGGGGCAGACCACTTGAGGCCAGGAGTTCAAGACCAGCCTGGTCAACATGCAAAACCCTGTCTCTACTAACAATACAAAAAATTAGTGAGGAATGGTGGCGCATGTCTATAGTCCCAGCTACTCCAGAGGCTGAGGCAGGAAAATCACTTGAACTCGGGAGGCAGAGGTTGCAGTGAGCAAGATCGTGCCACTGCATTCCAGCCTGGGTGACAGAACAAGGCTGTCTCAAAAAAAAAAAAAAAAACAACCAACAACAACAACAGCAACAAAAACATAATGGGAGGCTGGAAAAGGCAAATCCTCCATGCAGGAGAACTGCAAACAATTTATGTGTATTCTTCACCTGATACTTCACTCTCAAGGAGGGAGAATATAATTTCTCACTCCTTATATGCACGTGCTGTGCATGGTGACTACCTTTCAAAGACTACAGACTGAAAAGGGGTAAAAAGTAACTTTACAAGGAAGAAACCGAACACTACCTCAACCAGGTGACAAAGGTTAACATCAGCTGTGATGAGTCATGTGGGCTATTAGCTACCCTTGATAAGAAGGAATGAGAATTAACTTTGATCTCTTCCTTACAAAAACCCTTATCCCAATCTAATAGAAAATAAATGCAAGTTTCAACTGAGGAACATTCTACAAAATACCAGACCAGCATTTGAAACAATTGTCAAGGTCATCAAAATCAAGGAAAATATGTAAAACTCCCATAGCAAAAAAAAGCTAAGAAGAAATGATGACGAAACACAATGTGGCATCCTGGATGGGATTCCAGAACAAAAAACAAAAGCATTAGGTAAAAATCAAAGAAATGTAAATAAAGTGTGGACTTAATTAGTAATAATGTAGCAATAGTAGTTCCCTAATTATGACAAATGACCCAGAGTAACGTAAAATGTTAATAAAATGGTAAAATGAGGATGGGGTACACAGGAACAATGTACTATTTTCACAGTTTTCTATAAATCAAAAAAAGTTTAAAAATAAAAAATAAAGTTAGTTTATTTATTTATTTTACTTTTATTTTTATTTTTTGAGACAGAGTCTTGCTCTGTAGCCAGGCTGGAGTGCAGTGGCACAATCTCAGCTCACTGCAACCTCCACCTCCCAGGTTCAAGCGATTCCCCTGCCTCAGCCTCCCAAGTAGCTGGGATTACAGGCCCGGCTAATTTTTTGTATTTTAGTAGAGATGTGTTTCGCCATCTTGGCCAAGATGGTCTCGATCTCCTGATCTTGTGATTCACCCGCCTTGGCCGCCCAAAGTGCTAGGATTACAGGCATGAGCCACTGCGCCCAGACAAAAATAAAGATTATTTTTTAAAAACTGTAAGTTAGATTACTTCTTTCAAAATGGAAATATGTCTACCACATATGATTAAATTTTAAAAAAAGATTTGAAAAGTGAAATTTAAAAAAGGTTTTAAAAGTAAATTTAAAAAAAGATTAAAAGTAAGTTTTCAAAGGTTTTATAGTAAATGTTATTGACAATAATAATTAGAATTTTACATCAAAATTCTTTCAAGATATTTATGAATGAGTAGGAAATTCTAGAAACATACTTTTCCAGAAGTTGATGATTCTGCCGCATAAATGTGAACCTCTGCAAAGCTGGCCAAGCTTTTACTCTAGAGTAGCATACTTAGTTAATTCATTTGTTCATCAGTTTTCCAGTGGTGTCTCATTGCTCATTATCTGAGGTAGCTGATGAGTTTTTAGGACATTTTAATAATTTATGCCCTAACATCATACATAATGTTGTGGTATAATAATTCACTTCTTATCATTATAAACAGAGTCATTGTGGCCTGAATTGTTGCCCCTTCTTCTCTGTAATACCAGTTATGGCTATTATTAACACACGTCCATGTACCTCCTGTAAACATCAGTACTTTGAATCTGAGCCACATGAAGTGTTAACAAGTCCACAATGAGTAAAAAAATCGCCAGGCCAAAAATCAGTCTCCCTAAAAATGCTAATTACCTCCTAGATGGAGGTAAATCTCCGAACAAGGCACAAAGCACTAAATCATTTATAAAGCTGAAAAGTCATTTAAATATTTTGGGAGACGAGTGGGGATGAATGAATAAATGAAACATAACATTTTTCAATACTCAGGGTCCCTAAGCACTGGATTAACTTGAAGACTTATAAGACTTTTACTTCTAGAATTCCTAATTTTTCAGGAAAAAAAGTCATTTGATGAAAAACCATGTTATTTGGTAATGCATCTTTATATCGTATTTCATCAAGTTTTATCAAATATCAAATAGCAAAAGAAAAGATAAACAGAAGTATAAGATGACTAAAGATAGATTAATTTTAGCTTTGTGGTCAGCAAGAAGCTAAGCAAAGATTATGTAGAATAAAAGTAAAAATAATAAGACATATATATAGCATATCAAATAGAATGGGACTTAACCTCAGTAATAATTAAAAGATCAAAGATAAATGTGCAATTATGAATTACATTCACTCAGATGACAATTTAAAGAATGGGCTCAGTTTCCCTTAGGAGGGGCTTTTCCCATAATGCTTAGATATAATTAATTGGCCTGCTTATTTGGGAAGGGGAAGAAAATCATTCACAAGGTAGCTAACCTTTCCTCCATGGAGTCAAAGATTGCAATTATGAGCAAAACAGCAGGTCTTTATCTAAGGGAAAAATTAGCACAGCTCTCTCAGTCTTTGCAGAGAGCAGCTTTAAGAATTATCGAAATACTCAACATTTCAGACAAGCGGCTTATCTTGCACTCAATCAATCAGTTGTTTGAATTTCACACATATTTATTTGTATTACTCTAAACTGGTTGTATATAAATTCATGAAAGCTAAAGATCTCAATTATTTCAAAATTATTTGACATTATTCTAGCCAATTCCCAGAGTGTTCGTTCGTTTCCACCTTTCTCAAACTACCTTGCCTGTTCTTCAGCGAATACTTCTATCAAAAGGCTTAGTTTCATCGGCTTTTAGAATATTGGTTAAATTTTGCTGTCCTTAACTCAGTTTAAATTACCCAGGATTCATGGTGTGCCTCAACTACACTAAACTTCAGTCTTTCTGTTAAACCCACTAGGCTTTCTTAGTCTGCCAGTGACTGTACTTTTGTTGTGGCTTACTGACCTGCACCCTGGGCTGCCCCTCTGGGACTTGTTGTTACCTCTGTGACATTAAAGATTTTAAAACTTTATTCTGGCCGGGCGCGGTGGCTCACGCTTGTAAATCCCAGCACTTTGGGAGGCCGAGGCGGGCAGATCACGAGATCGAGACTATCCTGGCTAACACAGAGAAACCCCGTCTCTATTAAAAATACAAAAAAATTAGCCGGGCTTGGTGGCGGGTGCCTATGGTCCCAGCTACTCGGGAGGCTGAGGCAGGAGAATGGTGTGAACCCGGGAGGCGGAGCTTGCAATGAGTCGAGATCCTGCCACTGCACTCCAGCCAGGCCGAAAGAAAAAGACTCCGCCTCAAAAAAAAAGCTTCATCCTACATATAAGAGTTACTTCCTGTACTTGCACCATACCTAATACACTCTAAAAATGTGCTTATGTGATACACTAGAACTTATGCAGTAACCAATGGAGGAGGAATCTAGAGCACTAACTAGGTTTGTCCCAAAACAGCAGTCTGAAATTCAAGTCTTAAATGGCATCCCATTTGAAATAGATCTATGTAAATATCCTGACATACATGAAGGTAGGGAAGAGGGAGCTGGGGGATGGTCTGATCTTAACAAAGAAGAGAAAAGCAAAAGATGCAATGCTATTTGAGTCATGATATTGTAGCTCCCTTTAATTTGGAACACAACTCTAGTAAGGGGAATTGGTCAAGTTGATCCGGATGACAGCCGATGCAGAAGCCTGAGGCAGAAGCCTCCTGCAGAGGTCAGCTCCCTGAAATATGAAACAGTGTGAAGACAGGATGCGTAATAAAGCAAAGTGCAAAATGGCTCTACTATATTTGGAATGCTGGTGTCCCCTCAAAATTCATATGTTGAAATCCTACCCCCAAAGGTGATTGATATGGTTCATCTCTGTTTCCCCACTCAAATCACACATTAAATGATAATCCCCAATGTTGGGGTAGGAATCTGGGGGGAAGTGATTGGATCATGGGGGTGGATTTTCACTTGCTATTCTGGTGACAGTGAGTGAGTTCTCATGAGATCTGGTTGTTTAAAAGTGTATAGCACTTCCCTCTTCACTTTTTCTCTCTCCCTCCTGCTCCACCACGGTAAGATGTGCTTGCTTCCCCTTTGCCTTCCATCATGATTGTAAATTTCCTGAGGGCTTCCAGTCATCCTTCTTGTACAGCCTGTGAAACTGTGAATCAATTAAATGACTTTTCTTCATAAATTATCCAGGCTCTGGTAGTACTTTATAGCAGTGTGAGAATGAACTAATACAGTGGTGGTACAAGGAGGTTGTGCCTTTGGGAGACAATTAAGTCACAGAGGCAGAGCCTTTATGAGTAGGATTACTGCCTTCATAAAGAGGCTGAAGGCAACCCCATTTCCCTTCTGTCATGTGAGGTTACAGGAAGAAGACAGCTGTCTATGATGAAGTAGGCCCTTACCAGACATTGAATCTGCCAGCAGCATCTTGATCTTGGACTTCCCAGCCTCCAGAGTATAAGAAATAAATATCTGTTGTTGATAAGCCATCCAGCCTATGATATTTTGTTATAGCAACCTGAATGGACTAAGACAAACTCCAAACAACATAGTTGCCAGTATCATCATTTACAGAGACTTCTCACTTCATGGTGGCTGAAGAACCTGGGTCTCATCTTGAGTCATATCTCTTACTAGTGGCCACTGGACACTTGGCTCAGTACTTCTGCTTTCTGGCTTTCCCCTGATACTTAAGTGTGGCCATCACTTTCCTGAATTTTGAAATCCACAGATAAATCTGCCATCTATTATATGGGTCAGCTGGTGAATGCTTTACTAGGTTATCTACCCCTTGGTCACCGCTATAAGACAAACTGGAGATGCCACAATCCATTTTCTTTATACAATGTTGTCACATGTGCCTTCTCTCTTGTTTCTTTTGTGGCAGCATGGGAATCACCTAGAGTTTCTCTTGAAGTTTTTCTTCTCAATCAACCTGGAGTCAGTTTATCCCACCCTAGATTTCTGTTCTCTTTCAAACCAACAAAATAATTGTCAGTCTACTTATATGAAGGACAGCCTACCTATACTGGAAAATAACAAAACTTTTATTTTAAATATTGCAACTTACTAGTTAAACAACTAGATATACTATAAGAGTAAGTTAGTCTTGAAAATGACAATAAATTCTTTTGTTCTAAAAATTTCATAAGAAAAATTGATTATAATTTTTCTAAAAGGTAAAGAATGGTGAAAAATAGTATGTATGTTGCACTTACAAATGCATTCTTTAACATTTTTAAGAAACTGTCATACTTTAACTAAGATTAGCTATGTGACATTTAAATCCTATCTATTCTACTAAAAATTTGCAATAGTTTAAGTAAAAAGGAGTCTTTATCATGTAGACAAAACAATGATAATCTGACTGAATTTCATTTAAAGGATTATATCAATAATCCCATCCCATAAAATTTTAACAAGCACGGACACAATCTGATATAAGCAAAGTCTGGTTGTTAGAGCAATCAGGCAATTGATAAAAAGAGAAACCAATGCTCTCTAGAAGAATACATCTTCAGTGAAAGTCTTGTAAAATTTACACATATAGAATTGCAACAAATAAGAGGTCACAATTTTAAAAAGCAAAATCATAGGACATACGTAAGGGAAAAAGCCACCATATATGAGTCAGCAGAAAATAACCAACAACAAACCTAAAACCACAAAGATATCCAATATTGCTATTTTTTGATACTCAATATAAAATAGGTACATTAACTACATGAGAAAAAATTTAAAAGCACATTGAAATCATTGGAAAGAAGAAAAATACACCCTGAATCAACACTTCATCTTAACCTATGAATTTTGATACTACTTTTAGAAAGCTTAGGATTAACTCTATCTACATTGAAAAAAATAAAACTCAAAGAGCTCTGGACTAATAATGCCAGGAAATTGAGGAGAAAATGAAAGCATATCAAAATCAGAAAGATTCCTTAAAAACCTTTTAAGAATTGGTTAAAATTCTAGATCCTTTCTCCAATGCCACACAAATATATAAATGTTCCTTTTCTTCCTAGTGAAACAGTTAGATTTATTCCCATAGAAGATAGAAAAACAGAGGGTCTATGGATTAGAAATTCCAAGCATTGTTGGAAACGTGAATGCTGACTCAGCCATTGCCATGACAGTCAAGAAGACAGTATGTTAAAAAGGTGTGACTGAGGAGAGTTTTAAGGAGGTACTACTTACAAAGCTGTGGGTTAAAAAAATGCTGAAGCATCTATAGATTTGTAACAGGATAGATAAAGTTAGTTTTCAGCTTCCTCCAGATATGATAAACCAACTTTTTTAGGCTTTCTAATCAATTTCCATTTGGCTGTCTAATTTCTAGCTTCTAAAATGTTGTTGCTTGATCTTCCTTTCTATGCATCTTGTTCTTGTCTTGTACCTCTTTCCTTACAGCACAAAGAAAGCTGCTATCACATCTAGGCCCAAAAAGGAAAGAGAAGGAAGTATTTAGCTGTGTGGAGAAAGAACTGGAGGAGGTGACTTCTGGACAAGAACTGAAGAAGTAGAAGGAGAAGACAGTTGTGGCCAATCTGTGGGTAGGCTGGAAGGAAACTGGGAAATACCTTGATTTCTCTCTCCTAATGGTACTTCCAATGGCCAAAGCCAACCGGAAAACAGAGGGCAAGGGAGCCTAATTGATGCGATCAATCTTAGTCAGTTTGAGCTGCCATAACAAAATACCACAGACTGGGTGGCTTAAACAAGACATTTATTTCTCACAGTTCTGGAGGCTGGGAAGTTCAAGATCAAAGTGCCAAAAGATTTGATTCTTGGTGAGGGCCCTCTTCCTGGCTTGCACAGAATTGCTTTCTTGCTTCTCTGTCCTCACATTACAGAAAGAGAGAGAAAAGAGACAGAGAGAGAGATTGAGAGAATGCTCTGGTCTTGCTTCCTGCTCTTTTGAGGACACTAATCCCATCATGGGGCCTCATCTTCATGATTTCATATAAATATAATTATCTCCCCAAAACCCTACCTCCACATATCATCACATTGGTAGTTAGGGCTTCAAAATAAAAATTTTGGAGGGACACATTGAGTCCATAACGCAGTACATACAGATCAGTTTCCCAGAGCACAGGGCAAAGTGAAAAACAGTAAAAGTGTATCAAAGGAGCACATGAAATCAAGTACAAACACCATAATAAAATGATGAGCTTGGTGAATATATATGAAGACTGAAAGCTGAAATACTGGCACATAAGCCCTCTTCTCACAATAGACCCTTTTTTATGCTGGCAAAATCTGTAGACACCTGCTCTGTGGACCTGTCTAGCCTAAAAGTAGAAAATTAAAGATACTGGCAAATGGGGTTTCCCCAGCAAACCACCAGCTACCATAATGAAAGTCAAATTCAAACCTTTATCCACATACTTGATATTTATAATTAGCTTTCATCCCCCAATTTTAAATGTAAGAATTACCAGAGCCAAATTTGTTAGCTGAGCAAAACCCCTAACATGAAAGACTAGGAAAAATACAACAAGAAACAAAAGAGAAGAGAATATAACACAAAAAGAACATGTATAATATTTAATAGTTAAACATTAACTATTAAATAAAATATTTTAAAAGATTATTAGTATCCTTATAAAGATTAGCAAAGCCATTTCATTCATGAAATCATAATAGGATTCATTGAACAGAAAGAGTTCTTGAAAATTAAGAACATGATAGCAGAGATAAAGAAATTCAAAGAAAATTTTGAATGATAAAGGAAATCTCGTGAATAATAGAGAAGAAATAGGTAAGTATACAAAATAAATGAAACCAAAAAAATACTAAAGAACACTCATCTCAATGGTCTAACATCAAAGTAATGAAAATTCCACAAATAGACGAAAATATATATATATGTATTTTATATATACACACAAATAAATGTATATAAACACCAAATATATACACACAAAATATATGTAAACACTATGTATATACATATATAAACATACTATATATAAATATATATAAAATGTATATATTTATATATAAATACAAATAGAGAAAATGTAAAATGCAGAAAAGAAGCTTTAAGTATAATTCAATAAAATTTTCCAGAAATAAAGAACAATAAATTACATCATTTTTGGATTTAAGAACATTAGAGGCAAAGAGAAAATATCTATAAGCTTCCAAAGTGTAATAAATAAATATATATATGTATACATATATTTTCCTTTAAAAAATTTAGGACATATATAAACACACACTATATATATAAATACATATGTAATTATACAATATTATATATTTCATAATATATAAATATTATAAATAATATTTATATAATATATACATATTATAAATACTATTACATATAATATATAAATATTATAAATATTGAATGGCTATTACAAAAAAAAGAAAGAAAAAGCAAGTGTTGGTGAGAATGTGGAGAAATTAGAAGCTTCATGTCATATATTGTTGGTGGGAATGTAAAGTGCTGCAGACACTGTTGAGAACAGTTGGTGGTTCTTCTTAAAGTTAAAGGTAGCATTGCCATATGATTTTACAATCCTACTCATAGGTATAAACCCGATAGAACTGAAAGCAACATTTCAAAGAGATACTTGTACAAAACTGTTTATGGCAGCATTATTTACAACAGCTAAAAGGTGGAAAACACCCAAGTGTCCATCAACAGATGAATGAACAAAAATGTCACATAGACATGCAATGGAATATTCCTCAGCCATAAAAAGGAATTAATTTCCAATACATGCTATAGCATGGATGAATCTTGAAAACACTATGTCATGTGAAATAAACCAGACAAAAGGAACAATATTGAATGATTCTATTTACATGTGACACTTAGAATAGGCAAATTCATAGAGACCGGAAGTAGAACAGAGGTTACCAGGGCTAAGGAAAGAAGGAAATGGAGAGTTACTGTTTAATCGGTAACAGAGTTTCTGTTTGAGATTATGAAAAAGTTCTGAAAATGGATAGTTGTGATAGAATACACTTAAGGCCACTAAATTATATACTTAAAATAGTTACAATGATAAATTTTATGAATATACTTAATACACTTAATGCTACTAAATTGTACACTGAAAAATGGCTACCAGGATAAATTTTATGCAACATATTTAAACAATAATAAATAGGAAAGAGGCAAACATAGAAAAGATTCTTCAATTTTAAGAAACAAATAAAACTGATCTAGAAGTATTGATAAGGAGCAATGTGCCAGGTATATTGTTAAGAAAAAGAAATCAAGGTACACAATAATGTGTATAGATTATTATATCACCTTTAATTAAAAAATATATGGGGGATTCCTACACACATTTGTGCACACACATGCACACAGATATATCAGAGAGAGAGATCTTTGGAAAAACATCCAAAAAACTGACAACTAGTTTCCTATGAAGTGAGCGATAGGGGTGAGAGAGTGATTTATAATAGACTCTGGATTTACTTAACACACATATATCACATGTTTGAAAAGAAAACAGATTTGAAATTAGAGAGTTTTGTCAATAGCCATCTATTCATTAGACACGTAAATAGAAAATTACAGTATAATATAATAAATACTGTAGCATATTAACAGTGTAGAGGGAACACACTGTAAGTGGAACTCAGTTTGCAGGGGGAATGATAAATGGTTTCATTGAGGGAGTACAATCTGAACACAGATCTGAGGGGCAATCTAGATACTTCACTATGCAAGGACAAGAATACCAGGCAAGGGATAAAAAATGGCATTTTCAGGAGTGATGAGAACTTCAGGGTGTCTGGTGTGTGGATATTCCCATGTACAAGAGCATAAGGGAACATTAAATCTGTATTAATCCATTCTCATATTGCTATAAAGAACTACCTGAGACTGGGCAGTTTATGAAGAAGGAGGTTTAATTGACTCACAGTTCTGCATGGCTGGGGAGGTCTCAGGAAACATAATCATGACGGAAGGTAATGGAGAAGCAAAGCATATCTTCCCAAGGCAAAGCAGAAGAGAGAGAGAGCTAAGGGGGAAGTGTCCCACACTTTTAAACCATCAAATTTTAGGAGAACTCACTATTACAAGAACAGCAAGAAGGAAATCTGTCCTGATGATCCAGCCACCTCCCACCAGGCCCCTCCTCCAATTCAACATGATATTGAGGCAGGGACAGAAATCCAAACCACATTATCCTGCCCCTGACCCTTCCCAAATCTCCTGTCCTTCTCACACTGCAAATTACAATTATTCCTTCTCAACAGCCCCAGTCTTAAATCATTTCAGCATCATCTTAAAAGTCCATAATCCAAAAGTTTTATCTGAGGCAAAGTAAGTCCCTTATGCCTATAAGCCTGTAAAATCAATAACTAGTTACTTCCAAGATGCAGTGGTTGTGCAGACATTGGGTAAATAGTCCCAATCCAAATGGGAGAAATTGGCCAAAACAAAGGGGTTACAGGCCCATGCAAGTCTGAAACCCATCAGGGCAGTCATTAAATCTTAAAGCTTCAAAATAATCTCCTTTGACTCTATGTCTTACATACAGGGCATGATGATGCAAGAGGTGGACTTCCAAGGCCTTAGGCAGATCCGCCCCTGTGGCTCTGCAGGATACAGCTCCAGCCAGTTGCTTTCATGGGCTGACACTGCATGCCTGTGGCTTGTCCAGGCTCACAGTGCAAGCTGTTGGTGGATCTACCACCATTCTGGGGTCTGGAGGACAATGATCCTCTTCTCACAGCTCTGCTAGGCAGTGCCCCAGTGGGGACTCTGTGTGGGGTCTCTGACCCCATATTTTCCCTCTACACTGCCCTAGTAGAGGGTCTCCATGAGGGCTCCACCCCTGCAGCTGACTTCTGCCTGGACATCCAGGTATTTCCATACATCCTCTGAAATCTAGGCTGAGGTTTCCAAACCTCAACTCTTGCCTCTATGTACCCACAGGCCCAACACCACATGGAAGCTGCCAAGGTTTGGAGCTTGCACCTTCTGAAGCCATGGACTAAGCTATACCATTAGCCATGGCTGGAGTGGCTAGAACACTGGGTACCATGTTCCAAGGCTGCACAGAGCAGCTGGGTCCTGGGCCTGGCCCATGAAGGCCTATGATGAGAGGGGCTTCTGTGAAGGTCTCTGAAATGCCCTAGAGACATTTTTCTCATTGTATTCATTATTAACATTGGGCTCCTCTTTACTTATGCAGATTTCTGCAGCTGTCTTGAATTTCTTCCCAGAAAATGGGTTTTTCTTCTCTACTGTATCATCAGGCTGAAAATTTTCCAAACTTTTATGCTGTTTACCTGTTAAATATAAGTTCCAATTTTAGACCATCTCTTTGTCCACATGTATAACAGTACACTTTTAGAAATAGTCAGGCCACACATTGAATGCTTTGCTGCCTAGAAATTTCTTGTGCCTGATACCCTAAATTATCTCTCTCAAGTTCAAAGTTCCACAGATCACTAGAGCAGGGGCACAATGCTGCCAGTCTCTTTGCTAAACCATAGCAAGAATGACCTTTGCTTCAGATTCCAATAAATACCTCATCTCCATCTGAGACCACCTCAACCTAGACATCATTCTCCATATCATTATCAGCATTTTGGTGAAAAACAATCAACAAGTCTCTAGGAATTTCCAAACGTTCCTCGCCTTCCTGTCTTCTTCTGAGCCTGCCAAAGTATTCTAACCTCTGCCCATTACCCAGTTCCAAAGTTGCTTCCACATACTTGGGTATCTTTATAGCAATAATCCGCTCCTTGTTCCAATTTTCTGTATTAGTTTGTTCTCACATTGCTATAAAGAACTACCTGAGACTGGGTAGTTTATGAAGAAAGAGGTTTAATTGACTCATAGTTCCACATGGCTGGTGAGGCCTCAGGAAACTTACAATCATGGCAGAAGGCGAAGGGGAAACAAGGTGTATCTTCCCATGGTGGATCAGAAGAGAGAGAGAGTTATGGTGGAAGTGTCACACACTTTTAAACCATCAGATCTCATGAGAACTCACTGTTAGAAGAACAGCAAGGGGAAAATCTGTCCCTATGATCCAATCACTTCTAATAGGGTCCCTCCTACAATTTGATGTGAGATTTGGGTGGGGATAAAAATCCAAATCATATCAAAGTCCTTTAGTTCTTTTAAATTCAACATATCCAAATTGAAATTTATAATTTATTCATAAAAATCTGCTGTTTCAGCTTAACAAATAATTTGGGTTTAGGCATTAAAGTTCTAAGCATACCCATCTTTGGGTTTTAATTTTTATCATTTCGTTTTCTTTGCCAATACCAACTCCTTTCCTAAATAATGTATATTTTTTTCTTCCCTGAGGCCTTGAACTTCTATTTGCAAAGGTATGGCAATTCAGAAGGGGAATGATGTGTGAAGATCATGATTCTGTCTTTATGATGCCAAGCAGACTGAGGAAGAGGACTATTGTGGGGGAGTGGCAACTTACTCAAAAATATCCCCCTGAAAGTATAAGGCTCCAGTCATTTGTAAGTGCTTATTAAAAGCCATCAGTGTGCTTGCCTAGGCTGATACAGTGCTGAGAATTTCCTGGATTTTATCTCCTGCCTCACTGATAAGGCAGCAAAATTATATTATTCAAATAATGAAATCAATATACTTACGTGAGGCCCCAGTCAGTAACTGAAGGAATTAACATAGAGACATAGAAAAATATTATTGGTAGAAGGTTATTTAGTGTCAGCAGAAGCACTTATCATACCTGATGTGAACCGGTTAACTTCCACAGTTCTCAGCCTCCCTTTCACTCTGTCTCCTTCTCTTCTTTTCCCACGGAGCAAACAGCATATGATAACACTGGCACATGATAGAAATTGGCAAAAACATTTATGAGAAAGACCTAGTTGTTTCCAGAAATGCCTTATGGGTAATAACAATAAAGACAATACTAATAATAGATAATATTTGAGACTTTACACTGTTCTGAGTGCTTACTATGCATTTTTTAAATACTACAAACCTTTTAGGTAGACACCATTATTACATTTATTTTTAGAGAGGAAAAAACTGAGCCACAGAGAGGTTAAATCAATTGTTCTAAGTCATACAGCTAATGAATGGCAGAGCTGGGATTTGAACTGAAACAAACTGGGTCCAGGGCCTGAAATCTTAAAAATGACACATTGAAACTCTTGGCTAACATCTTTCTTTCCGAGCCATCAAGTGGAACATGGGTGTAACTTTACAACAGATCACATTAATTGGTAAATAAATTGTAGTCATGACATCACACATGAATCTATTACAATGGCTACTATATTTATTTCCTGGCTTGACAATGCAGACGCTAGCTCTCAGCATTCTTTCATAGCTTTATAAGTTAATTGCCTCATATATATGTAATGCCTGAAGTCAAAGCTTATTTTCTTACAATAATCTTGAATATGCTATATTTTTGTCAGAACTGAAATATATTAGGTATCTTTTAGAGGTTAAAAAACTAGGAAATAAAATTTGGACACCAATTCACATACTTTTGCATATAAGACACTATCTTTTGCATATAAGACAGTATCAGTTATATTATTTCTTACTCAATCATAATACCAGAAAATCACAGAAACCAAAATTTGAAGACTTTTAGATTTCCTTTCTTTTATGCTTTTTGCAATTACTGTCCTTATTCTTGGTTAATGTTCTAAAGGCTGTGATAATATCCTTTATAATTTTATGTTTACAAAAATCTTAGAAACAGTTACACATATTTATGAATAATACACCTTATTTTTTCACTTTTTTGTCAATATTTTCTTTTCTCTAAAAGACTTTTATGTTAGCTTATTAGACACCAAGTTCATATAGTGTTTCAAAAATGCCATGTCCTGACATTTTATAAAAGGCACATTTACTCCTGTACCTGTGTTTAGCAATACCTCTTAGTACAGTTCATAATTCTCATCAGTGCAGACTGGGAAAGAGATCCTGTCACCAAAAGGTATTCATTACATTTCAAGAAGGCAATATTAAGTCAAAGGAAGCAGCCCAGTTTTAAGACACTTTATACAAAGGAGAATGTCCTTGGAGATGGATGGCTGAGATCTGTAAAATGTATGTTATAATTAAAATTGTAACCATGGGTTCATGATTTTCTACAGATACCACAAGCTGCATTAATTGACTAGGTGGAATTTCAAATTAGCAAAGTACTATAATCAAAATGAGGTGGGTTATATTAAATGAGCTTTCCAGTGAGGGTCACCAGGTCAGATAAACCAGATTCTGTCTGCTGCTGCTGTGTATTCAAGGATTAGAAACAGAATTATGATGTAACAATTTAAATGAAAATACTGTTTTTAGTGATTTACTAGTGCAGATTCCTAAAGGCATTAAGGGCAGGATGAACATAGCTAAGTGGGTAAATATGCTGACTTTAAACCTTCCTTAGAAAAAGAAAAACAGTGGAGACTTTTGTTTTTATATATATGCATATACCCCAACCCATTGTCCCATTGGGGATATTGAATGATTGGAAAATGTCAGTGGTCATGAAGATGAATGCCCTTCCTTTTGTTGTCTTATTTGCTTTGTAATTCCTCCCTGTTAGTAGGAGGAGAGTATGTTGGAGGAAAGCCAAAATGTTCAGAGCTATTCACAACACTTAATGACTTTATAGCTTCGGGTTTCAAGTAAATATTGTCAAGAGTCCTCTGTTGGACTTATAATAGAAATGCTGACCCTAAGTAAGTGACAAAAGCTTGCCTAGTTGCCCTAAGTGTATGGAAAACACAAAGGTGAAGGAGACGGAGAGTAAGAAAATGTGCTATTTCAAGACTAAATAGGTACATTTCTAGTAGTCCAGTGGAAAAGAAAAGGGTTAGGATTGAATGCTTGTCTACCTTTCTTCATATGGCTAGTTTCCTCCTCTCCTTAAACAATTTTGATGCCTTTTAAATATTAGATCCTCCTCTTTATCTGAGCACTTATTGCAATTGTTTTATGTTTTTGATCTCTCTCACTCATCAGAATGTAAATTACATGAAGGCACAGACAAACTTGACTTGCTCACCTTGGAACTGAACACAAACAGTAGGTGCTTGTGTCAGAAAGCTCTGTCCAGCTTTATGCTCTTTCAGCCTCGCCTTCATTCCAGCCACAGGATTCCATCAGTTTACCCCATCTGTAACTTGTGAGTACCTCACATCAGCCAGTACCACACACTTTCCTGATCCAGCACTTCTGTATACCAACGTGCAGCTGACCCCCATCTTGAGGGAAATTCTGTGATGAATGCTGTGGGGAGGAACTGTATTAAATACTCTTTTCAATTCTACCTCTTATTTCAGCCACTGTTGTGAGTGGCGAGTTTCATTCAAGAGACCAAAATCATGCTGGTTTAATTTGCCAGTACTTGCATTGGCCAATGCTATGTATGTCTCAATCTCTGCCCTGGGGTCTTTCTAATGCTGTAGAATAGGTTTCCCAGGTGAACCTACTCAAGCATGCCCAACCAAGAAGTGTGAGGTATTGAACACCTGTGGGTCTACCCTGGGCCAATGAAGGCAGAATTCTATAGATAAATGTTTTCCCCTTAATATTTGGAATGCACAGTCTAGAGAAACATTCATAAGGTCCCCCCAAACAATCCCAGAAGGATTAAGCATTGGTAACTAACAATGGTGGTCACCTCAATAACGCAGTCTTGGTTAACTATACTAATTTCTCATTTCTGTTCTCTAGCTCACTTAAAAATGAGTTACTGAATGCAGACTTTTTTTTTTTTTTTTTTTTTTTTTTGAGATGGAGTCTCGCTCTGTCGCCCAGGCTGGGGTGCAGTGGAAGGATCTCAGCTCACTGCAAGCTCCGCCTCCCGGGTTTACGCCATTCTCCTGCCTCAGTCTCCCGAGTAGCTGGGACTAATGGCGCCCGCCACCTCGTCCGCCTAATTTTTTGTATTTTTTAGTAGAGACGGGGTTTCACCATGTTAGCCAGGAAGGTCTCGATCTCCTGACCTCGTGATCCGCCCGTCTCGGCCTCCCAAAGTGCTGGGATTACAGGCTTGAGCCACCGCGCCCGGCCTGAATGCAGACTTTCATATAAAACTCTGATTTGAAATCAGCCCAGGTTGGAAAAGAGTTCAATAAGGGTTCGTTGAATAAGCAAGTAAACAAACAAGTGAATGCTGATTATTCTCCAAAGTCCCTTATCAGTCCCTCCTCCTTCATTACGCTTCCTCTGCTCAACCTTAAATATTGGTATTCTCCAGACTTCTTTTATTCTCTTTTCTTCATAGGCAAATAAAACTACCCTGAACATTCCTATGCACATCAAAGCTGTAACTATTCTTTATTCTAACTTTTATCTCTTACCCAAAGCCCTCTCCCAGACTTTGTAACTACACATGAGTACATATGCATGTAAACACATACGGTTGATACCTGAACAGCATGAGGCTTAGGGGTGCTGAACTCCTGTACCAGCTGAAAATCTGTAGATGACTTTTGACTCTCCCCAAAATTTACCTATCACAACCTATTTTTAACCAAAAGCCTTAACAATCGCATAAACAATTAACATATATTTTATATATTCTATTTATTATATACTGTATTTTTACAATAAAGTAAGCTGGAGAAAAAATGTTATTTAAAAATCACGAGAAAGAGAGAATATATGTACTATTTATTAAGTGGAAATGGATCACCATAAAGATCTTCATCCTTGCGGCTTTCACATTGAATAGGCTAACAGGGAAGAGGAAGAGAAATTGGTCTTGCTGTCTCGGGATGGCAGAGGCAGAAAAAACTCCTCATCTAAGTGAACCCACACAGTTCATACTTGTGTTGTTTAAGGATTATCTGTAGGGAATATATTTACACTTATAATTCTCACTATTTTTCCACTTGAATGCCATATAAAACTTCAAACTCAATATATATAAAGAAGAAATTATTATGTTCCTCTTGAAATCTACCACTCTTTCTGGGTTTTCTATATTGAGGAATGGTTTCACCATCCTTCAAACCCATAAGCCCAAAATCTGAATTTCTCTTAATTCTAATCCATCATTATCCATGTCCAATTAGTTACAAAGTCCTACACATTCTATCTCTTAAATACAATGTAAATTTCCTCAATTACCACATTCACTACTACTTCATTAAATTAGACTACTCATACTACTGTGATAAAATCATAAGTAGCTTCTTCAATTTCAATTTCACCACTATGTCTGGATAATGTAGTGATCGTCCTAAAATTCTTGCAATGTCCTTGTTTTAACTTTTTAATGTTATCCCGTGACCTCTAGCTTAAAGCTCAAATTCTTAACAAAGTTTGCAAAATCCTTTATCATATGGCTCCTACCTACTTCTCTCACTCTTTATCTCACTGCCCCACATGTACTTTTATTGTATCAATCACACAAAACTCCGAAATAAACAATGCCCTACTTCTGTATGTTTATACAGGTGTGTTTCTTTCTGTAACAATCCTCTATCATCCACCCAACTTAAGATATTTCATTATTTAAGAAGTAACTCAAAGCTGACTTCCTCTTGAAAGCTTTCTCCAATTTCCCTCCCATATTCCTAACCCCAAGGCTAGATTGGATATTACTCACCACACTCTCTCTTTAGTTCTTTACCATTCACTGTCTTATTTTCTTACAATATTAACATTATTGCATAGTATATAAACTACTGGTTTTCTTCATTTTTTTTTCTTAGACAGTAAGTACCTTTAAGTTAGAGACTTATTGTCTTTATATTTTTGCAATACATCAGAGTGTCTGAATATAATACCTCCCCAGTAAATGTCTTCTGCAGAACATGATCCCTGATGTTAGGAATTACCCCACTGTGTAACATTTTCAAAAGTATACTTTAAAGAAGGCATTAGTTTCTGCCATTTTTGGGAAAAGAAAAACGAAGTTTAGAGAACACAAGGCTTACTCAAATACACAGGAGAGAAATAGCAAAACCATTTTTCAAATCTTTGTTTATATGAATATATGGTTCTTATTCTACTCTATGTCGTATCATCTCCTCGGGTCCCATATAAATTGGACATGGAGAAAATTGAGTATTATGAGAGAGAACTTGGGATAAAAGATAAATCTAAGTAAGGACACTATAAATCTCTTTGTTTCTATTCTTATCGTTGTCATTACTTTCTTGTTGGTTTATATTATTTTGAGGAAGGAGGAGATTTCTGTCTCTTTTATTTAACAAACCATATTAAAAAGAAAATCTTACATGCAAAACCCCCAAAATTCATCAATCTACATTGCCTACATTATTTGTTTTAACCTTTGAATGATCAATAAGCATAAACATGGTTTTACTTCAAAGATAACTATTTCTCTTTAATATTCACTAATCTTTATAATTTGACAAATCTGAAAAAATGGGCTCCACAATTTTGTTAAACATCAAAGAAAACTAAGATCTCACTCAAATAAAAACAAAGATGCATTTTGTCATGTTAGAAATGGTCTTCTTTGCTTGTCAAGCTGGTCAATGTAAGTATAAAGAATAGTTTCTTTCATTATTATTTATTTTACAGTAAGAGTTTTCCTCTGGGCCAAAAGTAGTATTTGTTTTTGATACTCTCTTTTTGATTTTCTTGCTTTCTAAATATATACATTTGTAAAACCCTTTGCCAGTCAATGGGAACAGTGGAGGCATTCACAGAAGGGAAATGAAGAGGATAATGTGACAGTAAATTTCCTACTCTATGGATTTGCTTGGAACTGTATTTTGGAAAAAGAAAGTCTTAACCCAACACAAATGTTAAACACTAGATGAGGAAACACATTCGGGAATGTTTAAGAATGAAGTGTACTGATGAAGCAAATTACTTTGAAAGCATCAAAATACTATTTGATGATCTGTTAGAAGTATGAACAGAAGATGGTTAAATATTTAATAAACAATTATAGCAAAATGTTAATTGTAGAATCTAGGGGATGAGCTCATGGTTATTGAACATGTAATTCTTTCAACTTTTCTATATTTTGATAAAATTTATAGCAATATGTTTAAAAATCAATCATAATAAAACATTTAAAAATATAATTGATCCTATGCAGAATTTCTGGACTTGAGCCAGTTGGCAGACCCAGAACTCATTAACTGAAGAAAATCCCAGGTTTCCTTAAGGAAGCACGATGAAAAACCGTGACACGTATATTCTCTAGTAACTTCCCCAGTCTTTTCCTAAAGGAACCTACAGCCATTTATTTGGTTAATCAAACATTGGGAAAAAGAGAATACCTCCAAATCTTTTGAGAATGTCAGTATACAGCATTTACAGTAGCATTGATAATTGAGGAAAAGTGTCACCTTTGCCCCATAAAAGAATACAAATAGATGTTTCTGCATAATAAATGTTGTCCTAGGGCTGGCTCCACTCATAGTTATGATTACACAAAAGTTATTTTCCAGTTCCTAAATGTATTATTGTGCTAGTTATAGTTGGTAGTCAGTAGAACCAGTTCCTTGAACTGTGCTGTAAGAGAAATAATAGAGAGGAAGATTAAATGGAAGCCTCTGAAATTGCTTCTGGCCAAGAGAGTAAATATAGTAGTAAAATAGTAAATACAGTAAAAATAATAACATGCTGTAAAAGTATCTATGAGATTAGTGAAATATGTATGATATAAAATATGCAGAGGTATTAGCCCTCATCATATCCCTGCAAAAATTAAATAAATCCAGAAACTCAACCAGTAGAAGCCCAAATTGCAGCTTCCATGTCAGATACACTCTTTATGCCAGAACAAATTAACACAGCCTCCTGTTATGCCCAGACCGTTTATTCCCCGAAGAAGACCACCAGAGTCCAGAGTCAAAGCTAAGCAGCAAGGATCTTTATTACAGGTTCGAACCTGGAACTCTCCCTCGCTCGTGAAACGAGACGGGCAGGAGAGCTCCCCCACTCAGCTCCGAACAATGTTATATAGTCTAAGAAAAGTGGGCATAGAGTTATTATACAAATCAGATATATGATTGGCTAGTGTTTGAACAAGGCGATTTGGCTAACTATGATTGGTTCCTGCCATTTCTGATATTTTGGTTCAAACTTTGAGGCGGGAGAGCAGGTTTATGGCAGCAAGAGTTTATCTTACTTAAACACGTCTTGTGACCTTGCCTCAGAACTTACAAAATCTCTGGTATGTGCAAAGATTAGAGAGCAGAACAAGGGTGTAGCGGGTGGGGGGTGGGTACACATCTATCTTTGTGTCCTTTCACTCCAGCACATTTTATGTGGCCACTCATTTGATGAATGTACTATTTTCCATTCTTATCAATAAGGAAGACAAAAAACAGTTCATATTCACATAGAAAGGACAATAGTATGCAGTATGGTCTTTCTCCAAGACTATGGAAATTCTCTTAGTCTCTTTCAAAGTATAATCCAAAGTGATTTGAGCCATACAAACATTCCACAGAACATCACACTGGTTAACTATATGGATGACATTGTGTTAACTGGATTGAAATATAAATTGGAGCTTTAGGCAAGACAAATGTGCTGTGGAGGATAGGAAATGCACCCTCTTCAAGTGCTTGCTTCATCAGTGAAGTTTTAGGCACCCAGTAGTCTATGGCATGCTGTGCTATCCCTGCAATTTAAAAGAGGAATTATTATATCTCACATCTTCTAGCACAAACAGAGACACATAATTTCTGGTATGCATTTGTAGGTTCTGAAAGCAGCATATTTATTCTACATTTGGAAAGAATATTCTTTTCTTCTTTCAGCTGAAGGAGAAAAAGGCTGTCAGCTTCAATGTGTGCCCAGGGAATGAAACATTCCTCAGTAAGCTTCAGGTTATGATTCAGGTAGCTCTGACTCTTGGAATATATGCCTGTATGGTACTAAAGATATAGAATAAGAAAAGAATACATGTGGGAATAATCGTAAATCCCAATAGAAGAATTGTAACATGAATTCTGAGGACTCTAGAGAAGTGTTATGTTACCTGCCTATGCTGATTTCACCAGGAAATTGACTCTGACAGAGAATTCCATGCAGGAAGTATACTGGAGCATCCTGCCACAGGATCAAGGTGATACACAAGACATGTATCTGCCCATCATGACAAAATTCAACACTTTCTGATTTAAGATATCTTAATCCAGAATCCCAACAACTGATCATGCAAAATGTTAGCATGCAATCAAGTTATTAAGCAGCAGAAAAATGTGATCTGTCAAAAAAAGAAAGTCAAAAAAGTAGGCCCACAAAAACACAAATGTTGGAAATAACAGAAAAAGCCGTTAAAATAACTCTTTTAAGTACATTAACAATTTAAGGGAAAAAATTGACAGGATGAATGAAAGGATGGGAGATTACAACAGAGTAATACAAATTAAAAAGAAAACAAATGAAAATTATAGAACTGAAAAGTACAGTAACTGACATGAAAAATTCTTTGGATGGGCTTAATAACATACAGGACATAATTGAACAGAATTGGAAAACTATGATCTATGGTTCAAATCTGGCCTGTGGTCTGTTTTTGTATAGCCCACAATCTAAGAATAATTTTACATTTTTAAAATTTGTTCTAAAAATATGCAATAAAAACTATATGTGGCCCAAAAAGCCTAAATTATTTCTTATCTGGCCCAGTTTAGAAAAATTCTACGGAACTCTATGAACTTAAAGAAAAGTCAGTAGAAGCTTAGAGAGAACTAGTTACAACTTAGAAAAGAACAGGAAAAAATAATCATCTGAGACCTGTGAAACTTTGATCAAAGAATGAAGAGACATTTTCTAAAACTGAAGAAAAACATCAAGTCAAAGATTCAACTTTAGTGAACCCCAAGAAAGATAAATCCTACACACACACATGCATGCACACATATACACACTCCACACAAGGACATCATAGTCAATCTGCTGAAAACCAGAGATAAAGAGAAAATCTTTTGAAAATCCATAGAAAAAGGTACACATTCATTTCAAGGAAACAACAGTGAGATATTTGGATAAATTCATTATAAACATTAAGGATAAAAGACAATCAAATTTTGTCTTTAAGGAGCTCAAAGTAAGGAGGAAACAGTCACCTAGATTTGTTTATCTGGTGAAAATAAATTAAAAACAATGAGTGGGAGAAAAGGTGAGACAACAAAGTTAGAAAAGTTGGAAAATTAACAAAATCTATAGAAATATAGTAAGAATAGTGGGAGGTCATGCATTTGAGAATAGTGGGAGGTCACCCATTTCCCCACAGCTCTGTGTTGTAGAATAGCTATACCAGTGGACTTTGCAAGCAAAAGGCAGTTCTCATTTTCCTGAGCTTTCTGGGATGCAAGAAGCATCCTAGGTGTATTCAGCAGCTGGTGAACATCAGCATATCCCACTTCCTACAATTTCTTAACACAAATGGACTGTACCAAACTTGTGGTGGAAACCAGAAAGCTGCCTCTATTTTCCCACCTCCAACCGTGGCTACAAATGGAGAATCCAGGAGGGGCATCTAGTGAAGACTGCAGTCCAGCATTTCTATACAGTTCTGTGTTGCAGAAGAATTTCTCTGGTAGGCTCAGCAGCTGAGCAGCAGCTCCCATCTTCTCTACCTTCTTGGAGTGGAAGAGCTATTCCAGGTAGATTCAGCAGCTGGTGAACATTGGCATATTCTTTCCATAACCTGGGTTTAGGCTCCAGAAGATCTATCATGGGTGATGGCAGCAGCCAGGCAGTGGCACGGGTTCCTCTCTCTTCCTGCTGCCCCACCCCCCACCCACCACAACTGGCACATGCAGCTCCTGCTCCATAGGAAGGATACGAGTGGAGCAGCCAGTGAAGAGTGAGTACCCACTCCTCACACCTACATCTCCTGTGCAATAATGCAGAGATCTGCCTATAGGAGGTGCAGAGAAAGCCTCAAAAACTGGCAACACTCTGCCTCTACTAAGAGGCTGACTTTATTTGGATCACACTGTGGAACATTTTAAGCCTCAGGGCATTGTTGAAAACAATAGAGCAATTGGCTTTAAATTAGTGAAGACTGGCAACAGCTAGTAATAACAATAAAGCCAGACCAGCCAGAAGCTTACTGAGAGATGAGGGAAGAGACAATCAAAGATAGCCAAGCTAAAACCAGTCATCCCTGATGGTCAGGTCCACTGTGTACATGCACAAGACACATCATTTGATAAAAAACCAGAGAAAACTTCTGAGCTACAAATTATTTGTTGAACACAAAGCAAACTCATAAACTCCCTGAACAATATAAGCAGTCTTCAAGCAACATACAGACTCAACAGTAAAAGGAAAAAATCTTGGTTCAGGGAGCATAAGCACAATCTTGAACCAATCTGTCCAAAAAACAATACTGGCAGAAGGGCTAACCCTAGGCAGCCGGTTTTTAAAACAAAATGAGGGAAAAAATGTGAACGGGAATGTAAATGAAAAATACAGTTCTAAGCCCCTCAACCAACTGAATGGACCCCTCTGTCATGTGCATCCATGTGAAGAGACCACCAAACAGGCTTTGTGTGAGCAATAAAGCTTTTTAATCACCTAGGTGCAGGCGGGCTGAGTCCGAAAAGAGAGTCAGGAAGGGAGATAAGGGTGGGGCCGTTTTATAGGATTTGGGTAAAGGAAAATTACAGTCAAAGGGGGATTGTTCTCTAGCGGGCAGGAGTAGGAGTCACAAGGTGCTCAGTGGGGGAGCTTTTTGAGCCAGGATGAGCCAGAAAAAGGACTTTCACAAGGTAATGTCATCATTTAAGGCAAGGACCGGCCATTTTCACTTCTTTTGTGGTGGAATGTCATCAGTTAAGGCTTGGCAGGGCATTTTCCCTTCTTTTGTGATTCTTTAGTTACTTCAGGCCATCTGGGCGTATTTGTGCAAGTCACAGGGGATGTGATGGCTTGGCTTGGGCTCAGAGGCCTGGCACCCTCCTCACAGCCAAGGGCATTCCAAAGTTAACCTGGGAAACTAGTTAAGGCCATGATGGGAAGGGAGACTCAGACATGCCTCATTATACTCTCCTTCCTTTGGAATTCAGGCACAGTCTACCAGCATTAACATTAAAACCGAAAAATTAAGAATGACAAAACAGACACATTATAGCAATAAGATACCAAATTCCAACTTAACTGTAGTATAGTATCACATGGCAGATAGCAGGCCCTCAAAGAAACAGAAGTATTTTACTCCAAAATATATTTCTTTGATATATTTTTAAATGGCCCTGCAAAGTTGTCTCTTGTGGGGGAATTTTACATTCTGTAGAGACTCTTCTTCTATTACTAGATCTTTTCAGGAAAATCTAGCACCCTTTTATGGTCTAATAAAAAGGCATTTACTATGTATTTTCTCTGAAGCCTGCTACCAGGAGGATTCATCTACATAACAAAAACCCTATCTTCTACAAGACAAGAACCTGCCCTCCTTATCTTAACCACAAGCATTTCTTTCTGCTGACTACAACTCTTTAGGCAAAACTTAACTCTTTCAACCAATTGCCAGTCAGGAAACATTTGAATCCACCTATGACCTGGAATCCCCACTTTGAAATCTCCTGCCTTTTCAGCATGTACACCTTACATTTATTGACTGATGTCTACCTGTATCTTCTGCCCCTGTAAAATGTGTAAAATCAAGCTGCGACCCACACATCCTGAGCACATGTTCTCAGGATCTCCTGAGGCTGTGGCATGGGCATGTCCTTAACCTTGCCAAAGAAACTTCTAAATTGATTAAGCCTGGTTCAGATGGTCTTTGGTTTACACAAATATCAGAGGTTCCATCTGTGGGAAAACATAATTCACTGAATTCACGTAACCAAGTCAATAAACAAACATGTACCAAAGATGAAGGTCTCTGTATCCAGAGTTGCTATATTATCTAAAACATCCAATTTTAGCACATACAAAAATAGGATACACAAAGAAACAGGGAATACAAGCAAGTAATAGAAACCACCTTTAGGAGCACTCAGTTGCTGGACCTAACAGACAAGACTTTACAGAAAGCATTATAAATACGTTTAAAGACTAAAGAAAACCATAATTAAAAAAATTAAAAAAGGATATGATGATAATATCTTGTCAAATAGATAATATAAATCAAAATATAAATTATTTTTTAAAAATAGTCGAGCCAAGTTGAAATTTTGGAGTTGAAATGTACAAATAACTGAAATAAAAAATTCACTAGAGGGTTCAACAGTAGATTTTTGCTGGCAGAAAAAAGAATCAGTGAAGATGAAAATAAATCAATGGAGAATGGAGATTATACAAACACAAGAAGAGAGAGAATAAAAGAATGAAGAAAAATGAACAGAGCCTCAGAGAAATGTGAAACATCATTAAGTATACCATATTCATAATGGGAGTACTAGTAATGAGGAGAAACAGAAAGGAACAAATATATATTTAAAAATAATAATGGCTGGAAACTTCCAAAAAGTGAAGAAAACCTTACACATCCAAAAAGCCCAGTGAACTCCAATTAGGATAAACATAAAGAGATCTATGTACAAAACATCAGAGTAAAAATATTGAAAGACAAAGAAAATCCTTAAAACATCTACATGTTACAAATCAAACAAAATATTACTTTGTATAATTTTATGTCTTTGAAAGAAACTGAGAGAGGACTTCTCTCTCTCTTTATAATTGATGAGTTAATACAGCATTTAAAAAACTATTAACCTAATAAATGAGCTAAGCGAAGCAGGATACAAGATCAATATACTAAAACCACCTGCATTTCTATGTCCTAGCAATGAACAATCCAAAATGAAATTGACATAATTCCATTTACAATAGCATGAAAACAAACTGTTTCAGAAGAAATTTAATAAAAGAAGAGAAGAACTTGTACAGTGAAAACTACAAAACATCACTGAAAGAAATTAAAGATTTAAATAAATTAAAAGACACCTATGTTTATGATTTGGAAGACTAAATATTGTTAAGATGGCACCGCTCCCCAAACTGATCTATAAATACAACACAATACCTATCAAAATCCCAGCTGGCTACCTACTTTGTTTTGTTTTTTGTTTGTTTTTGCGGATACTGACAAACTGATGTTAAAATGTATAGAGAAATGCAAGGACTCCAAAATAGCTAAAACATAGCAAAAGGGACTTTGCAGATATGATTAAATTGAGAATCTTGAAATGGGGAATTATTCTGGATTATGCAAATGGGCCCAATGTAATCACAAGAGTCTTCATGAGAGAGAATCAGAAAGGTCAAAATCAGAAAAGGATGATAAGGGAAGCAGAAGTCACAGTGACAACATTGCTGGAAGGGAGTTATGAGCCAAGGAACGCAACAGTCTCTGGAAACTGGAAAAGGAAAGGAACAATTATCTCTTGGAGCATTCAGAAGGAACACAGCCTTGCCAATACCTTAATTTTAGCCATGCAAGACCCATTTTTTTGACTTCTGATTTTCAAAATTTTAAGATAATAAATTTTTGTTATTTTAAGTCACAGCATTTTTGATTATTTGTTATAGTAGTAGGAAACTAATACAAACCTAAATGTCCATCAACTGATGAATGAAACAACAAAATGTAATGATAACCATAAAATGAAATATTAGCCAACAATAAACAGAATTAAGTACTGATACATGCTACAGCATGAATGAACCTTGAAAATATTATGTGAAATGAAAGAAGTCACTTACAGTGGTCAACATACTATATGGTTCTATTCATATGAAATGTTCGGAATGCACAAATCAATAGAGACAGAAAGTAGACTAGCTGTTGCCTAGGGCAGGGAGAGGTGACTTCTAATGTGAAATGGTTCCTTTCTGAGATAATGAATATTCCAAAATATAATTGTGATGATAGTTTCACAATTCTGTTAGTCTACTAAAACCACTAAGTTGTATACTTTAAAAGAAGCAAATTATATGTCATGTGAATTGTCTTAATAAACCTGTGAAAACTACTGAAAGCTGGAAACAACAGTGATGAAGATACACTGTGAAGTTTATAACAACAAAAAAAGAAAATATATGACTACAAATTCAGAATGAGGTTAAAGGGAATCAAAGTCATCAGATCTTATATAATTTATCAAAATATATAATATTGGCTGGGCGCGGTGGCTCAAGCCTGTAATCCCAGCACTCTGGGAGGCCGAGACGGGCGGATCACGAGGTCAGGAGATCAAGACCATCTTGGTTAATACGGTGAAACCCCGTCTCTACTAAAAAAATACAAAAAACTAGCCGGGCGAGGTGGCGGGCGCCTGTAGTCCCAGCTACTCGGGAGGCTGAGGCAGGAGAATGGTGTAAACCTGGGAGGCGGAGCTTGCAGTGAGCTGAGATCTGGCCACTGCACTCCAACCCGGGTGACAGAGCGAGACTCCATCTCAAAAAAAAAAATATATATATATATATAATATTAATTTAAGATACATTGTGGTAAAATAAGAATGCATATTGTCATCACTAGAGCAGCAGTGGTTTCCAAAATTTTAGCATGCATCAGAATCACCTAGAGGCTTGTTGAGACACACACACCCACCCCATGAATCAGCAATTCAACTCCTAGTTACACGTGAAAGAGAAATTAAAACATATGTCCTCAAAAAGACTTGTACGTGAATGATTGTAACGTTTATTCATAATATTTCCAAACTTGAAACAGCCTAAATTTCATCAGTTGGAGAAAGGATAAAAACTATGTACTACAGATATTATGGAATAAAATGGAATACATACTACTCAACAATTTTAAAAAATGAACTACTAATGCACACAAAAAAAATATGTTGAGGCTGCGTATGATGGCTCACACCTGTAATCCCAGGACTTTGGGAGGCCGAGGCAGGTGGATCACTGGAGGACAGGAATTTGAAACCAGCCTGGCCAACATGGTGAAACCCCATCTCTAATAAAAATACAAAAAATTAGCCAGGTGTGGTGGTGCACATGCCTGTAATCCCAGCTACTCAGGAGACTAAGGCAGGAGAATCGTTGCTTGAACCCGGTGGGTGGAGGGTGCAGTGAGCTGAGATCATGCCACTGCACTCCAGCCTGAGTGACAGAGTGAGACTCTGCCACAAAATTAAAAAAAAAAGGTAAGAAAAAAATAGCTGGACACAAGTGAGTATATACCATATAATTCTATTTGCATGATGCACAAGAAAGAGTAAAACTAATTTATTGTGATAGAAATAAGAGAAATGGTTGCTTCTTAAGAATGGAAGAATTGTCTGGAAAATAGAATAAAGGAAATTTCAAACAAAATGAAAACATTATATATCATTATTTGAGTGATAGGTACATGGGTATATACATGAGTATATATATATATATATTCAAATCTTATAGAACTTTACACTCAAGATCTGTGCATTTTATTATTAACTATGCAGCAAAGATACAGTAATGTACCAACAAAAGTGAACAATCAAATAAATTTATTATCTTCTCCTCATTCTTTCCCATATTTGTATATGTTATAAATTATTTTAAAGATGAAATATAATGAATGTTTATTTACATTTTTTTTTTTAGTAGAGACAGGGTCTCACTATGTTGCCCAGACTGGTCTTGAACTCCTGAGCTCAAGCACTCCTCCTGCCTCAGCTTCCCAAAATGCTAGGATTACAGGCATGAGCCACTGTGCTCAGCCTAAAGTTTTATTTACAACAGCCTAGAAATGTGGTCTCTAGTTATATATAAGTGGCTATAGCGTTATGCTTCCATAATTTAGAAAAATAAGGTGGAGATGGCCAAATAGAAAGAGTTCTTGTCTGCAGCTCCCAGCAAGACCAACGCAGAAGGCAGGTGATTTCTGCATTTTCAACTGAGGTACCTGGCTCATCTCATTGGGACTGGTTAGACAGTGGGTACAGCCCACATAGGGTGAGCTGAAGCAGGGTGGGGTGTTGCCTCACCCAGGAAGCACAAGGGGTCGGGGAACTCCCTCCCCTAGCCAAGGGAAGCCATGAGGGACTGTGCCATGAGGAACGGTGCTATCTAGCCCAGATACTCTGCTTTTCCCATGGTCTTCACAACCCACAGACCAGGAGACTCCCTTGGGTGCCTATACCACCAGGGCCAGGGGTTTCCATCACAAAACTGGGCAGCTGTTTGTGCAGACACTGAGCTAGCTGCAGGAGTTTTTTTCATAACCCAGTGGTGCCTGGAACACCAGGGAGACAGAACCATTCACTCCCCTAGAAAGAGGGCTGAAGTCAGGGAGCCAAGTGGTCTTTCTCAGTGGATCCACCCCCACGGAGCCCAGCAAGCCAAGATCCACTGGCTTGAAATTCTCACTGTTAGCACAGCACTCTGAAATTGATCTGGGACTCTCTAGCTTGGTGGGTGGAAGGGTGTCCGCCATCACTGAGGCTTGAGTAGGCAGTTTTCCCCTTACAGTGTAAACAAAGCCACTAGAAAGTTAGCAGTTTGGCAAAGCTGCTGCAGCCAGACTGCCTCTCATCTTGCTAGACTCCTCCTCTTTGAACAGGACATCTCTGAAAGAAAGGCACCAGCCCCAGTCAGGGGCTTATAGATCAAACTCCCATCTCCCTGGGACAGAGCACCTGGGGGAAAGGGTGACTGAGGGCCCAGCTTCAGCAGACTTAAATATTCATGCCTCCTGGTTCTGAAGAGAGCAACGGATCTCCCAGTACAGTGCTTGAGCTCTGCTAAGGAACAGAGTGCCTCCTTAAAGGAGCCCCTGACCCCCATGCCTCCTGACAGGGAGACACCTCGCAGCAGGGGTCGACAGACACCTCATACAGGAGAGTTCTGGCTGGCATCTGGCAGGTGCCCTTCTGGGATGAAGCTTCCAGAGGAGGAGCAGGCAGCAATCTTTACTGTCCTGCAGCCTCCACTGGTGATACCCAGGCAAACGGTCTGGAGTGGACCTCCAGCAAATTCCAACAGACCTGCAGAACAGGGGACTGACTGTTAGAAGGAAAACTAACAAACAGAAAGCAATAGCATCGACATCAACAAAGAGGACAACCACGCAAAAACTCCATCTGAAGATCACCAACATCAAAGACCAAAGGGAGATAAATCCACGAAGATGAGGAAAAAACAGCGCAAAAAGGCTGAAAAGTCCAAAACCAGAATGCCTCTTCTCCTCCAAAAGATCACAACTCCTCTTCAGCAAGGGAACAAAACTAGATGGAGAATGAGTTTGATGAATTGACAGAAGGAGGCTTCAGAAGGTGGGTAATAACAAACTCCTCTGAGCTAAAGGAGCATGTTCTAACCCAATGCAAGGAAGCCAAGAACCTTGAAAAAAGGTTAGAGGAATCGCTCACTAGAATAACAAGTTTAGAAAAGAACATAAATGACCTGATGGAGCTGAAAAACACAGCACGAGAACTTCGTGAAGCACACACAAGTATCAATAGCCAAATCAATCAAGTGGAAGAAAGGATATCAGCGATTGACAACCAACTTAATGAAACAAAGCATGAAGACAAGGTTAGAGAAAAAAGAATGAAAGGAATGAGCAAAGCCTCCAAGAAATATGGGACTATGTGAAAAGATCAAACCTACGTTTGATTGGTGTACCTGAAAGTGATGGGGAGAATGGAACCAAGTTGGAAAACACCCTTCAGGATATTATCCAGGAGAGCTTCCCCAACTTAGCAAGACACACCAACAATCAAATTCAGAAAATACAGAGAACACAACAAAGATACTCCTCGAGAAGTGCAACCCCAAGACACACAATTGTCAGATTCGCCGAGGTTGAAATGAAGGAAAAAATGTTAGGGACAGCCAGAGAGAAAGGTCGGGTTACTCACAAAGGGAAGCTCATCACACTAACAGCAGATCTCTCGGCAGAAACCCTACAAGCCAGAAGAGAGTGGGGGCCAATATTCAACATTCTTAAAGAAAAATATTTTCAACCCAGAATTTCATATCCAGACAAACTAAGTTTCATAAGTGAAAGGAGAAATAAAATCCTTTACAGACAAGCATATGTGGGAGTTAAACAATGACAACAGAGGGAGGGGAACATCACACCCCGGGGCCTGTTGGGGGTGGAGGACAAGGAGAGGGATAGCATTAGGAGAAATACCTAATGTAGATGATGGGTTGATGGGTGCAGCAAACCACTATGCCACAGGTATAACTATGTAACAAACCTGGACGTTCTCCACATGTACCCCAGAACTGAAAGTATATTTTTTAAAATTCTGATAGAATTACATGTGAGTTTAGCTATGCTGAAAAATACAAGTCAGAATACAAAGTCAATTGTGTTTCTGTAAATTAGGCATAAACATTTGGAAGTTAAAATTTTAAATAAAATGCCATCTATAATAGCATCAAAAATCATAAAATACTCAGGGATAAATTTAACAGAACATTTGAACTATTTAAATGCTAAAAATCACAAAACAATGATGAAAACAGCAAAGAACACCTAAGGAAATGGACAAAGGTATGTGCTCATAGGTAGGAAAACCAGATAGTGTTAAAAGATCAATTCTCTTCAATGTGATTTATCAATTTAATGCAATCCCAATGAAAATTTCGCCTGATTTTTTTGTAGAAATTGATTAGATGACTATAAAATTTGTAGAGAAAAACAAAGGACTCAGAATAGCCAAAATAATTTTAGAGAAACAAAGTTTTTCAGGACTCTCACCACCTGATTTCAACACATCTTATAAAGTTATAGTAATCAAGAGAATGTGGTATTGACATAAGGGCATATAGATTAACAGAACAGAATAAAGAGTCCATAAGTTAAATCTACATGTCAACTGAATTTTTACAAAGTCCCAAGGTAGTACAACATAGAAGAGTCTCTTCAATAAATGTTACTCCAACAATTGGTCCTCTATATGCAAAAACTTGAACATCAAACTTTACAACATATTATACACAAAATTAACTCAAAATGATCATACACCTAAATATAAAATCTAAAACTATAAAGCTTCTAAGAGAAGACATAGAAAAAATTGCTCACAACCATGAGCAAGGCAAAACTGTCTTAGATGTGATACAAAAACCATGAGCCATAAAAGAAAAAAGATTGCTAAATTGGACTTCATTAAAATTAAGGACTACTGCTCTTTGGAAAGCATTGCCAAAAAAGTGAAAGACAAACTACAGACTGGAAAAAAATATTCACAAAACACATAAAGGACTTGTATCTAAAATATATTTTTAAAACTTTTAAAATTCAATTATAAGAAACAAAAAACACAATTTTTAAATTGGGCAAATGATTTAAATAGACATTTCACCAAGAAAAGATACCAACGGTAGACAAGTACATAACAGGATGCTCAATATCATTAAAAATAAGAGAAGTACAAATTAATACTGCAATGAGATACCACTACACACGTAGTAGAAAATCTATGATTTTTTAAAGGAATAATGAAAGAAGAAACTGACAATATCAAGGGCTAGTACAAATATGGAGTCACTGAAACTCTCATATTGCTAGTGGTAATGCAAAATGGTACAACCACTATGGAAAAAAAATATATTTTTAAGTGAATCATACATATATATTAGCCAGCAATCCCACTCCTAGATATTTACTTAAGTGAAATGAAAATATATGTCTACAGAAAGCTTATATGTAAACGTTGAGCCGGGCGTGTTGTCTCTCACCTGTAGTCCCAGCTACTCCGAAGGTTGAGGTGGGATGATCATTTGACCCTAGGAGTCTGAAGCTGCAGTGAGCTATGATCTGCCATTGCCTTTCAGCCTGGGCAACAAAGTGAGTCTTAAAGTGTTGTTTGTCTCAAAAAACAAACAAACAACAACAAAAACCACTATACATGAATGTTTATAATAACTTTATCCATAATTGACAAAGACTAAAAACCACCCAAATGTCTTCAGCTGTTAAATGGATAAACAAATTGTTTGATATTCATAAAATATAATGCTATTTGGTAATAGATTGAACTACTGATACACAACGTGGATATATCGCAAAAGCATTGTGCTAAGTGAAAGAAGCCAGATTTTAAAAATTACATACTGTAACTTACATAACATTCTAGAAGTGGCAAAATTAGACCACACCAATGGTTGCCAGAGGCAAGGGTTAGGAGAAGAGACTGACTACAAAATGGCACTAAGGAGAGTTTGGGGTGCTGAAACGTGCTATATCTTGGTTGTAGTCTTGGTTACAGGGCTGCATGACTTTGAGCTGCATGTCTTTGACCAGGGTCATCAACTCTACACGTATATGGGATAAATTTTACTATCCATAAGTCAGACCTCAATAAATCTGACCTAAAAAAAAAAAAAAAAGAAAAAATAAGATTACCTTATTAGAGTTAAATGTATAAAAACCACATTTATTGAATGGAATTAGCTATTTGCAGAACTGTTTTAAAGAGAAAGTCACCACAATTAATACTGGGAAGAAGACCCAGAAACTCTAATAATAATGGCTATAATGTAATAAACATCTACTATATGCCAGGTAGTTAATATCTGTTGTCTCTAATTTGCAGAAAAACCCTGAAAGGTAGATACTATTTTCAGAGATAATTGATTCTTAGCAGGGTTAAGTAACTCATAAGAAATTATTCATTAGATAAATGGCTGTTATATGTATTTAATTCTAGATTTGCCTAAATTTGTATTAGGCAATATAATTGCCTAATTTATTCTACGAAAATATTCTATGTTCTTTCCACTAAAAATACTGCTACTCTGAAAACAATTTTTTGTTGTAGAAGACTCTGTGGTCTAATCAAAGTTTGGGATCTCCCTGAAGAAAGAATATGTTAACAGATTCTTTCTAATATAAAGAATATGTTAACAGATTCTTTCTAATATAAAGAATATGTTTCCTGGATAAAATATATGAATCTCGAAAATGTTCAGACAGACAAAATTAATCTAGTCATGCCTTTATTCAACTCTCTTTAGGGTATGGAAATAATATATCTAGTGTACAGGAGTTTTTCTTTCCCTAGGTAAGAGTTATTATTGTTGTTTCACTTTGTGTGTCTGATTTTGTGGTATGGAAGTATTTTGTCAAGTCTTAACAGTTCCTGGACAAAATGTCCCTAATCATATTTCATAATTCTTGCATGCCATGGAATCAGCAGGTTTATAATTTGGTTTCCTAGATACCTTGACAGCAGGAGGGGGTGACCTAGAAAAAGGAAATGAGTGCTTTAGTCACCAGCTGTCACACATTTGATCGTAAGTGAACAATTAGGATTCTGTTTTGAGTCATCAATGGCTTGTGAATGTATTTGGTGAGTGAGATTTTGAGGTGTCTACTCATCTGAGGCTACATTGATGACATAGTTTCTGCACCTACAAGGATGAGGGTCAGCATGTGGTAACAGAGATTTCATGTAAACAAGACCCCCTGCAATATTTTCTATGAAATCTGTAAGTAGGCTTAGAGCTACATCTTACTCTTTCACTGGTTCAAGTTGAGTCTCTCATTTTATTGATGTTCTGCTTAATTATTATCTATTCATAGGGACAACATTCTTTCCAGGTAATTGGAGTTTGGCAACTAGAGGCAATCAAGTACAATTCATGTCTCTATTAAAGTGGGAGTGATTCCAATGAAATAAATCAGAAACAGTAATCAATACAGCTGTATGTATTTCATGCCATCAACGAAGATTTTTAATACATCATCCAAGCTGACTGAAAAGTAGAAAAAAAGTTGCGTTGCTTTTTTTGTAATTTTTGAAAAGTACTGAGATACTGTGATTGCTAAGCAGGAGTGGGAACAGATCAAAGAAGACAGAGTGAATAAGGCCGAACTATAAAGAATAATCATAGTACGTTAACAAACATATTAAAGGTCATTCAAGTCCAAGGCATATGTGCATTCTTAAGTGATGTGTAAGCATAAATAAAATGATTAGCAAAGTCAGTCTCATCAAAATGACTGGTACTATGTATGGAATTCCATTACCCGAATGACAGAGAAAATCACAGGAGACCTGGAGTGAAGCCCTGGCTTTGCCACATAATCATTAGCTGTATGACTCTGGTTGTGTAGCTCAACCTCTCTGAGGGTCAGATTTTTTCATCTGTAAACGATGATACAGTACTTATCATTCAGGAATTTTTAAGGATTAAAGAAGATCATGAGTGTATCTATTTTGACAGAGTTAATACAGTTACATTTCCTCCTGGGAACACAGCTAAATTGTATTTTCCAGCCTGCCTTAGAGTTAAGTGGGACCATAAGATTAAATTTTGGTTAATGTGATGTTGGACATGATGAATGTCATTTTCAACAGAGGGTTCTAAAATGTCCTCCACAATCCAAGATCAGCCTCTCACTTGATGGCTAAATAACTTCAGGACTTCGAAGAGTATTCTGGGACTCTGAAAAAGTATTCACCAGACTTGGTCATTACATTTCTGCTCTCCCAGATGACCTTCAATAGACTGTGAAATGAATACAAGTAAATGATTTGGTTATAGTTGTATGGAGTGAATTTGCACTGTCAAATACTACAGAAATGTTATTTTCTTTTTTCTGTTAACTAGTAGCTTCTGTGTAGCACAACAGTTACAGGGAAATCTACCGTCAGACAAACCAAAAACCATTTGATCTGATTTAATTAAGTTATTAATTTAACAACATTTATTGAACCCTTATGTGCCAAGAACCATTATAGACACTGGGAATAGGATGATAAATGCAACATAGTTCCTGTCCTCATGTAGCAAATATTTTGGTGAATGAAACAGACAATAAATAATGAATTTACACATGCACATGCACACACACACACACACACAAACATGCACACGTGCGCACACACACATTGGGCAATCAGCTCTATGAACAAAAATTTAACAGGCTTACACCTGTAATTCCAACACTTTGGGCAACTGAGGTTGGAGGATCGCTTGAGGCCAGGAGTCTGAGACCAGCCTGGGAATGTTGCGAGACCCCCCAATCTCAAAAGACAAAATTTGAAATTAGCCAGTTGTGGTAGCATAAGCCTGTAGCCCCAGCTACTTGGGAGACTGAGGCAGGATCTTTTCAGCCTAGGAGTTCAAGGCTGCACTGAACTACGATCATGCCACTGTACTCTAGCCTGGGCAACAGAACAAGACCCTATCTCTTAGAAGAGAGAGAGAGAATACAGTATGATGAGGGACTATTTTAAAGAAGGAGTTCTGAGAAGTCTCCTTGAGAGGTAACATCTGAACTGAAGTATCAATTGAATGTGAGAACAAATTCTCAACTCCAAGTAGAAATTGCAAATGTAAAGGCCTGAGTTAGAAACTTGCTTGGCACATCTGAGGACTATCAGGGAGGTAAGAGTAAGTAGAGACCAAGAGCAAGAGATAGAGTGATAAGAAATGAGGCCACAGATTTAAACACGGCCCAGATCATGTAGAAATAAGACCGTAAAAAGGACTTTGGGTTTTATTTGAAATCTGATGGGAATTGTAGAACAATTGACACCAGAGAAATGACATGGCTTAACATTTTTTAAAGTAGCCACTCTGGCTACTGTGAAAAGAACAGTCCGTAGAGGAAAAGCGGAAACAAGAATGGTCAGGAAGCTGCTGGGATAATCCACAGGGAAGGTGGTGCTGCCTGGGCTAGCATGGTAGTGATAGAGGCAGTGCAGTGGAGGGTTTGGAATACACTGTAAAAATGCAACAGACAAGATTGCTCCTATATTGGATGTTGAATATGAGAAAAACAGGGAGGTCGACCAAGGCTCCAAGGTGTGATCTGAGAAATTGAGTAAAAGCTGGTACCATTTGTTAAGGAGGGTAAACTGTTGAAAGGGCATTTTTGGGGTGGTCATAGGCAAGAGTCCAGGGGTTTGGATACGTTTAGGATCTTCAAGTTATGCCAGTAAAATGGTATAGTTTACTCTTATATCCAATTGTCATTGTCTTCAGATTAAAAAGTTTTGAAAAGTGAGGTTCCTCCACACCAAAGACCTTTTTCCAGTGACTCTGCAGGCACCCAGGAGAAGGCCTGCCTTTAGCACTGAAGTGGCTTTGAGGGTAGCTAGGATGTGAATTCCTGTGTTGGTTACCCCTTGTATTCCACCTGACCTCCTCTTGGCCCAACTTTTATTCCAGCCTTTGCTTCAGCATCTAGATTTGTGCTGCTATAACCTGACACCTGCCTTACTATACTACCCTGGGCTTCCCTGAAGCCCTAGTGTGGAACACCTGTGGAATCCACATAGGACAGACACATATGGACCTGGATGTGTGAGGAGAAGGAGCAGTAGCTTCCTGATCTTCTAGCGACCACAATGGTAATATGATCTTCAGCTCCATAGTTCCAGAGGCAGCCTCCTGATTTCCTAACATCTGATGGTGCCAGAGGTAACAACAGCTCACTTGGGGAGTAGTTCTATGATGTTTGGGGAATTAATCGAGTGGGTCTGAAACCCACTCCTCTAATGTCTTTAACAACTTGGTAAGCACCTACTTATCTGTGTCAAATTCCTTTTTGCTTAAGATTTTAAGGTAGTAATATTTTTTTTCTCTGAACTTTGGCTGATAAATGCAGATTATTCCTGTACTAGGTAAATATTACACTCCAGGAACCAATATTTTCTACATGTTGCATTGGGATCTTATCAGAATTGCTGGACATTTACACAACAGGTCCTTTCCAATAATGCCCAGCCCGAGGGTAAGTCTGAGGACTGATGATTGCTAACAGAGCTCTGAAAAACAACCTTCCACAAACATCACCACAACCCCAGCCTCTGACACAACCTTGATTTCCCCTCCTTGTGGAATCCACATTAAACATGCAAATACTGGAACACTGTTTAAGACAGAAGGCTGCATAGTCAACCCACAATTCAAAATGCCTGATTTTAAGTTTCACTGAACAAGCAACTTAGCACATAATAAGCAGGTTTCCTAACCAGGGAAGAAAAGTGTTAACACAGAGTGGGTCTTAAAGAGCAAGTTCCTTTAAGCATCAAATGTCTCCCCAAGACTCCCACCAAAAACATCTATTGATTTGAAAAGAAAATCTGTTTGTTTGTATTACTCATGTTCTTATATTCTTAGGCAAAAGTTTCTGAATATTAGTCCTTCTTAAAGATCCAATGTTATTACCATAAATTTCAATCATAATCTCAACCTCTAATGTAATAATTTTATCCTTAACACTTTTTTTGGTCAATGTTTCAATGACTGTTATAGACCCTCCCTACAGTGATCTGACATATCAGATAATCAGACCTGCCAGATTCTCTGTAAATTGGAATGAGGAAGAGCTAAATGAGGCTTTGAGGCTCATTCCTTGTTTCTCAAATCAAATAAAATAACTTCAGTGCTCAGGTGTCTTTAAAAAAAAAGAAAGAAAAAGTTTGGCTCATCAGAAGCTATTTTAGTTAATGTTAGTATTTTTTATATCTTGAGCCATGATGGGGGCATGGGTAGCTGTTAGGTCATTTCAAGGAATATGGCATGACTATACACTAACCATTGTGCTTTTCACATATGGATACCATTAGTTTTAAATGTTTCAACTAATAAACTACAAACTGATCTAAAGAGTATCTGAATTCACAGCAAGGCTTGGTCAGTATGTATTTTCTGAATTAATGGATACTAAATATACTACTACTATCATAGAGAGATGTTATGAGGCTTTTTTTTATGTTAAGAGGGCCATAATACTCAGATATGTTAACAGATATTGTGCCAGAGGACAGTTTCCAAAATGTTACTTATTAGTAATGTAAGGACACATAAAAATTAAAAATAAGATGCTTAATCCTCCCTCTTGAAAATAAAGAAAGAAATTTACCCACCACTCCCTTCCCATTTTCTTGGGGCATTTATTTTAGAAAACTTGCAATTATAAGTTATTTCTCCTCTCTTTGAAATGAATATAAATCCTTTTGAAAACTAGATAGGCTTTTTGTCAACATCATGCCTCAGGAAGGTTTATCTCAAATACCTGGGAATTATCTCTTTGAAATGTAAATATCTACAGGTACGGTGGCTCACTCCTGCAATCCCAGCACTTTGGGAGGCCAAGGCCAGTAGATTATCTGAGGTCAGGAGTTTGAGACCAGCCTGGCCAACACAGTGAAACACCATCTCTACTAAAAATACAAATTTTAGCTGGGCGTGGTGGTGGGTGCCTGTAATCCCAGTTACTCAGAAGGCTGAGGCAGGAGAATCACTTGAACCTGGCAGGCAGAGGTTGCAGTGAACCAAGATCACGTCACTAATCCAGCTTGGGCAATAGAGTGAGACTCAGTCTCAAAAAAAAAAAAAAAAAAAGAAAAAGAAAAAGTAAACATCAAGGGAGTGTGCACCCCTTATATGGTTTGGCTGTGTCCCACCCAAATGTCATCTTGAATTGTAGTTTCCATAATCCCAGATCATGGGAGGGACCCGGTGGGAAGTAATTGAATCATGAGGGCAGTTACCCCTATGCTGTTCTTGTGATACTGAGTGAGTTCTCATGAGATTTGATGGTTTTATAAGGGCTTTTCCCCTTTTGCTCAGCAGTGCTCTCTTCTGTCGCCTTGTGAAGAAGGATGTGTTTGCTTACTCTTCCACCATGGTTGTAAGTTTCCTGAGATCTTCCCAGCCCTGCAGAACTGTGAGTCAATTGAACCTCTTTCCTTTATAAATTATCCAGTCTCGGGTATTTCTTCATAACAGTGTGAGAAGGAACTAATACACCCCCATCTACCAGTTTCTGTGGGAGGATATGAGATTGTCTTCCATGTGTGCCTTGATCCAACTTCCAAATCTACCTCCTGTCAAAAAGATATAAGAAGTTTGCTTTTCCTCTGGATAAAGCCAATCAGCTTACACAGATGGTCACCCCAATTACTAGATGAATCTAGGATGAACTATGCGTGACAAATGGCATTATCTAGTCCTCTTACTTGAAGACTGTTGAATGTTTACCTAGAAAACATGTATATATGTGATGGGTTATATATATTGACAGTATCAAAGGGTAAGATTTTGATCTGCTAGTTCTTTGCAAGCTCCTAGTAGATTGCCTGTGATAGACATCACATTCTCATTTAATGCCCATTCAATAATAAAACTGTTTATTTCTCTAGTACCTTAATGGAGAAATTTTCTGGGTTGGGAGAAGATTTTGTTTTTAATTATATTTCCTCAACAGTAAAAAGGAAATTACTCCATAACTGAACCCAACATTTATCAGGCCAGCCCTGTGATGACCCCTATCAGCAGGTTCCATTACAGAATTCCTACCATTGCTACTTGTCTCTGAGGTATCTTAGACAAAATTTGATTACCACTGTTCAGATGTGTAACAGGTAGCTTTATGCTAACATGTACCTTTTTGGACTTTCACTCTCTGCTTGTAATTATGGTAAGGATGTCATGAGTCTTTCCTTTTTCCTTCATCTGACCACTGAAAGTCAGCCATCCTCAGTTCTTTGAGTTTACCCCCATTTAAAGCTGGCTTCGATCTGAATATTTATTCTAAGCAGCTATTCTTAGCTCCTGCCTCCTCTTCCTCCTCATCTTTTTCCACAGTCCCAAATTATGGCCAAACTGTAATTCGCATCTTCATCCTTCAGAATTAGCTTCATTTCAAACAGTATTACTCTTACCTCAGTTTGAGATTAAGAATAACTTTCACGTTGAAAGGGATGCTATGCACATGTATCCATTTTTCTTCTCAAAGGATCGTAGAAGGTCTGAGGTAATTCCACTATGCCTCAGGCAACTTTTCTTTTAATCAACAAATCAGGACTACATTTCAATTGGCAATTATCAGCATGTCAGCTGACAGCCTCTTGAGTTTTAGCATCCTGTTTCCAAACTGTCACCAGTACTGTGATATCCAAGGTTTAAGATGTCAGTAACACTGATTGAAAGAGCTTACATGGCACACAGTATGGTAGGTGATGTTCATTAGCGATGCCCCTGAACTTATTTCCCAAACCTGATTTCCAGACATAAGTAACATCCAGAACATCAGTTCATTTAATTGGACTGTTCTGTTAGGAAGTGACTCAATCACTAAGGGAAGAAAGAACCTCTGCTCTTTCAGAATTCACTGTCTTCTGAGTTGCATCACTCCAAGTGATTTAAATGATGCCCAGAGCTGCTTTTGTATTCAAGAAATACATCTTAATTTTAATGGGAGCCCCAGTAGACTGTCTCGTCAGAGAATTCTACATGTCCTTTTTCTGCTGCTAGCAACAATATTAATGCTGTTGCTTGACAAGTAAACATTTCCACTTCAAGATACAACATGTAAAGGTAAGGTTCCTTTTTTGCTTGTCTATAATTACAGAAAAAATTTCCAAAAACAGATCACCACAACATTTTTGAACTTTCTCTCAGTGGTTCTTGAACTAGCAATTGCAGCTACATGGCACCTCAAAATGTACTCTGGTGCAGAGCGAAGGAAAGCCACCATTTTCTTTAACCTAGAGATTTCTCTTACAGCCATACCATTATGCTGTACGTGTAGGCTCCTAGCAATGATGCTATCTAATCAACATCTGGATTAATTGAACCACTTTAAAGTGAACACAACAAAACAGTGGTAAAAAGAAGATTCTCATCATGACTGTGAAACAATTACCAGAGTGAAGAGACAAACTACAGATTGGGAAAAATTATTTGTAAACAATACATCTGATAAAGTGTTAATATCTAAAATATATAAGGAACACAAATAATTCAATAGGAAGAAAACAAATAACTGAATTTTAAAATGGGCAAAGGACTTGAATAGACATTTCTCTGAAAGAAGACACATAAATAGACAACAGGTATATGAAACAATGCTCAGTATCACGAATCATCAGGAAAACACAAATTAAAAACCACAATAAGATATCACCTCATATCTCTTAGGATAGCTTTTATCAAAAAGTTGAAAGAAAATAAGTGTTGGAAAGGATGTGAAGAAAAGAAAACTCTTGTACACTGTTACTGGGAATGTAAATTCGTATAGCCATTATGAAAAACAGTATGGAGACTTCTTAAACAATTAAAAATAGAATTATCATATGATTGAACAATTCCACTTCAGGTATATATTCAAAGAATATAGAATCAGTATGTCAAAGGGACATCTACACTCCCCTGTTCGTTGCAGCATTGTTTATAATTTCCAAGAGGTGGGAATAACCTAAGTTGTTAATAAATGAATGGTTGAAAAGTGACTATATTATAAAATATAGTAGAATATTTTTCAGTTTTTAAAAAGAAGAAAGCCCTCTGCTATCATTTGAATGTTTGTGTTCTCCATAAATTCATATGTTGAAACCTAATTTCCAGTATGGTTGTATTAAGAGGAGGGGTCTTTGGGAGATGATTAGGTCATGAGGGATCCACCCTCATGAACTGATTTCATGCCTTTATAAAAGAAGCCTGAGTGAGCTTGTTTGCCCCTTACGCAAACAAGGGGCAAACAAGAGGACACAGCTAGAAGGTGTCCTCTTTGTAGCAGAGAATGAGCCCTCACTGGACACTGAGTCTGCTGGTGGGCTGGTTGGACTTCCCAGTCTCCAAAACTGTCAACAGTAAATTTCTGTTGTTTATAAATTACTCAGTTTACAGTACTTTGTTATAGTAACTCAAACAAAGACATCCCATCATATGCTATAACATGAATGAACCTTGGAAAGATTACACTAAGTGAAATAAGACAGTTGCAGAAAGACAAATACTTCACAATTCCACTTATATGATATATGTAAAGTAGTCAGATTTGTCAATGCAGAAAGTAGAATGGTGGTTGTCAGAGATTAAGGGGGAGAAGAAAATATGGAGTTGCTTGTCAATGGGCATAAAGTTTCACATACGCAACATGAAAAGGTTCTAGCAATCTGTTGTACAGCATTGTGCTTATACTTAACAATACTGTAATGTACACCCAAAATTTTATTAAGAGAGTAGATCTCATGTTACATTTTCTTAACCACAGTAAAAGAATCAAAATGAATTTAAAAACCCCAAACTATAAAAACTCTGGAACATAACCTAGGCAATACCATTGTGGACATAGACATAGGTGAAGATTTCATGACGAAGATGCCAAAAGCAATCGTGACAAAAGCAAAAACTTGACAAATGACATCTCATTAAACTTAAGAGCTTCTGCATAGCAAAAGAAACTATCAACAGTGTAAATAGACAACCTACAGAATGAGAGAAAATATTTGTTAACTATGCATCTGACAAAGGTCTAATATCCAGCATCTATAAAAAAATTAAACACATTTACAAGAAAAAACAAATAAATAATGAAAACACTTGGACACAGGAAGGAGAACGTCACGCACCGGGGCCTATTGTGGGGAGGGGGGAGTGGGGAGGGATAGCATTAGGAGATATACCTAATGTAAATGACGAGTTAATGGGTGCAGCACACCAACATGGCACATGTATACATATGTAACAAACCTGCATGTTGTGCACATGTACCCTAGAACTTAAAGTATAATAAAAATAAATAAATATCATAAAAAAAGGATATAAATTGTTCTGCCATAAAGACACATGCATGCTTATATTCATTGTAGCATTATTCACAATAGCAAATATGTGAAATCAACCTAAATGCCCATCAGTGACAGATTGGATAAAGAAAATGTAGTACATATACACCATGGAATGCTATGCTGCCATAAAAAGAATGAGATCATGTCTTTTGCAGGAACATGGATGGAGCTGGAGGCCATTATCCTTAGCAAACTAACTCCATAACAGAAAACCAAATACCACATGTTCTCACTTATAAGTGGGAGTTAAAAGATGAGAACTCGTTAACATAAAGAGGGGAACAACAGACACTGAGGCCTTCTTGAGATTGGAGGGTGGGAGGAGGGAAAGGATCAGAAAAAGTAACTATTGGGTTCTAGGCTTAGTACCTGGGTGATGAAATAATTTGTACAACAAACCACCATGATGTGAGTTTACCTACATAACAAACCTGCACATGTACCCCTGAGCCTAAAATAAAAGTTTCTTTTAAAAAGAAAGAAAAATAATAATCTTTGTGACCACTACAGTTCAAACATAATTGCCATAATGATGAGTTATGAATTATGATCTTTACCCACACACATAATGTGTAACTAATAATGATGGCCAAGTTTCTCACCTTCTGTTCATGCTTCACAACCAAGAGTGTTTAAATTATGAAAGCTCTTTAGTCTTCATTTTTGTGTATGTCTTAATGAATAGTAATACTTAATCTTGTAGATTTCCTGGGTAAAATATATGTAATCTATTTAAAGCATAAGATCAATTTCTGATGCACAGTGGGCATAAAAGAAATGGCAGTTATCATGCTAAATAAATATATTTAAGCCGGGCACGGTGGCTCATGCCTGTAATCCCAGCACTTTGGGAGGCCAAGGCGGGCAGATCACGAGGTCAGGAGTTTGAGATCAGTCTGGCCAACATAGTGTCTCCATTAAAAATACAAAAATATTAGTCTGGCGTGGTGGTGTGCGCCTGTAATCCCAGCTACTCAGGAGGCTGAGGCAGGAGAATCATGTGAATCTGGGAGGCGGAGGTTGCAGTGAGCCGAGATCACGCCATTGCACTCCAGCCTGGGTGACAGAATGAGATTCCGTCTCAAAAAAATTTAATAGTATACATTTTTTGTTTTTTTGAGACAGGGTCTCGCTCTGTCAGTCATGCTGGAATGCAGTGGCACAGTCACAGCTCACTGCAGCCTTGAACTTCCAGGCTTAAGAGATCTTCCCACCACTGCCTTCAGAATAACTGCGACTACTGGTATGCATCACTATGTCCAGCTAATTTATTTTTATTTTTATTTTTTGTAGAGGTGGGGCTTCACTATGTTGTTTAGGGTGGTCTCAAACTCCTGGGCTCAAGCTGTGTAAGGAGGTGACTCAGTTAAAAGTGGAAAAAATAACATAGAGATTTACACAGTAAACATAGATATATGTTTCTACAAGAGGCACTGGCAGTACGCAAGTCACTTAAAATAAAGTTGTTTTAACATGTACTGATTTGCATTGTTTTTCAAAATAATTTACAGCTTGACTTTCTGAAAAAAAATTGATCTTTCAAATGCCATTGTGTATAGGTGGTACTAAACTTTGGCTTCAGTGTGGGTATTAGCAAAATCGGGTGTTACCTTTCAGCTTTAGATGAATAGTTAAATGCACTACATGTTCAGTTCTGGCATCTATGAACTCATGTGTGATCGATGGATACATGATCATGTAGATAACCTTTCTACCTAGCTATTTTAACATCATTAAAAATATCAATAAGTTGCAGTGACACTGCACTACACTACTGAGGCACTCATTCTTCCTGCAGCCAGGAATGATGAGTGCTGAGGCTCATTGCTGAGTCTTTTTCCATGAGCTGCTTCTCACTGAAGAACCTGCCTTGCCCAAGATTCTCCCCGCTGTGAGCCGATTACATCCAATAACTGCTTCTAGTCGGGGTGCAAAGGCCTTGGCCCCTTGACTCAACTGGTATTCTAAATAGTCATCTCAGCTTCTAAATCCCCTTATAGGATCATCTGAGGCTGCTTTTGCAACTGTATCACAGTTTAACTTTTCCCTGTGCCTAATTCTGCCTTCCCCATCCCTCACAGGTATTGTATATGAGCACTCCCTATGAACCTCCTGTCTGCAAACATCAGTTTCTCTCCCCAGAGATCTTGACTTACAATATAAATGTAGGCCATGTTGTTTAGATTTATTATTTAAACTAACATTTTATTATGTAAATTTTCAAAAGAAGAAAGGTTTTTAAAACTTCACATCGGGCCGGGCGCGGTGGCTCAAGCCTGTAATCCCAGCACTTTGGGAGGCCGAGACGGGCGGATCACGAGGTCAGGAGATCGAGACCATCCTGGCTAACACGGTGAAACCCCGTCTCTACAAAAAAATACAAAAAACTAGCCGGGCGAGGTGGCGGGCGCCTGTAGTCCCAGCTACTCGGGAGGCTGAGGCAGGAGAATGGCGTGAACCCGGGAGGCGGAGCTTGCAGTGAGCTGAGATCCGGCCACTGCACTCCAGCCTGGGCGACAGAGCGAGACTCCGCCTCAAAAAAAAAAAAAAAAAAAAAAAACTTCGCATCATGTATCTACCACCTAGATTCTACCATCTATATTCAACTTTATCAAATGTTTGTCCACTTATCGATCTTGGATTTTTTTTTTAACACCTGAATACTTTCTTTAAAATATTGGTAATCATCATAAAATGTAAAATTGCTATGAAAATGGACTTTAATAAAAAATAGGCTACATGTTATCAAGATATTTTGAACTACCTTATCTTATACTTACATAAGATATTCAACCAAGATAGAATGAAAGTTATTACACATCCAAAGACTGAGCAAATAAAAGCAAGCCTTATTATATACTTTGCAGATAATAACACCACAACATCAGTATCTTCAGACATATCAACAACCAAGGGTTGCTTTTACATCTTTCCTTTGCTGAAGTCTGCTGAATAAATCAAACAAATATGTCATGAAGTGTGAGTTTTTCTTACATGGTGCCTGCTGTACAGACCCTCCAATCATTCCTCTTTAGAGAAATTGCTAAAATGTCATGCTTACCAGTGAAAGGATGACAGAAATCTGAGTGCCAACTAAAAATTCCGGAACAGTTTTGTCATTCTAAAAGCCAACCATATTGTTCTATTGCAAAAATTCTAGTCCAAAGTAAGGACAATTTTTCCCAAGTGATTGAGTGGAGCAGCAAATGTCTGTAAAAATAGTAGATATAAAAATATCAGCAAGAGCCAAAATTACAAGATTGTTTCTGAAAATATTCCGAAAGAATGCTTAGAAAGCATCTTTTTCCAGGTAGACAGAGAGCTTGTGACCCTACATCGTTGGCACCATTTTATCATCACCATCCAGCTCAGGAGCTCAAGAGGAGGGGAACTGAGTCAGTTAGTATTAGAGAGGTAGGGAAAGTTGAATAATGGTTATATTGTTAGATCATCTGTACTGTAGACTGCAAGAGCTAGATCAAAGAAGTTGCTCCTCCTCTAACCTCAGTAGAAAACGAATGCCTATTTATAGTCTCACTAATGTGTAATATAATTACCATGGGAGCAATCTATCAGGTGTTAATGCTGAAAAAAAAGGTTTCTATGCTATAATGTCAAGTTTCAAAATGCAATTTCTAAAATTATAACAAAAGTTGAACAATTAAACTTTATTTAATAACAGTTCAGATTTTTGTTTTTACATATTCTTTCTATATGATATCCATATTGACCAACTGTTGACTTTACCATTTTCAGCATTCAGCCAAATGTGTATTCAATACACTGCTACTGAATTTGATAAAGATTTGTTTTCTTTTTGTTAAGATGCTGTTCTATTTCTATGTTGAAGTTCAATTTTATGTTTTTGTATTGGAAAATTATATAAAACTCCTAGGGAATTCTTTTCCACTAAGAACTTCCAAGTACTTTTAAAAAGCACTCTTAAGATTCAATCCCTCAATTATCCATTTTGGAGTTAACACAAGCTCCCATAAAATTTTTAAAAATCTATTTTATTATTGAAAATATGCACCCCGATTTCAGAGCTTGTATGGAATTATTTTGGTTTTGAAACTTTTATCAAAATATGTATTTTTACCTTCTGTAGCCTGCATAGTTTGTACAAAGTTCTTTTCTTATATTTTATGACTGTAGACAAAAAGCCAAAAATTACATTTTGAATATATGGCTCTACTAACTAAATACGGACAAAAGAGAAATAATGAACCTGTGAGAGAAATGGAATGTTTGTGGATGGGCTGGATGCTGCTGTGCTCATTTGCACAATGAGCCCTGACTCACTGGCTTATCAGAAGTAGCTACACATCTGGGCAGTGGCTTATGTCCATTTAAAGGCAGTTATTAGAAACAGCTGGACAAATATTTCATAATGCTCAGGAAATAAATTAGAGAAGAATGCCAGATGGAAATGAATCATATGAAGGGCAAAGGGCATCAGAGCAAATTATGAACATAGCGCAATTTGCCAGTTTAAGCAGGAAACAAAGAGAAAAGAAAAAGAAAGCTTTTGGACACAAAGTAAGACTCTGTTGTCCGAAGTGAGATTCTTTCAAGTTAAAATGTGATTAGCAGGTAAACAGCTAAATGACCCTAAACATAGCAGTTTTATTGATTTATATATTTAAATTAATTATGGCTCATGCCTGTGATCTCAGAGCTTTGGGAGGCCAAGGCAGATGGATCACTTGAAGTCAGGAGCTTCAGACCACCCTGGCCAACATGATGAAACCCATCTCTCCTAAAAATACAAAAATTATCAGGGTGTAGTGGTGCACACTGTAGTCCCAGCTACTTGGGGGGCTGAGGTAGGAGAATTGCTTGAACCTAGGAGGCAGAAGTTGCAGTGAGCCAAGATCGTCCCACTGCACTCTAGCCTGCGTGACGGAGTGAGACTCTATTTCAGAAAAATAAAAGACAAAAATGTATGTATTTATTACGTACAACATGATTTGAAATACATATACATTATGGAATGGTTAATAAAGCTACTTAACATATGCATTATATCACATACATTTTTTGGTGATAAGAATAATTAAATCTGCTCTCTCGGTGACTTTTCAAGAACACAATACATTGTCATTAACTGTAGCTAACCATGTTGTAAAAATAGGACTCTTGAACTTATTCTTCATAACAGAAATTTTGGATCCTTTGGCAACATTTCCCTAACTCCCCACCCTTTCCAGCCACTGGTAACCATCATTCTACTTTCTACTTATATGAGTTCAACATTTTTAGATTCCATATGTAAGTGAGATCATACAGTATTTGTCTTTCTGTGTCTGGCTTATTTCACCTAATATAATGTCCTCTGGTTCATCCACATTGTTGCAAATGACAAGATTTCCTTTTCTTTTAAGGCTGAAGAGTATTCAGTTATGCATGTACACCCCATTTTATCTGTTCATCTGCTGACGGACACTTAGGTTGTTTCCACCTCTTGGCTATAGTTCATAGTGCTTCAGTGGACATGGGAATGCAGGTATCTCTTTGATATACCAATTTCATTTCTTTTGGATATATGCTCAGTAGTGGGAATGCTGGATGATATTGTAGTTTCATTTTAAATTTTTTGAGGAATGTCCATACTGTTTTCCATAACACCTATACACTGTTGGGGGGAATGTACTAACTCACATGTAAGTACATGTAAGTAATGTTAGCACCTTTCCCCCAGCAGTGTGCAGGAGTTTCCTTTTCTCTAAATCCTCACCAACACTTGTTATCTTTCATGATTTTTGATAAATGCCGTTATAAGAGGTGTGAGGTGATATCTCATTCTGATTTGAATATGTATTTCCCTGATGATTAGTGATACTGAGCATTTTTCCTATACATATTGGCCATTTGTATGTCTCCTTTGTATGTTTCTGGAGTGTAGTGTTGTGATTTTGGCTCACTGCAACCTCTGCCTCCCAGGTTCAAGCGATTCTCCTGCCTCAGCCTCCTAAGTAGCTGAGGTTACAGAAGCGTGCCACTACGCCCGGCTAATTTTTGTATTTTTAGTAGAGACGGGGTTTCACCATGTTGGTCAGGCTGGTCTCGAACTCCTGACCCCGTGATCCACCCGCCTCGGCCTCCCAAAGTGCTGAGATTACAGGCATGAGCCACTGCACCCAGCCTGTATGTCTCCTTTTGAGAAATCTTTATTCAAGTACTGTGTCCCTCTTTTAATTGGGTTATTTGTTTTCTTGATATTGAGTTGTTTGAATTTCTTATGTTTTGGATATTAATCCCTTGTGAGATGTCTGGTTTGCAAATACTTTCTCTCATTCCATAGGTTGTCTGTTCACTCTGCTGTTTCTTTTGCTGTGCAAACGCCTTTAGTTTGATACAATCTCTTTTATTTGCGCTTTTGTTGCCTGCACTTTTGGGGTCAAATCCAAAAAATCATTGGTGAGACTAATGTAATGGAGTTTTTCCCTATGTTTTCTTCTTGTAGTTTTACATTTTCAGATCTTATGTTTATGTCTTTAATCCATTTTGGGTTGACTTTTGTATATCATATGAGACAAGGATATAATTTCATTCTTCTGCATATGGATGTCTAGTTGCCCTAATACTACTTATTGAAGAGACTGTTCTTTCCCCATTGTGTGTTCTTGGCACCTTTGTCAAAATCAATTGACTGTAAATGTATGGATTTCTGGACTCTATTCTGTTCCATTGTTGTATGTATATATTTTTATGCCAGTTCTATGCTGTTTTCATTACAATCACTTTGTACTGTATTTTGAAGTCAGGTAGTGTGATGCCTCCAGCTTTGTTCTTTTTGCTAAAGATTGCTTTGGCTATTCAGGGTGATTTCTGGTTCCATCTGAATTTTAGAATTGTTTTTCTATTACTGTGAAAAATGTTACTGGAATTTTGGTAGAGATTGTATTGAATCTGTAGATTGCATTGGGTAGTACGAACATTTTAACAATATTAATTCTTCCAATCCATTAACGTGGGATATCTTTCCATTTGTTTGTGATTTTTTCAATTTTTTTCATCAATGTTTTATAGTTTTCAGTGTACAGGACTTTCATCTCATTGGTTAAATTTGTTTCTAAGGTCTTTTTTTTTTGTAGCTATTGTAAATGAAATTTCTTGATTTCTTTTTTCAGATAGTTTGTTGTTAATGTATAGAAATGCAACTGATTTTCATATGTTGATTTTGTATCCTGCAAATTTACTGAGTTTGTGTATTAGTTTTAACAGTTTTTTTTTTTTTTTTTTTTGGTAGAGTCTTTAGGATTGTGTATATATAAAATAATGTTGTCTGCAAACAAGGACATAATACCTTCTTTCTTTCCAATTAGATATGCTTCATTTCTTTCTCTTGACTAATTGCTCTGACTAGGACATCCAGTACCATGTTGAATAGAAATGGTGATGAGTGGGCATCATTTTCTTTCTTCTGATCTTAGTTAGAGAAAAAGCTTTCAACTTTTCACCACTGAGTGTGATATTGACCTGTGGGTTTGTCAAATATGACCTTTGTTGTGTTGAGGTACATTCCTTTTATACCTAATTTGTTGAGAATTTTTTCTTAGGAAAGGATGTTGGATTTTGTCAAATGCTTTCTCTGCATCTATTGAGATGATCATATGGTTCAGTCCTTCATTCTGTTAATATGGTGAGTTACATTTACAGATATGCAAATGTTGAACCATTCTTATATCCCTGTGATGAATTCCACTTGATCATAGAAAATTATTCTTTTAATGTGCTGTTGAATTTGGATTGCTGGTATTCGTTGAGAATTTTTGCATCTATGTTCTTCAGGAATATTAGCCTGAAATTTTATTTCCTTGCCTGGTTTTGGTATCAGGAACGCTGGCCTCATGAGTTTGGAAGTATTCTGTTTTCTTCATTTTGGGGGAGAGAGTTTCAGTAGGATTGGTATTCGTTTTTCTTTAAATGTTTGATAGAATTCAGTGGCAAAGGCTGCTCTGCTTATGGAGCAGCCATTCTCTATTCCTTTACGTTCCTAATAAACTTGCTTTCACTTAAAAAAAAAATCAGTGGTAAAGCCACCAGGTCCTACACTTTTCTTTTATTAGACACTTTTTAATAGTGATTCAATCTCCTTATTTATTATTGGTTTGTTCAGGTTTTCTATGTCTTCATGATTTAGTCTTGGTAGGTTGTATGTGTCTAAGAATTTATCTGTTTCTTCTAAGTTATCAAATATGTTGCTATATAATTATTCATAGTAGTCTGTTATGATTCTTTGAATTTGTGTGGTATCAGTTGTAATGTCTCTTTTTTCATTTATTATATTTATTTGTTTTCTATCTTCTTTAATTTAGTTTAGCTAAAGTTTTGTCAAATTTATTTCTCTTTTCAAAAAACCAACTCTTAGTTTCCTTAGTCCTTCCTATTCTTTTATGCTCTATTTCAGTTATTTCTGCTCTGATAATTATTTCCTTCCATCTACTAACTTTGAGCTTAGTTTATCCTTATTCTTCTAGTTTCTTTTTTGTTTTGAGGTCTTTCTTCTTTTTTGCCTTAGGTGTTCACTGCTATAAACTTCTAATCTTAGAATTGCTTTTGTTACATCCCATAAGTTTTGGTATGTTATTTATTTATATTTATTTGTCTCAAGACACTTTTAATTTCTTCGTAACTCATTGTTCAGGAGCATATTTGTAAATTTCCAAGTATAGTAATCAGGCCTTATTCAAGTTTCAGTTTCCCATGGTTAATCACGGTATGAAAATATTGAGATATTTTGAGAGAGAGAAAGAGAGACCACATTCATGTAACTTTTATTACAATACATTGTTAAAATTGTTCTATTTTATTATATTTTTTTTTGTTAATCTCTTATTGTGCCTAACTTATAAATTAACTTTCATCATATGTATGTATGTACAGAAAAAAATCATATATATAAGGTTCTGGAGCTGAAAAATACAATGAACAAAGTGAAAAGTGCAACAGAGACCATCAGCAGCAGAATTAGTCAAGCAAAAGGAAGAATCTGCAAAATTGAAGACAAGTTATTTGAAAATATACAGTGAGAAGAGGAAAAAGAAACCATTTTTTAAAATGAAGAAAGCTTACAGGAATTATGAGACAGCATCAACAGATCAAAAGTTTGAGGCACTGGCATTTTGGAAATCTGCAGCTTCAGGTATCCACTGGTGATTGTGGAATATGTGCCACAGATAATGGAGGACTACTGTATCTTTTAATTTTCTGAAATTCTTCGTGTTACTCACTTGTAATTTCATGCCATTGTGGTCAGAAAAGATACTTGATATGATTTCAATCTTCTTAAATTTCTTAAGGCTTGTTTTGTGACCTAACATATGAAATATCCCGGACAATGTTTCATATGCACTTGAGAGGAATGCATATTATACTTCTGTTGGCTGGAATGTAATGTATATGTGTTAGTATCGGGAGAACCCGCTCCCCATGTTTAACGTGGGTTCTTTTCTATTTCCTAAGTGTCTCGGCTGGGTTGAGAAATAAAGGGAAAGAGCACGAGAGAGAAATTTAAAGCTGGATGTCTGGGGGAGACGTCACATGTCGGCAGGATCCGTGATGTTCCCGGAGCGGTAAAACCAGTAAGTTTTTATTAGCGATTTTCAAAAGGGGAGGGAGTGCACCAATAGGGTGTGGGTCACAGAGATCACATACTTCACAAGGTAATAAAATATCACAAAGCAAATGGAGGCAGGGCGAGATCACAGGACCACCGAATGAGGAGAAATTAAAATTGCTAATGAAGTTTTGGGCACGCACTGTCATTGATAACATCTTATCAGGAAACAGGGTTTGAGAGCAGGTAACCTGTCTGACCACAATTTATTAGGCGGGAATTTTCCCATCCTAGTAAGCCTGGGAGCACTATAGGAGACCGGGGCTTATTTCATCCCATCGGCTTCCACCACAAAAGACGGGACGCCTTAAAAACGGGCCATCTATAGGCCTAGCTTCAGGGCGCATTCTCTTTCTCGGGATGTTCCTTGCTGAGAAAAAGAATTCAGTGATATTTCTCCTATTTGCTTATGAAAGAGGAGGAATATAGCTCTGTTTCCCTGTAGCTCAGGAGCAGACAGTTCAAAGTTACCTTTCTTGTTCCCTGAACATCGCTGTTATCCTATTTTTTTAAAAGATGCCCAGATTTCATATTAAAACACACATGCTCTACAAACAATTTGTGCAGCTGACACAATCACAGGGACCTGAGGCGACATTCATCCTCCCCAGTTTACAAAGAAGATGACGGGATTAAGAGATTAAAGACAGGCATAGGAAATCACAAGGATATTCACTGGGGAAGTGATAAGTGTCCATGAAATCTTCACAACTTATGTTCAGAGATTACAGTAAAGACTGGCGTAAGAAATTATAAAAGTATTAATTTGGGGAACTAATAAATGTCCATGAAATCATCACAATTTATGTTCTTCTGCCGCGGCTTCAGCCGGTCCCTCCATTCGGGGTCCCTGACTTCCCTCAACATGTTAGGTCTATTTGGTCTAAAGTGCATTTTAAGTTCAGTGTTTCCTTATCGATTTTTTGTTCAGAGGATCTGTCCATTGCTGAAAGTTATATGTTAAAGTCTCCTACTAATTATTGTATTACAGTTAGTCTCTCCTTCCAATCTATTTATATTTGCTTTACATATTTGGTTGATTTAATGTGGGTGCATATATATTTACAATTGTTTTATCCTATTGATGAATTGATTCCTTTACTAATGTATAATGACTTTCTTTGTCTCTTTTTACAGCTTTAGACTTAAAGTCTATTTTGTCTGATATAAGTGTAGCTTCCCCTACTCTCTTTTGGTTTCCATTTGCATGAAACATCTTTTTCCATAAAGGTGAAGTGAGTCTCTTGTAGAGAGCATATTGTTAGATCTTATTTTTTTAATCTGGTCAGGTGCTCTGTATCTTTGATTGGTGAATTTAATTATTGATAGGACTTACTACTGCTGTTTAAAAAATTGTTTCCTGGTTATTTTGTAGACACTTTGTTCTCACCTTCCTCTGCTGTTGTCATATTTGTGATTAGGTGATTTTCTGTAGTAGTATGCTTTGATTCCTTACTTTTTATCTTTCACATATCTATTATTAGATTTTGCTTCATGGTTACTGTGAGGCTAACATAAAACATCTTGTAATTATAATTCGCATTTTAAGCTGATCATAATTTAACTTATATTGCATTTAAAAATCTACACTTTTACTTTAGCTCCCACCCCACATTTTAGATTTTTGATTTTATAATTTATATTTTTATATTGTTTATACCTTAATAAGTTATTGTTGTTATGGCTTTTTAAAAAATCGTTTTTTCTTTTTTTCTTTTTTTTTAATTTTTTTTTATTTTTTTATTTTTTTAATTTATTATTATTATACTTTAAGTTGTAGGGTACATGTGCATAACGTGCAGGTTTGTTACATATGTATACTTGTGCCATGTTGGTGTGCTGCACCCATCAACTCATCATTTACATCAGGTATAACTCCCAATGTAATCCCTCCCCCCTCCCCCCTCCCCATGATAGGCCCTGGTGTGTGATGTTCCCCTTCCTGAGTCCAAGTGATCTCATTGTTCAGTTCCCACCTATGAGTGAGAACATGCGGTGTTTGGTTTTCTATTCTTGTGATAGTTTGCTAAGAATGATGGTTTCCAGCTGCATCCATGTCCCTACAAAGGACACAAACTCATCCTTTTTGATGGCTGCATAGTATTCCATGGTGTATATGTGCCACATTTTCTTAATCCAATCTGTCACTGATGGACATTTGGGTTGATTCCAAGTCTTTGCTATTGTGAATAGTGCTGCAATAAACATACGTGTGCATGTGTCTTTTATAGCAGCATAATTTATAATCCTTTGGGTATATACCCAGTAATGGGATGGCTGGGTCATATGGTACATCTAGTTCTAGATCCTTGAGGAGTCGCCATACTGTTTTCCATAATGGTTGAACTAGTTTACAATCCCACCAACAGTGTAAAAGTGTTCCTATTTCTCCACATCCTCTCCAGCACCTGTTGTTTCCTGACTTTTTAATGATCGCCATTCTAACTGGTGTGAGATGGTATCTCATTGTGGTTTTGATTTGCATTTCTCTGATGGCCAGTGATGATAAGCATTTTTTCATGTGTCTGTTGGCTGTATGAATGTCTTCTTTTGAGAAATGTCTGTTCATATCCTTTGCCCACTTTTTGATGGGGTTGTTTGTTTTTTTCTTGCAAATTTGTTTGAGTTCATTGTAGGTTCTGGATATTAGCCCTTTGTCAGATGAGTAGATTGCAAAAATTTTCTCCCATTCTGTAGGTTGCCTGTTCACTCTGATGGTAGTTTCTTTTGCTGTGCAGAAGCTCTTTAGTTTAATTAGATCCCATTTGTCAATTTTGGCTTTTGCTGCCATTGCTTTTGGTGTTTTAGACATGAAGTCTTTGCCCATGCCTATGTCCTGAATAGTACTACCTAGGTTTTCCTCTAGGGTTTTTATGGGATTAGGTCTAACATTTAAGTCTCTAATCCATCTTGAATTAATTTTCGTATAAGGAGTAAGGAAAGGATCCAGTTTCAGCTTTCTACTTATGGCTAGCCAATTTTCCCAGCACCATTTATTAAATAGGGAATCCTTTCCCCATTTCTTGTTTCTCTCAGGTTTGTCAAAGATCAGATGGCTGTAGATGTGTGGTATTATTTCTGAGGGCTCTGTTCTGTTCCATTGGTCTATATCTCTGTTTTGGTACCAGTACCATGCTGTTTTAGTTACTGTAGCCTTGTAGAATAGTTTGAAGTCAGGTAGCGTGATGCCTCCAGCTTTGTTCTTTTGACTTAGGATTGTCTTGGAGATGCGGGCTCTTTTTTGGTTCCATATGAACTTTAAAGCAGTTTTTTTTTTTCCAATTCTGTGAAGAAACTCATTGGTAGCTTGATGGGGATGGCATTGAATCTATAAATAACCTTGGGCAGTATGGCCATTTTCACGATATTGATTCTTCCTATCCATGAGCATGGTATGTTCTTCCATTTGTTTGTGTCCTCTTTTATTTCACTGAGCAGTGGTTTGTAGTTCTCCTTGAAGAGGTCCTTTACATCCCTTGTAAGTTGGATTCCTAGGTATTTGATTCTCTTTGAAGCAATTGTGAATGGAAGTTCATTCCTGATTTGGCTCTCTGTTTGTCTGTTACTGGTGTATAAGAATGCTTGTGATTTTTGCACATTAATTTTGTATCCTGAGACTTTGCTGAAGTTGCTTATCAGCTTAAGGAGATTTTGGGGTGAGACGATGGGGTTTTCTAAGTATACAATCATGTCATCTGCAAACAGGGACAATTTGACTTCTTCTTTTCCTAACTGAATACCCTTGATTTCTTTCTCTTGCCTGATTGCCCTAGCCAGAACTTCCAACACTATGTTGAATAGGAGTGGTGAGAGAGGGCATCCCTGTCTTGTGCCAGTTTTCAAAGGGAATTTTTCCAGTTTTTGCCCATTCAGTATGATATTGGCTGTGGGTTTGTCATAAATAGCTCTTATTATTTTGAGGTACGTTCCATCAATACCGAATTTATTGAGCGTTTTTAGCATGAAGGGCTGTTGAATTTTGTCAAAAGCCTTTTCTGCATCTATTGAGATAATCATGTGGTTCTTGTCTTTGGTTCTGTTTATATGCTGGATTATGTTTATTGATTTGTGAATGTTGAACCAGCCTTGCATCCCAGGGATGAAGCCCACTTGATCATGGTGGATAAGCTTTTTGATGTGTTGCTGAATCCGGTTTGCCAGTATTTTATTGAGGATTTTTGCATCAATGTTCATCAGGGATATTGGTCTAAAATTATCTTTTTTTGTTGTGTCTCTGCCAGGCTTTGGTATCAGGATGATGTTGGCCTCATAAAATGAGTTAGGGAGGATTCCCTCTTTTTCTATTGATTGGAATAGTTTCAGAAGGAATGGTACCAACTCCTCCTTGTACCTCTGGTAGAATTCAGCTGTGAATCCATCTGGTCCTGGACTTTTTTTGGTTGGTAGGCTATTAATTATTGCCTCAATTTCAGAGCCTGCTATTGGTCTATTCAGGGATTCAACTTCTTCCTGGTTTAGTCTTGGAAGAGTGTAAGTGTCCAGGAAATTATCCATTTCCTCTAGATTTTCCAGTTTATTTGCGTAGAGGTGTTTATAGTATTCTCTGATGGTAGTTTGTATTTCTGTGGGGTCGGTGGTGAGATCCCCTTTATCATTTTTTATTACGTCGATTTGATTCTTCTCTCTTTTCTTCTTTATTAGTCTTGCTAGACGTCTGTCAATTTTGTTGATCTTTTCAAAAACCAACTCCTGGATTCATTGATTTTTTGGAGGATTTTTTGTGTCCCTATCTCCTTCAGTTCTGCTCTGATCTTAGTTATTTCTTGCCTTCTGATAGCTTTCGAATGTGTTTGCTCTTGCTTCTCTAGTTCTTTTAATTGCGATGTTAGAGTGTCAATTTTAGATCTTTCCTGCTTTCTCTTGTGGGCATTTAGTGCTATAAATTTCCCTCTACACACTGCTTTAAATGTGTCCCAGAGATTCTGGTATGTTGTATCTTTGTTCTCATTGGTTTCAAAGAACATCTTTATTTCTGCCTTCATTTCGTTATGTACCCAGTAGTCATTCAGGAGCAGGTTGTTCAGTTTCCATGTAGTTGAGCGGTTTTGATTGAGTTTCTTAGTCCTGAGTTCTAGTTTGATTGCACTGTGGTCTGAGAGACAGGTTGTTATAATTTCTGTTCTTGTACATTTGCTGAGGAGTGCTTTACTTCCAATTACGTGGTCAATTTTGGAGTAAGTACGATGTGGTGCTGAGAAGAATGTATATTCTGTTGATTTGGGGTGGAGAGTTCTATAGATGTCTATTAGGTCTGCTTGCTGTAGAGATGAGTTCAATTCCTGGATATCCTTGTTAACTTTCTGTCTCGTTGATCTGTCTAATGTTGACAGTGGAGTGTTGAAGTCTCCCATTATTATTGTATGGGAGTCTAAGTCTCTTTGTAAGTCTCAAAGGACTTGCTTTATGAATCTGGGTGCTCCTGTATTGGGTGCATATATATTTAGGATAGTTAGCTCTTCCTGTTGAATTGATCCCTTTACCATTATGTAATGGCCTTCTTTGTCTCTTTTGATCTTTGATGGTTTAAAGTCTGTTTTATCAGAGACTAGTATTGCAACCCCCGCTTTTTTTTGTTCTCCATTTGCTTGGTAAATCTTCCTCCATCCCTTTATTTTGAGCCTATGTATGTCTCTGCGTGTGAGATGGGTCTCCTGAATACAGCAGACTGATGGGTCTTGACTCTTTATCCAGTTTGCCAGTCTGTGTCTTTTAATTGGAGCATTTAGTCCATTTACATTTAAGGTTAAGATTGTTATGTGTGAACTTGATCCTGCCATTATGATATTAACTGGTTATTTTGCTCGTTAGTTGATGCAGTTTCTTCCTAGCCTTGATGTTCTTTACATTTTGGTATGTTTTTGCAATGGCTGGTACCAGTTGTTCCTTTCCATGTTTAGTGCTTCCTTCAGGGTCTCTTGTAAGGCAGGCCTAGTGGTGACAAAATCTCTAAGCATTTGCGTATCCGTAAAGGATTTTATTTCTCCTTCACTGATGAAACTTAGTTTGGCTGGATATGAAATTCTGGGTTTAAAATTCTTTTCTTTAAGAATGTTGAATATTGGCCCCCACTCTCTTCTGGCTTGTAGAGTTTCTGCCGAGAGATCTGCTGTTAGTCTGATGGGCTTCCCTTTGTGGGTAACCCGACCTTTCTCTCTGGCTGCCCTTAAGATTTTTTCCTTCATTTCAACTTTGGCAATTATGTGTCTTGGAGTTGCTCTTCTCGAGGAGTATCTTTGTGGCGTTCTCTGTATTTCCTGGATTTGAATGTTGGCCTGCCCTACTAGGTTGGGGAAGTTCTCCTGGATGATATCCTGAAGAGTGTTTTCCAACTTGGTTCCATTTTCCCCCTCACTTTCAGGCACCCCAATCAGACGTAGATTTGGTCTTTTTACATAATCCCATACTTCTTGCAGGCTTTGTTCATTTCTTTTTCTTCTTTTTTCTTTTGGTTTCTCTTCTTGCTTCATTTCATTCATTTGATCCTCAATCGCTGATACTCTTTCTTCCAGTTGATCGAGTCGGTTACTGAAGCTTGTGCATTTGTCACGTATTTCTCGTGTCATGGTTTTCATCTCTTTCATTTCGTTTAGGACCTTCTCTGCATTAATTACTCTAGCCATCAATTCTTCCACTTTTTTTTCAAGATTTTTCGTTTCTTTGCGCTGGGTACGTAATTCCTCCTTTAGCTCTGAGAAATTTGATGGACTGAAGCCTTCTTCTGTCATCTCGTCAAAGTCATTCTCCGTCCAGCTTTGATCCGTTGCTGGCAATGAGCTGCACTCCTTTGCCGGGGGAGATGCACTCTTATTTTTTGAATTTCCAGCTTTTCTGCCCTGCTTTTTCCCCATCTTTATGGTTTTATCTGCCTCTGGTCTTTGATGATGGTGATGTACTGATGGGGTTTTGGTGTAGGTGTCCTTCCTGTTTGATAGTTTTCCTTCTAACAGTCAGGACCCTCAGCTGTAGGTCTGCTGGAGATTGCTTGAGGTCCACTCCAGACCCTGTTTGCCTGGGTATCAGCAGCAGAGGCTGCAGAAGATAGAATATTTCTGAACAGCGAGTGTACCTGTCTGATTCTTGCTTTGGAAGCTTCCTCTCAGGGGTGTACTCCACCCTGTGAGGTGTGGGGTGTCAGACTGCCCCTAGTGGGGGATGTCTCCCAGTTAGGCTACTCAGGGGTCAGGGACCCACTTGAGCAGGGAGTCAGTCCCTTCTCAGATCTCAACCTCCGTGTTGGGAGATCCACTGCTCTCTTCAAAGCTGTCACACAGAGTCGTTTGCGTCTGCAGAGGTTTCTGCCAAGTTTGTTATTGTTTACTGTGCCCTGTCCCCAGAGGTGGAGTCTACAGAGACAGGCAGGTTTCCTTGAGCTGCTGTGAGCTCCACCCAGTTCGAGCTTCCCAGCAGCTTTGTTTACCTACTTAAGCCTCAGCAATGGCGGGTGTCCCTCCCCCAGCCTTGCTGCTGCCTTGCCGGTAGATCACAGACTGCTGCGCTAGCAATGAGGGAGGCTCCGTGGGTGTGGGACCCTCCCGGCCAGGTGTGGGATATGATCTCCTGGTGTGCCTGTTTGCTTAAAGCGCAGTATTGGGGTGGGAGTTACCCGATTTTCCAGGTGTTGTGTGTCTCAGTTCCCCTGGCTAGGAAAAGGGATTCCCTTCCCCCTTGCGCTTCCCAGGTGAGGCAATGCCTCGCCCTGCTTCAGCTCTCGCTGGTCGGGCTGCAGCAGCTGACCAGCACCGATCGTCCGGCACTCCCCAGTGAGATGAACCCAGTACCTCAGTTGAAAATGCAGAAATCACCGGCCTTCTGTGTCGCTCGCGCTGGGAGTTGGAGACTGGAGCTGTTCCTATTCGGCCATCTTGCTCCGCCCCAAGCAAAAATCGTTTTTTCTTTTAACTTTTATACTAAAGATATAAATAATATATACACAACTATTACAGTGTGAGAGTATTCTGAATTTGACTGTGTATTTACTTTTAACAATGGATTTCATGCTTTCATATACCAATTAGCATCCTTGTCTTTTTGCTTCTTCAGGTCTTCCTTTAACTTTTCTTGTAAGACAGGTCTGGTGGTGATAAACTCCCTCAGTTTTTGTTTGTCTGGAGAAGTCTTGATCTCTTCTTCATTTCTGCAGGATAGCTTTGCCAGTTAGAATATTTTTGCCTGGCAATTTTTCTCCTTCAGCCATAGAGACTGACCTGGGGCCTGGGGCTGTGGGAAGTGGACATAAATCTGGGTCCACAGGGGCAGTCCTGGAGCCTGTGTCTGTGAGGTCTGGCCTAGTGCTGGGGTTAACTGGGATGAGCTTGTACAGTGGGTCTTGTAAAGTAGGCCTGGACCCTAAGCCTAGTGGAGTGTAGGGCCACAGGGTCCAGCCTGCAGCGTGGTATTGTAGGATCTGGCCTGGGACTGGACAGGACTGGAGTCCTCGGGTGTCAGCCTGGTACCTGAGACAAGGGATACTGACTCAGCACTAAAGCGGGCCTGAAGCCTGGGACTCTGTGGGCCAACCTATCTCTGGGCTGTTCTGAGCTTGGGGTTAGGTCTGGAGCCAATATCTGCAGGGGCTGGCCTGCAAGCTGGGTCCACTGCAGCTGGCCTGAGGACTAGGGCTTCGAGGGCTGGCTTAGTGCTGGGATGGTCCTGAGCCTGCGGCTATAGAGGCCAACCTGCTGCTAGGGCAGTCCAGAGCCCATGACTTCCAGGGCCAGCTCAAAGAGACTGAATGAGTCTTTGGGGCAGCCTCAAACTCTGGGGCTGCTAAGGTTCGCCTCGTGGTGAGGTGGGCCTGGAGGCCCAGTCCAAGTGTGTCAGCCTGGGGTCTGAGGCCCATAGACAGCTGCCCAGTTCTGGGTTTTACTGTGGCAGGCTTGGTGTTCGGTTTAAGGCAAAGTCCAGTGCACACTTCTCTCTCTTTCCTCCAAGTGTGGGTTTCTCTCTCTACGCTGTGCTGCCTCGGGTTTGGGGAGGGATGGTTGGATAATGTCAATCTGTCCTTCTTGCCCTCATCAATGTGTCTTTTCTTATTTCTGTGCTATGCTAAGGTGCTGTAATGTTTCACCTGGTTTCCTTAGCTCTGGGGAAGGTATTTTCTTGAGGGAAAGGTATTTTATTGTGTGGAAAATGGTTCAAATTGATGTTTCCATTGGGGGATGGGCACTGGAAAGCCCTGTTCTGCTAACTTGTTGGCATCCCCTAGACAATCTAAATATAAGGTTTAGTGACCCAGAGGGAGATCGTAAATTCTAATTGCACTTGTACAGATAATTTTCAATGCAGTTGCTCATACTGAGGGTTGTAAAAATGACTAAGGAGAGTGTTGGCATTTCACTACACTGTGGGTACACAGAGAGAAAAATAAATATATAAAAATATCTTGCTTTAGTAGCTACTGAGAGGAAGAGTATTTCATCTTGCCCTTGCCATAGTAAAGATGTAAACCTCTTTCTAAGTAAGGTGTATTGGCTTTTATTTTTAAATATAAGGCTTTATATACTGTACAAAAGTAACTGGATCTTTAATTTCTTGTTAAAGGCCAAACAAGTAAGTGGAATGACCTAAACTGAGATCTACATTGTAGTAAAATTATACTTTCTCTTAACAGCTTTCTCATAATGAATATTTGCTTATCATTTGTTGTAAGGGTGATAATAATTTCAGTTGGAGCCTCACTGGTAACCTTGCTCAGCCACATGACTGGAATATAAGTGGCTGGGGCATTTTGGACAGCACAGATGTTAAATGTGAACACTACCTTCTCAGTAGCACAAATCTGACTACATCTTTAAGTCTCCAAGAGGTAAACTCTCCTTCTTCATAGAAGATTTCACATTTTCAGAGCAGATGCAATTGGAAATTCTAAGAGTACTTAGTCTCTGAGATTTAGCTTTTGTTAGTTCCAAACTCTGCCAGTTTTCCTCATCATTGTTAGAGTCATTTTAATTCTTTCACTTTTCAAATGCTGTGCCTGCCTCTCCCACGGCACTCTTTGAAGTAAGTAAAGACAAATAAAGACAGTGCAAATACAATCCTCTGAGGCAACAATGGATTCAGAAATGGATACCTACATGAGACACTGCTTACCCAAGTGCTATAATTTGGAATACAATAGCAAAAGCTGTCCAAGCCCCCACCCTAAATCACCTTGGACAGCAGTTGCCTTACCATCTGAAATTCTACCTCTAGGAATTTACTGGAGAGAAGAGTTCAAGGCAGAGCAGATTTTGTACAGTAGAGAACTGTAGAGTTAGGAGGCCTCGGCAGGGTCTCCTAAAGAATTCACACATGCACCCCACAAGAGAATTAGCATTTGATTGTTTTCACTCAGAGGTCATCACCAGGGAAACTGTCGAAGTCAAGACAGGAAAAGAACAACCCAATTAAATGAGTCATTTGACTGAACTACTTTTCTTTCTTTCTCACTTCTCTGTCTTTAAGCCACCAGAAGAAAAAGAGCTTCAGGAAAGGGAGGATGGGAAGAGTTTCTGCATCAGATCTCGACACTTTTCAATTCCAAGTCTTCTGAGCCAAAATCTTGTTGCTGATGGAAGGAAGAGAAAGATTTAAACTGGATATAAGCTAGCTAGGTTGATGTCAAATCGCTGAGAGTGATGAGAAAGAATGAGATTTCCCTTAGAATGTTACTAAGGAATAGAAATGGAAATTCTACAGAATAGTTGAAGGAAATGATTTTTAAAAGAAAAAGATAAACAACTTTATATCTGTGTCTCATCAAATTCACATCATTCATTAATCTGGCTATACATTGTTGTAAGTAATTCATATTTAAATTAGTTTGTCTAATCCTTTCCTCATTTAGTTTTCTGATGTGAAGTCACAGTAGAAATGGAACTGCTGATTAGAGAAGGCACAGAATAATTTTGAGATATGAATGTACTTTGGGTGAGACTGCCTAGATAATAATAATCTTGAGTCAGAGTTACCATGCAGCAGGCATTTTATCAGAATCTTTGGGAAACCTCACAACTTTGCAAGGTAATTGTTATTTACCCCAGCTTGCAGGTTAAGAAAGTGCATCAATAAAATCATGTGATTCATCTAAAGAAATCAGTCTAGGATAAGGACCTCAGATAGAGAGTATAATTTCCAGGTCCAGATATGCAGTCATTACACATATCATGTGGCCTCCAGCGGGGATGAGGGCAAGGGTATTTTGGTGGTGATAGTGGGGAGAAAGAGAAGAAGAAGTGAAAACCCAGAAGAGAAAAAGGAAATAGACAGAAGTAGGAAGACGCTAGAAAAAACATTTTCCAACTTTACATATATGGCTAAGGATGACTTTAAATATTTAAACTCATAATAGTTTATCCATGGAAAATCAAGGTACTAACTTTAAAACACATAAAATTTTTGCACCTTACCATCATGAATCTACTCTTGGTTCTATGTGAATTTCTATGTTTTTCAGAAAGGCATTTGTATAAAACTAATATTTAATCACAAAACTTTCTCCAAGAAAGGTCAGTGTTTTGATTCAGATAAGCTGTTTATTTCCATGTTTGGGAAGACCTGAGCCAAAAAACCAGAATGGAAAATGGAATGTAGCCCTAGTTCTTCCTGTGACTCGGGTTTATTGCAAGGATTTCCTTTTGTTGGAAAACATCAGGCATAACGATATTCAAGTATGCTCACATAAATACATCACTCAGCAGAGATACTGTAAAATTATACACAATTGTGAAGAAAGTTAACCTCTACTTTCACTAATGCAGACTTAAGAAGCCCTTTAAGTCTTTTTATATGAATACAATATAAAAGATATAGGAATAACATTATTCTTTCTCCAGTGCCTAACCTCTTCCAAATGTCTGCTTGCAAACACAGAACTGAAAGACTGTATGTCCTCAGTGTGTATGTGTACGTGCACATGTTCACATATTTGCATGTGCACGAATGGAAGATTCTACATCAAGTGACTCAAGAGCTGAATGTATCTCTGCTTTAGTATTTACTGAGTTACACTGATAAAACCTAGATGCCGTACCAGAAGTAACTTCCATTAATGCATAATCACCTTCACATCTTTTCTATAATCTGACCATGAAAATAAACACCACTTCTAAATCTGAGGCCCAAAGTGATTCAAGGTGAAGCTTAAGAAAATAAAAAAAAGTTGTCATAATTAAACCAGGTGTCTAAAATATAGCCTGTATGTTCTGTTCAAACTATATTTCCCTACTTAATTTACATGGATTTTTCTAAAATGCTAAGTACTCTCTTTGTGTCTGCTGCTCACAATAAAATAATTTGTTCTCTTAATCTAGGAACATGAGGACATGAGCAATAGAGGAAACCTGGAGGAAGAGGGTGTGGCATGTTGAAATTTAAAAAGAAGCAATGTGTATTTGCAAGTCAAACCAATATAATAAAACCAGTGGTTATTTTTTAATATTTTCAATCATTGGAATATACATAAATTTTTGCAATGAAGTGTGCTAATTCATATCTTTTAGAACATTATTTGTCCTCCAGTTGGAAATCTACAAAAAAAAAAAATTGACTTTTATTTGAAACAACAGTATATCTGAGAATCCGAAACAGTGTATCTGCATATTGCTCCAGCCTTTAATATGGAAGTGTTTCAACAGGATGTTCTTTCAAAAACAAAAGGGGAAATAGTCCACATACTGACTAGAAATATGTTTGGCAGATGTGGGAGAATAATCTATTACAGTGGATTAATCAATTAATCAGGGAATTAATTTTATACATAACCAGACAGCTAGAGGTTAGCCAAGAGTTGGTACAGCTATTAAAAAAAACAAAAACTGAAGCTCCTTCTAACTTCCTGCTTTACTCTTCTTTACATGCAAATTTTTTCTCCTGATTGCAAGATGGTAGCTGTATCTTCAGGTATATCATCATTGTTCCAGGCAGAAAAAGGTAGAAGTAAGAAAACCAAAAGATACTTTCTATTTGAGTTTTTCACTTTAAAATAATCAGGGAAACAATGGTTTTCTTCAAAATTCTAGCTAGTATATTTCTAGTTATGTGACATTTACCAGAACAGAATAATAGAGCCAACTTTGAAAGGTATGAAAGGTTGAGTATTTTTAACTGGGAACAAAAGTATCGCAATTTTGTTGCTGTTAGTGGGGAAAAAGTAGTTTATGGAGTTGGGTAGATAAATTTTGATACTGTTATGGAAGAAATGATTTATGGAGTTAGGAAGGCAAATAGCAATGTTTGCCAAAAGTATCATGAATAGAAAGAAAAACTACACTCTTACCAATGTAAAGAAAAATTACATGTTGGCTTTACTCTTATTTTTAGGGCTCATAAGCAAACAAACAATAATTTGCCTATTTCTTACTCCTGAAGTGGTTTATATTAATGCTATAAGAGAATCTCACCTCCCTAAAAGCAATTTCAGTTTAAGGAACTTGAAGCTTTTTCATCCAATTCTAGGTTCATTAGCCTTCCTAGACTTATTTCTTCTCCTGTGAGTTACAAATTATTTGCCTTTTTATTCAGGAACACACCATACCTGAAGAAAGTCCTTTGGCTCAATATTGGCTTTTTCTTTACACACACACACACAAGCACACAAAAAAATCTAGCATAAATGCCAACTGGTATCTAATCTTGTTTCAAAAGAACTCATAATCTTTTACATGAATATATGTCAATATGAAGGAGATGATGATTTCCCTTTTCCAGGACAGAGGATAGAATTGTGTAAGTGTCTGATATCACAGTGATATTAGAAGAACACAAAAGTCACTTTATGAGTACTTTCATTTCTTAGGACTGTCATAGCAAAATACCACAGACTTAAGCACACAGAAATTTATTTTTTCATAGTACTGGAGGTTAGAAGACAAGGATCAAGGTGTTAACAGGCTTGGTTTTCTCTGGGGTCTCTCTCCTTGGCTTGCAGATGGGCACCTTCTCTCTCTGTCCTTATATAGTCTTTTCTCTGTGCACACACACATCTTTGTGTTTCCCTGAGTGTTCAAAGACAAAAGTTTCTCCCCTAATGTTTTACCTAATGCTTCCCAGAATAGAATTTAGAGTCAGACAAACCTTGGTTTTAATGCAAGCTCTGATTATACTAGCCATAAAAGCTTGGCCAAAATAACTAACTTCTTTGTGCCTCAATTTCCCCATTTATGGTATGAAGGAAATCTAGTGGAGTGCTTTTGCTGACGGCCCCCCACTGGAGTACTTTCGCTGGTACTTCTGTTACTACACCAGAGAGATTTTGCAAGAGGCCCCCACTGCCCAGCCAGAGAGCTTTTGCAAGAGGCCCCCACTGCCCAGCCAGAGAGCTTTTGCAAGAGGACCCCACTGCCCAGCCAGAGTGCTTTTGCAGGGGGCCCCCTGTGTCCCACCAGAGTTTTTGATGATGGCCCCTCCTAGGAGCACTTTTGCTGGCATCCCTGCTGCCCTAGCGGAGTGCTTTCAATGGATGCCCCATCACCCACTGAAGTGCTTTAATCAGAGATTCCTGCTGCCCCATAGGAGTGCTTTTGTCAGCAGCCCCTGACATAGGAATTTTACCAGCACCCTGGGAGCACCTTGGCCCTTCCAGTGCAGCTTGTACTTGACCTCTGTGGGGATCCAGAGGACAAACCCATGTGCCTGGTTCCAGCCCTCCAGAGTTAGATCACACAGCCCAGGAGTGCCAAGCTGAGCTTTGGTCCTCTGAAAGCATCCAGAAATGAAGACAGTCAGCTACATCCAAATTACACCATAGTCAAACCCTCAAGGGAAATAAACAACATAAAAACAGAAAGCCTCATCCAAAGGACAGCAGCTTCAAAGGATGAAGAAGTATCAGCTTTCACAGATTAGAAAGAACCAGTGTAAGAACTATGGCAACTCCAAAATCCAGAGTGTCATCTTGCCCTCAAGTGATCACACTAACTCTCCAGCAATGGTTCCAAACCAGATAGAAATGGCTGAAATGACAAACACAGAATTCAGAATCAGGATGGCAAGGAAGCTCAATGAGATACAGGAGGAGGTTGAAATCCAACCCATGAAAAAGAACAAAATGATCCAAGAACTGAAAGACAACATAGCCATTTTTAGAAAGAACAAAACTGAACTTGTGGAATTGAAATATTCACTACAAGAATTTCATAATACAATTGGAAGCATTAACAATGGAATTCACCAAGCTGAGGAAAGAATCTCAGAGTTTGAAGACAACTCCATGAATCAATGCAGGCAGACAAAAATAAAGAAAAAAGAACTTTAAAAAACTAACAAAATCTCTGAGAAATACAAGATTATGTAAAGAGACCGAACCTATGACTCGTTGACATTCCTGAAAGAGAAGGAAAGAGAAGGAGAAGGAGTAAGAAACTTGGAAAACATATTTGAGGATACAGTCCAAGAAAATTTCCCCAATTTCACTAGAGACGTTAACAGGCAAATTCAACAAATTTGGTAAACCCCTGTGAGATACTATACAAGATAACCATCCCCAAGACACATAGTCATCAGATTCTCCAAGGTCAACATGAAAGAAAAACATCTTAAAGTCACCTACACAGAAGTGATAGACCACTTACAAAGGGAACCCCACTGGGCTTACAGCATACCTCTCAGCAGAAACCTTACAAGCCAAAAGAGACCAAGGCCTTATTTTCGGCATCCTTAAGGAAAAGTAAGTCCATCCAATAATCTTAATATTCTGCTAAACTAAGCTTCTTAAGAAAAAGAGAAATAAAATCCATTTGAGACAACCAAACTCTAAGGGAATTTATTACTGCTAGACCTGCCGTATAAGAGGTTCTTAAGTGTGTTTTTGTGGTAGCACGTTTCTTTTGCTTCCATGTTTAACATTCCCCTAAGTACAGAGCCCACTGACACTATAAAGAAACTACACAATAAAGTCTAATCAAGCTAACAATACAATGATAGGATCAAATCCTCACATGTCAATATTAACCTTGAATGTAAATGGGCTAAACACCCTAATTAAAAGACACAGAGTTGCAAGTTGGATAAAGCAGTAAGATCCAGGCCAGGCCTGGTGGCTCACATCTGTAATTCCAGCACTTTGGGAGGTTGAGGCAGGAGGATCTCTTGAGCCTAAGAGTTTGGGACCAGCCTGGGAAACATAGTGAAACACTGTCTCTACAAAAAAAAAAAAAAAAAAAAAAAAAAAATTTAAATTATTAGGTGGGAGACGTGGAAAGATGTGGAATTTATGACTCAGTCATAAATTCAGAAACAATTGAAACAAAAACAAAAATTGAGAAGTGGGACCTAATCAAACCAAAGAGATTTTGCATAGCAAAAGAAAGAGTAAACAGACAAACCACAGAATGAGAGAATGAGAGAAAGCATTTGCAAACTATGTATCTAATGAAGGTCTAATATCCTGAATCTATAAGGAATTTAAACAATTGAACAAGCAAAAAACAAATATCTCCATTAAAAAAATGGGCAAAGGACACGAACACACTTCTCAAAGAAAATATACATGTGGCCAACAAACATATGAAAAAAATGTTCAACATCACTAACCATTAGAGAAATACAGATCAAAATCACAATGAGATACTCTCTCAGAACAGTCAGAATGGCTATTGTTAAAAACTCAAAACATTACAGATGTTGGTGAGGTTGTGGAGAAAAGGGAATGCTTGTAGACTGTTGGTGGGAATGCAAATTAGTTCAGCCACCATGGAAAGCAGTTTGGGAATTTCTCAAAGAGCTTAAAACAGAGCTACCACTTGACCCAGCAATTCCACCACTGGGTGTATACCCACAGAAAAATAAATTGTTACACATGCACATATATGTTCATCACAGAACTATTCACAATAGTAAATACAGGGAATCAACTTAGATGCCCAACAACAGTGGGCTGTATAAAGAAAATGTGGTACATATACACCATGGAATACTATGCACTCATTAAAAAATGAGATTATGTCCTTTGCAGTAACCTAAGTCAATTAACATGGGAACAATAAACCAAATACCACATGCTCTCACTTTTAAGTGGGAGGTAAACATTGAGTACACACAGACACAAAGACGGGAAAAAGAGACACTGAGAACTACTACTAGGGTAAGGGTGGGAGCAAGGTGAGGGCCGAGAAACTAACTTATAGGGTACTGTGCTCACCACCTGAGTCACAGGATCATTCCACTATGCTCACCACCTGAGTCACAGGATCATTCCTACACCAATCTTCACACAATGACATGCAACTTACCCATGTAACAAACCTGCATGTGTATCCCCTGACCCTAAAATAAAAGTTGAAAATAAATAAATAAAATATATATGGGAAATAACATATACTTTTAGTGTCACAGAATGATTAAATATCGGAATATATATACATATATATGTGTATATATATATTGCTTAGCACAGCACCTGGGACACCTTGGTATATAATATTAGCACAGAGAGGCTAAGATAGCTCCTTTGGGAGGCAGACTGTGACACTCACTAGCTTAGTGACTCTGGACAAGGTCTGTAACATCCTCTACCACACTTTCCTCCTCTCTCTCTCCCTTCCTCTTTCTCTCTGTCTTTGTATGTGGGTCTCATCACTCATTCCGAAGGAAGCCATTGACATGTCCTAAAGACTCAGGTAGCCTATGAATAGACTTACTTGGCAAGGAATAAAGGCCTCCATCTAACAGCCAGTAGGAACAGATGCCTGCCAACAATCATGGGAGAGAGCCTGGAAGTGGATCTTCCAATTGCAACAGTCTGAAGGTGACTGCTAGTGAAGCTACAAGTTCTCCTGCAACCTCACGAGAATCTGAACCAGCCAGTCCGGAAGACCTTTTGGATCCCTGGCCCTCAGAAACTGCAGATTATAATGAATACTTGTTACTTTAAGCTGTTAAGTTTTGTGGTAATTTATTACTCAGTAGTGGTTAACTGTTTTCCCCCTACAACATTGAAGATAAAGACAAATAACCAGGTAGACAGAAAGTCTTTTTGTTTTTTTCAGATGACTCCTACACTTTCCCCTGGGAGTTTTTAAACATTATTAACCTTTATTTATAAAGACTTCAGGTTTGGAACAATTCGCACAAAGTGAAAAATCTGGTCAACATGATGACTCCAGATCCTTTTTTCATTATTTTCATATCTGTAAAGAAGGAATATTTTTCATCACAGATTATATATAGACTGATAGAAAAGACTGATGTAAAGTGAATCCAAGAGTGGGAAAAAACCCTTAAGGTTAAAGTAACTTTGTACCAACTTGGGAATTTTATAAAAATAGCCTGTGGCTATAATTTTATTGAAAACTAGACCAAAGGAGCAAACCAAAATTGAAAGCATTGAGTTATTACTTTCCTGCTCTGACAGCACAAAGAAATCATTCCATATCTAGAAGGGCCCTCAGGCTTTCTACTGACTAAATTGTACATATGATGAGGCTGACAGAACATGACGTTTTATGATACCGACATTATACTGAAACTAGTCTAGAAGGCAGTTTTTTGTTTTTCGTTTTTTGTTTTTTTTAAATGCCACTGATTTCCTTGGAGAAATAATAGAACTAATCTTCCAAATTGTTGTTACTTTTTTTTCTCCACCCTTGGTACCTTTCCAAAAGGGCTCCAGCTTCCCTTTAAGGCAGACAATGGATGAGATGATTTGGGCTTTTCAATATATTGCTGCTTATTTGGCAATTAGCTCCTTATCTCTCGGGAAATGTAAAAAAGAACACACAGCAATTCGGAATGATGAAATCTTTTAATTTCATATCACAGAACATAGATAGATGTAACCAGAATGCCCAGAGCAATCCTTGTCAGAGGGCCGTGGAAGCACAAAAACACCTTTGTAGTCCTGTGAGCAGCATCAGAGCCCGTCAATGATCTGTCACAATTTCACCTGTCAAAGGCCTCAGCAAAGGCATTACCACATTGAATCTTTCCCTGAGATCTTAATACGATAAATTATTTGCCTTCCCCCAACCCCAATTACTTTGTCAGTGCATTTATTGCACCATTCTTTTATTCTGCCTGTTAATATTGTTGTTTGTACAGTTGTCATTATTTCACAAAGAGAAATTGCCAGTAATTTTGCTCGACTTTGGGAATACAATGACAAAGGAGATATACAGTTCCTTAGCAGGACAAAGAGGATGCCACAGGGATCCTCACAATCCAGGAGAAACATTCTCCTTTCCTATCTCCTTTCAAAATATTGCCTGTCTCACCCCCTGTAACAGTCAGAGAGATCAGTATTGAGAAGGGGACTAAAATTAAAACCCATTACTCACCTTTCTGTAAGAAATCATACAGATGAATCGCATCATATTTAAAACATTCTTCCATAGACACAAGAACTCCTAGTCTTCCAGTCTCCTATCTCTACCTCTGTATGTATAGCCTCTAAGATTACTCAGCCTCCCATCCTGAATGTCTTCTTGCTTCCACTGTGCCCTCCAGTATGGCATCTGCAAAAAAGCCTGTATCAAGTTATCTGAATGATCCTGTAACTTTCTTGCTTAGCCAAAACCAGCTGAAGGTTTGCTATGCCCTAATGACATTACTTTTCCCACATGGTCACAAATGGAGAAAGTTTGTTCTCCCTCTTTACATAGAACATTAGGAGGAGGCAGGTTGGTGTCCTCCTTGTTCTCTATTTCTCTATTACAGCTTCGAGATTAATGTTCCTCCCTTCACCAAAAACAAACACGCAAACAAAGAAACTACATGAAACATATGCCATCTGACACCACCTTTCATTTTCACAGGTATCTACCATCTGCCCAGGCTTTTCTTTTTCTTTTCTTTTTTTTTTTTTTTTTTTTGAGTCTCACTCTGTCACCCAGGCTGGAGTGCAGTGGTGTGATCTCAGCTCACTGCAACCTCCACCTCCCAGGTCCAAGTAATTCTCCTGCCTCAGCCTCCCGTGTAGCTGGGACTACAGGCTCATGCAACCATGCCTGGCTAATTTTTGTATTTCTAGTAGAGATGAGGTTTCACTGTGTTGACCAGGCTGGTCTCGAACTCCTGACCTCAGTTGATCCACTCGACTAGGTCTCCCAAAGTGCTGAGATTACAGGCGTGAGCCACCGCACCCAGCCCCGCCCAAGAATATCTATATTTATCGATGATTTTAGCACTGGTCTCCAAGTCCTTATTCCCTCAGAATTTCTGTTATTGTTCATGGTGAGTTTAATATCTCTAGATGATTCACTGAAACTTCTCACTCTGCAGGTCCTTAATTCTTTCCACGTCCAGTGTCTTACACTGATGTTCATGGTTATACCCTAAACCAGAGGGTGGACAAACTTGGCCCATAGCCAAACTGAGTCCACTGTCTGTTTTTGTAAAGCCTTAAAATGAAGGATGGTGTTTATATTTTTAAGCAGAACACAGCCAAGTTCATTCATGTATATATTGTCGATGACTGTTTTCATGTTAAAACAGCAGAGCTAGTAATTGAGATCAATTCCATTGCCTACAAAGTGAAAATAGTTACTATCTGATCTTTTACTTAAAGGTTTGTTGACCCTTGCCTCCTAGACCTTCTTATTACCAATAACTTCAACACTCAAATCTTAAACCAGCTTAAGTATAGATCGATTGATAGATAGATAGATAGATAGATAGATAGATAGATAGATAGATAGATAGATAGATGATAGAGACTTATTGCAGGATTGCAAGGCTAAGGAGTAGCTAACAGACTAAAAAAAAAAAAAGGAAGGAAAATCTAAAGGAACTATAACAGGGAAATCACATGCATTGTTGTCCCTACTCCCCTCTGTGGGTTGAGTTTATTGCGTCACCTTGTGGACAATTTTATCCACCAGTAAGTCGGAATGGGGAAGGGCAATCATGGATCTAGTATTTGTTTTAGGTTTACATTGTCCCTGTTTAGTGACCCAGAGAAAAAAAAAAAGGGGGGCTTCTCTTTTTACTTGCTCATATAAAATTCCAGGGAAGAAATTGAATTGTCCTGGCTTATGTCACACACTATTTGATAAACAACTCCAGTTGTACGGATAGCATGTTATGATTAGTCAGACTGGGTCATATGAGCTCCCTGGTGGCTGGACAGGGGTTTGGGTGGTCAGGATACTCTATGGACATTCCTACAATAATTACAAAAGGTGGTTAAGGAATATATTCCAGAAGACAGGTGAGGGTACATGGTTCTTCTACTAGAAGGGGAAAGGATTAATAACCAATCCTCTCTCTCCCAAAAAATATATCCACTCTATTTTCTTGTGAAGATTGTAGTCTTTAGGTGCTTTATCCTTGGGCATTTAAAGGAAAATATAAATTATATAGAATTTTAAATGATAATGACAATGAAATAGACATTACAGGGAGGAGACAGAGACCTGCTTAAATTTCTAAATGCCCATTTAGTCCCTATGTAAGGGAAGCTAAGCAGTGTTGGGCTACAAGTTAACCTCTGCTAAAGGTGGAATTTGCTTGAATATTCATAAAATCCTGGAACCCTTAGTTGGCATGGTGCACTTGGTTTTAGGGGCACATGTGGGATCACTTGCTGTGGGTAGGATGGAACAATTATTTCAAAGAAGGTGGGAAATACTCTAACACCTTTTTATAAGATTGTTAGCAGAAATCAAGAGTCTTTGGGGGCACCATGCTACATCCTTAAATACGTAAAAGGACAAGTTTCATCCAATCTCTAAATTTTTAGATAACAGAGCTTCTCCTGGAAATTTCCAGATATTACATGTCTTGTCTATTCTTGCAAAATGTGTTAACTGTGTGTAAACTCTCAACTGAGTATAGCCACACATAGTCTTGCAGTACCTTACTGAGGCACACTAATTACAGCCTATAACACTGTCTATCCCTGAAAGAAGAAAGAACTATCAGAAAGGAATGTAGAGTCTCCTGTCTATGAAGGATTTGCTGTAATTCTCTTCTGATTTGGCCGTTACTTGCTACTATAGAAATCCACACATAACTGCAATGTGATGGAACAGGATAGTCCCATCCTAACAAAGGAGAAGGGGATATGTTTCCTTCCCTTTTCCCTCTGAATTCCCAGAATCCAGTAGGGGAGCATTAGGAGAGGAGGGCCACCACACAAACCTCAGCACAGCAGAGGACGCAACCACACTAGAAAGGTCTTTGATGAAGAACACACATCAAACATTTCACATACAAACATCAGTAAGCTCAGCCACAGTAAGTGAGAGGAAACAGGCACCTTAAAAGAGGGGACAAATGGTTGTAGCATTTACAAGAAGCAGTTAGACATGAATGAATCTCACTTTATTGAATATTCTTTAAAATTTGCTTGAAACTTTGAAAGATTTCAATAATTTTCATGTTCAAGGGAGAGTTGCTTTAATAGAAAATTATAATTGTTCCTTTTTGTGTGAACTGAAAGGGTTTCTTCATGATCAAAGTTATTCTTCATTTGGTTTTATAAATTTAACTGTCTTAGTATATTGAGATTTCTTTAAACAAGAAGCAAACTTTATATATATATATATGTTCATTGGCTTAATGAACATATTTATGTTCATTGGCTTAAAGAACATATATATGTTCATTTGCTTAGTATGACAGACATATATACATATATATTCATTTGCTTCATGTATGTGTGTGTGTGTGTGCGTGTGTGTGTATATATATATTTACTTTAAGTTCTGTGATACATGTGCAGAACGTGCAGGTTTGTTACATAGGTGTACATGTGCCATGGTGGTTTGCTGCACCTATCAACCCATCATGTAGGTTTTAAGCCCTGCATGCATTAAGTATTTGTCCTAATGCTCTCCCTCCCCTTGCCCGCCACCCCCGACAAGCCCTGGTGTGTGATGTTCCCCTCCCTGTGTCCATGTGTTCTCATTGCTCGACTCCCACTTATGAGTGAGAATATGTCGCGTTTGGTTTTCTGTTCCTGTGTTAGTTTGCTGAGAATGATGGTTTCCAGCTTCATCCATGTCCCTGCAAATGACATGAACTTATTCTTGTGGGGTTTTGTTTGTTTGTTTTGTTTTGTTTTTGAGATGGTGTCTCGCCCTGTCTTGCAGGCTGGAGTGCAATGGTGCAATCTCAGCTCACTGCAACCTCTGCCTCCCGGGTTCAAGTGATTCTCCTGCCTCAGCCTCCCAACTAGCTGGGATTACAGGCACGCACCACCATGCTTCGCTAATTTTTTGTATTTTTAGTAGAGATGGGGTTTCACCATGTTGGTCAGGCTGGTCTCGGACTTTTGACCTCATGATCCACCCACCTTGGCTTCCCAAAGTGCTGGGATTACAGGCATGAGCCACTGTGCCTGGCCAAACTCATTCTTTTTTATGGCTGCATAGTATTCTATGGAATATATGTGCCACAATTTCTTTATCCAGTCTATCATTGATGGCCATTTGAGTTGGTTACAAGTCTTTGCAATTGTAAATAGTGCTGCAGTAAACATACGTGTGCATGTGTCTTTAAAGCAGAATGATTTATAATCCTTTGGGTATATACCCAGCAATGGGATTGCTGGGTCAAATGGTATTTCTGGTTCTAGATCCTTGAGGAATTGCCACACATCTTCCACAATGGTTGAACTAATTTACACTCCCATCAACAGCACAAAAGCGTTCCTATTTCTCCACATCCTTGCCAGCATCTGTTGTTTCCTGACTTTTTAATGATCACCATTCTAACTGGCGTGAGATGGTATCTCATTGTGGTTTTGATTTGCATTTCTCTAATGACCAGTGATGATGAGCATTCTTTCATATGTTTGTTGGCTGCATAAATACCTTCTTTTGAGAAGTGCCTGCTCATATCCTTTGCCCACTTTTTGATTTTTTTTTTTCTTGTAAACTTGTTTAAGTTCCCTGTAGATTGTGGATATTAAACTTTTGTCAGATGGATAGATTGCAAAAATTTTCTCCCATTCTGTAGGTTGCCTGTTCACTCTGATGATAGTTTTGCTTGCTGTGCAGAACCTCTTTAATTAGATTCCATTTGTCAATTTTGGCTTTTGTTGCAATTGCTTTTGATGTTTTAGTCATGAAGTCTTTGCCCATGCCTATGTCCTGAAAGGTATTGCCTAGGTTTTCTTCCGGGGTTTTTATGGTTTTACGTTTTACAGTTAAGTCTTTAACCCATCTTGAGTTAATTTTTGTATGAGGTGTAAGGAAGGGGTCCAGTTTCTGTTTTCTGCATATGGCTAGCCAGTTTTCCCAGCACCACTTATTAAATAGAGAATCCTTTCACCATTGCTTATTTTTGTCAGGTTTGTCAAATATCAGATGGTTGTAGACATGTGGTGTTATTTTTGAGGTCTCTTTTCTGTTTCATTGGTCTATATATTTTGTACCAGTACCATGCTTTGTTGGTTACTGTAACCTTGTAGTATAGTTTGAAGTCAGGTAGCATGATGCCTCCAGCTTTGTTGTTCTTGCTTAGTATTATCTTGGCTATACAGGCTCTTTTTTGGTTCCATATGAAATTTAAAGTAGTTTTATCTAATTCTGTGAAGGAAGTCATTGGTAGCTTGATGGGCATAACATTGAATCTATAAATTACTTTGGACAGTATGCCATTTTCATGATATTAATTCTTCCTATCCATGAGCATGGAATGTTCTTCCATTTGTTTGTGTCCTCTCTCATTTCCTTGAGGAGAGGTTTGTAGTTCTCCTTGAAGAGATCCTTCACGTCCCTTGCAAGTTGTATTCCTTAGTATATTATTCTCTTTGTAACAATTGTAAATGGAAATACACTCATGATTTGGCTCTCTGCTTGTCTATTATTGGTGTATAGGAATCCTTGTGTTTTTTACACATTGATTTTGTATCCTGAGACTTTGCTGAAGCTGCTTATTAGCTTAAGGAGTTTCTGGGCTGAGACGATGAGGTTTTCTAAATATACAATCATGTCATCTGCAAATAGAGACAATTTGACTTCCTGTCTTCCTATTTGAATACCCTTTATTTCTTTCTAATGCCTGATTACCCTGGCCAGAACTTCCAATACTATGTTGAATAGCAGTGGTGAATATTTTGAGGGACATGTGAAGCAAGACTATTATCAGCATTAACTGGGATATGAATGAAGTAAGGTAGGACTATTCAGGTCAGTTATTATACTAACTGAAATAAAATTATGATTTCATCTTTACAGTATCATATTTATGACCGTCAGTCTTGCCTATTCTTATTTATATGAGAATATAATGATGAAAATAATTAATACCTCAAAACCAGGGAACTAAAGGGAATAAAAAGTCACCCAAATCAAAATTCCATTTTTGAAGAAAGCTGAGTTTCATAGGAGAGGCCCAACTAAAAGAATACAATTTAAAGTTAGGCATGCAGATTATAATGCGAAGGTTTTGGTGTATGTACTGTATCTATAAACAGATATGCATATTAAAAATAACAAAGGGAAATTCATCAAAATATTCACGGAAATTATATTAATAGTAATGAAAATTTCTCTGAGTGATGAAAGTATTAGTGATTTTAAACATTATTTTTATTTTTCAAATTCTACACAGTGAAGTTATATCATTCACATAATTTTAAAAAGCCAAAAAAAAAAAAAAAAGGATTTAAAAAAGTTAAAAGAGGCAGGATATACTTAAAAGCCAAATCATTTTTAATGGATGGGCATCTGTACTTTAGAAAGAAGTTGCAGCATGGAAATCTATTGGTGATCTATTTCAGTTGTTCTATAGTTAGCCATAAGCCTTTCAATAGGCGACCTAAATTTCCTATATTATGAGTGAGCAGCAGCAAAAGTAACTATCTCTTCCGATTCACAATTAAGCAGCATATTTAATAGTCCTATTGATTTGGTTAAGTAATAAACTCATCATTTTATCATCAATTGAATTTTGAAGGGTTTTTTGGCACAAAATTATAACTGTTAACCATATTTAATTTCTCTTAGGTTAAGAAACAAACTCAACACTATTACAGTGTTTTCACAGGGATCTGTAAAGAATGTCCGAGGCAAGGCACGGTGGCTCACGCCTGTAATGCCAGCACTTCCGGAGGCTGAGGCAGGTGGATCTCTTGAGGTCAGGAGTTCGAGACAAGCCTGGCCAACACGGTGAAACCCTATCTCCACTAAAAATAGAAAAACTAGCCAGGCATGGTGGCACTCACCTGTAATCCCAGCTACTCAGGAGGCTGAGGCAGAAGAATCACTTGAACCCAGGAGGTGGAGGTTGCAGTGAGCCGAGATCACGTCTGCACTCCAGCGTGGGCGACAGAGTGAGTGAGACTCTGTTCCCCCACCAAAAATAAAAGAATGTCTGAGGCCTACAATTATGCTTTGATAACTAATAAAAATATTGTCTATTCAGAATAAGGAAAGGGAGTTTTGAGTTGCTGTTTCTACTACCATCCTCCTACTCCCACTCTTTCTCCAGGATCCACAGCAGTAACAGCAGAGGGGCCTTGGGGAACACATATCTAATATCCCCAGTGGCCAGTTGACCCCCATCTTAAACCAGGTGAGCATCCATGAAAACAGCCACCCTTGCCACTCTAAGCAGATACCCATGAAAGATCAGAGTTCTCATATATTAGTGAATTATGTATCACTGTGCCTGTCTTGTTTTCCTTTCAATTCTATTATATCATTGATTGACTTTGGACTTTTCTACAGCTGCAAAGACGTTTTGGTTCCACTTTACTTATGACTATGTTTTCTCTTATTGTTTCTGTGTATTCTTCCTCCAAAACTCGTCTCCCTTTAGACAACATTATTAAGTTTAATTCCAAGTGAATAGTAACCAAAATAATGATTAAAATGTATACTTAGAAATTTGCAGGAGTAGATATTGGAAAATGAGGGTATCTATTTAAATTACGGAGGAAACTAGATGATGGCAATTATAGCATATTTAAATTTATGGGATGAATAGATTTCAATGTTATCACTATAGTTCTGTATTTGTATAAACTAATTTATATAAACTAATGTCAAAAGTCTGAAATTGAGTCCTACACTTCCTGGCTTATTTATAGAAAAACTGGCTGCACGGCCTTTGCAAGTCCCTTCATCTTTCTGCATTTCAGTTTCCTCATAGGTGGGAGGAATTTATTTACCTGTTTCTAAGGACCCTTCGTACATAAAATTGGATTATTCTGAGACCTTTCCCTGGTCTTCCTCTCATAATTAATTGAAGTAAAGTCCCATCAGTCTCACAGCCCCCTTCATCTCTTATTAAACAAAGATGGCTCTGTGTTGCCGTCTGTTCTAAAGGTCTCTTAAAGAGAAATCAGATTTTTTGAGATTCTGGAGTCCTGATTGACTGAGACCTTTACATCCTAACAATAGCTATTTGATACAGTCACTGGATAAGGCAAAGATTCTTCTGTTGACGTGTGTTTAAGTGCCTGTGAGTTCAGCCAACAAAAAAATCCATTTGGTTGAATAGTCTTAGCATGAAACAAGGCCTCATCCCAAGGGATGTAAGGTAAGATAAAGTGTTGGGTCATCTTTTGTTGAAATCTTTGTACAATCCAAATGCCTTAGCTGATAACTTGGTAGGCATTGGGGATATAGTTAAGGTAGATTTATATTTTTTAATGAATTCTATGGTTTCTCAAATAATAATAGCAGCAATCATTGAGAGAGTAAGCCATCCACTAGCATTGCAGTAAAAAATAATGCGTATATTCTGTATTTCATAAAAATCTGCATAGTGAGAGAAACAGAAATATATATATATATATATTTTAAGTGAACTTACACATACTGATCCAAAATTTTATATCTTAACAGCTTATGGACATACATGATAAAATCAAATCATTATTCTAAACCTATTAGTCAAATGGTTTATTAGCAGTTGGACAACTTTATGGTAAAGGGAGGTCTACATTTCAGGCTGAGACATTCCTAGTTGGAGATGTATAAAAAAGTCCAAAAAATCCCAAATAAAATTTCAAAATATCTCTATGATGAGGACTTTTATTTATAAAGCCTTCAATATTTTTAAGCATCTGAATAATACTTTTAATGGTTTAATGACATTATTAGCGTCTAATCCCATGCCTTTATGCCTTTCTCCAAAATTCAACAGGCATTTTGCTAAAATCATGAAATCTTAAATTTGATAAGCCGTAGGAAATGACTTTCTCTCATCTTTTTTTCTTTTTTTTTTTTTTTTTTTTGCTTGACTCTTGTCCATTCTTAAACATCTGTTTGGCAAAGCTTTTCCTAATTCTATTTCCCCTAATAGACTAACCACTACCTCATCTCTGTCTTCCCTTTACCTTGGATATATTTGTGACATGCATGCACCATTCCATGCTTTAATGGCTTGTATATCTGTCTCCCCCATAATGCTGTCTTGTCCATCTCTGTGTCCCTAATACAAGGCACGGGGCCTGGCATACAATATGGGCTCGGTACATATTATTGAACTTGTGAGAAAACTGAGACTCAGAGAGAGGCTGTTGTTTTCTTGAGATAATTATAGCTCATTTGTAACAGTGTTTGTACTGGAATTCAAATGACCTACCTTTAGCATAATGCCCCTCACTTAATTCATACATATTGAAGGAATTAATGAATCAACATATTAATAAGTCAATTGTTCTTGAGCATTTTCCATTGCACTATCCAAATCAAATAATAAATATAACATATTTATTTTTTTAACCAGTCTTCTGGCTACCTGGCTTCAATGAAGCAAGTAATGAGGAAATGAGATTAATAAAACATCAATGAGATCAGATATTTCACATACATTTGATTATCGTGGCCTCGTGGAGATACAGTTTATATCAATCAGATATGCTAAACTTTATCTGGTAATAAAATTCTATTATTAATATCTAACAATCTAAGCTAGTGATCTGAGAGACAACTTTCTCACCAAGTCGAATGTCTACCCAGTCAACACAGCTATCCCACGATTCTTGTTTGGAAAATTAATCCTCTTGGGCGTGGATCAGTCCATGTGTCACAGGTGCTTTAAGGATAGTTTACTGGCTTCTCTTTTGTTCTGAAAGCAAAGAGGTAACCTTTGTATTGAATTGAATGCTAAGCAATAGCTCATTTGACTTTTAAGGGCTGTAATATGTTTTGGGTATATCCCTCCTCAGAAATGAAACAAGAACCATCTTCCCTCGGATAGCCACAGGGCTTCCACTCTGATGTCAACCAAATACCTGTGCATACCTTGCCTTACCAGAGAGGTCTTTCCACACTCACTTTTTCTAAAATAGGACCACACTCTGGCTTTCCCCTTCATCATCCCCTTTCCCTGCTTTTCTTGCAAGTATTATTACCTAACACTCTTATTTTCTCATTTTTTTGTTACTACATGTGTGTATATAACATGTTTATGTTGTCCAGAATTTACACATTCAATGTTTTGGGGGGTAATTAGTAAACAATATCATAGACACACCAGAAATTCTGTTGGGAGCACAATTCAGAATCAAGATTCAAAAATTGGTAAGGACATTGTAGGTCATGTGGTACAAACTATTTATTTCGTAAGTATGAAGTCCAACGCTAATAATAACAGCTTTTTAATTGCACATTTCATGTTCCAGGCACTGAGTAAAGTGCTTTACATGCATAAACTCTTATGACACTGCGGCAATTTTATAAGAGGGATCTTGTAACTATATCTTATTAATTTAAAAATAAGCATTTTTTACATTTCAATTTTAAGGTTTTAAAATTATCATAATTGAAATCAGAATGATTATTACTTCAAGCATTTTGGAATTTGCTTGTGTGAGTTTGGAAAATATAAGAAGTAAAAAAAATTAAAGAGAAGGTCTTTGTTTAAATAAAATAATAAACTTGACTACTGTGTTTACTGATGTGTAATTTTTCAAAAAAGGATGTAAAAATAAATTTTCTAGTAATGTAGCTTCTATTTTTTCTCTGATTTGTTAAGAAAGAGTTCATAATCCTTCAAATGCAAGAACCACATCCTCATCCCCTCTATCATGTACAATGTGTGAAACATCATTTTTCCAGTGCTGGTATGAGACTCCGCCATATGGAAAAGTGGCTGGAACAACCAGGATCATGGGTCCTGAGGTCGTTTTCCAAGGTAACAAGGTAAAAACCAGGGGACATTGACAAGGAAAATTTATAAGTAGAATAACAAAGTTAAATTTCAGAAGTCCAAAGTGGAGTGGATAAGGTTAAAAGGCAGAGCTGCTATCCAAACACCTCAACAAAGTAGAAAGTGTGATTAGAAGATTGGGGTCAGCTTTGACAAAATCAAACTTGGCAAGGGGACGGAGCAGATTCTGACAATTGTGCCCCCTAAAAACCAAGCATGAGTGATTTTTAATTGTTGGACACAACTGTGTGCCCCAGGACCCCCGGCTTTAGAAGCAGATAAGCCTCTGAGATACTTTCCACTCCACAGGGAGCAGACCCTGATGACTGCACTTGGGTGGGTCCTCCTGGAGCACTAATCATTCTAACAACCAATATCTGGCTAATGAAACAGATGAAATTAGAAATCCACCAAGAGACTCAAGAGACAATAGGATGTCAGGCATAACCTTCAATGAACATCTCCTCACAAACACATGTTAACATGCTGCACAACAGCCTTTTTCTTGGGTCTCGAGAGTACCAGAGTGACAGATTATCACGTGCACAGTAATCCAAGTGGATGACATTCTGTCAAGGCTGTTCTAATTACAGTCTTGCATTTATGACACAGCAATCGGGAAGATCATTCTCAACTCTAATCCCTGTTGTTTTGTAGGCTAGTTACTCAGCTTCCAAATAGAGCTGCCTCAGAAAAAAAGCCCATTTGTAAAATTAAAGTGATCAGGTTAAAGTGATAATATGAACAAGTATTTATTAATTTATGAATATGAAGGCTTTCTTCTAACACAAAAATATCTTAATGAATGTAATTACACTTGGCAATCCCTGCTAGACACTTATGAATAAGAATAAACGCTCATGAAGAACTGCTCTTGGTTTTTAACAGTTTTACATATCAAAAAATAAAAAGCTCAGCAGTTAACTGCTGCAGTGATGATGTAGAGGATTCAACCTTCCACTTGAATATTTCAGCCTGACATCGCTGCTTATTCACCAGATGAATGCTGGTTTATCCAGGCCACTTGAACATGGCAACACTGAGTCAGAGGAAGAGTGTTGCTGCAGCTTTTGAGATGTTGAGTACAGCTTTAAGCTGCTGTTTGGGGACTGTTAGCCACTGACTGCAGCTAGTCCTTATCGAATGCCTACTATTCACTGGTGAATTTTTGAAGACATTGATACATTTTATCTGATTTCATCCATATGTCAAACTTCTGAAGGAGAATTACTTTTCCTCATTTCACAGATAAGGAAACACAGGATTATATTAAATAAAAGTTAAATAATATATCCAAGGTCACACAATTACATGGAGGCAACAGAAAAGTGCCTCTCCCATGGGAGATGGGTACGGGGGCAGGAGGGAGGATAGAATTAGGGATAAAGAAAAAATTTTCTCTGTCTGAATTAAATTAGTAAGATCCATATGCAATATCTGTGTGTAAGCCTTTTATAGAAGTATAGAATTAGGGATAAAGGAAAAATTTGCTCTGCCTGGATTAAACTAATAAGATCCATTTGCAATATCTGTGTATAAGCCTTTTATAGAAGTAAACTCCAACTTTTCTTTTCTAAATTTTTTTCTTTTTTGGTTTTATGAAGTATGACTAAAGACATTTTAAGATTTTGTAAACACCAGAATCTTGGGTCAATATCAGGCAGTTATTTTCAGAAAATAGATAATTGGAATAGAATTGGAATTTTTGAATTTAGAATATTACCCACTTGTATTGTACTGTGTTTAGAGTAGTATTTGTCAGAGCAGAGTAGGGGGGATTGTCAGTCCAGAGAAACAAGAGACCCAAACAGCTAGAAGTCGGCTATGCCCATTTAGAACTTCATACTTGTGGAGGCAGACATGGCCTCATCAGGAAGAAGGTGCATCAGACTGTTTTGACAATATGCCATGAAGCACGTGAATTGTAAAATTCCCCTTGTTTTGATCCATGCTCACCAGGCAGGCTTCTGATGGTAATTTTGCTTCCTGAACATCACATTTAATCGGAAAGATTCTATTGATGCAAGCATTCTAGTTTGCTTACCATTGCATTTATTACTGTAAATTAGTCAATCAGAGTTATGGAGATGTGTCAGTTTCCACAAGCTTGAATAACATAAGCCTACTCCTGAAAGGTATGTCAGTTCTCAGTGTGCTAATATAACAGCATGAAAATAAGGGGACCAAATTCCAAAATGATGAACTCACCAAATGATTATACCTACACCTGCGTACTAGGCCTCTTCAACCCAGGGAGCTCTGTACAACATAACAGTCATGGTGCAACTCAGCTGGGAGAAAATTAATCCAGGGATAAGTTCTTTTTGAAACCAGCTGTTTCTCGCTGTCAGAACAATTCCCAGTGTAATCCACTGGTCTGTACATCTTATAGGAATCCTACCCCCGCCCCGCAAAAAATAAAACAGCAACCAGCCCTTAAAGAAAATAATACACAACAGAAAACCCTAGTGAATATATCTAATACATGAAAAAAATCTCCTCCCTCAGCTAAATACCAGACATGCAGTGGTGTAGTGATACTTCAGTAGCAGCTGGAACTTCAATAATTGTGCTCTTAAAAAGACAACTGTTACCCAGTGCTCAAATGATCAGCTCTAACTCCATTGTCCAATAAAAAGAACCAGGGCTCTTTGAAGAAATGGCTACTTTTAGAGCTGGGGGCATGGGATAGACAAGGTAAATTAGGAGCATCTTACAGTGCCAGGATTTAAGGAAGTGCTCAGAGAATAGAAGGATGCAGGCATGTCAGAGCCAACCTGAAAGACCTTCTAATGGCCAAAGCTGGAGCAATGAGAACAAAATAAATAAGGATAGTATTGGGTGATAAGGCAAAGCATAAAAGAAATATCCCAAGTCCATGCTGATATAAATAAATGACTGAATACATAAGCAAAGGTGGAGACGAGAATTTCAAATAGTCTATGTGGCTTCCCCCGTCTCCAGGCAGTGGAGCTTAAACTGCCAACCACTTTTGACTGTGGGCTACATGTAATGACTTGTTTCCAATGTATAGAATAGGGAAAGTAGGGAGCGCGGGTGACTTTACAATGGAGAACCCTGGTCTGGTGATTAAGATTAACATCTCCATATCTACATCACAGGAATAGCACGTAGCCTTGATAAGACGTGACGTGAATTTGCCTCTGTGATCTTTCTCACAAAAGCCCAACATCCCAGTTAAACCATGAAAAAATATTAAGACACATCCATATTTAAGGACATTTTACAAAATACTCCTCAAAACTGGCAAGGACATACAAACCAAGAATGATGGAGTAACTGTCACACAGGGGAGATTACAAAGGAGGCACGATGACTAAATGTAATGTGGAATCCTTGAGAGGATCCTGGAACAGAAAATGGACATTAAGGGAAAACTAGTGAAATCTAAATAAAGTCTGGAGTTCAGTAAACAATATTGTACCAATGTTGTTTTCTTAGCTATGATATATGTACCATAGTAAAACAAGATGTTAGCATTAGGGGAAACTGGGTAAAGGGTACAATGGAGCTCTCTGCATTATCTTTGCAATTTTCCTATAAATCAAAAAGCATTCTAAAATTAAAATCTTATTTTAAAAATTATTGCTTTCTTTAGATTTTATCTGTATTGTATTTTAAAGGTATGCAATGAAAAATTCTGTCAGGTGGATTTTGACATTTCTAATTGTTCTGCAACGGTCAAGTCAACTTTGAAAGATTTCATTTGGATTTGAGCAACACAGCAATTCAATTAGATGCCACATCAAACCCTCTGTACTCAGGATCTTGTAAGGCACAAGCCCTTTGACCTCAATTATAACAGTAGGAACTTGTTTTGATCTGGCTCCTTAGTTTCTAGTAAAGGTTAAACGTAGTAGTAACAATGAATAGATAGTAAATGAAGAAAAACCAAGATCAATAAAGCAATCTTGTCCTTACAGATTCTCAGCTTACCTCAGAAGAAAATAAACAGGTGTGTTTTGAAGGGGTGCCCCATGAGAAGCAGAGTTGTGACAAAAAGTTATTTATTCATTCAATAATCTACACAATAAAAAATGGTGTTTGCCTATTGCGAACCGGCTAATCCAGAAAGAGAGAAAATAAAGCTCCTGTTATCATCATCAATGAAGTCATAATCTGGGGACAGAGGTAGGCAAGGAGAGGGAGAATATAAATCACTGATGAGTGCTAGAACGCCAACTTCATCCAATGTTTATGCTTGGTGAAATGGGCAAGAGGCTGCCTCAGTGCACGGCCTCTCTCCACACTATCAGTGGGTAAGAATTTAGAGATCATTCCAGATTTATGAAGAAAAAAAATTCAGATTAAAAACTACCTTAAATATCTTATCTCCTTTTTAAGAAGTCATTACTTAATGAAAATTTATCTGTCTCCTTCAAATTTTGTTCCTGCTACAACCACTTGGACCTTTATTACTTAACCATTTTTATGCCCACTTACAAGTAAGTCACCATAGTGACCTGATGGTATTGGCTTATCCTTAAAAGGAGATTTATGATTCCCAAAGATTTCTAAATGCAACCCCTAAATGAGTGAGACTGTTTTTGCCAATACTGTACCATACAAATTCTTTATCTCCTCTGCCTTTGCAATCTGGACATGAAATGTTACCCGGCCAGTATCTGCCCTGACCAGCATAGGCAGTATTTGAGATTATGTTTTGTTTTAAATCATTTTTACTGATGAACAAAATATACTCCCTTTAAGTGTACATTTCAATATGTTTTGATAAGGAATATGTATGTAACCACTGCAATGACAAAGATATAAAACATTTTTCCATCACCCAAAAATGTCCCATACTCCCACTTCAGCCCCAGGCAACAATTTTGTTAATCTGAGTATTCTGGGAAGCAGATGCCGAGAAAGGATTAGCCATGAAACAGGTTTAGGGGAAATGCTGTGAAAGATAAAGGGAAGAGAATCCTGAGAAAACCTGGAGAGCCTACAGAGTATGCAGTTCCAACACCTGTAAAAGAAAGGAAGAAGGCAGGACGAGGGGGTAGAAAAAGGCTTAGACTGCAGTGCAATTCCAAGAAAGGTTTGGTCAGGCTGAGGGGGTGTCCTCAAGGCAGTCTCCCACTGGAGGATTCCTGTGTCTCTTAGGAATGGGCCTGAATCAGTACATCCTCTGTGCTGAGCTGCTGGCTGGGTGTAGTATCCCATTGTAGGATTACCACAGTTAGCTTACCCATTCACCTGCTGCTGGACATCACCATTGTTTCCAATTTGGAGCTGTTACAAACAAAGCTGCTGTGAACATTTATGTGTAGCTCTTTGTGTAAACGTGTGCTTTCATTTCTCTAGGTAAATACATAAGAATGGGACTGCTGGGGCATATGGTAAGAATTAATAGTTTAACGTTACAAGAATCAGCCAAATTTTTTTCTTAAGTGTTTGAGTCAGTGTACATTTTACAAGATTTCCAGTTGCCTCCGTCTTCTCCAAAACATGGTGTTAGTCTTTTTAGTTTTGTCACTTTTAATGAGTATATAACAGTATTTCAATGTGGTTTTAATTTGCCTTTTCTTGATGACCCGTGATGAGAGTCATCTGTTCATATATTTATTGGTGACCCCTTTTAAAAGTTTCCAAGAGTCTCATCCCATTATAGCATCAGCTCAAAGGCCCATTACAGCATTAGCCCAAAATCACTGAAATCAGACCCAGCCATAAATGAAGTTCCAGGGTGTAATCTGTTAAGTACTGTCCCTGGGGCACAATTCCTCTCTTTTGTCAGATATATGTTGAAAATATTTTCTCCCAGTCAGTGTCTTTCCTTTTCATTTGCTGGGACTTTATGATAAGCACAATCCCTAGGCAACATATCACCGGAAAAATAAAACAAGTTTATATTTAATATACCTATGAGTGTAACAGCTCACTTGGACACACTTAGACCAAATATATGTCTTCTTAAAGCACCATTCTGTAAAAGATTTTGTTGCCTGCTTCCTCTCAGTAGGAGATCTTAACAGGAAGAACATCGGGTAGGTTGATGAAGTCTAGATAGCTAAATATCTCAAGACCTGAAGATATGGTAATTCAAAATGGTACCTAGTAATCACCTACTACATACCATTTTGAATTGCCAACTACCTACTGGATAATTCCATCTCAATCTTTAATTTGGGACATCAGAATTAACTGAAATTATTGATCCCACGAGGTGGAATGAGAATTAAAACAACTATAATTTTTAATAATCACAAATAGCATAAAGCAGTTTCTCCTTAAACAGGAGTTTCTCTTCAAAGCTTTTTTAAAAGCTTAAAAACAGCTGGAAAAACTGACTGGCCAGGCTGGATGGCTAAGATCATTGTTTCTCCTGTGATGTAGATGATTCCCTTTCCTTCTCTGTCCAGTTTCTGGTGACTCAACTCTGTATCCCAAGCTGCCCTCCACAGGGATGTTGTTTGAAAGTAACAACATGCTTATCCCTATATGTAGAACATGTTTAGTCTCTGGATTTGAAACCCTGAAGTTTTGCTCAGTGATTTTGAACACTCTTCCATGGTAATGCTGATTACTTTTTCTCTCCTGTCAAATAGCATTTAGAAAATGCCTGATGCTCTGTTCTCATCACAGGGCATGGCTTCTTATTCCCTCTGTGTGGTGCATCGTGTCTGTGTGCCTGTGCGTGAGGGGCCTCCCTGCTCTCCTGGTGGGTTGAGATGCCTGAACCCTCTTAGCTGGTGAATATCACTTCATTTGCTTACAAGACCAAAATAGTTTACTTGTTGGAAAGACACATAACATCATTATATTTCCTGTGCAATGTTTTAAGCTAACTCTTCAATATCTTCCTGTCTGCAGAGATTTTATTGTTCAAACACTTTACATCCATTTATTCAAAGTTTATTAACCTCTTGATCTATCAGAAAGCATCTTACCTATCAGGAGAGTAGGAGACGGGGAGACAGAAGAAAGATGGAAAGAAGGGGATGGAGAAAATAAGAAGAAAAGTGAAAAGATGCACATTTTTATCGGGTTACTACAGAGTACCTGACAGTGAAGTGATTTATCCATGTTCCTTATTGAGGGAAAAATAGTAAATAAATCTAAAAAAATAACCTCAAAGAAGTTGTAAGATACTACTTTGACTAGGAATATAGATATTCTTTTAACCTTATATCATCTAGCTATTGCACTTTGTCAGTTTTTATTTGGCTGCTAAAAACAGTGCCAATCACAGGGACTTAAAATACATATTTATCTCACATAATAGAAGTAAACAGTTGATGCCATTGATTCAGGACTTCAAGCATATTAATGCTAAAGTATCTGATATTCTCTTGACCATTTTTACAAGGTTCCAAGATGGTTGCTGTGACTTCAGCTATTTCATTTCCATTTCAGGAAGGTAGAGAAAGGAGAGGGGAAAAGGACATGTCTCCCAGCTGAGTCAGTCCTTTAAAGAGCTTTCTTGGAAGCCCAAGCCCACCCAATGGGTGGCCATTATATCTCATTAGTCACCCAACTGCAAGGAGGCTTGGGAATGTCATTTTAAACTGACCATATTACAGTAATCAAAATTAGAAGGATTCTGTTACTTAATAAGAGTTGAAATTGACTAGGCAACCAGCAGTCTTTGCAGTCCTCTTGCCCTCACACTCCAGGGCCTTAAAAGAACAACCTTACATTCCTGTTCTCTACTTAATCACTTTGCATTCACCCTTTAATACATCTAGCTTCTGCCTCCACCACTTCTCTGTAACTAGTATATTTCATCCTCTCAGCATATTACATGCTCTTATCTGGAGTGTTTATCCATAATTAAATTCCTTCTCATAAAAATGTCTTGCTTGCTTTATAGAACATTAAGGTAACTACCACCCACTGTCCAGCTACTCCTTCTCAGCCTCCTTTCTTGGCCCCTAACCCTTCTGATTCCTATGCATTCTCTCTAGCAATATTTTTCACATCTGTGGCATCAATTTTAATATGACCTATACTTCTCAACTATGCTTTCTTCTCATTCTCAGACCTTGAATTGCTAATCACTTACCAGAGACCATTTTTAAATGCAAACTACCTATTTAGAAAATTCCATCTGGATATTTTACAGGAAAATCAGATTTTAGATATTCAAATCAAACTTGTCTGCCTCCTCTTCTTTCACCTGAAACCTTCCATATTTTCTATCCCAACTGATGTTACAGAACTAATAAAGAGGCCGGGCGCGGTGGCTCACGCCTGTAATCCCAGCACTTTGGGAGGCCGAGGCGGGCGGATCACAAGGTCAGGAGATCGAGACCACGGTGAAACCCCGTCTCTACTAAAAATACAAAAAATTAGCCGGGCGCGGTGGCGGGCGCCTGTAGTCCCAGCTACTCAGGAGGCTGAGGCAGGAGAATGGCGTAAACCCAGGAGGTGGAGCTTGCAGTGAGCCGAGATCGCGCCACTGTACTCCAGCCTGGGCGACAGAGCGAGACTCCGTCTCAAAAAACAAAAACAAAAACAAAAACAAAAAAAAAAAGAACTAATAAAGAATCAGGGGGAAAAAAGACATGACCAAAAAGTATTCATCCTTTATTATGAGGCAGAGTCAATGGTTAAATATTTTCGTGTCCCGTCTTGAGGCAGCGCTCCTTTCACGGGGGCACTAGCTGAGGGGTGTCTGTTCCTGCAGACCCCTGATTCAGCGACAGATGACTGAGGTACACTGACACACAGATACTCTGCTCTGCCAGTCCAGCTGAGGGTCCGAGTCGCTTACAGACTCCAAGTTGAGTTCTGTAGATAGTTGTGACTCAGCCCTCATCCGCTAGTCAGGCTCGCATTTATTCAGTAAGACTAATTAACAAAAGTTGTGAGTAAACACCACTAGAGGGTAAAGATTAAAGGCCAGGTTCCCAGGCCTAAACCAAACACCATTTGTGGGTGATAAACTTCTGCCAACCCCTACCTGCCACCAGTAGGAGGCAGTAAAGTACCCGCGGGTAGGTGTAGTTTGAAAGGTTAGTCTTAAGCCCACATAAGTAAGCAGGTTAGTAAGATAAACTTCCCACATTCCTTTGTACTTGCACCCTATCTTTCCGGCTCCTGCAAAGAGACCCTGGCTGCCTTCAGCCAAGCAATCTGAAGCTATGCAAACTCTTGGGCCTTCCAAGAGAGTTTTTGGCTATTATATAACCATCTTTAATATTTTTCCCACCAGCCTGATTGAACCCCAACACCATCTCATTTCACTGTCACTATAATCCTACAAGAAAGGTACTTTATTATCTGCAGGATACAGGTAAGGAGACTGAGACTTAGAAAGGGTTAATAATTAATACCAGAGAGATAGTAAATGTTACTCCCTCCCGGCCTCAAATCCAAAATCATTATATTAGGCTGTTTCCCCTTGTTTTCCTATTAAGATATCTGACAAAACTTTCCTATATATGTATCTGCCTAGGTAAAGTGACTTATTCTACCACAACCCTCACAAAATTCAGTGGAGTGCACCCTATAATAAATCTAAATAATTCATTTATCCCACAGCCATTGCTTTAATGCAGGATTTTGCATATCTTATCCCCACTAATACAAATAGCTGTTGAAGTCTCCATATCAGTGTTACCAGGTTTTATTTTCTTCCTTCTCCCCTGAAGAAAGAAATATTTGTAAAACTAGATTCTGACCATGGCAGTACCTTGATGGTATTCCTTCAGTGACGCTGTATTATGCACAGCATGAGGGCCAGGCCCTCGGGATGATAAGCAGAGTTGGCCATGGCTGGGCCCATGTCTGCTTCTCCCTCACGTTTGCCCTCTTCTTTAGCTATGAGGAGCTTCTTGGTGACTTATTATCCTTGCATATAGTGATCCCTCTGGAAGTTACCTCCCCTCAGCCCATCTTCATAACTTCCTAACATCTTTTGACATTTGGATTACCTATGACGCTCTCATTTTCTGTATTAGTCTGTTCTGCATTGCTACAAAGGAATACTTGACACTGGATAATTTATAAATAAGGATTTATTTCACTCAAGGTTCCGCAGACTGTGCAGGCATGGCACCAGCATCTGCTCAGCTGCTGGAGAGGCCTCCAGAAGCTTACAATTAGGGGCAGAAGGTGAACGGGGAGCTGATGTATCACATGGCAAGAGAGGGAGCACGAGAGCGAGGCAGAGGTGCCAGGCTCCTCTAAACAACTGGATCTCACATAAACTCATTGCAGAGAGGCCACCAAGACCATTTATGAGGGGTCCATCCCCATGACCCAAACATCTTCAACCAGGCCCCACCTCCAACACTGGGGATTACAATTCAACATAAGATTTGAAGAGGACAAACATTCAAATTATAGCACCCCTCTGGGAAGTTCCCTAGCTCTTCCAGGCAGATATAGGGCCTTAAATGCTCACAGTCAAGTGCAAGATACATGTGAAAATGTGTAATATATTAGCATGATACCCTGCCACAGGATAGATTTCAGTTGTCATATTAATATAGATATTGTTATTTTTCTGTAAACTTATTTGTTTATCCCATTTCTTCTCCTGCCTCACAATTAACACAAAATAATGAAGTTAACCGAGTTTCTGTAAGATGTTATTGGCATAAGAATGAAACCAACAAGTATCTTGTCCTTTGGCAATACTCTGGGAGGAAAAAGCATAACCAATCATGTCCATGGACAAACAGCCAAGAAAAGCAAGAGGTATGTTCTAAATGCACAGGAATTTCTTCCTTTCTTACTTTATACCACATGGGATAATTACTCCTGATTTTCAGAGTATTCATCAGCTTTGCTGTAGTAACAAACCGTCTCAGGTTTCAGTGGTTTCCTACAATAAATTCTTCATGCCCATTCATGTTAAATGCAGCTGCAGCTCTGCTACAGGCGGAGGCACTGCTCCATGGGTTTTCTCATTCAAGGACCAGGATGAAAGAACAGCCACCATCTGGGACTTGTCATAATACCATGATAGCAAGATGCCTCACACAGTTGCATTTCATGATTCTGTCACATCTACTCACATTTACCTCAGCAAGTCACACAATCAAGGCTAGGGCAGAAAGTGAGAAAGTACAGGGAGATACTGAAAGTGACATGGTAAGGGCAAAGAGATACAATCCTCTTATAGGGAAGGGGACAAAACAATATTTCAATCTACCTTATTCAACCATTTGTTTCTAAACTTCTTTTTGTAGACCTCATACCACAGTGGAAAGAGGACACATCAGAAGTCAGATGGGATCATCTATCTCAGCTCTTGTCCAACTCAACTTCACTGACGTTTGGTTTCTTCATTTATAAAATGAAGGGATAGGACTAAATCATCTAAAAAATACCTGTCCAAATAAGCCATCCAAGTTTTGTGTGACACTTTCTTATTCTGTCATAATTGGGAAGGAAATGCAAAATGCAACAAGAAAAACTAGTTTCTGTTTATAAGGACTGGTTCAAACACATGATGTCACAGATGTAAATTCTATTATATTTTATTGGGAGGCTGTTGGTTTTTTTTTTTTTTTTTTTTGGTAACATATTGACATAACCAATTTGTTACTCTTTCATTTGACAAATAAACATGTCAGCCACAGGTACTCAAGTCTGCTATATTAGTCTGTTTTCAGGCTGCTGATAAAGGCATACCTGAGACTGGGAAGAAAAAGAGGTTTAATAGGCTTACAGTTCCACGTGGCTGGGGAGGTCTCAGAATCATGGTGGAAAGCAAGGAGGAGCAAGTCACATCTTAAATGGATGGCAGCAGGCAAGGAGAAACAGAGAGATAATTTGTGCAGGGGAACTCCTTTTTAAAAACCATCATATCTCATGAGACCCACTCACCATTGCAAGAACAATGAGAGAGACCCGCCCCCATGATTTAACTACCTCCCACTGGGTCCTCCCACAACATGTGGGAATTGTGGGAGTTACAATTCAAGATGAGATTTGGGTGGTGACACAGCCAAATCTTATCATCAAGAAAGTTGCAAATGATGGTCTTTCCATTGCAAGTAACAGAAAATCCAACTCACATTGTTATACACAATAAGATGATTAATGGGTTAAGATAGCTCAAAAGTCTATAGGGGAAAATGGCTCAAATCAGGTGTGACTTGATTTGATAACTAAATCATTTCACCAAGACCCTGCCAGCTTTATCCCAAGACTAAGTCTTCTCTTCGTCACAAAACAATTACCAGCTGCAATTTGAGTAATGTATGCTCTTCCTTCCAGTCACAAAGGAAGATGTTTGCCACCCTAACTATTGACTAAAAGTTCTGGGCTTTACTCTGAGTGGACAAACTTGTGCCAAGTTCTTAACCTTGAACCAATCTCAGTTAGAAAGAGAATATAAACGTGCTCTTCAGCTTCTGCCTACTCAGATCCCCTCGCTTCGCCCAGTGGGGAAGGAAAACAGCAAACGCTGGAGAAGCAATCAGTCAAATCAACATGGAAAGTCAAAGATTTAAAGAGAATGTTTTAATGACTGCTTTGTACACTTTATCAATACTAAGGAATATATCACATAAAGAGATAGAAGATGATAGGAAATAATCCATGACATTCACATATCCATGAGCATACTTTATGCTTCTAAAAAAATTATGACTTTTTCTAATCTGAATTTTGTAAATTTTCAGTGTGTTTTCCTACTGAGAGTGTTTATGTTGAAGAAAGTTAAATTTTCCTATTTTTAGAGTTTTTAAAAATCTTTCTGAAAAAAAAAAAGGTTCCACTATAAATGGTTCAATATTTATGGTGGAGAAAACATAAATCTAATTTATCAGCCTTAAAAGTTACCCCTGATTCTTTTATATTGATTTCAACTTATTTTGCTTGATTACCTCTTTTATTATCATAAACAGAATGTTCTTTTACCTGGGGGCAGAAATAAGAAAGCACTCTATTTGAGGGGAAACAGTCCTAGATTAAAACACACAGCACATGACAAATATCAATCCCTTTTTGTTCCTTTTAATTTCAATATTATTCTCTTATTCCCAGAGGAATCCTTGGAAAAGCAGGGCATATGAGTAGCTTGTGGAGGAGCTAAACAGGAGAAAACAGCTTTTAGCTTCTGGAGAATCCGGTCTTACAGATATGCCTTCAATCTTTTGTATGAAATATTGGGAATTCCTAGAGCATCAACCACATTTATTCCAAAGGAAATGCCAAAATGTATTCCAAACATAAATATAAGTGATTTTTGGATTATCTAATTTTGTTCCTCTCCAATAGCTTAGAATATTAAGTCAACTGCATATGAACTTCTTATTCACAGTTAAACAGAATATAGCCTCCTCCGAATTATTCCTGCTAATTATGGGGAAAGAGAAGAAATGTCATGAATAAATTAAATTTGTAGGTGAACAAAAATAACTGTATTTTCATGGCGTATTGTTTTTATCCTTTAGCTAGAATGTCTCACAATACATTACAATTTCTATTACAAGTCTAATGTTTTAGCTATCAGTCTTGAAGTTCTGGGGTGCCAAGTTATAAGGAATTGAGGCAGGTACTACAACTATAGAAATCAGCAAGTCATAGTTAATCATCTCAAGGAATGTAAAGTCTCACAGAAGACACAGATAAGAATACTAAGGTTTACAAAACAGTAAGATAATTGCTACAATTGCTGTAGGGGAACAAGAACAGGAAGGGGGGAGCCTGAAGAATACAGAAATTCTAAGTCTAGGTAATATAGGAGCTGAATGTTAAACAATGAGGTATCTAGACAGCTGATGAGAAACGTCATATGTGGCCAACATACATGAAATAAAGAGATCCAGGGCTTGCAAAGAAAACCACACAGTTCCATAGAGCTTTGGCCAGCTCCAGGCAGCAGTACAAATCTGAGGTGGGCTGCTGCCAGAACCTTTTTTGGCATCACAAGCAGTTACAGAATAAGACTACAGTATCATGCAAAGAACCAAGTACCTAAAGATTTATTCTTTTAAAACATAGATTTCTGGACTCCACACCTAATCAGGAAATGAGAACACTGGAGCTGGCCCCAAGATTCTGTATTGTTAACAAATGATCCAGATATTTTAAATGTTTACTAAAATGTGAAAATTATTGTTTTATTACATGGAATGCACATTATAATCACCTGGGAAGCCTTAAAAGATGCCAGTGACTGGACCCCACTGCAGATATTTTTACCCTGGCATCAGAAGTTTTTCATAACTCCCCGGTGATTCTAATGTGTACCAGTTGAAAACCACTTGTCTGGGGAAACAATCAGCATGTTTCCTTTTCTTTTTGCTGACATGTGTCCCCAGTAACTTTTTAGTAAAACAAAATCCATTTCTCTAAGTACTAAAACTCACTTTTACCAGCAACAAAGTAATGACAATCTGTTCTTTGTGTTAGGTTTGCCAATAATTTGAAAAAGACTTACAATCTAGTATAACCACCTAATTATGCCTAAATTCAAAAAAATAATCAAGATAACTGAAAGAAGGATAGACAACACCAAAGCTTTAGGGAAAAAGTATCTGATATTTTCAAATACTATGCATTAGAATTAAATATTTCAGGAGCTCCATTTCAGGGGGCTCCAGAACTTTTGCTTCATGAATGTAATTTGATGATGATATGTCTTTCTACACATATGAATAAAACTACTAATCCTTGTGAATTTTCCAGTATAAATTCCTTCTTTTGTGGGCTGGCATTTGTTGTGATCACTTAGGAGACATTCAGAGATATTTTACCTCATTTGTTCATTTGCTTGTTTTTCATAATAACTTTTATATTTATAATAAAACCATAAGCCGCCTTCTAAATGGACCATCACCCTCGAATCTGCACTGTATAGTCATTACCTGTTGGGCAGTGCATCCTCTATTCATCAAGAAGGAACAAGGAGGCAAATAGCCAGCAAGCTAATTTCCAGCTGTACCAGAGGATAGAAATAATTTTCGGACTAATCTCATTGCTTTGGATACAGCAACAGCAAAAAAGATAATAAAGAATATAAAAAAGATGGATATAAGAAGACAATCCATTTGTTGGTTAAAATAATAGGAGTACCAGAATTTTTAGTATACGTTAATCAAGCAATAGTGGGAGAGATGGGAAGGAGTAAGAAAAAGGCAATAAACTATTCATCTTTATCTGTTGATGAAGATAGTTCTTCACTGTCTTAAGTCTGGGGCCAGTGTTATTTACCCTGGAAACTAAGGTGGCTGAAAAGAGCAAAGAACAAGGCCATGCCTAAGTTTGTGTGCTAAGTAGTGAAACGGCCACCCTTCACAGTCTCTCAAAACTGTTTCTACATATTGATGGGAAATGACAAAGAAAAGGCAAAAGCCATTCTAAAGTGTCACCTTTATCACTTTCCTAGCAATGCCTTCAGGCCAGATAGGAGTATTTGTTTCATATTGTCCCAATAGGAAATGAACCTAATTAGATCCTATTTTTTGCTTGGCCTTATAAACATAAGTATCACCATAAGTATTCATAATACTGCATGAGGTATTGTCCATAGGAAACCAAATACACTTACTTCCTGTCTTCTTTGATGCTAAACATCAAAAGCAACCGATTCTATGAATGGGGCAGGCAAATACCACATGAGCCTGAAACGTCTTGTAGTGCCAGAAAGTAGGAAGTACTTAAAAAACAAATGATGGGTCATGTCAAAGGACTCAAGAGCCAACCTGAAAGAGGTCACAATGATTAAAGCTGGAATAATTTGAACAACAACCTAATTAACTCAGTACTAGATTATAATCCAAAGTATAAAGGAAATACCCATGAGTCCATACTGATGTAAGTAAATGACTGAATAAACAAATGGGGGCAGAAGAGACAAATCTGTCTTAAAGAAGAATTCTGAATAATTTATGTAGTTACTCTCCCCTCCAAAGGGTGGAGCTTAATTCCCGATTGATCCTTTTCGTGTGGAATGGATTTAGTGAGTTGCTTCCAAAGAACTGACATCATAATCAAATACTATCTAGATATCCGGGATTGGGTCTTAGATCAGAATATAATTGGTAAAAAAAACTAGTACTATTACCTTGAAACTATTACTATTACCTATTACTAGTACTATTACTATTACGACTGACTTTGAATCTCTGCAGTAGGATGCAGAAATCTAGTCGTAACATTGGCTCCCAGGTGACATTTTTGTTCCCCACTATGGGAGGTTACAACTCTCTGGACTTCCCGAAGGATTTTCATTCTTAGTTTTAGCTTCTTTCTGTGGAAGAATGTGAAACATTTTGGGGTAGTCTCTTGTCTCCGCATGACTGTTGAGGCATTCCAGATTTCAGAGGCTGAGGAAGCTGTGTCTTAACTCTTCATTAGGAAGAGTATTATCAGTCTCAAAATAAAGGACTCATAGAAATAGAACTTATGTGACTATTTCTCAATCTCCACCTTTCCAAGGATGCTATCCAAATAAGGCCCCTACCACCACCCAGCTATGGACAGCTTCACTGAGAAGTGTTCATACATATTTAAACATTGTTTTAATCACTTGCTTCACTTTCGTCAATAGATTTCTTCCCACACTTACTATACTAATAATATAATAGGTTTCATATACATGATGTAATAGAGAATTAGGTTGAACCTATATGAATAACAGATCATTTAAGCTGATACTACATAGTTTAAAGATTCTCTGAAAAGATATTCTTTTCTCAAAGCTAGAATAATTTGAAAAATGTATGTGGCTTATACTTGTTCAACTTTTCTTTCATAGCTAAACTTTCCATTGCCTGCCTCACTGTGGACACATTTTTACTTTCTTCAGTTTTCATTTAAAGTGGTCAAATTGTCTTTCATGTTAATTAGCTTTAAACAAAAGAAAGAATCTCTGTGTGTGTAATATCCAACTCCAGATAGGTATTATTTCATTAACTTCATGCTTTGGAGATATAATGGCTGATTGTCAGAGCACAACAGAACTGGTATAAATTAAATCTAAATGGGTCATTCATTAAACAGGCAGTGTGAAGTATCCTGAAAAGCAAGGTCCCTTCATTTAATTTAATGGTATTTTTCCCATAAAATCACAATGTTGCTCTAGCAGTTCAAGCACAATAATAACTTCAAAAGAAGAGATTAATGCTGATTACAACATAAGACAAAACAAAGCTAGACTGCCAGCCTCATCGATGTTCCTGGGCAAATGTGACTGATACCTATACATCCGTTTCTGTTTGTGGATACAATATATCCTAAGAAAATATTATGCAAAAACCTTTTGATGTTCACTAAAATATCAAGTTTAATTATTTAAGAGATACTAGTAATTTTTAAATTACTTATTCCTTTAATATTTTGAATTCTGAAGCAACACAGTGTAGACCAGGTTACATTAATAAAGTCCTTTAAACAAAAATCCTTTGTGTTCTGAAAACCTTTCTAGCACTTTCTCTCCAGCTGAAAGATATATGTGTTCTCATGATATTTGGCTGCGTTTTAGTATATTCAGGGGGAAAAGTCTTACATTTAGAACATATAGAAGTCTAGTCGTGACTTTTTAAATAAAAATTCTCTTATGCATTCATTCAGCAAAAATTTTCTTAGCCATTATCATATGCCAGGCACTATACTAAACCCTTTAAGAACAAATGCAAATATAGTAGACATTTTCCCTGCCCTTACAAAATCTGGAACCTACTGCTATTATTATTTCTAAAAGTATAGTGACTCTGTCATTTTCACACTAGGTAGATTCATAGCTTATTAATCTGTAAGATTTTTTTAGTACTTAATTGTTAGTGTCTCAACACACAACAAAAAACAAATAGGAAATTTTAAACATGGTAGAAACCTAAGCATATATCAAAGATGAAATAATTCATGATGAAGGCATTAACAGTTTTACAGAATTAGTAATCATAGCGCATCTTGGCCTTCTGGCTAAAATCAAGTGTAGCAATCATAGCATTTATTATATAATTCAGCCAATTATATGGTAACATTAGAAAACAAGAAACTATCTGACAAAATGCTAATTCTGTGATATAAATTACACTCCCTAAAAAATTAGGAGTTGATCCTTAGGAAGTTTATTAGAAGAAATAAACCCTGAATGCAGAAAGTCAAGATCTTGTCCTTTCCAAGTAAATGATAATATGACGTAAATAAATGGAGGAGGAAAGGCTATCTCTTCCACTCTCCTATAAAAGTATGAAACCATGAAGCCCTTAGCCTCTTCTGATTGTTACTCTTTAGAAAATCATATTATGTAAATTAACTAGGAAGATTAATTTTAAGTAATTCACAAAAATTCTGAAACAGTTTTTCACTGTGAAATTAATACTATATACACATATTAAAATGTAAAGCTTAGTCATTTTACAACCTAATCCATAAATCAAAAACGACCTAGAAACTGCTTGGTTTCTCCCAACTTTTGGTGCAGCTCAACCTGTCCATTTGCCATTACTAAGTCAGTAAAGAACTTCTGCTGGTTGTCTAGGAAACTATAACGTAAATTGTGATAATCTCATTTTCCATAAACCTGTAAACAAGAGATAAACTGAATAGAGAAAGCACAAATTGGTTCACCATCCTCTTGGAAAAAAATAAGTTTTAAATTACCCTACAAAAAGCCTCTTTGAAATGTGGGGCATGCTGTTTTACAGTAAGAAAAAAAGAAAAGCAAGAATCTGAAGATTCTCAAGAGGTACTGGATAAATGAAGAAAGAAATGGAACATGAAGAATAATGATATACACTCATTGCAAATTCAGGAGGCTTTTTTCCTCTTGTCTAATTTAAAAATTGGACTCACAAAGTAATACTGCAATTCTGCCAGTATTACTTTGCCTTTATCATACAGTAGGACAATTTTATTTGTTCATATAATATAAGCAATTTCAGAAAAGGTTTAATGAAAACAAAATCTCAGCAGTAGCATTTTTGTATTTCACTGAATAGTTTTAGAAACATCCAGAACTATCACTTTATTAAAATTCTAGGAATTGACTTAAGTGTGTAAAGGTTTTCAGTTTCCTATTTTCCAATTTTGATGTTATAAGACTAAAAAACAAGTCTCTTTATCAAAAAAGGAAGAAAAGGAGGTGGAGGAAGAGAGAAGGATGAGGAGGTGGTGGTGAGAGCAAAGTGTTAGCAATTATATCAGAATTATTGTATGGCTCATTCTGATCGTTTAGAAACCCAAGTAAGAGTTAAGAGTAGTGATGGAACAGAAAAAAAGTAATTATGTAAAATATTGATAGTAGGGAAGGTCACCAATTGAATCAAGTTTCAATTATTTTACAATTTAGATCAAAACAGCCCCTACATAGGCAGCTGTTCTATTACAAATAGAATATAAGATATAAATCAACACCTAGTTGTATTAACAAGATATGTTCCTTGACCAAACTTTAGTCAGGCTCCTCTGAACCCTCTACCCAACTAAGCTTCAACCTGTGGATTTTTCTGTCTCTGCATTGTGCTATTTTAGCAAAAATCCAAAGTTATTTTAGCAAGAATCCTCCATCCTTAATATCTGATCACCCTCGGTATCTTTTTTTTTTTTTTTTTTTTTTTCTTTTGAGACAGAGTTTCACTCTGTTGCTCAGGCTGGAATGCAGTGGCATGATCTGGGCTCACTGCAACCTCCGACTCCTGGGTTCAAGCGATTCTCCTGCCTCAGCCTCCTGAGTAGCTGGGAATAGAGGCACGCGTCACCATGCCTGGCTACTTTTTGTATTTTTAGTAGAGACAGGGTTTCGCCATGTTGGCCGGGCTTGTCTCAAACTCCTGACCTCAGGTGATCCACCCGCTTCTGCCTCCCAAAGTGCTGGATTACAGGCATGAGCCACCGCCCCTGGCCTGATCACCCTCAATATCTGATGAAGTTCCTCATCCTTCACCCACCTTCCAGATCTGATCACCCTTGCCTCCCTCTGGTGACAATTCTGTTAGGTTTGTTTAATCAGAATCCCCAACTTCTGATGTTTCCTCTTTGTAATTTTTCATCCACTGACCCCCAGCCTGATCCTTGACTATAAATCCCCTCTTGCCCATGCTGTTTTCGAATTGAGCCCAGTTCTACACTGAAGTCTCAATAGTTCCCAAATGAACTCCTTTACTATCCAGTCTGATTTTCTTTTAAAACACTCAATTAATTATTTTGCGGCCGGGCGCGGTGGCTCAAGCCTGTAATCCCAGCACTTTGGGAGGCCGAGACGGGCGGATCACGAGGTCAGGAGATCGAGACCATCCTGGCTAACACAGTGAAACCCCATCTCTACTAAAAAATACAAAAAATTAGCCGGGCGAGGTAGTAGGCGCCTGTAGTCCCAGCTACTCCGGAGGCGGAGGCAGGAAAATGGCGTAAACCCGGGAGGCGGAGCTTGCAGTGAGCTGAGATCCGGCCACTGCACTCCAGCCTGGGCGACAGAGTGATACTCTGCCTCAAAAAAAAAAAAAAACAAAAACAAAAAACAAAACAAAACAAAACAAAAATTAAAAAAAATAAATATTTTGCTGCATATCACTTTCTATGATCCTCTATTTCACACTGATAATATCCATCTTGACAAATACTAAAACTCTCAGTCCCTTGAGATCTAAAGTGTGCTATAGATTTCTCTCATGCTCCCCTGTTGCTCCCTCTACAGGTAACCAGCAGAGAAATAACAAATATTCCAAAGATATAAGTAAATTAGACAGGAATGGGATTGGCTTCCTTAAAGATTGAGTAGGGTGGTACCTTTTCAGTCTTGAATTATTTGCTTTTACCAGCAGAGATACATGTTAACATCTTCCAAAGCTGCTTTTTGAGATGTGCTTCTCATTGAATGACCTTAAGACTAAAAAAGTCTGAAAGTCTTAAAGTTAGTTGTTAACAGAGCTATCAAGGTTTAAGGACTTAAAAAGAAAGTTCAAAATCTATTTAGTGTACTTAGAATTCACTTGACAGATTTTCCCCTAAAATGAAGAAAGTAAAGGCAAATGGAATAATGTAACATGCATAGGCTTTCTCTAGAATAAAAATGTCTCTTCCAAAATAAAACTTCATGTTCCATAGTTTCTAAAAACCCAGTTTCAATTTCTACGGGAAAGATGCACATAATGCTATTACTTACCGGCTAAGGGATATGACCTGAAGAACTAGATACTTCTCTGCTGCCTTTCTTAACACCCAATATGGCCCTATCTGCAAGCATGGACTGTGAGCACGAAAGAGGGACTGTGCCAAATTTGTGACTAACTTAATGCACAGATACTAAATTACCAGTTTTATGTAGTTTTCATTTTTATAAAAAAAAAAGAAACCAAGTAATTGTGAATCTAATTAGTAATCATAGCAATCCTGCAAATTTGTATAATGCTTACATGCTTATAAATTAATGTTGCAGACATTTTCTAATCTGACCATCACTACAAATCTCTGGAGTGGACCTAACAGTTATTATCTTTATTTCACAGCAAATGGAAATCTGACTTAGAGAAGGTTTAATTCACTATACCTAAATTTTTAACCCCAGGGACATTCAATAGTACAAAGCAGAAATATGCCCCTTGAAGACAGCATTTGAAAAATACATGGTGATATTCTGATGGACTAGAAACCATATAAAATATGAGATATCAAGTATGTCCTACTTTGCTATATCAAGTGATGTGCAGGGAAAGAATTCTATGGCCCAACTAGAACTCAAGTAATACAAACATCTGCCATAATAGATTTCACTCTATTTAATGTGTGATTTTTCCTTTTTGGTATGACTTAAATAAAAAAATAAGTCAGCTGGGCATGGTGGCTCATGCCTGCAATCCCAGCACTTTGGGAGGCCAAGGCAGGAGGATCGCTTGAGTCCAGGAGTGAGAACAGCTCTGGCAACATAGCAAGACCCCGTCTCCATACGTACACACACACACACACACACACACACACACAAATTTTAAAAAGAAGCCAATAGAATTTAGTAAAACAATTTAGCATGCATTTTAAAGATCAAACCGTTACTATATACCAATGGAATTACATTGTTAGCACTCTTATCAGGAACTGCCCTTTATCCATAAGCGTCATCTAAAACTAGTACAGTAAGTGATAAATTTCCTTTTAACAAAGTAAAACATTGTGTTCTACTGCAATGACCAAATATTCTACCAGTAAATGTCAAAGGTTGGGAACACAGAACTCTTGTTTGAGATGATGGAAGGACATTTCCTGAAAGAAGAACCTGGCAAGCAACACTGGAAATTCTACTCTTTAAACTTCCCTTTATAAATCCCAGTGAAGCACCTCTCCCACTTGCGACACAGATAAAATGGAAATATTCTCATTCTTCTTTTCTATATTAGTGTTTATACATTTTATAAACATATATAGAGGCTTATGTTTCACATTTGTGTTTTTAAAATAACAATATACTTTGAAAGGTGAATCCAATGTTATTTAAACATATGTGTACAAGCCTTGGAGTTCAGTCACAAAGGTCCCATTGGGACAATTTTTTCTTTTTTCTGAATGTCACAACAGCTTTGGGTCACCAATGATTTTCCTTTGTTTTCCTTCCTGTCCTTGCCATGATCCAACCATGCCAGCAGGGAATCGGCATTATGCTTTGCAGCCAGCTTCAAAAAAGCTACATCTTCCCTAATGAGGTACTGAGAGGAGACAGCCACAGAGTCTGATAAAATTCCACTATGTAACTTTTGATGCTCCTAGCTCCATCTTCCACCCACATCAGATGAAAGTAAGAAGATATATAAGATCATGAAACATACTATAATAGAGATATCATAGCCAGGTGTATCCACAACATGGAGACCCAAACAGCTTTGACATTTATTTAACTCTGTATAATTAGAACTCAAAGATTTTAAAAGTTAGCATTTTAAATCATGCTGGGCATTATTTCAATTTTTATCACAAATTGCCTTGACAATGAAATAAAAATCATTTTCTGACCTAAAAATGTACTGTTAATAAGATGAAAATATTGCTATCATTAAAAGAGAAAAGTTGAATGATCTGAAGTCTAACCAACCTACACAGAATGACTTCAGTCCTGACAAAAACCCTCATGGGTCCCTGCAGTGAATGTAGATGCTATGGTGGGAGGTGCCCCACCTCTGTTCTCTGCTGCCAGGTGAACATCTGTTTTGGGTAGACCACAGACCAATCAAGATCAACACTAAGGTTGAGTCCTGCATAGGACTGTGGGAACCCTGGAGAAAGGAGAATTAAGGTAATAGAGAACATTCCTTACATTCTTTTCTTCAGCATAATTCCTTGACTGTATTTCTACTCCACAGTTTGCGTTAAATACAAGTTATAAGCCAGGCAGCTTAAAATTTCAAACCTTTTCTCCAGACAATTCAAATGTGCTCTAGTGAAGAAGAGTGAGGATTTTCTGCATTGTCATTATGAGCATTCAGACACATGAACTCATCTGGAAGACCCATGGAGCTGACCAAGAGCCCACATGGACAGCCTCCTGAGAAAGACTGCATTACCTGGCTTTGGAGGAGAGATGCCAAATATCTCAGAATGTCCTCACTTTGTTGTCTAGTCGAGACCTCATGGTCTCCTATAAAAGTTATTAAGATTGCCGGGCGCGGTGGCTCAAGCCTGTAATCCCAGCACCTTGGGAGGCCGAGACGGGTGGATCACGAGGTCAGGAGATCGAGACCATCCTGGCTAACACAGTGAAACCCCGTCTCTACTAAAAAATACAAAAAACTAGCCGGGTGAGTTGGCGGGCGCCTGTAGTCCCAGCTACTCGGGAGGCTGAGGCAGGAGAATGGCGTAAACCTGGGAGGCGGAGCTTGTAGTGAGCTGAGATCCGGCCACTGCACTCCAGCCCGGGTGACAGAGCGAGACTCCGTCTCAAAAAAAAAAAAAAAAAAAAAGTTATTAAGATAAAATTCCTACAAGGAAAAAAAACATTGATTTTACAGAGAAATTTTTGTGATATACTAGGAACACAATGCTGGAATGATCTGAGCCAAAATGAGGCTCTCAGGAACAAGTCTAACAATTCCTTCCTAGCCCATTGCACACAGCCCCCTAATGGGGCTCTTATCTCCATAGGTGTACAAGCAGTGTCCTTACAGAAAAAAAATTCTTGGTAGCTTGAAACACTCACAACATGTGGGTGTCTGAAACACCCAGAAATACCCAAAAGAATCTGATTTTAAGCAGCATCCTTTCACTATATAGTACATTGTTGGGATAACTAGGTAAATCAGAATGAGGTCTAAGGATTAGATAAATAGTGGTATTTATTTCCATATTTGGATGGTTGAATGGTTGTATAGAGGAATGTCCTTTTTTTATATGAAATGCATACCAAAGTACTTGTGATCATGGGCTATCAGGTCAGCAAGTTACTTTCTTATGACTGAAGAAAATAAAAGTTCCATGTATTAAGCTTGCAACTTTTTATAAGTAAAAATTTCTTTAATTTTTGCATTTATTTGTTTACTAGTTTTTGCTTACATGTGCTTTTAAAAATTATAGATACACACACACTCTCTCTACAACCTGGCCTAAACCTGTTATTTCAGTATCTTTACTTATATTCCCCTTCATAAATCCTGTACTCCCATTTGTCTAGTTTATTGGCTGTTCCCCAACATAGTCTGCAGACTTTTCCACTGACATGACTTTGCTTTAATTGTTACCCTCACCCAAGGAACTTTCCCTGCAAAAAACCTGCCATGAAATTCTACTCATCCCTGAAGACCAGTTTAAATGGTGCTATCTCCATGAAATCTTCTATCAGAGCCTAGTCTGATGCTTTATACTTAGTATGTGCTCAAAATATATCTGGTGAAAAGAATTCAGTCACTTAGGATTGGAACACTTAATGGTAAGTTAATAGAAATTGTACATGAGAAATCAGTCCAAAGGTAGATGAACACTTAACTTTTATTCTATGAATAGGAGGTAAAGAATGTATTATCCAGGGTTCCCCAGAGAAACAGAACCAATATATAAAGAGATTTTATTTTAAAGTATTATCTCACACAATGATAGAAGTGGAGAAATCCCACAATCTAAGAGATACAGGAAAGCCAGTGGTGTTTTTTGAAGGAAAGCCTGAGAGCTGGAGGGCCATGGTACAGAATCCAATATGGGCCTGAAGGCCTGAGAACCAGGAATGCTGAGAGGAGCAGATCAATTCCAAGCTCAAGGAGTCAGGCAGAGAGCAAATTCAAACTTCCTCTGCCTTTTTGTTCTATTCAGGCCCTCAATGGATTGGAGAGTGCCCACCCACGCTGGGGAAGGCCATCTGCTTTACTCAGTCCACCGATTCAAACACTGGTCTCTTCCAGAAATGTCCTCAAAGACACATGCAGAAATAATCTTTAACCAGCTATCTGGGCATCCCATGGCCAGTAAAGTTGACACATAAAATTAGCCATTAGAAAGAAGAGGGTCAAAAAAGGGATATACGGTGCTTATCTGCAGGTAAATTTGAGACTGCAATGTAAAGACCCATGGGAAAGAATGTAGAAGAGATTCAAATAATTGTAACTGGCAGTATAGAAACCTAGCCTTGCTATGTTGAAGCACTGGCTAATAAACTAGAAAGCTATTAAAACAAAATAAACTTGAAAGCTATTGAAACAAAAAATAAATGAAGACATTTTCATGTACAAGCAATTAAACAAAGCAAAACAAGAGCTCTAAATACATAGATAATGTGTTTAGATACAATTTTGTCTGACTGTTTGAAGAAACATGGGGTTGGATCACAGGAAAAGATTAATGATAATCCTAAAACATTGTGAGGGGTAGAACAGCCCCCCAAAATGACATATTCTGACTGTATATTTCTTAAACCATTCTCTTCAGAAAAGACGCTCTAAATTTAAAATACAATCATGAGTCGCTTAACAACAGGGATACCTTCTGAGAAATGTGTTGCTAGGCATTTTTGTCATTTTGTGAACATCCTAGAGTGTACTTATACAACCTAGATGGTACAGCCTACTACACGCCTAGGGTAGTTGGTATAGCCTATTGCTCCTAGGCTGCAAACCTGTACAGCATGTTACTGTACTGAATACTACAGGCAGTTGTAATACACTAGTGGGTATTGACATATCTAAACATAGAAACAGTACAGTATAAAAACAATATAAAAGATAAAAAATGGTACACATATATAGGGCACTTATTATGAATGGTGCTTGATGAACTGGAAGTTGCTCTGGGTGAATCGATGAGCGAGTGGTGCATAAATGTGAAGGCCTAGGCCATTACTCTACACCACTGTAGACTTTATAAATATTGTACACTTTGGTTGCACTAAATTTATTTTTAGAAATTTTTCTTTCTTTAATAATAATTAATCTTAGCTTACCGTAACTTTTTGTATTAATAAATTTCTTAATTTTTTAAACTTTTTTGACTCACATAATAACACTTAGCTTAAAACACAAATGCATTGTATGGCTGTAAAAAAATTCTTTACATCTTTATTCTATAAGCTTTTCCTATTTTTAAAAGTCTTAACTAATTTTTACTTTTTAAATTTTTTTGTTAAAAACTAAGACAAACACACACATTAGCCTAGGCCTACACGGGATCAGGATCATCAATATCACTATCTTCCACCTCCACATCTTGTCCTACTAGAAGATTTTCATGGGCAATAATATGCATGGAGCTGTCATTTCCTATAACCATAGCTTCCTCTAGAATACCTTCTGAAGGACCTGCCTAAAGCTGCTTTACATTTAATTTATATATATAATATATAAGTAGAACGAGTATACTCTAAAATAACAAGTACAATTATGGTAATTACAGAAACCAATAACATAGTTGTTTATTATCATTATTAAATATTATGTACTATACATAATGTATGTGCTATACTTTTATACAACTGGCAGTGCAGGAGTTTTGTTTATACCAGCATCAGCAAGACATACGAATAATGCGTTATGCTACTATCTGAGGCATTAAAACCAGAGTGAATCCATCTTGAAAAGGGGCTGGGTAAAATGAGGCTGAGACCTACTGGGTTGCATTCCCAGGAGGTTAGCATTCTTAGTCACAGGATATTTACAGTTGGGTCTGTTATATCCTGGGTCTGTTAAGTCCTGGGTCTGACAGGAAATAACAGACCCGGGAAATGTCCTGATGTCCCAATATCTTAAGAACAAAAGCATTCTTAGTTTAAGAATAAGTTTCACTTTAAAGATAAAAATGTAGATTATTAAGACAGTAATTATACACCAATTAACAATCTTTTTGTCACAGCCCTTGTAGTAGAGCACATCTCTTCCATGATATTTTGTTTTCTTACCTTATGTGCAAACAAGCATTGTACCTAATGTGGATGTGTTCCTCCTCTTGCTTCTGGGAATGCCCTCCTCTGTCTATGGAGCAGCTATTCTTTCATTCCTTGCTTTCTTAATAAACTTGTTTTTACTTCGCTCTGTGAACTCACTCCAAATTCTTTTCTTGCACAAGATCCAAGAACCCTCTCTTGGGGTCTGGAAAGGGGCTTCTTTCCCACAACACTGGAACGTCACTAGGCAATAGGAATTTTTCGGCATCACTATAATCTTATGGTACCACCATTGTTTATACAGCCCATCATTGACCAACATGTCATTGTGCAACACATAACTGTGTATGTATCAGTCATAGCTATGAAAGGCCAAGTATATAACTGCTAAAGAGACAAAGCATTCCAGCTTCTCCTTGAATTTCCTGTCAAATAAAACCTAGAAGTCAATGATGGTAATTCCTATACATCCAGAGTATTTAATCAGAGGGCTACCATGAATTGAGCAAACATTGCAGACTGTTACATTAATATGAATTCTACATTTTAAGACGACTTCCTCCAAAGATTGGAAAAAGAACAAAAATGGTTTCAGTTTCTGAAGGAAAATATTGGAATTACGCAAGTCTTCAAGAATCAGCAGTTTGGCAAATGAAGATCTCACAAAACAAAAATAAATAATTTTATACTCAAAGTTGCCATGGCACAACATCTGTCACTTCACCCTTAACCTTAAACTGTTTTTCTCTATGACATTTTAGGAGGTTAAATATTTCTATTAAGCTGTGGATCGCCTGTTTCTCAATACACTTCACTAACCAAGTTCACTTATAATACCCAAGAAATAAATCTTGCACGGTCTTTACAAAGAAATGCATTTTTATAAAGATTTCCTGAGTAAAATATATTGATCTCAAAAGAGCTTGAAACATCTCCTTTTATTTATGGCTTCATGTTTCCCTGTTTCTAGCATGTCCCACAGACAGATATGCTAGATTTCTTTTTCTTTCTCACAGCAGCCTCCTGAGCCTAGTGTGCCTTGAGGAGGAAGACCCTTAAGACACTTTTTGACCCTGAGATTCAGTCATCTATGAATGTAAAAGGTCTTTGAACTGATCAATTAGAATTAACATTGTAGGTTTCAAGTCCCCTTTAGCTTTCTCCTTTTCAGAGCTGAAAATTAAACTCATTAGGTAAAAAGAAATCATGAGGCCAATTTTTTGCAAATTATGGTTCCCTCGGGGTTCTTTCCTAGGGAAGAATTAAAGGATAAGAGGCTCATTTGCACTCTAGGAATGAATAATAATGGCTTATAATGACCATAACAATAAGTATCAGCCTATGCAGTCTAGGGTTTGGAATAAATCAGGGTGGATCTAATACTAACAGGCAGTCGGCAGAGGGCCTAATGAGAAAGGCAATTTCTGTCATGCCTTTCCATTAATTTGTGGTTTGCTTTTTGTGGGTATTGATCTGTAGGTGACCTTTAAGAAATGTCTCTTCCAGGCATGCTTGCTTTCTCTTATCTCTTGATTTGGAGATCACTAGATGTTACTGAGGAAGACCAAGAAGAGAAAAATATGTCTGAAATATGTGAAGAAGGCCTAAGCAAATTTCAGTCTATTTTAGTCTATTTAAGTGAGTTGCTAAGCCTAAAATATTAATAACTGTCGAGAGGTTTATTTGGGAAGACCCAGCAAATTGTAGTAAATCTCTTTCTGCATAAAATACTTCCTGAACCGAATTCTGAGTGGAATAGTGGAAACACTTCACACTTACAAAGTCGATGATATCACAACATCTTAAATTTTTCCATAAAATAACACTATCATTCTTTCATCCGTAAATGGAATATTCTAAGACCAGCTGCGTCTATGATAGAAACAGGAGGCAGCCAAGGCCCCCCACCCCTATCCCTCCAGGTGAAACCCTGCCTTCAATCCTAAAAACAGCCTGAAGGCTGAAAAGCTGAACTGCCAGTCCCGGATGAAGCCCGCCCTTTCCCCGCCGCCCCCGAGACCTCCCCCGTCCCCGACCTCCCCTCCACCCCGACCCCTCCCACAAGACCTCCCCGCCTTCTCCCCTCCCCCGCTTCCCTTTATTCTTTCCGAAGAAGTAAAGAGAGGCTGCGCACTGAGAGGCCGGGGTGGGGCCTCGGGAAGTTCCGCTGTTTGCAGGGAGGAGAAGCCTGGCCTAGGCTCTGCTGTTCCTGGGTGGTGACTTGGGATTCGGTCTGTGAGGTGGAGGCTTGTTAACAGGAATTCCTCTCGCTTTGCTGAGTTTTTTTCCTTTTCGCCCAATAAATTTCGTTCCCCCTCATCCTTCAAAGTGTCTGCGAGCCTCATCTTTCCTGGTCGTGTCACAATAACCTAGCTTTTTCCTACAATATCTATACAAACAAACTCATAAATCATGTGGCTTCCCCTGGTCTTTTGAAAACAGAGCAAATTAACTTGAAAGTAAATGTTAACATTTTAAACAACCAATTAGAAACTAGTATTGAAAATTAGTTGTTTAGTTAAGACAAGCTGTATGTTCTATAAAGTGATGACTGATTTTTATCACTTCGGGGAAAATTAGTTGTTTAGTTAAGACAAGCTGTATGTTCTATCAAGTGATGACTGATTTTTATCACTTCGGGAGGAAAATTTTTCAGAAGAATTTGTCCCTTGGTATGTAAATACTAAGTTCCAGAGAAAAAAACATAGTCTAAAATTCAACATAGCTGAGTAACACTGTGTTGAATTTTACTGTTTTCAATTATTAACAAATTCTTATTTTTGGCTACTCTCAATAAAATTTAACAGTAAATAGTACAGTGTAGCGTTTCAAAGTTAATGAGAATTATTACTAGTAATTTTTATCATATGCCCTCCCTACAATGCTAGTAGATTAATAACTAAATAGGGAAGTTACCCACAGCTTGGCTGCCAGGAAGAATTACATAAACTAATTAACAGAAAATCTTGGAGGAAACTGGTTTCATTTAAAATCTTGATAAAAGAAGGGAAAGATGCCAAAAAGGAAAAAATAAGTAGATTTTCCTACATACTAACTATTGTTTCTTTGTAATAAAATATATTGTAGCCAGAATAAAAGGTAAAAGGCTAATAAATATTTTCAGAAAAAACATAAAACTGCAAAGATAAAATGCAAGCACATATAAGGAAAATTAGTAAACAAATAAAAGGAAAAATTAAATAAAATTTTCATTAAAATGTGGAAAACATATACCTAATAAATATACACAGTGAAAATACAGTAATAATTTATGCTAATATGTTTAATGTGTATAATAAAATAATTTATGATAACGTGTATATTTACATTGATATCATTTTAGAAATCATTTTTACTCTGGGTTCCAAATATTACATAAATGTTAGTCTCCTTCAATGCAGTAATCTCACTCTAGGGAATTTTCCTAAAGATTATGTAAAATAACTAATATTTCTATTCATTGTAGATTTACTTATAACAGAAAAAGACCTAGCTACTTGGCAATAGTTATTGCCAAATGGTTAAGTAAATTCTGGCCTATCAATTCGATTAAGTATTACTGGGCAATAACTAAGTTGCTATTTATGAGACTTCTGTAGGAACATTTGACAAATATTAAGTGCAAATAACTGTCAAAAACTTTACATAGCTGCCAAGAATAGAAAAGAACGTGGAAAAAATTTTGAGTGGAAATATCACGAATGCTATGTCTAATCTTTTGCCACATTTTTATTCTAGCTTATTTACAGGGAAAGACAGTAGATTAAAAGCTTGCTCAAGCTTTTATTGGAATTCAATGATTTCAAAATAGTGAAATATCAGTTATTCTAGCTGAATTTGCATTGTACTTTTTTTCCAAAAACAACGTCCTTCAAGTATAAATGTGCTGTAAAATAATATTCAATACAATATTTCACCAGCGCAGTTAACTCAGACAGACAGCGTTTGACAGGGCGTTATACTGAACTAATTGATAATGTTTTAGATTTCAGAACTAGGAACTAAGGTCTGGCACAGACCGAAGGCAACCCAGATAGAACCACAGCTGTTTTAAGTAGATATCGTCTCGAAGTTCTTAGTGAGGAGAAAGTAAAACTGATACGAGAACTCTCTTCTATATTCTTTATAATTTACCTATATGGTTATATGAAAAAATTGTCACAGGAATTTCATTAGAATGTAAGCTCAGTCTGCCTCCAAAATGCTTTGGCTGCTTTCTTAAAACCCTGAGTCAATTAGAGCAGGGGTCAAAAGCTAAGGGCCTGGGGGAAATCTGGCTTACAGATTTTTGTTTGTGTGGAAATAGCTTTGATAAAGTTTGAACTGATATACTTCATGGTGGTGTTAGCAGTCTAGACCAATTCAGACGTTTATGTTACTTGCCTGGATCCCAGAGGCATTTAAGCTGATGATGTCTGTATTAGGACATTTGAGACCCAGAAATGGTGAAGTGACTGTGATCTGAAAAGTCTTCCGAATGGGCCCATTATGGGATCCCCCTAGAGCTCCCTAATTTGCTGACAGCTCAATTTTTCTAGGAGGCCTGGGACTGTGGCAACTGAATTTCAATTCTTCAATTCTTCATGGATATGTGGTTGCAGAGGTTGGGGAGATAGGATCCTCTCACCCCTGAGCTTTCTTATCTTAGCCCCAGGGGTTGAGATATTTTGTAGCTGTTGTCTTGGGATCAAACCATCAGTGTAAGGTTGGAATCGACCAGCCTTCAGTAAGTTAGAAAGCACTTCAGTAAGTTAGAAAGCACTTTTCCCCTTTCTGTGCCTCCTACTGGAGAAAGGCAGCTCCCAGCAACCCTTAACTGACTAGCAGATGTAATATTCTAATATAATGATGTTGGCACTATTGATAGTATATGGAGAGTTTTCTGCCCCTGTTTAAAACGAAAATACAATCATTTGGAACATATTGCAATTAGGCATGCATCTCACATAACACTCTTTACCTGAGAATCTCAGATGTGTATAGAAATTAGCTGATTTACCTTTAATGAATGATATATTTTTAATTCTTAGAGCCTGCAGACCGCATATAGAAAACATAAATGGAATTCCAAGGTTGAAAAAAAAGACATAGTAAAACAAATAAAAAACATTGTCTTTTCAGGATGGTTGAATATGTCCAATGGGAAGAAACATTGTGTGCAATAGATAAAGGCATCAGTGTGACATGATTATGAAAAAGCACGTTTTTCCCTCTAGCATTTTTCACAATTAGATTCAAGTAATAGTTAAATATTTCTCCTTTGTACCAAGAGCATCTATTACTCAGGCATCTTTAACTTTTGGTGACATCTACTGTACAAAGGGGAAAATGCTATGGAGTCATTCTAGGAATGATAGTTGAGCTGCTCAGAGCGTATCTAGCTGTTATTTCTTCTTTTTCTTCTTCTTCTTTTGTATTTACAATGCTAAAACTTTTTTGATATTTCTCCTCAATATAAGTAGTCCTCATTTTAAAAATTAAGTACATTTAGATAATTTCCATATGCATTGTGTCATAGAAATATTGACCTGAACTGGCAAATTCTAAATTAATTTTCTGGCAAATAATTTAAAGATTGCATTTCAACTTAATAACTTTGCTAAAACTCTGGTCTAATATTAGGAATGACATTAAAGTGGATATTTAAGTACATTATCTTATATTTAAAGACAACTACATCTGACGGCTGATTAAAATGTTATCAATATTATAACAGTAATATTTACAGTTAAGACTTGAATTTTAAAGGCAATTAAAGCTCCTAATAGGTTGTCAACTTTACTATCTAGTCCCTGTTCTAGCTGTAAAAAATAAGCACAATTATCTAGTATGCACCAGAAAATAGGCATCATTTATACACACTCCTAATTATGCTATATCTCAATCCTTTGACTCTGTTCCACAAATGATGGTTTGAAAAACATTTACATACTTCTTAGCTCTTGATTATAACTAGGAAAATCTCTGAGGCATATGGTAAATCAACAACAAAGTAAACCACTTTTTTATTGAGTATTCATTATTTGCAGGTATTCTGAAAGACACTTTTACCAAGGTAACGTGATAAAATCATCTAGCTCCCAAAGAAAAGTTCAAAATAGGAAGATCTCAAGTTCCATAAAACAGCCTAGTCTCACCCACTCCTGTTAACAGGTGAGAAGATACTTCCCCCAACTGACTATGGTTCTCCAGTTCTTAAAAACCAAACACAGTTTTTTCTAATTCTGTGAAGAATGTCTTTGGTAGTTTGATAGGAATAGCAAAGACATGTAATCAACCTAAATGCCCATCCATGGTAGACTGGATAAAGAAAATGTGGCACATATACACAATGGAATACTATGCAGCCATAAAAAGAATGAGCTTATGTCTTTTACAGCATCATGGATGGAGCCAGAGGCCATAATCCTAAGTGAACTAACACAGGAACAGAAAACCAAATATCACATGTTCTTATAAGTGGGAGCTAAACATTGAGAACACATGGACACAGAAAAACGAAACCATGGACACTAGGGCCTACTTGAGGATGGAGGGTGGGAGGAGGGAGAGGGTCAAAAAACCACCTTATTGGGTACTCAACTTATTACCTGGGTGAAAACATAATCTGTACACCAAAACCCCATGGCACACAACATACCTATATAACAAACCTGCACATGTATCTCTGAACCTAAAATTCAAGTTCTAACAAACAAACAAAAATGCTTATTCTTCTAATCTATGCATTGTAACCTAGTAGACAGACAGCCATTTCAAAGTTTTTGGTAGGAGAAAAACCATATGTGGTTGAAATAAACAAAACTAGAGTCTCATGCAATGTTACATGAACAGGTTAAACTATTAAGCAATTCCTTTCCTATTGTGACTTCCTTTTCAGTCCTCAATATCCTTTTATTTAAATGACCCTGAGACCCAATAACCTTCTTGAAAGGAATAACCCTTATCAATAAATACATATATACATACCTGATTATTTTTATAATTATGTGATTTAGTAATTACATATTTAATTTAACAATTATGTGATAATTATATATGGTAATTAATCTTAATTATTCTGTGAATATTTATCAGCAAGGTTGGCTTGCCTATGAACAATAAAATACATGCTATCTCTTAAGGCTTTACAGCCTAGTGAAAGAATGCGTCAACAGTTGAAACCAAAACAGAATGCATTAAGTGACCAGATAAGATATTTAGCATAAATTTAGGATTTAGAAAGGAAGAGTACTTTCAGCTGAGAGAATCAGAGGAAAATTTATGGACAAACTGATCCATTTGGTCAAATATGAGCAGTGTGTTTATTTTCAAAGTGGTGGTGTAGAAAATCTAGGTAAAGAGAAATTCAAAACCCATGTCACCTTCGCAGCAGGAAGGCACAGACAAGAGTGGTCCATAGGTCTACTCATTGGATACACACTGACTATGAAAGAAACAAACAGAGGTTGGGCCATTTCATAAACGGTACTTAATTGCAAACGAAGGAGTTTGAATATTTTCACCAGGAAAATTGAGTTACTTATTTCAGATCCTCAGATCATGGTAGAGAAGTATTTTCATATCTGCCTCTCGAGTCATATTCCTTTTAGCGTCTACTGAGAGCTATTTTTCTGGGTTGGGTTTACCCTAGCCTCATTCTTCTTATGCTTTTGATTTCTTACTGGCCTTAAACTAAGGCTTTTGGGTCTGTTATCTGCTATAAATATTTTACACTGGATCAGTTTATGCTTTGGATTCTGAAAAATCTTTGTTTTCTCCAATTTTCTAAATATTACAAATTGCAGACCACTGGTCCCCAACCTTTTTGGCACCAGGGACTGGTTTCACAGGAGACAATTTTTCCACAGGCCAGCGAGGATGGTTTGGGGATGAAACTGTTCCATCTCAGATCATCAGGCATTAGGTTCTCATAAAGAGTGTGCCACCTAGATGCCTCACATGCGCAGTTCATAATAGAGTTCCCTCTTCTATGAGAATCGAATGCCAAGGCTGATCTGACAGGAGGTGGAGCTCACGCAGGAATGCTCACTCACCTGCCACCTGCCACCCGCCTCCTGCTGTGCTGCCCAGTTCCTAACAGGCCACAAACTGGTACCAGTCCATGTCCTGGGGATCAGGGACCCTGTTAGACAAGCACAATTTGTCTTCAGAAATTACTTATTATACTTACTATCAATTTTTAAATACTTTACATTTCCTCCCCAAATACATTTTATCATATTCAGTCCTTGAATTTCCCTTATCACTTGTAGTAAGTAAAGGAGTATCCTGGGAATCCATCCGTCATCTCCCCTGACTATAGAAGGTGGGAAAATAATAGCATAGAAAAAGGCAAAGAGGCAGGAGGAAACTTCACCCAGACTTAATCACTCTCATCCACCTTCCAACAACCCTGAGTTATTTTCTGTTAAGGTTTGAAGTAATCCTTTCTGTGACCTGTCAACAAAATACATAAACAACAGTTTCGAAATGCCTAATATATAGGCCCCAAAATATCCACAGCTAAATTCAGTTGATAAATTCAACTGCAAATCATAAACATACACGCTACTTGAGATTCTGCCTATAATTTAATTTTCATACTAATTCTAACAATAACTCACCATTTTTCCACTATATATCAAGTCTTGGGTTTTAAACACCAGTGTGTCCGGAATTGGTGGGTCCTTGAACTCACTGACTTCAAGAATGAAGCTGCAGAACCTCGCGGTGAGTGTTACAGTTCTTAAAGATGGTGTGTCCAGAGTTTGTTCTTTCAGATGTTCACATGTGTCCGGAGTTTCCTCCTTCTGGTGGGTTCATGGTCTCGCTGACTTCAGGAGTGAAGCTGCAGACCTTCCCGGTGAATGTTACAGCTCTTAAGGGGGCGCTTCTGGAGTTGTTCATTCTTTCTGGTGGGTTCATCGTCTCCCTGGCCTCGGGAGTGAAGCTGCAGACTTTCACAATGAGTGTTACTGCTCATAGACGGAGCACGGACCCAAAGAGCCAGCAGCAGTAAGACTTATTGTAAAGAGGGAACAAACAAAGCTTCCACATCGTGCAATGGGACCAAGCAGGTTGCCACTGCCGGCTAGGGCAGCCTGCGTTTATTTCCTTATCTGACCCCACCCACATCCTGCTGACTGGTCCATTTTACAGAGAGCTGATTGGTCCATTTTGACAGAGTGCTGATTTGTGCATTTACAATCCTTTAGCTAGACTTAAAAATTCTCCAAGTACCCACGCAACTCAGGAGCCCAGCTGCTTCCCCTAGCGGATCCCGCACTGTCCCCCAGTCCCATGCAGCAGTGTGCGCCTGCACTCCTCAGCCCTTGGGCAATGGATGGGACCTGGCGCCCTGGAGCAGGGGGCGGCACACGTCAGGGAGGCTTGGGCCACTTGGGAGCCCATGGCGGGCAGGGGGCTCGGGTATGGCGGGCTGCAGGTCCCAAGCCCTGCCCCGCGGGGAGGCTGCTGAGGCCCCGCGTGCTGGCGGTCGGCGCTGCTGGGGGACCAGGCACACCCTCTGCAGCTGCTGACCTGGGTGCTAAGCCCCTCATTGCCCGGGGCCGGTGGCGCCAGCCAACCGCTCCGAGTGCGGGGCCCGCCGAGGCTGCACCCACCTGGAACTCGCGCTCGTCCGTGAACGCCTTGCTTATCCTCGGTTCCGGTCCGCGCCTCTCCCTCTACACTTCCCTGTAAGCAGAGGGAACCGGCTCCCGCCTCGGCTAGCGCGAGAGGGGCTCCTATGGTGCAGCGGCAGGCTGAAGCACTCCTCAAGCAGGGCCAGAGAGGGCACCGAGGTCGAGGAGGCGCCAAGAGCGAGCGAGGGCTGTCAGCACGCTGTCACCTCTCACTAGGTCAAACAAACACAATCTTCAGGTTTCAGTCTATGAGTTTATAAATTTTTTTAAATCATCTGTCACTATTCTACTAATCTCAGCTTATTGTAAAATTAAGTCACCATATGTTCTTTTTAGTTCATGGTTTCAAGGAAAATAGGACAATTTCAACTAATAAAGGGAATTATAAAGATTTTTCACATTTCTAGAACTAGTTATTAAAATGTTTGCATGAATCAACCAGCTTAATTTGGGCTCTGCACAAGTATACAGTAAGTAAGTAAAATGACCATGAATAAGTCACAGTTCTCTCCATAATTTCAACTTGGTCCACTTGCTTTGAACTGGTGTTCCCACCTGCTTCACTCTCCCTTAGATCACATTGTCAGGACTGCCATCTACTGACAGAGCTAGCTGCACCTAAGTGAGATGATTTAAGAAGAGGGGTCATGTCATTTGTTGACCAATCAGGACAGCTTTGACAGTGAAAAAATATTTTTTTACATACTGCTTCTAAAAAAAACAGTTAATTTTTTTCTAAAAAGAAAAATACATATCTGTACAACTGAAGCAAAATGTTTAAAACTTCTTTATATTCATTTCATTTTCTGAACCTTAAAAGATAATATAAGCAGAATAAATATTCTTGGCACATATCCATGTTCTTAAATACAATTTTCTAGTGATATCTGTCTCTAATACCATGTCACTGGAATTTTCCTGAAAAGTATATTTTTAAAATATGATTTTATTATTTTTACATTTTTAAATTTAAATGTCTTTCTGAAATTTGATTTAACGTAAAGAATGATATTTTTTCATTTAAATTTATCATCTTACTCAGTGCTTTCTACTTTTCTTGCCTATTTTATATTCCCTTGTCTCTCCATTCTTGCCTTCTTTTTTTTTTTTTTTCAACTTTTAAGTTTCAGGGTACATGTGCAGTATGTGCAGGTTTATTACATAGGTAAACGTGTACCATGGTGATCTGCTGCATCTGTCAACCCATCACCTAGGTATTAAATCCAGGATCCATTAGCTATTCTTCCTGATGCTCTCCCGCCTGTCTCCCCACTACAACAGGCCCCAGTGTGTGTTGTTTCCCCCCACGTGTCCATGTATTCTCATCATTCAGCTCCCAATTATAAGTGAAAACATGAGGCGTTTCTGTTTCTGTGTTAGTTTGCTAAGGATAACGGCTTCCAGCTCCATCCATGTCCCTGCAAAGGACATGATCTCGTTGCTTTTTATGGCTGTATAAGTATTCCATGATGTACATGTACCACATTTTCTTTTTTATTTTTATTTTATTTTAGGTTATGGGATACATATGCAGAACGTGCAGGTTTGTTACATAAGTAAATGTGTGCCATGGTGGGTTTACTGCACTTATCAATCCATCATCTAAGTATTAAGCCCTGCATGCATTAGCTATTTGTCCTGATGCTCTTCTTCCCCCACTCCACTGACAAGCCCCAGTGTGTGTTGTTCTCCTCTCTGTGTCCATGTGTTCTCATTGTTCAGCTCCTACTTATGAATGATAATATGTGGTGTTTGGTTTTCTGTGCCTGTGTCAGTTTGCTGAGGATGATGGCTTCCAGCTTCAACCATGTCCCTGCAAAGGAAATGATCTCATTCCTTTTTAAGGCTGCATGGTATTCCATGATTTGCATGTACCACATTTTCTTTATCCAGTCTATCATTGATGGGCATTTAGGTTGATTCCATGTCTTTGCTATTGTGAGTAGTGTTCCAGTAAACATACATGTGCATATATATTTATAACAGAATGATTTATATACCTTTGGGTATATACCCAGTAATGGGATTGCCCAGTCAAATGGTATTTCTGGTTCTAGGTTCTTGAGGAATCACCACACCATCTTCCACAATGGTTGAACTAATTTACACTCCCACCAACAGTGTAAAAGCATTCCTTTCTCTCTGCAGCCTTGCCAGCATCTGTTGTTTCTTGACTTTTTAATAATGCCTTTCTGACTGGCATGAGATGGTATCTCATTGTGGTTTTGATTTGCATTTTTCTAATGATCAGTGATGTTGAGCTTTTTTTCATACATTTGTTGGCCTCATGAATGTCTTCTTTTGAGAAGTGTCTGTTAATGTCCTTTGCCCACTTTTTAATGAGGTCATTTGTTTTTTTTCTTGTAAACTTGTTTAAGTTCCTTGTAGACTCTGGATTTTAGAACTTTGTCAAATGGATTGATTGCAAAATTTTTCTCCCATTCTGTAGGTTGTCTGTTCACTCTAATGATAGTTTCTTTTGCTGTGCAGAAGCTCTTTAATTTAATTAGATCCCATTTGTCAATTTTTGCTTTTGTTGCAATTGCTTTTGGTGTTTTCATCATGAAATCTTTGCCTGTCCCTATGACCTGACTGGTATTGCCTAGATTTTCTTCTAGGGTTTTTATAGTTTTGGGTTTTACATTTAAGTCTTTAATCCATCTTGAGTTAATTTTTGTGTAACGTATAAGGAAAAGGTCCAGTTTATTGATTATCCAGTTTTTATTGATTTGCAGATGTTGAACCAACCTTGCATCCCTCCTGAGGATGAAGCCAAGTTGATCGTGGTGGATAAGCTTTTTGATATGCTGCTGGATTTGGTTTGCTCGTATTTAATTCAAGATTTTTCCATCAATGTTCATTAGGAATATTGGCCTGAAGTTTTCTTTTTTGGTTGTATCTCTGCCAGGTTTTGGTATCAGGATGATGCTGGCCTCATAAAATGAGTTAGCAAGGAGTCCCTCCTTTTCAATTGTTTGGAATAGTTTCAACAGAAATGACACCAGCTGCACTTTGTACTTCTGGTAGAATTCAGCTGTGAATCTCTCTGGTCCTAGGCTTTTTTTGGTTGTTAGGCTATTTATTACTGCCTCAATTTCACAACTTGTTATTGGTATATTCGGGAATTTAGTTTCTTCCTGGTTTAGTCTTGGGAGGTTTAGTCTTGTATGTATCCAGGAATTTATCAATTTCTTCTGGATTTTCTAGTTTTTGTGCATAGAGGTGTTTATAGTATTCTCTGATGGTTGCTATTTAGGATAGTTGGCTCTTCTTGAATTGAACCCTTTACCGTTATGTAATGCCCTTCTTTGTCTTTTTTGACCTTTGTTGGTTTAAAGTCTGTTTTGTCAGAAACTAGGATTGTGACCCCTTCTGTTTTCTGTTTGTTCTCTGTATTTCTGTGGAGTCAGTGGTCATATCCCCTTTATCATTTCTGATTGTGTCTGTTTGATTCTTCTCTCTTTTCTTCTTTATTAGTCTAGCTAGGGGTCTATCTAGTTTATTAATTTTTTCAAAAAAACAGCTCCTGGGATTCATTGATTTTTTGAAGAGTTTTTTGTTTCTTTGTCTCCTCAGTTCCACTCTGATCTTGGTTATTTCTTGTCTTCTGCTAGCTTTGGGGTTTGTTTGCTCCTGGTTCTCTAGTTCTTTTAGTTGTGATGATAGGTTGTTGGTTTGAGATCTTTCTAGTTTTTTGATGTGGGCATTTAGTGCTATAAATTCCCCCTCCTAAAAGTGTCGTAGCTGCATCCCAGAGATTCTGGTACATTGTCTCTTTGGTCTCATTAGTTTCAAAGAACTTCTTGATTTCTGCCGTAATTTCATTACTTACCCAGGAGTCATTCAGGAGCAGGTTGTTCAATTTCCGTGTACTTGTGTGGTTTTCAGTGAGATTCTTAATCTTGAGTTCTAATTTGATTGTGCTGTGGTCTGAGAGACTGTTATGATTTCAGTTCTTTTGAATTTGCTGAGGAGTGTTTTACTTCCCATTATGTGATCATTTTTAGAGTAAGTGCCATGTGGCTATTAGAAGAATGTATATTCTGTGCTTTTGTGTGGAGAGTCCTGTAGATATCTACCAGGTCTGCTTGATCCAGAGCTGAGTTCATGTTCTAAATATCTGTTAATTTTCTGTCTCAATGATCTAATATTGTCAGTATGGTGTTAAAGACTCCCACTATTTATTGTATGGGAGTCTAAGTTCCTTTGTAGGTCTCCAACAAATTTATGATTTATGATTTTGGATGATCCTGTATTGGGTGCATATATATTTAGGATAGTTGCTCTTCTTCTTGAATTGAACCCTTTACCATTATGTAATGCCCTTCTTTGTCTTTTTTGACCTTTGTTGGTTTAAATTCTGTTTTGTCAGAAACTAGGATTGTGACCCCTTCTGTTTTCTGTTTTCTATTCCGTTGGTAAATTTCCCTTTATTTTGAGCCTATGTGTGTCTTTGCACATGAGATGGGTCTCTTGAAGACAGATGGGTCTTGGTTCTTTATCCAGCTTGCCATTCTCTGTCATTTAATTGGGACATTTAGATCATTTACTTTTAAGGTTAGTATTGTTATGTGTGGATTTGATCCTGTCATCTTGATGCTAGCTGGTTATTTTGCAGACTTGTTTATGTGGTTGCTTCATAGTGTCACTGGTCTGTGTACTTCAGTGTGTTTTTGTACTAGCTGGTAATGACTTTTTCCTTTCTATATTTAGTGCCTCCTTCAGGAGCTCTTGCAAGGCAGGCCTGGCGGTGATGCATTCTCTCAGCATTTGCTTGCTCGAAAAGGATCTTATTTCTCCTACGCTTATGAAGCTTAGTTTGGCTGGATATGAAATTCTGGGTTGGAAATTCTTTTCTTCAAGAATGTTGAATATTGCACCCCCACCCCCGATCTCTTCTGGCTTGTAGGGTTTCTGCTGAGAGGTCCACTGTTAGTCTCATGGGCTTCCATTTGTAAGTGACCTGACCTTTCTCTCTGGCTGCCTTTAACATTTTTTCTTTCACTGAAATAATTTTAAAAGGTAATTTATTATTAACAAATTTAAAATTGTTGGCGTGTTCAATTGACTCCTTTCTATAGGCCATAATTAACAAAACACTTCTCTGCAGGTGCTGAAGTACCAGAGATATTCAGAGTAAGTTCAATTAAACGGCAGCCGTTGTAATGTACACCATGTGGAATGTGGTAAGATAAACCAAACTTATAATTTGTGAAGTAGATAACTACATTATATTTTAAATGGAATGTCACAAACTAATACAAACTAACTAATTACAAATTTAAAGAAGTGGGAGATCAGAGGCCATACAGATTGTGCCCTACCAGAAATTTTAACAAAAATATGGTATGTTTCCAGTCAAAAATTAAATTTTTTCCTTAGGCTTTGGAGACTAGAAAATCCTTGTTCTGTATTGTGGATAAAACAAATTTAGATGTTGATTTTATAACTTCATTTGCACTGGCCATCAGGATGCTCATCGTTAATAATTGTGCAAGATCATAAGTGTACATATTGTCATTATTGTTGCTTGATTTTGCCTTTAAGTTTATTTGAATATATAATATAAATACAAATATACTACAAATTTTGAGTGCTTCAAATGAAATAAAAATGTATACATAAAAAGTTATCTTCACTCTTCTATCCTTCAGCTATTCATACCCCCACTCCCATGAGGGAAAAAATATTGTCAGTTTCTTTTCTATTCTATCAGTGGTCTTCTAAGATCACTGTGTGTATACTTTTTCTTCTTTTTTGTAGAAATGGAGCAAGCCATACACATGATTCTACCTTTTGCTAGATCCTTTTACCAATATATGTAATATAATTTCCTATAAGGACATGAAGATCTTCTACATTCTTATGTATAACTGCTTAGTATTCCAGTTTCAGGATGCTGTACCAAAATTTGGCTATTCCATAATTTATTTAACATGACATGTACTAATAACATTCAGATTTTTTTCAAGCTTTTGCCATTTCAAAGAGTAATATAATGAATAATCTTATAAATATATTATTATTTTACACACATAAAATATTTTTAATTTTGAAGGTTTTCTTCCAAAAGGTACTTTACACAAGTATTCTCAATTTACATTCCCACACTGATGTGCTACATTTTTATTATTTTGCCAGTTTGGTGAGAAACAGTATCACAGTGATAGTATTCTCTTATTGTAAGTGAAGTCAGGCAGTTTTTTGTGATTAAGATCCATTTTTATTTTCTGCTAATTCGTATTATTTGTCCTTTTCTATCAGATTGATGATCTTTTCCTTAATGATTTTTTAGAGTTCTTTTTATGTTCGGAAAACTACAATTTTGAGTGTAATAGCTGCAAATATTTTTTCCAGTTCATCACTTTTCTTCAAGATATTTTACCTTGCAGAATTTTATCAATATCATCATCATCATCACTGTTTTATGAAGTTGAATTTATTAATCTTTTTTGTATATATTCTAAGTTTTAGATCACACTTTGTATATATTCTAAGTTTTGGATCATACTTTCCCTCTCTGAGATTATTGAAAATATATTATCTTGTCATTCTCCTTGATTACAGCCCTGCTGTTTGACCTTCATTGTTTATGGAATCCTTTCCAACTATTTTTCAGTCTGGGGTTTATCTGTCAGCTGGTTTTACCAAAGAAGTGATTCATGTTCAATTTTCTTCTTGTTGCCTTCTTGTGATTTCTTTAAAAGGAGAAAAATTTTGACTATATGTATTCAGGTTCAAACTGAAAGTCCTTTTTAAAAAAAATCTTATTGTATCCAATGTATTTCTTTAAGTCAAGTCAAATCCTTTGTAGAATGTGAATACTAATGCATAAACACAATTATTTTGATATACAATTAGTGTTGGGTTTTTGTTTATTAGCATGTTTGTTTTACAGTACTCAGCTTCCTTTCATCAAAATATATGTTGATTTTTTTAAATTGTCTTGGGAAAAAGTCCTTCTAGGATTAAGTTGCACCAGAATAATTTATAATTTTACACACAAACTTTTCATACAACATCAAGAGCTTGAGAGGCCTCCTCAGAAATCCTAATGTTCATCATGACCTCATTTGAGATTCAGAGAATCCAAACAAAATCATTTATGATAAAAGAGAAAAACTTGCCTGTAATGTTGCCACTGATGCATGAGGAATTAAAACGCCAAACAAGATGTGACCTATTTTAAAAACCCATCATAAATATTATTAAAATGGTTATTTATTTTGAAATGATCATGGAACATATGATTCAACATAAAACCTTGCAGTTTCCAATATGAATAAGCCTAGAAAATATATACTCAATGCAGTTTTAACCAAATTATTAATTTTTCTTCAAAATATTTGGTTAATGTGGCAAGTCCATTGGCAATTAGCTTTGTATGTAGAAAAAGATCTAGTCAGACTGTTAAGAATGTAAATTAGTTAATGTTGTAGAAAATAAAATTTAGGTACAAAATATAACAGGATATAAAAATGAGACTTCATATGTTTCAGTTTCATGCCAGGCCCAAAAGGAAAGCAGAACCATACATGCCAGCTGCCCTCCATTTCAAAGTATCTTGCTAAATCATCTATGTAGGACTGCAAAGTAGGTAGTCAAAAATATTTTTGCACTTACTGACTCATTCCCTGATTTGAAAATATGTCTTGGTTTGTATTCTATACAGGTTGTAACATAATATCACAGATTAGGCTATTTATTTATTTATTTATTTATTTATTGAGACGGAGTCTCACCCTGTCGCCCAAGCTGGAGTGCAATGGCACGATCTCGGTACACTGCAATCTCTGCCTCCCGGGTTAAAAAATAAAATTTACTTCTTACAATTCTAGAAGCTAGGAAGTGCAAGGGCATGGTGCTGGCATCTGGTGAGGGTCTTCTTGCAGCATCATAACATGATGGAGGGCATCATATAGCGAGAGGGTGAGAGCATGTGTGTCTGCTTAGGTCTCTCTTCCTCTTCCTATAGTCACTAGCCCCGTAATGAAGGCCTCACTCTGACGACCTTATTTAATTCTAATTACCGCCTAAAGGTCCCACTTCCAGTCAACATATGAATTTGGGGATTCAGTGTCCAACACATGAAATTTACAAGACACATTCAAATGTTTGCAAGTTGTAAAAAGTGGAAGAAACCTAACTAAAGAGAGAATTTCTTTAAAATAAGTTGTCCAAATGCAGTGGCATTTTACCTACCTTTGTTATGTGGCTGAGGAACAAGGTGTTTGTCCTCACCTCATAGCTACTGAGTGGATCTTCCAAGGTGCTGCCCAGATAATTTGATATTTGTCCACTAAAGTTTAGAGATATAAACATTTGGTGTTCGCTTCACACCTGAGAAATTCAGAAGCAGAAGTTTGTACCTGTATCTATAAAGAGAGAAGGCTATATTTTCCATCCGTGGTTGGTCAGAGAGGCATACTTTTTATGTTGAGATGTGGGTTGTATAGGAAAGAGCCTTACATGCTCTTTTAATGGGACGCTCCTCTTCAAGAGCATTTGCTGCCAGGAGGGAGGAGCCTTTAGCAAGAGGAGGCTGTAGATACATTGTCCAATGGAGAAGCTGCTGGGAGATGGGGGAATGTAGGGAATAACTATCACAGAAACATTCCCTACACACAAAAACTGAACTTTGATATTTTTCCAAAGAGAGAATAAGAAAGCCACAAAAATATCCCAGAAAAAAAAAAATGAGCCCTTAGAATCTGCCATACTCAGAGGACACTAAATACCAAATTGTATCTGCCTCTGTCAACTAAGATGTTTTTCACATCTTTTCTCCCTCTAGAACCAATCCAGGAAGTTGCAAGAGCAGCCTTGTGGGCCAAGTGATGTCAAGAAGGATCAGAACAAAGTAAGGAAATGGAGAAGTATCCACACTCTCCTCCCCTGCTAAAGGTTTCTCAGATTGAAGCAGTATGTCAGGGGCATTTTTAAAAGGCTTTAATTAAATTAAAGTGCAGAAGTTGGGTTATTAGAAGAGACAAGGCATACCATTTCAATACGGAGTCCCAGTGGATGACTAGAATTTAGCAAGATAAATGGAAACTTTCTTCCAAAACGCAGGAAATACAGCATACCCATGTTGTATTCACCTCTTCTTCACCCTGTTGATGAGGAAGGGATTCTTCCCCTAGGATTAAGGAAATGGCTGAAAACACAACACCTGCCACTGAACAGATGAGACTGAAAGGAGTTTATTAATCACATATACTCAGAGCCCAGGGAATAAGGACATCCCAAACCAGGGAGGACTACGTGGAGGTGCGCTCGGGAACAGATGAACAAACAGGAGCTGTGGGGGGCTTTGTGGTAACAAGAGGGTAGGGTGAACCCTGCTTCCTATGGAAGGATCTGAGTGGCTTCTTTGAATAATTTTGTGAGCTGGCACAAAAGTAAAGCCAGGGAACATAGGTATTCTGCCTGGTCCCCATGATAGGAGGGTTATTTGGCTAGGGGAGCTTATTGCAGAAGCAGAGGGGGAGGATAACTTGTTAGACCACTCAAGGCCCTTCCAAAATTTCAGGACTTCACTATAATATAGAAGCACCAGAAAATATTGTATATTTAGAGTCTTTTGGAATGTCTTGAAGGTGGAGTACAGGAAAAGAAAAGTTGGGATGAGGTTGAGAGATAAGCAGGAGCCAGAATCTAGTCTCAAATTCCTTTTTTATCTAGGTCTCTAACTATAATAAAGTGAATGTTTGGATTAGGGCATACTCAGAGACAGGCAGAACAATTAGGAAGCTGTTGGAGTCTTGTGGGAGAACAGAATGTAGTAAAAGTAATACTGGGAACAGAGATGTATGGATAATCCCAGAAACATTAAGAAGAAAAACCAAAGTTTTCTGACTTAAGCAACTAGATAAATGACTATGTCAGGTTTGTCCAACTTGTGGCAGCCCATGGGCTGCATGTGGCCCAGGATGGCTTTGAATGTGGCCCGATTCATAAACTTTCTTAAAACATTATGAGGTTTATGTATGAACTTTTTTTTTTTTTTAACTTATCAGCTATAGTTAGTGTTAGTGTTTTTTATGTGTGGCTGTGATGGTTAATATTGATTGTCAACTTGATTGTATTGAAGGATGCAAAGTATTGATCCTGGGTCTGTCTGTGAGGGTGTTGCCAAAGGAGATTAACATTTGAGTCAGTGGACTGGGAAAGGCAGACCCACCCTTAATCTGGGTGGGCACAATCGAATCAGCTGCCAGCAAGGCTAGAATATAAAGCAGGCAGAAAAAAGTGAAAAGACTAGACTGGCCTAGGCTTCAAGGCTACACCTTTCTCCCATGCTGGATGCTTTCTGCCTTCAAACATCAGACTCCAAATTCTTCAGTTTGGGGACTTGGACTGGCTTCCTTGCTCCTTAGCCTGCAAATGGCCTGTTGTGGGACCTTGTGATTGTGTGAGTTAACACTTAATAAACTCACCTTTATGTACATATATATCCTATTAGTTCTCTCCTTCTAGAAAACCCTTACTAATACAGTGGCCCAAGACAATTCTTCTTCCAGTGTGGCCCAGGGAAGCCAAAAGATTGGACACCCAGGACTAGGTTTTTCATTGTAGTAAGGAAAACCAAATAGTCACAGTTCAGAAATAGAAATGCACTATTCACAAAACTACTACAAATTTATCATATGGTAGGAGGATGAGAGTCATGTATTACAAATGTTAGGTTTTTCTATTTCCTGTATTTATTGATTACAAGAAGCTTATAGTACAATAGAATCAATATCTGGTTGACATGAATTAGGTTTAAGAGATAGTAGTCTCAAATAACTTTTACTAGTTGGTTATACTGAGATGAGACTCATATAAGAACTAATAGTACATTGTGGTATTTGATAAGTACCAAATGATCAAAAATGAAAATAAGTTTTATAAAAGTATTTAAAGATATCTCACAATACTAATGAAAACTTCTTTCAAAACACAAAATATAAAATGTCATATTTTTAACTTTTTATGTTAGGAAAATAGTGCTGGAATTACGAATGAATATTTTTGCATAAAATGGTCCTTTTTATGTTTTAGCAGTGAAAACTTAGCTGTTATTAAGTTTGTTGTCTATGTTAAAACATTATCTATATTAAGATCAAAAATTGACTGTGCCAGGTGTTCTGGCTTGTGCCTATAATCCAAACACTTTGGGAGGCTGAGACTGGACGCCTACTTGAGTCCAGAAGTTTAGGACCAGCCTGGGCAACTTAACAAGACCCTGTGTCCAGAAAAAGAAGAAAAAAATTGATTGGTTATATAAATAACAGTACAATTATATTATTGAATATTATGCAGTCATTAAAAAAAATAGAACTGAATGTATTCTTTTAAAAGACATAAACAATATATTACTTTAAAATGAAGCTAAGGGAGACTATTATGGCACAGTTATATCTCTATCTCTCCCTCTATCTCTACATACGTAAGAAATTCTGAAAGAAATTACCCAACAGGTTAATAGTGGTTATTCCTGAGAATGTGAAATTGCAAGGTTACTTTCACTTTCTCGCTACCATTTGAAATTTTAGAATAATAATATGTGTATTAGTCAGGGTTCTCCAGAGAAACAGAACCAATAGGACATATGCAGATATATAAGAGGAAGATTTATAAGAATTGGCTCATGTGATTATGGAGGCTGAGAAGTCCCACAATATGCCCTTAGACCCAGAAAAACTGGGAGTGTAATTCAGACTGAGTACCAAGGCCAAAGAAGCAGGAGAGCAGATGATGGATCTCACAGGCGAGGACCAACAGCCTGAGAAGGTGGGGAGTAGGCAGAAGGGCACTGGTGTAAGTCCCGGCGTCTGAAGGTTCTGATATGCGAGGGTATAAGCAGATGGATGTCCCAGCTCAAGAAGAGAGAAACAGAATTTGCCCCCTACCTTTTGGTTTTATATGGGCCCTCAACGAACTGCATGATGCCAGCCTATATTGTTAAGGGTGAATCTTCTTTACTGAGTCTACTGATCCAAATACTAATCTCCTCCAAAACCACCATCACAGATACATTCAGAAATATTTTCCTAGCTGTCTGGATATGCCATATTCCAGTCAAATTGACACATAAAATTAACAATCATAATACATTATCTGAAAAAAATAAAATATTATGAAATGACTTCTATTGTTGCCTTATGAGGAGCTTTCTGAACAACCCTTTTTTAGACAGAGAAAATCATATGGGACAAATGACATAGAAACCTTTTCTTCTATATTTGCATCCCAACTCCTACCACTGAGTGCTTTCCATTCCCCAGCAACTAAACTTAAAACTGATATATTTCATAAGATTTGCTGCTTAGCAAACTCATGACTATTTACTGTTCACTATTTTAGCTTTACATAGTGGTAAATTATACAAAGGTATCTGGCAATTTGAGAAAAGTCCAAATACAGGGCTTCCTATTTTTACTAAGGTAAAACATGCTCTCAATGACCCGAAGTTGAAATTATGGAACAATTTTCATTTCCTCTTTGCTTTCTATATTACGTCACCAACAAGGTCACCCATACACTTCCACTCCTTTCTATTCTTTACAATAGGGGTAGGTAAATGTTTTCCTGTAAAGGACCAGGTAGTAAATATTTTAGCACAACATGCTTGGGTTTTAAATACACTTTGCTAAGTGAAAGAAGTCAGACATTAAAAGGCTCATTTTGTATAATTTCATGAATAAACACTCTGGAAAAGGCAAAACTATAGGGATAGAAAGTAGCTTAGTGGTTGCCAGTGGTAGAGGAATGATGAGAGGGGTGAATATAAATTAGTAGTAACTGGGAATTTGGGGGATGAGAAAACTGTTCTGTATGAAACTGTGACTGTGGATACATGATTCATTGCATTTGTCAAACTCACAGAAACCTAAGTTGCAAAGAGTGAATTTTACTGCACGTTCCTTTTTTAAACATCAAACAGGATGTGTAGAGGGATGGAATGCAAACTGCCAAATAAATCTAGCTGTATTACAGATGAATCACATGATACATTAAAGGAGATGAGGAAGAAAGGAGCTGACCTAAGTAACTTCGGTCAGCAGTTATGTGATGGTATATTTTAAAGACAAAAAGTAATGTACACTAACATTGTGCTCGAGTGTAGGGGTTGGCAAACTTTTTGAGTAAAAAACCAGATAGTAAATACGTTAGGCTTTGTGGATCATATAGTCTCTATTACCACTTCTCAATGCTATTGTTGGAGCACAGAAGCAGCCATAGATAATACATACATAAATGAGTGTGGCTATGTTTTAACAACACTTTCTTTATAAAAACAAATACAGGGTCATATGTGGCTTGTAAGCCATAGGTTGCTAATTCCTGCTACAGTTGGCAAATTAGTCTCTTACAAGGGTATGGGTTTCATTTCTTATTTTATAGTAGGGTTGAGCTAATAAGGAAATATAGTGTAGATAATGAAAGCTGAGATTTCTCACTGTCAAAGGAAGAAGTTACAAATAAGGAAAGGGTGGATGCTGGAATGAACCACTGGTAGTGGATTAGAGATGGAGGTATTAGTATGAACTCATGATTTTCATGTATCTGCAAATGTAGATAAATAAATAGAGACTCATGCCTCTTGTTTGTAGGCATGAGTTAGGGTAATACATATATCTCCAGTTCTATCCATTAAAAGGTGTTAGGAGAAGTATCATCCCAGCAGCAAAGAGCTTCATTTCTAAATATCATGCTCTCATAAAAGGAACTATGGTTCCTTGGAAAATTGATTCATTTTAGGGCTATGGCAGGAAAAAGATAAGCGATCCTGGGACAATTTGTGATACTGGAGAGTAAGAAAGTAATTAAAAGTAAAATAAGCAAAAAAAAAAATCAAAGCATATTTAAAGGGCCAAAGAGACAACCTGAAAAAAGATCCCAATAGCCAAAATTAGGACAATTTGAGAAACAAAAAAAGTAATGACAGTTTTGTGTTGTAACCCAAAGAATGAAATAAATATTCATTCTAATATAAACAACTGAATAAATAAATAAGTAGAGGAAAAGAGACAAGTCATCCTTACAAAAGATTTCTAATTAAAAACTTAAAAGGTATGAGGAAAATAGAAAATAGAAAATCATTACTAGAACAACATAGTAATAATTGCCTCATGCAGGATCAGTGATGGATGCTAAGATTGATAGGTAAAAGATTAAGCAGAAATAAGATTTTGCATAGTCACTGTCCATTTGGACTGCATTAACAAACGATCATAGACTGAGTGACTTATAAACAACAGAAATGTGTTTTTCACAATTCTGAAGGCCAGTAAGTCTAAGATAAACACACTGGCAGATTCAGTGTCGTGTCTGGTGAGGACTGACCTCCTCCTCATGGAAAGCTGTCTTCTCATTATAACCTCGCATGGCTGAAGGGGCAAGCAATCTCTCTGAAGTCTCTTTTACAACAGCACTAATGCCATTCTTGAGGGCCCCACCCAAATTACCTAATCACCTACCAGAGTCCCCACTCCCAAATACCATGACCTTGGGTGTTAGAATTTCAGGACATAAATTTGGAAGGAACATAAATATTCAATCCATGGCAATCACAAAGTATATCTCTCAAAATGTTTAGTAATCACAAAGAGAAAAACAGCAACTTTACAATGGAAAAACCTGGCAGACGCCAAGTGATCAAAATTAATATCATCAGTAATAAGACATATCAATGTCATTTACCTCTGATATTCTTCTTAATAATGCACAGCCTTAATATAATCAATAAAAAATCTAACAAACCCAAATGGAGCAAAGTTCTATAAAATAACTCCTCTTCAATAATGTTAAAAGCAAGACGAGGAAAGACTGAGAAATCATCTCAGATTGGAAGAGGCTAAGGACATTCAGCAGCTATGAACAATGTGAGGTTTTAAATTGGATCCTGAACCAAAAATAATAAAGTATGTGAAAAAATGGTGAAATCTGAATAAATTCTATAGCTTCATTAATGGCATAATACCAGGGTTAATTTCCTAGGTTTGATCATTTTATTCTTTGGCTGTGTAAGATGTTGGCATAAGGATAAGCTGGGAGAAAAGTATATGAAATAAACTCTGTACTACTTTTTGCAGCTCTTCTGTGTGTCTAAAATTATCATGAAATTTTAAAAAATGTTAAGGCTAAAAATTCATCTGTTGCACACCAATTGTATGCTAAGTATAGGATTAAATGGTAGGGCTGTTAAAAACATACCACAATGGTATATAAACGCCTATTCGATATGCTTAACATACACTTTACAGGTTAGATGATTTTTCTTGGTGCAACCCATTTGTCATCATGGACTCGGGGTTAAAGGAAGGCATATGACATCTGCCAGTAGGATCCAGTTCTGAAGAAATTAAATACAAGGTCAATGGTGATGGTCTGCTTCCCTGATAGAGCTTTGCAGAAGCTTCAGGACTCTGCAAGAAGCCTAGAATTTGACTTGGCACCCAAGCTAGCCTAGAACCAACAACATCAATGCAAAGAGGCTCTGAACTAGAAAATTCTAAAAGTCTAAATAAATACACTGTCTCTCCATGTCCTGTACATATGGATCCAGAAGTGTTCCCATGATCTGAGATATAGAATACTGAGAAGGCCAATGGGCTGACAAATGCTAGAGGGTCATGGCTGAAATATTCTGGGATTTCAACACGTGGGGAAGTGACTAGAACCATTTCAGAGCAGGTACCATACTATACAGAAGTGGTCATATCCCAGTGGATACCAGTCAGGGGTTGGTAAGACTCCATGCTTCTCAGAAAACCGGCAAGGATTCCTATGACTCAATATGCCTTTAAAACCATTTTCCGCTGTTCCTACAAGGACTTTTGAGTCTCCAAAAACCCAGAAATCATCTGAAATTAGAACAGAGGGAAAATGAGGAAATCTAAAAGACTGAAAACTTACACCAAAAAACCTAAAACAAACCAAAGAGATTTATGCTGGAAGAAATTGAGACCTTTATTTATATTCTGAAATAGGGTGTTTTGCAGAAAATAAAAATGTTACATTTTTACTTGCAAGTCTGAGAAGAAATTACTGAATTAGTGACCTTGCAATCCCTATTTTTTATGTACCATTTGGCTCAAAGTTTTACCATCATGTGCCCAACATGATGGTAGGTATTTGATATATGTTTGTCACATGAATGAATTAATAAAAGATAAGGTCACTACCCTGGGGCTCAAGACCCAGAGAGGCAGGCAGGCATGTAAATAAATAATATTAATATTTAAAACAATCATTAATGAAAAATGCAGCACACGTAACCATGTATAACCTATAAGAAGCAAAAGATATTTCAGAGAAGAGTGGTGTGGATCTTGAAGGATTAACAGGGGTTTGACAAGGATCTTCTGAACTAGAGAGAAACTTATAAATTTTCTTGGGTTGAAACCATTTATTTTAGACTTCTTAATATTTTCTCTGAAAGACATTCAGTAAATGTATTAATTTGATTTGAGTTTTAGTTTACAATCCAATGTAAAAATAAATTGCCATTTCCTAAAACGTATTTCCAACTGATGATGTTAGAATGCTTTGTATAGATAAGTTAATCACTATAGTGAGCTTGTATAGTTGGTGAGGTCTATTTATGGAATTACTTACCATGGGATCAAATCAAATAATGATCATGAATGAGCATGCAAGTAAATTGACCTTTTTTACTTTTTGTTTTAAATATATATAAATTTAATAATAATGTTATCTACTGAAACTTTAGATTTTCTGAGCAAATCTGTTTTCATTTGAACTCCTCTGCCTACGTTATTAAAGTTTAATTGTATTTATTTAAAAAGTACTGAGTTTAAACGTTATATAAAAGGTGAATTTGATGTCTTTTATCCCTGCTTTGAATCTTCTTACTCTCAATAAATCAAGAAATACATTAAGAGAGAGCAGGGAGGGAGGAAGCGAAGGAGAGAGAAGCAGAGAGACAAAGAGACAGAGAATTTCAATTAGAGACAAATACTGATCACAAGCGGATACGGGTTTTTTTTTTTTTTTTTCAGATTTCAGTATAAAATTATAGACTCATGAAATCTAAATTGTATTTCTGGAGACAACCTTAGAAATAATCTCTTCAGGGCCGGGCGCGGTGGCTCAAGCCTGTAATCCCAGCACTTTGGGAGGCCGAGACGGGCGGATCACAAGGTCAGGAGATCGAGACCATCCTGGCTAACATGGTGAAACCCCGTCTCTACTAAAAATACAAAAAAACTAGCCAGGCGAGGTGGCGGGCGCCTGTAGTCCCAGCTACTCGGGAGGCTGAGGCAGGAGAATGGCGTAAACCCAGGAGGCGGAGCTTGCAGTGAGCTGAGATCCGGCCACTGCACTCCAGCCTGGGCGACAGAGCGAGACTCCGTCTCAAAAAAAAAAAAAAAAAAAAGAAATAATCTCTTCAGTTCCTTTGTTTTACATGTAAGATTTATTAAACTAGAAATTGGGCTTTATTCAATAAACAGAGAAACATTTTAAATGTCTTAGTTTGAACTATTACTATTTTTAGTTTAGTTTGTTTTAAGAAATCTATTGGGATATAATAGACATATAAAATTAACCATTTTGAAGTGTACAGTTCAGCAAGTTATAGTAGATTAACAGTTGTGCATTCATCACCGACATCTAATTTTAAAACATTTTATCACTCCAAAAAGAAACACATACTTATTATAGTCACACCCTATTCCCACCTTCCCCCAGCTCCTAGCAATCTAAGGTACTTTCTATTTGTATATATTTTCCTTTCACTTAATGTTTTCAAGCTTCATCTATGTTTCAGGAGGTGATAGTACTTTATTCCTTTTTACTGCTGAATAATATTTTATTTTATGGAAATACCACATTGTACTTATCTGTTCATCAGTTGATAGGCATTTGGATTGTTTCCACTGTTTGACTATTTAGAATGTTGCTATGATTTTTTTTTTTTTTTTTTTTTTTTTGAGACAGAGTCTTGCTCTGTCACCCAGGCTGGAGTGCAGTGGCACAATCTCAGCTCATTGCAAGCTCCACCTCCTGGGTTCACGCCATTCTCCTGCCTCAGCTTCCCGAGTAGCTAGGACTACAGGCACCCACCACCAGGCTCGGCTAATTTTTTGTATTTTTAGTAGAGATGAGGTTTCACCATGTTGACCAGGATGGTCTTGATCTTCTGACCTTATGATCCACCCACCTCAGCCTCCCAAAATGCTGGGATTACTGTGCCTGGCCAAATATTTTTATTAATAGTTTTTATTTGGACATATACTTTAAATCATGGGTCTATAACAAGGAGTAGAATATTCTGGGTCAGACAGAAACTCTAAGTTAAAATTCTGAGGAACTGCCAAAATGTTTTCCAAAGTGACTGAGCCATTTTAAAATCCTACCAGCCTTGTATGGTGATTCCAATTTCTTCATGTTCTTGTCAACATTTGTTATTGTCTCTCTTTCTTGATATAGCTATCTTAGTTCCTTTATGCTGCTGTAACAAAATACCTGAGACTCAGTAATTTGTAAACAATAGAAATTTATTTCTCATAGTTTTGGAGGCTGCAAAGTCCAGGAACCTGGGCACTGGTAGATTTAGTGTCTGGTAAGGCCCTGTTCCACTGATGGTGTCTTCTCATGGTAGCATCTTCAAATGGAAGAAGACAGAAGGACAAAAAAAGAGCCTAAGGTTTTCCTTCCAGCACTTTTATAAGGCACTAATGCATTCATGAGGGCAGAGCAATCACAATGTAATCACTTCCTAAAGGGCCCATTTCTTAATACCACCATAATTGGGGTTAGTTAAGTTGCAACATGAATTTTGAAGGGGACATATTCAAACCATAGCTTTGTCCTAGTAGTTGTGAGGTAGTATCTCACTGTTGCTTTAATTTGCATTTCCTTAATGGCTAATGAGGGTGAGCATCTTTTCATATATTTATTGGCCACTCGTTTATCTTCTTTGCAGATATGTTTGTTCAAATCTTTTCTTCATTTTTAAGTTGGATTATTTGTCTTTCTATTATTGAGCTATAACAGTTTGTTATATATTCTGGATACCAGTCCCTTATCAGATTTATGATTTGCTAATGTTTTCTCTCTCTGTGAGTTGTCTTCACTTTCTTGATTGTTTCCTTTGAAGCACAAAAGCTTTTAATTTTGATAAAGTTCAATTTATTTTTTCTGGTTTTTTTTTTTTTTTTTTTTTTTTCTGCAACTTGTGCTTTTGGTATTATTTCTAAGAAACCATTACCTAATTCAAGGTCACAAAAATTTAGTCCTACTTTTTCTAAGAGTTTTATAGTGTAAACTCTTACCTTTGGGTCTATGATCCATTTTTCAATTAATTTTTGTATATGGTGTGAGGTATGGGGTTTAATGTCATTCTTTTGTATATTGTTCCATTTTTTGAAAAGACTATCCTTTCTCCAACTGAATTGTCCTGGCATACTGGTGGAAAAGGTACTAACCAAAAATGTAAAGGTTTATTTCTATAATTTCTATTCTATTTCATTGTTTTAGGGTTGATGGCCTATGCTAGTACCTGTCCCCCACAATGTTCATTTTCTTACCAAAATAGTTGAGAATTAAATTCAACCCTCAAAGTCAGCAGAGGTATTTTCTTAGTTCATTTTGTCCTGCTATTATAGAATACCACAGGCTTGATAATTTATAGTAAAACAGAAGTTTATTGGCTCACAGTTCTAAAGGCTGAAATGTCCAATATCAAGGTGCCAGTATCTTGCAAGAGACTTCTTGGGGCACCATTCCATGGTGGAATATGAGAGGGTGAGGGAAAGAGAGCAAGAGAGGGCTGAACTCATTCTTTTTAAGGAACTCAGTCATTGATGACAGCATTAATCCACTCAGAGGACATGCCCTCATGGCCTAATCACCTCCTAAAGGTCACACTTCCCAGTGTTGTAGCACTGGGTATGAAGTTTACACCATATGGTTTTTGGTGGGACAAATTCAAACCATAGCAGATTATTTTCTTCCTGTTGTTGGCACTAGTATCCAGACACAGTCTTGAAAATTCAAGCAAAAAAATTCATTGTGCCCTTTTCTCTTTGTATCTATCTTCCTTCATTTCTCTCTTGTTGCTGAAGTATATGTCTTTGTTTTAGGTTTAGGATTATTGTTGTTGTTAGAAATAGTGATTTACTTGGTCTCCTTTATTATATGTAGATTCTAAACTGTTCAAGGTAATGAATTTGATTGCACCCATTCTCTGTTGATATTGACTTTGTAAGTATCAGCTTTTACAACCTATCTGTATTCAGATAGGTTTCTTTTGTATCAGCAATATATTAATATTTTAAAGAAGTGAAAAAGCAAGATTTACTGTGAATGTTTTAAATTTAAATATAATGTAATTAAAAGACAACTGAAAAGACCTGAAAATTTATTATTATCGTTTGTTGTTATAATGACAATTAATGAAGATACTTATTGTCCCATTACCATTCTTTAAATATTTCTAATTCTAAAGGACTCCAAAGCTCCTAGAAAGCTTTATGAGTTCATGTATTAGCCCAACAAATATTTAATGGGCACATCCTATGTGGCTAGTATTGTTTTTAGTACATAGGATTTATAAAGATAAATGAGGCATAATCTCTCTTATGAAACAGGCCTGCTAGAAAAGAAAATTTCATACTTAAAAAACTGTAACACAGCCAGGCACACTGGTTCAGGCTTGTAATCCCAGCTACTTGGGAGACTGAGGTGAAAAAATCACTTGAGGCCAGGAGTTTGAGACCAGCCTGGACAACATAGTGAGAACCTGTCTCTAAAAGAAATGAAAAGAAACCATAACAAAAGTGATGTGGACTACTGAAAGACACAAAAAGTACTAAGGGAATTGAGGCAAACTTGAATTGTGGCTGGAGCAAGTGAGATAAGTGAGAGACTATAAGTACATTTAAAGAAAGAGGTAAAATAATGAAAGAAGTTTATCTAGAATTTATCTCCCTCTAAAATATTATGCCTATAAATCAAAGGAGTTCATCCCATTTATTCCAACATTCCTCCCTCTTTCTCTCTCTTATTATCTCTTTTTCTCTTCTACCCTTTCTCCCCTCTCCCTTCCTCCACATTTCTTACTTACCAGGAACCAGTCTGGAGTAGAGAAAGAGAGAAAGAGGGTACAGTGATTGAATCAAGCTGATTTAGCATGTGTAGTGATGGTGACATCTTCATGTTAATATGAATATCATCATCTTTTAGTCATTATAACCTCAGCCTCAAAGTACTTCATTGAAAATACTGCCGGGCGCGGTGGCTCAAGCCTGTAATCCCAGCACTTTGGGAGGCCGAGACGGGCGGATCACAAGGTCAGGAGATCGAGACCATCCTGGCTAACCCGGTGAAACCCCGTCTCTACTAAAAAAATACAAAAAACTAGCCGGGCGAGGTGGCGGGCCCCTGTAGTCCCAGCTACTCCGGAGGCTGAGGCAGGAGAATGGCGTGAACCCGGGAGGCGGAGCTTGCAGTGAGCTGAGATCCGGCCACTGCACTCCAGCCTGGGTGACAGAGCGAGACTCCGTCTCAAAAAAAAAAAAAAAAAAAAAAAGAAAATACTGAGGATTTTAAACAATCTGACAAACAGAAATGGATCCATGGACTAGATTTTTGTCTCTCTCTGTTTTTTTGTTGGTTTGTTTGTTTGTTTGTTTGTTTGAGACGGCGTCTTACTCTTATCCTCTAGGCTGGAGTACAATGGCGCCCTCTCGGCTCACCGCAGCCTCTGCCTCCTGGGTTCAAGTGATTCTCCTGCCTCAGCCTCCCAAGTAGCTGGGATTACAGATGCCTGCCACCATGCCTGACTAATTTTTGCATTTTTAGTAGAGACAGGGTTTCACCATGTTGGCCAGTCTGGTCTTGAACTCCTAACCTCAGGTGATCCACCCTCCTCAGCCTCCCAAAGTGCTGGGATTACAGGCATAAGTCACCACTCCCAGCCAGATTTTTGTCTCTCTTAAGCCTCACACCTCAACTAACCTTTGAAAAGAGTTATTCAGCCTTTGATAAAAATGCCAAAACCATTGGAATTAAACTTCAAATTACACAGATTTTTAACTGTGGAAAACATGGGAATTGCTAAATTACTATTTTAGCCCATAACTTCACTCACTGAATGCAGCTAAAATAAAGCCAGATGAACTAATTTATACTTTAAGCACAAAGAAATCAAATGCATATTCATTAAAGTTTAGAAATACTGCTGTAGTACTTCTGACCATGTAAAGTAAGAAATTATTTTTACACATAATGTGGACAACCGAAGAATGACTTAACATCTTTAAATTTTTCAATCTAAAAAAGAAATAAAAGATTACTTCTTTTCCACAAGTTAGAAAGTTGACAATATTCATGTTAAATATTCTATTTATCCTCCTTTTTAAAATTGTGGGATGGGGAAGTTGGAAAATGGTAAATTATTTATGCTGTCAAAGGTTATTAGAATACAGCATTTGGAATTGGTGATTCTGAGTGCAAGGAATAAGATATTACATCACACTTGCCAGGAAATGATCAAAAAACTCTTAAGCTACAGAGGCTATTGCCATATTCACTGATTAACAACTTAAAAAAGTAAATGTGTGTATGTTTTTAAAAGTAAATGTAAATGTAAATGTGTGTATGTTTATGTATGTGTGTGGTTGTGTATGTGTGTGTAGGCCAGAGAGTAAATAAAAAGAACACCAAGGCTTATTTTGAAAACAATGTATTAGATATGTTAATTATACAAAGGAGCATTTATCCAAAAAACATTATTTTATGCCTGTTTTCTACATATGTATGTACACATGTGTAAATATTTTTAAATTTCACCTAGGAAACTTTTATTTGCCATGATTTTTTTCTCAAATCTGTGAAGAACAATCCTTTTTTTGTTAAACAGCTCATTCTTTATAATAAAGGACATGACACCCTTACAAATGATGTTTGCAAAGTATTTTCAGGCAAAATTAAAGTGTTGTAACTCTATCATTAACATCTCATGCAAGGCAGATGGGTTTCACGTGTTAACAATGTATGGCAGACTACCTTGACATTGATTTGAATGGAACCTCAAGGAACCAATAAGGATTCCTGTGCTCTTTGTACCTGTCTCTCACCTCTCCTAGGGCCTTGCTCCATCAATTATTTGTGCTGTGTCTTACACATTCTTCACTCAACCCACAAAAACATCAAGTCTCTCTTATTCTAAAAATTTCCATTCTCTCCAGTTCTATTCAATATAGTTACTCATAATCTCTGCCAAACTTCTTAGAAAATATAGTGCATTTTCATTTATCCTATACAAGTCCTCATTGAGATAGAGAGTTCTAGCTGCCTATCCAGTATCCACACTCCTGTTCTTTGTACCTAACTGCTCGCTGATCAATGCCCAGCTGAAATACTTTATTTCCCAGTATTTCTGACCACTGTTGATGTTCAATGGGTTCCAAGCAGAAGTTAGGTGAACTTTAAAAAAAAAGTGTCATAAACTAAGTTTACAATATTGGCATGTAGTTTCTTGCCATTAGTTCTTTCTCCTTCCTCCTGTCTGGAATACAGGTGCAGTGGCTGGAGCTCCAGCAACCATCTTGGACAATGAAAAAACCTTCAAGATAACAGCCACAGTGAAACACAGTGGAGTAGGAAGATAAAAGAGCCTGAGAACTGGATAACCATGGAGTTCCACACCAGCTCTCCTGATTCCTTTCATGAAAGAGTGAAATGAGCATTTACCTTTTCGTTTTGCTTCACTATTACTTTGCTGAGTTTTTTTTTTTTTTTAAGTTACCAATACTCTCTTTTTTTTACTTGTACTTTGGTTTCTCTTATTTATTCATATACCATTGAATGCATGTAAACATTCATATAAGTCATAAACTATGTAAGATTAGATAACACAATAGCCCCCACCCCAATTTGCAGGAACTATTTTCCAAGACCCTCTATGGATGCCTGAAACTGCAGATAGTACCGAACCCTATATATACTGTTTCTTCCTATACATACATACCTATGATAAAGATTAATTTATAAATTAGGCACAGTACTCTTGTGCTTTGGGGACATTATTAAGTAAAATAAGAGTTACTTGAGAACAGTCATACAATACTGCGACAATTGATCTGATAACCAACACAGCTACTAAGTGATAATGGACAATGCCAGACAAAGGGAAGTCAAGTCCCAGGAGGGACAGCGTGGGACATTGCAAGATTTCATCTTGCTGCTCAGAATGATGCACAATTTAAGATGTATGAATTGTTTACTTCTAGACTTTTCCATTTAATATTTTCAGACCACAGTTAACATGGGTAACTGAAACCATAGAAAACAAAACTGTGGCTACGGGGGGACTACTGTGTTATTTAAAGCTTTAAACTTTAGTTTCAAAAAATATACAACATTTTAAGAAAATGTAGTTCAGTGCATATACCATATTGATTTTAATTGGTTAATCTTCTACATACATGTTTATCTAAGAAAGAATATATGTAAGAATTGTATGGAAGTGCAGTTGTTTTCTGATTTTATGACTTCTGATAAGCTTAGGAATTTCTTAGATAAGAATTATTTCCTAATTATTTTTAATGTCTTGCAGTCAAATAAAGTTCACAGAAATGAATCTCAAGTTGATATTAAAGGAAAATGCAATCATTGTTAATATTAAAAATTCATCAGAAAAAGAAATATATTTTAAGATTTTATGCATACACAAATTATTATTTTTATTTGAGTGAAACTTAATTGATACACTCGTGTGCCCCTCAATCTCTAAAACCTTTTTTCATACTTTTCCTCCAACAAAACTCCTCTGTTAAAGGTCTTCAGTTAACTCAAGTTGCCAAATTCAAAATTTAAATGCTGAATCCAATAGCCTCATGTCATTTCTCCCCTACTTTCGATCACACAAACCGTTCTTATTATTTTTTCTTCATTGTTCACTCCTGGATTTTCTCTTACTCCTCAGATCAGTCTCTTTCACTTTCATTAACTTTTCTCTTCTAGCTCCCTGTTAAGTATTAGCTTCCTATAGACTATGTCCAAATCCAAGCACTTCTTCTTACTATGTATCTCATACAATGCCTAAACTTAACTTCTTATGATGACAATGCTTCCAAAACTTATATCTTAATCTGGACATTTTGCTTGAGTTCCACATTCATGTTTTATAGCTCTTGTGGCCCCACAAATATATCCTGTAAACAAATTTAGATGGGTGTAAAAGTCACCATCATTCCCTGAGAGTCTCTCACCTTTTAGACTCTGCTGTGCTCCATGACTTGGTCAGGGAGGAGCAGTCCACTGAAAACAGCCCACAATATCCTCACCCAAGAGGAAATGACAAAGATAAAAGACTTGTGCCTGTGAGTGAAAGCTCTCTGTTTCAAGTAAGGAAAGTTCAAATCTACCTGGTTTAAGTGAATAAGGAAACACACTGACTCATATACCTGTAAATTTCTGGAATAAACTAGGGGCAGTATGGTTTGACCCAGTAGTTTAATCATTGTCTTCAGGAATACTAATTTTTCCTCTCTACCTCTTGGTTTTGTTTTGCACTTCACTGGCTTCTTTCTCAATTATATTCATCTCAGTGGTAGCGAAGATGGGCAATAGCATATACAAGCTTATATTTAACAAATTTAAGATTTTTAGTGGGAAGAAATTTCTTCCCCAATAATTAAAGCAAAACTCAAGGAATCATTCTCATTGGCTTGGGTCAGGTCACCTGCCCCTAAGTGATCATTAAAACTTTCACTACCTCCCTTCCACCCAAATTAGTTGGCCCACTGATCTGGACCTCTTGATATTGTGATATAATAAGAAATATATAGTTGGGCTTCATCCATAGTTCCTGGCACAAAGCTTCTAAAACCCTTGTATTTTGTTATAATACTTGGTCTTTATGCCCAATTCTGGACACAGAGCTTCTAAAACCCTTGGAAGTTCCTGAGAGATAGGGGTCAAAGGACCATCTTTTGTTATTCATAATAAGCCTCTTTCAACCATACCTGACTTTCTGCTAATAAGATGACTCTTGATGGGCTTCTAGATAGCTTCAGCATGAGAGTTTGTTGCTAGAGGAATCAACCATTGATTAGAGGGTTGAAACTTTCAGCCCCATCCCCTAGCCTTTGGGGAGATTAGAGGGGCTGGAGATTGAGTTAATCACCAATGATCAGTGATTTACTCAGCCATGACTACATAATGGACATTGCATAAAAACCCTAAACAGTGGAGTCCCTGGTGTGACTGAGCCTTTAAATTGTGGGAGCTGATGCTAATTCCAGGTAGCTAGTGTCACAATTGAATTAATTTGTAGGTCACCTAATTGATGTCCTACAGTTGGAGAATTGGTTGTTGGTATGAGGAAAACCCCCATACCTTTGATATGAGAAGAAGTGTTCTGTGGATAGAAACAGATTCTAGTAGCCCCACACCTATTTTCCTTTCTCTGCCCTCCAATTCTGCCACTTCAGAGTGCCTTTTTAAAAATTTTTATAGTCACACTTTGGTGGCTGGAATCAGCCAGAGTCTGCAGTGTTATTCAGGCAGGAGCCCATAGTAGAACTTGAGTGGGTCAGATTCCCATTGCTCTCCTTGGGTGTACTCACTGACTCTCTAGCCCATTCATTGTGGTAAACCAGATGCCTGCAGAGTTCCAACAATCACACCTATAGGTTTATCCTGGGCCCTGGAGCCAGCTTCTGGAGTCCATGAGGGTGACCTGATTCCAAGAGGGTGGCCTGGTGAGCAGATTATACCCACGGGCTAGTAGGGTAATTCTTTTGTGGTTATCGAGTAAAATTTTATCCTCAGAATGGTTCAGAAATACTGATTTTGGGTGACTTTTTTACCTTGACTTATAAGTCTCTCACTCTGCAGTCTGTATTTTCCATACTTTTTTCACTCTGAGCTTTTTCTCATATAGTTTTTAGTAGTCTATCTTCCAACTCTCTAATCTTTTCTCCTACTCTATCCAATCTGCTGAAGACCCAACTATCGAGTTATTAATTTTAGTTATTTTGATTTTCTGTTCTAGAATTTATGCGTGATTTTTCTATAGATTCTAGTTTTTTAGTGAAATTCTCTATCTTGCTATTTTCTCAAATGTATTAATAACAGTTATTTAAAATCTGTGCCTGATAACTCCAATATATAAATTAGATATATTTGATATATTTCTGGTGAATTCTTTCTCTTGCTTTCAGTGACTTGGTCTTGTTTTCTGACACATTCAATAATTTTTTATTGAAAGAGAGACATTGAGTATTAAAAAATAAAAACAAAAACAAAAAAATAAAGTTTCAAAGACAGTATTCTTTTCATCCAAAGAGGATTTATTGTTTTTCTGGCAGGCATTTAGAGGAAGCATGATTATTTCAAGCTGTGTTTAATTCTCTGTAAAGCCTGTTCTATTTTGATTTGAATTTACTTCCAAGGCATAATGTTTCAAAAGACTTAACTAAAAACCAGAGATATTTAACAGGACTCTTACCCAAATAAACTTTCCTAATAATGAGATATAAATATTCTATACACAGTTCATAAGTATAAAGAATAAAATAAAATGGCAGCAGAAATATGAAAAATAAACAGAGACACTAAACTGAAATAATAGAATAAGGAAGATAGTAGACTAAAATCCCTAAACAGTATTCTGGAGGTGCTTTTGTTTAAGTGAAATTGGAATAAATACAAGGAACAAGGATTTGAAAAACTTCACTTCAGTTCTCATTTTTTTATTTTTATTTTTTGGGAGAACGAGTTTCGCTCTTGTTGCCCAGGCTGGAGTGCAGTGGCGTGAACTTTGCCCACTGCAACCTCTGCCTTCCAGGTTCAAGCGATTTTCCTGCCTCAGCCTCCAGAGTAGCTGGGATTACAGGTGCCAACCACCACGCCTGGCTGATATTTTGCATTTTTAGTAAAGACAGGGTTTCACCACTTTGGCCAGGCTGGCCAGGCTGGTCTCAAACTCCTGAACTCAGGTGATCCACCCACCTCAGCCTCCCAAAGTGCTGGGATTACAGACATGAGCCACCGCACCTGGTCAGTTATCATTTTTATTATTCTCTGTCTTTTTATTATTCTCTGTCATTTTATTATTCTCTGACTTTTCTCTGTCCTACGAGAAAGTCAGTTACTTGAACACAAGATTAGTATCCTAATATTTTGTAAAGTACTGGAGTGAATGAATAAATTAAGGAAATACATAAATGAATAGTAATAAATGCTTTTTCATATATTTTAGTTTTCTCTCTCACACTATACAGATTGTAAAAAGTAAATATTCTTGGGGAGTGCACATAAATTAATACTTCTGTAGAGCTCAAAGGTTTTCATTACTTTCTCTTCATTTCATGTGGTTCATAAAATTATGCAGAATATTTATTATCAACAAGTAATTCATAACATTAAAAAAAGATGAGAAATGTCATAAGAAACCCCCAAATTGTTCTATGTTCATGTAAAGGAAAGCCAGAGTCATTTTCTAGCAGGTTATTAAAAGCCTATACATATATTGAGAACTAAACAAGATATTAAATTTGGGGAAAATAGAACACTTTAGGGCATTAAGAAAGTAAAATACTAAATAAAATAAAGAATTAGAGTTGAGTAATTATTACAAAGTAAAAATCAACAATTCCTAGGAAGAGAAATGCAAAGCTTTAATCATTAATGTTTTTATAAAATTATAAACTATAAATACTATGACATGATTATTCTGTAAATATTTAAAAGATTGACCTCTTGTCAATCTAAAGTTATTTTTAAAGTTTTTAAATAATTATTTAAAAATTATTTTTATAATTTATACAAATTTTCCCCCACTCCAAATTCAGAATTTAAAATATTTCAATATATACTTTTCCTTCTATAGCAGTATTAGACCCTTTGGGGAAGCAAAGCTCACAGAATATGATAAAGTCTTCTAGTAATTGTTTTCAGTCTGTGTCACTTTCTCAGACAGAACCTGAAGTGTGTGTGACCTTTGGCATTAAGCACTTTCTTTAAACCCTTGAACCTCTCTAAGTCTTACAACTCACATCAGGCATGTTTGGTAATGTCAGATAAAATATCCTCCTGAACCACTAAGTAGCACTACTTATAATTAATGGTGAATCTAAGTAAGCTAAGTGACCATTTTGCAAGTAAGCTAAACATGTTATCAGAAAAGAAAAATCTTAAAAAGAAAAGTTAATATCTTTCTACCTTTCTTTTAATTGGATTTGTTTTTCATAACATGTGTACCTGAAATTAATCTGGCAGTTTATGGCCAAGTTTTATTTTGACAATATCATAACCTCAATTTCAAATAATCTTTTCTCATCACCTCATTCTTATGTGTGTGTGTGTGTGTGTGTGTGTGTGTGTGTCTACACATAGAGCAGAATGTGACTCATGAACAAATATCCACTTAATTACACCAGAAATGAAAAACAATGTATCTAGGAAAGATCCAGTAGACAACAATATCAATCACGAATGTTACTATCGGTATAATCATGACATTGCTGAAGATTTTAAAGGAGGTGAGAGTTCATACATTGTGAAATGTTTGTTTATATACTGCGTATTTTAAAGGTTTACCATATATGACCATATAATGCCATGTACTTTATTCAACTCTTTGTAATCATGTGTGTATAATCATACTAAATCTTCATTGAGTATCAGGAATTAAAATAGTCTCTGTCCCTCCAAAAAATATACCATATCAAAATACTATGAACTAAGATATGGGTGGATACATAGATAAATAGATGTAGTCAGACATAATTTTACGGCAAGCAGGTCTTAAATAAAACTACCTTAACTAAGATATTCTTTTCTTTACTTTTTTCTTCCCTACCCATCTTCATCTTCTCTATACTCCTGGCTATGGCTTAGATTCTGTCTTCTAAAATGATACACTGACTTCCTAACTCCCAGTACTGATGAATGAAATCTTATTCAGAAACAGGGTCTTTGTAGATGTAATCAAGTTAAGATGAGATTATTCCCAATTAGAGTGGGCCCTAATCCAATGTGTCTGGTGCCCTTAGAAGAGGAGGTAACCACTAGGAGGAGAACCACCCTATGATGACACAAAGACACACAGACAGAGAGGGGAGACCACCATATGGGAAGATGGAGGCTGAGATTGGAGTTGTGGTGAGACAAGCCAAGGAACACCTTGGGCTACCAGAAACTGTAAAAGGTGAAGAAGGATCTCCCTCAGAGGCTTTAGAGAGAGCACGGGGCACTCAATTGTCTAAACATCCTCTCCTCTTATTCCTTCTCCTCATTTTTAATTAATAGGATTTAGTTTTAGAGTACTTTTAGGTTTACAGAAAAATTGAGCAGAAACTACAGAAAGCTCCTGTACACATCCAGTCTATTTTCCTCTTGCCCCCACTTTCCCCTATTATTAACATCTTTCATTAATGTGGTATATTTGTTCCAATTGATGAATTGATATTGATATTATTGTTAACGTCAAACATTTACATAAGGGTTCACTGTGTTGTACAGTTCTGTGAGTTTTGACAAATAGAAAATGCCATGTATCCACCATTACAGTATCATACTGAATAGTTCCACTGCCCTAAAAATCTGTGCTCTGCCATTTGTCTCTCCCTCTTTCTCTCCTTCAAACCGCAGCAACCACTGACCTTTTCACCATCTCTATAGTTTTGTTCTCATTCTCTTTAAAACTCACTCCAATTAAGGTTTTATCTTCAAAACTCTTCTTGTCAAAGCCATTGTTGCCAAATCCAAAGTTCAAGTCTTAAATATCATCTTATTCAATCCATCAGAGCACTTGAAACAACTGACCTCTCCCTATTTGTTCAAACCCATTCTTCTTCACCTTGTCTCTGAACACCAATTTCTGGGGTGTCCATCTATCTCATAAACAAGTCTAATTTTTTTTTGGCCCCTCCTTATCTTGCCAACTTCTAAAGTTTGGAGTGCCTGGAGGTCTTCTGACTTTTCTTCAGTCTATTCTTGCTCCCAAAATAATGTCATTTAGTCTCAGTCTTTAAATACCATCTATTTTCAGATGACTCAAAAATGTATACCTCTAGCTTAGAACCTCTCTGCTAAACTCCAGATTTTTGTATCTGACTCTTAATTAGATCTCTCTATTTGGTTCCCCAGTAGTTATCTTGAACTCAGCATGTTCTAAGGGGAATTCTTTATTTCATCACCATCAGCAGCAGCAGCCCCTTTCTAAATTCTACCCTTCCAAGAGCTTCTCTCAGGTTTCTACTTTGTAGTATACAACCTCTCTATTCCATATTCTGTATGGTTGCTCAGACCGAAGAACTGGAATAATTCTTGACACTCCTCCCACCTCATATTAGCAAATTCTATTGGCTCTATCTTCAAACTAAATTCAGACCCCAGGCATTCATCAGCCCTTCTACCACCTCTGGGCAGTCACAGTCATACTTTTCAGGACTATTGTAATAGCCACCTAACTAGGCTCCCTGCCCCTACTCTTTTCCCCTATTCTGTTTCTAGTATAGCTGTTAGAGTGATCATTCAAAATATATGTGAATTAATGTTTCTCTTCTGCTTAAGCCAAACAACAGATTGGTTGTTTCTCTTCTGATTTAGCCAACCAATGCCATTGCAGCTTAACTCAGAAGGAGAACCAAAGGCCTTATCTTGGTTTCCTAGTTTTACTGTACTAACCCATCCCCGCTCCAGCCTCATCTCCCCATATTTACCCCTTCATTTGCTTCACTCCAGCTCTTCCTCTTATTTAAGATCAAAATCCAAACTTCTTACCATGGTGTCTACAGGTTTTCTGAGTTTTCCTTCTAGTGCTTCCTGTGCTCTCTTCCTTCACTTGGTGCCTGCCATATAGGCCTTCTTGTTCTTCCTCAAATATCAAGTTCATCTTACCTCAGGGCCCTTGCACCAGCTGCTGCCTCTGCCTGGACTCTCTTTCTCCAGATAGCTGGACATCTTGTCTCCAATCCTTTCAGGTCTCTGCAAGGCCTTTATCAGCAAGGCCTTCCTTCTTCATCCTATACAAAATAACACCCCCACTATTACTCTTCACTTTTCTCTATAGTGATCAATGCCTTCTGAAGAAGCATTCCCTTGTTTATTTTCCTATCTCATCTCCATAGGTCTGAGGGGCCAAGAAAAGCTTTCCTGAGAAAGAGGTGCTTTTGCTGATACCAGAGGAGAAGCAGACTGACAAAACATGGGAAGAAGCACATTCCAGGCAGAGTGTGAGAAAGCATAAGGCCTGAGACTTAGAAAAGGGAGACACAGGAAATATCTGTTATAAAGGAGCATGGAAGTCATGCTAAGGATTTTTCATTTTATCCCAAACACAATGGAAGATTTAAGGAGTAAGATAATATGACTAGAATTGCATTTTGAGTAAATGCTCTTAACTAGTCTGAATATAAGATTGAATGGAAGCCAAGGAAGCACAGGAAACCCAGTGAGGGCCTCTGGCAGATGCAAGTATATCACGTGTCAGCTCCTGAGATACGCCTACAATAGTATTAACCACCAATCTCCAGCAGCATCTAGGTCCAGATTTCTTCTTCTACTTATATTGAGATAGTTATGTTTTCACTTGGTTTAATATTAGATATTTCTAGTATCTTAAATGACTTTAAGTCCAGAGTTAATTGTCCCATGACTCATTTTTAAGTGTGCCATCAAAGTCTATCTATAGTTGGTAAAAAAAAAAAAAAAAAAAGTCAAACTCCTCACACTTTGAATGTGGGGAGTAGATGAAGAAATTGCCCCATGATCCCCTCAAGAGCATGTCCTGCTGTTTTAAAGAGAAACCAGTGCAAGTGGTGAGAAAAACTGTAGCGTATCTTTCAACTGACAGGTATTTTGCTGTGAATGTATTCATGTCTACAATTCACAAAGAGAACAATTTTTTCTTACAGAATAACGATGTCCATGAGATGGGGCTCTAATGGGATATTTTGGTGGTGAAACAAACACTTATAAATTTCCCATTTTTTTTCTAAAAATGAAAGTGACAAAATCATACCTTATGTTTTTGATAATTTCACTTCTATTGCTTTTAACTGACAACTATTTCCGTAATATGTACAGATTATTGCTTTCAACCTCATATATACTTTTTTCAGCCCTCTGCATCTGAGCTTAGTCTGTCATTTTTTAAAACCATGAAATGGCCTACAGATTATCTGTGAGAGACTGGTTCATAGTAACTGAACCAGTAACAGCCTCATCTAGTAAATGGTTTCATTTTTAGAAGCTTAGCATGTGATAGTAAGTGCAAGTTGTTTTGACTTAGTAAGAAGCAAGTTGAATTTTGCCTTATCCTTATGAAATTGTATGTTAAAATTATAACTTCACATAAAATTCTCCTTATACATAATAGGCATGAAAAATTCTGAGTATATAATATTTTGGTTTATTGAGTCTATGTGTATGTGCGTGTGTGTGCGTGTGTGCATAAAATTTATTTAACAGGTATAAATCATCTTTTATTCCACACTTAAAAAATGAAATGTAAAACTTCTGTAACATGAGAAAGTTAACTATGTACATAAATTTGATGTATGTGTTAACCAGTCTGTGAAGAGTAATAATACAAGATAATTGACTCAACTGCCAAAACTACACTGATTGAAGTTTAATATTTATTAAACATAAATTGGTTAATATATCTTTTAATATTGCTGATTGTCATGTGAAGGGCGATGAAGAGGCTATCTACACCCTCAACTATTTATCCAGAGCTATTCATTCAGCAGTTACCTGTTTTGTTATGAAGCAAAATTTCACTTGAAAAATGCGTTCTGCAGATTTAAATGGTCCAGAGTTATTTGGAAGATTAAATGAGATAATTTATGTAAAAGAAAGTTGCACAGTACTCAGTAAATGTTAACATTTTTCTTCCTTCCTTTTTCCTTACAAATGCCCATCTCTTTCTCTTTCCCTTTCTCTCTTTTGTCATTTCATGGATCCCTTTTTCATTCATGATGCTACCACATCTCAAAAAATAATCTTAAATGTAAATGAAATATAAAAGTAGAAATACTTAATATTGAAAAAAATTTACCCAAACATGGCATTCAAAACCAGTAATTTTTGATATAAGATAGTTTACAGATTTTCTTCTCTATGAATAAAATACAGAAAAGATTTGTGATCACTCAAGCTTTCTAATTGCAAATATTTTGTATAAATCAACGATCACTACATTGTGCCTCCATGTCAAGGTATCACAATAGAATTATGGATATGTAATCCTGATCTTGAAAAATTTTTAATTGTAAAAAAAATTTGACAAAGTATGCTATTTGATACGTTGCTAGATAAAGAGGCGAGATATAGAGTACATGTGTCAATAATTTTTAGTGCCCAGCATTCATTCTCTCATATATATATATATTTTGAGACAGAGTCTCGCTCTGCCGCCTAGCCTGGAGTGCAGTGGTGCAATCTTGGCGCACTGCAAGCTCCGCCTCCTGGGTTCATGCCATTCTCCTGCCTCAGCCTCCCTAGTAGCTGGGACTACAGGCGCCCGCCACCACGCTTGGCTAATTTTCTGTATTTTTAGCAGAGATGGGGTTTCACCGTGTTAACCAGGATGGTCTCAATCTCCTGACCTCGTGATCCACCCGCCTCGGCCTCCCAAAGTACTGGGATTACAGGCATGAGCCACCGCGCCTGGCCTCATTCTCCTCAATATTATTCATATGACTGTATGATCTCTGGAGTCATATGGAACATAAGAGGAGCCAGAACCTTCTATACCTTCTTGTATTCATCAGAAAAGGGCACGTATTCTAAGCTGATCTGACTAGAAGCTTACCCTGGCACTTAGACTGTAAATGTCTGGCATAAAAACATGGGATTGGTTGCTATCGGATCATCTCAGCAGCCACGAAGCACCACCAGCAGTGCTCAGTAGTGGTGGCAAACTGACACGACCCATCCTGCAGCATAACCTTGGCTACTCTTTCCACCAATTCATCGTCATCTCTATTTGATCCTGCCCATTTTTCCTGTCTTATTCCCCAAACTTCAAGCTTTCAGATGAGTCTATAGGACCCCATTTTGTTCCAATAAACTCAAAGGAAATAACTTTCCTTCTTTTCAACACTTTCCCTCTTTTCCACACATTTTTTCCCTATAAGATAAGCACATTCGGTTTCTATTGTTTGGAGGTAAGATTTTTGTAACAGAAATTGGGACCCAGAATGAGGCTAGCATTCTGAAACTTTAGAATGAGGTCTTGGCTGAGCTAAAAAGATTGGTGGAGGAGGCCAGTGAAACAACTCTCTTTAGTGGTTGGAAAATTGTAGTTATTGTTATATGGTAGCAAAAATAATAATAATTTTTGTTTTTTCTACCCATGAGAACCAGACCATGTACATTGAAAGTTTAGTATTTAAAGGACTTAGGAGAAAAAAAATTAGAATGTTAGAATATGTTAACCCCTTTTTAGATTTTTCAATAAATTCCTGCTTGAGAGAGAGAAAATAGAGTTTATACTAGCATCTAAAAACATGAGGGAAGAAAATAAGACATTCCTTAGAGAAACACTAAGTTTGATTTCTATTCATTTGACTTAAGAGTCAGGAATCTTGAAATACTGGAAATGTGGTTATTAACTACAAACGAGAGTCCTAATAGAGGAAAGGGATGACAACTTAGGATATGACTATTACTTAGGAGCATGCTGCTACTCTCTTACTTTAATACAGGCCTCTGTAGTTATCTCCTATTAATAAGAAAGAAAAAGGCTAATCATTTCCCTCAAGAGTAAGCTGCTCAATACAGCCCACAAGAAGAGAAGATTTTAATGGAATTGTCTTACCCCAGCTTATTGTTTTGGATTGTCACAAAATGACAATAACTAAAGCCATGATCCCAAACTTTATCAAGTACCAGAATCGCCTTGAGAGCTTAGTACAACACAAATTGCTATGCATCAAACCAAGAGTTTCTAAGCAGGTCTGGGACAAGACCCCAGAATGCATTTGTAACAAATTCTCAAGATTCTACTGCTGGTGCAGGATCCACACTTTGAGAACCATAGTACCAAAGGAACAAGCAAAGCAGTAAGACATCACAAAAGACATGCTGATGGCTAGAACTTGACTTCAAGATTACATTCCATTGAGAACGCTGACTTTGGCTGCTGATTATGAAACTAATAGAAAACAAACCACCCAGAAGCCTCTAAACTTTTCATGGAGCTGTATTGCCAAATAAACTCCAAGCTTGTGGTTTCTTAGGCCTTAGATGCAATGTCTATATTTCTTAATTTACAGAAATTGGAAATGAGACCCCAAGCAGCATAGGGAGAGGGGTGATATACTCAATGCCCATCTTGGAGATGACTCTGAAAGATAGTAGAAAAAATAATCCTCCCACAGAGCCAAATCAGTGGTGACCACATTAGCAAACTAAGGAACTCACAGGTCAGGGAGTCTTGCCCAGAAGAGCATCACATTTGCTATGGACCAGTTATCCCTATTTGATGTTTCCTCTTTTCCCAGTGGGAGTTTTGTTTAAGGTATTCTTTTCTTTCTGTATAATTGTATCATCAGATGTTGACATGGTTTGGATTTGTGTACCCACCCAAATCTCATGTCAAATTGTAATATTCCCCAGTATTGGAGGAGGGGCCTGATAAGTGATGGTTGGATCATGGGGGTGGATTTTCTCCATACTGTTTTTGTGATAATGAGTGAGTTCTCCTGAGATCTAGTTGTTTAAAGGTGTGTAGCACCTCCCCCTTTGCTCTCTCTTCTTCTTACTCTGGTTATTTAAAGACATGCCTCCTTCCTCTGCTTTGCACCATGATTGTAAGTTTCCTAAGGCCTCTTGGGGAGCCAGCCATGCTTCCTATACAGCCTGTGGAACTGTGAGTCAATTAAATCTCTTTTCTTAAAAGTTGCCAAGTCTCAAGTAATTTTTTATAGCAATACAAGATTAGACTAATATGGAAAATTGGTACCAGGAGTGGGGTGTTGCTATAAAGATACCTGAAAATGTGGAAGTGACTTTGGAACTGGGTAACAAGCAGAGAATGGAACAGTTTGGAGGGCTCAGAAGAAGACAGGAAGATGAAGGAAAGTTTGGAACTTCCAAGACTTGTTAAATTGTTGTGACCAAAATGCTGATAGTGGTCTGGAAAACAAAGTCCAAGCTGATGTAGTCTCAGTTGGAGATGAGGAACTTATTGGGAACTTGAGTAAAAGTCACTCTTATGTCCCTGTTCTAGAGATCTGTGGAACTTTGAACCTGAGAGCAATGATTTAAGATATCTGGTGGAAGAAATTTCTAAGCAGCAAAGCATTCAAGATGTGGTCTGGCTGCTTCTAACAGCATGTGGTCATATGTGTAAGCAAAGAGATGATCTGAAACTGGAACTTATATTTAAAAAGGGAAGCGGAGTACAAACGTTTGAAAAATGTGAACCCTGACCAGGTGATAGAAGAGAAAAACTCATTTTCTGAAGAAGAATTCAAACTGGCTGCAGAAATTTGCATAAGCAAAGACAAGCAGAATGTTAATAGCCAAGACAATGAGAAAAATGCCTTCAAGACATTTCAGAGACCTTCACAGCAGCCCCTCCCATCAGAGGCCTGGAGGCCTAGGAGGAAAGAATGGTTTTGTGGGCCAGGCCCAGGGCCCTGCTGTTCTGTGTGGCCTTGGGACAGCCCTCCATCATGGCTACTCCAGCTCCAGTCATGGCTAAAAGGAGCAACAGTACAGCTCAGGTTGTTGCTTCAGAGAGTGCAAGCTATAAATCTTGGTGGCTTTCACACAGTGTTAAGCCTGCAGGTATGCAAAGTGTGAGAGTTGAGGCTTGGGAGCCTCCACCTAAATTTCAAAGGATGTATAGAAATGCCTGAAGATCTAGGCAGAAGTCTGCTGCAGGGTCAGAGCCCTCATGGAGAACCTCTACTGGGACAGTGCAGAGAGGAAATGTGGGGTTGGAGCCCCCACACAGAGCCCCCACTGGAGCACTGCCTCACCTTTTGTGAGAAGAGGGCCACCATCCTCCAGACCCAAGAACGGTAGATCCATCAACAGCTTGCATTGTGCCCCTGGAAAAGCTACAGGCACTCAGTGACTCAGTGACAGCCTATGAAAGCAGCCATAGGAGCTGTACCCCACAGAGCTAAGGAGTGGAGCTGCCCAAGCCCTTGGGAACCCACCTCTTGCAATAGTGTTGCCTGGATGTGAGACATGGAGTTAAAGGAAATTATTTTGGAGCTTTAAGATTTAATGAATACCCTGCCAGGTTTCAGACTTGCCTGGGGCCTGCAGTTCCTTTGTTTTGGCCAATTTCTCCCTCTTGGAATGAGTGTATTTACCCAATGCCTGTAACCTCATTATATCTTGGAAGTAACTAACTTTCTTTGATTTTATAGGCTCATAGAGAGAAAAGACTTGCCTTGTCTCCGATGAAACTTTGGACTATGGACTTTTGAGTTAATGCTGAAATAAGACTTGGAGGACTGTTGAGAAGGGAGGATTTTATTTTGCAATGTGAGAAGGGAATGAGATTTGTGAGGGGCTAGGGTGGAATGATATGGCTTGGGTTTGTGTCCCTGCCCAAATCTCATCTCGAATTGTAATCCCCAATGTTGGAGAAGGGGCCTGGTGGGAGGTGGTTGGATAATGGGTGTGGGTTTCTCCCTTGCTGTTCTCATGATAGTGAGTGAGTTCTCACCATATCTGGTTGTTTAAAAGTATGTAGCACCTCCCCCTTAGTTTTCCCTTCCTCCTGCTCTGGCCATGTGAACACGTGCCTCCTTCCTCTTCACTTTCCACCATGATTGTAAGTTTCCTGAGGCCTCCCCAGTCATGCTTCCTATACAGCCTGTGGAAATGTGAGTCAATTAAACCTCTTTTCTTTATAAATTACCCAGTCTCAGGTAGTTCTTTACAGCAATGCAAAAAGAACTAATACAGATGTGTTTTGTATAGATAATTGTCCATTTAGCCATAAATTAATGAATTGTGAGAAACTATATTTGGACCCAATGAAACGGAATGAAACTCACTCGAGGTCAACTGCTCACGCCCTGAAGAGATCCCCAAAATAACTTGTTGATAAAGCAAAGCCACATTTATTTTTTACTGCCATAAATAAACTAGGACCTTGAAGGTTGATTATGTGTTTAAGAATAACAAGGTTAAAGGCAAATATAAATTGAAGTTTTGGTTCAGGTTTAATGTATCTGGTTATATTTTAGTGTGAATGCCTGATAATTTAGGTTTGGTGGACCCAGCAAGGGGAAAGTTTTGAAGCAAGCCTTGAGTAGTGAACAGTCTAACAATCACAACTGTGTGATCTATTGAGATATCCTGATGAGGGCAAGTTAAGGAAAGTTATTTACCACTTCCTCTTCCAGGCAAGACTCTCCTGGAATAATGCAACCAGTCAAATACAAAACTCATGTAAATATAGATCATATTCTCCACAAATGTGATGTGCAATATATGTGACTTTGGGTACCACCAGAGCTCCTAAAATTTGAATTCAGTAAATGGATCAATTTGGGGGTTGTGTTTTTGTGGTGGGGTGTGTATATTCCATGTAAAAGGTTATACATTTTTAAGACATGCATTTAAAGGAGAATATGTATGGCTATTCAGTAGCCTAAGGAGTATTCTGCAGACATTTGTGTTTGTCTCCAGAATCCATTCTGCTTTTCCCATCAGTGCCAGATCTCCATTTGTGAATCCACGTAGTTGTAGGACAGCTCTTTCCTCTCCTGAATCCTGTGGACAATGTAACAAAAACAAAGTGATTCACATAGTTTCTTGCCCTCACAGTGACAGGCTGTCATGCCTGTTGGTTCAGATAAGTGGCCTAAGTCTGTCTCATCAGACTGAATCTTGGAAGGATTGCTGAGAAAGCTGACCTGTGGGAAACCAGTTTAAGGACAAAGGAAACAATTCAGAGAAAAGGGCAAAACAGAGAGAATCCCAGGGAAATGCAACTGCAGCTCTGATAACATGATAAACCTGTAGATTATACCACACTTCAAGGCTGCTCGACCTCTAGACTGTCCAATTTAGTGAATTAACAGCTCCACATTACTTTAAGACCGGTTGAGTCAGATTTTCTTTTACTTGCATCTTGAGTGTTCCCAAGCATATTGTTCTTCTCTTGCCACTGTAACAAATTACCACAAATTTCGTGGTTAAAAAAATTATTTTCATACAGTTCTGAAGGTCAGAAATACAAAATAAGCCTTAAATAAAAATCCAGGATGCCTAGTGCCTACTGGAGACTCCAGGGGAGAATTCATTTCTTGCCTCTTCCAGTATTAAGAGGCTGTTGGCACTCCTTGGTTCATGACTCCATCAATCCAATCTCTGCTTCTATCATCACATAACCTTCTTCTCTCTTTTTTAAATCTCCCTTACTCCCTCTCATGAAGACCCTTGTGATTACATTGGACCCAGCTCAATAATCCAAAATAATTTCCTCATATCTATCAGATCTGCAAGAACCTTTCGCCATATAAGATATTCACAGGTTCTGGGGATTATACTAGGCATCTTCAAAAGTTCATTAAGTTATTAAACAACTATGCTGGATTGCATTTTTTATGCTAAAGTAAACTCACACCAACCTGTTATAACACGTTTAAACATGGTCTAGTTGAGGCACTAAGAAGAATAAGACATCAGTTTGAAAAGGGCCCTGTTTGGAGTAATAGTTTGCTAAAATTTAAGCAAGAGCAAAATCAAACTTATGATGAAACTTTGGTGGAAGAATGGTGAAACCATTGATAATTTTTGAAAAACTTATGGAGAAAATGTTCCAAAGAAATCAGTAGTTCACAAATGGATAATTCATTTTAAGAAGGAATGAGACAATATTGAAGATGAAGCTTGCAGTGGCAGATCATCCACATCAATTTGCAAGGAAAAAAATCATCTTGTTGATGCCCTAATCGAAGAGGACTGATGATCAACAGAAGAAATAGCAAATACCATAGCTATCTCAATTGGTTCAACTCACAGAGTTCTGACTAAAACATTAAAGCTGAGCAAACTTTCCACTCAATGGGTGCTAAAATATTGCACCCAGCTCAGCTGCAGACAAAAATAGAGCTTTCAATGAAAGTTTAAACAATGGGATCAAGATCCTGAAGAATTTCTTTGAAGAACTGTAACAGGAAATAAAACACAGCTTTACCTGTACAATCCTGACGACAAAGCATAATCACAGCAGTGGCTACCAAGAGATGAAGTGGGCCAGTCAAAGCAAAAGTGGACTGGTCAAGAGCCAAGGTCATGATACAAGTTTTTTTAGAAGCTCAATGTATTTTGCCTGTTGACTTTCTGGAGGTGTGAAGAATGATAACATCTCCTTATTATGAGAGTGTTTTGAGAAAGTTAGCCAAAACTTTAGCAGAAAAATGCCTGGAAATGCTTCACTCTATAGTTCTTCTCCATCATGACAATACTCCTCCTCTCAGCAAACAAGGCCATTTTTTATTGAAAATTTGATGACAAATCATTAGGCATCCACCTTACAGTTCTGATTTGCCTTCTTCTGAATTATTTTTGTTTCCTAATCCTAAAAACTCCTTAAAGGGGCCAAGTGTGGAGGCTCATGTCTATAATCCCAGCACTTTGGAAGGCCAAGGCAGGAGGATCATTTGAATCCAGGAATTTGAGACAAACCTGGGCAACAAAGTGAGACCTTGTCTCTACAAAAAAACATTAAATTAGTTGGGTGTGGTGGTGCACACCTTTAGTTCCAGCTAGTCAGGAGGCTGAGGCAGGAGAGTTGCTTGCGCCCAGGAGGTCAACGCTGCAGTGAGCAGTAATCATGCCACTGCCCTCCAGCTTGAGTGACAGAGTGAAACCATGTGTCAAAAAAAAAAAAAAAAACGAAATCCTGAAAGGGCACCCATTCTTCCTCAGTTAATAATGTAAATACTGTAAAAAAGACTGCAGTCATATGGTTAAATTCCCAGGACTGCCAGTTCTTTAAGAATAGATCAAATGGCCAGTATCATAATTTACGAAAGTGTCTTGAACTTCATGAAACTTATGTTTAAAAAATGCTTAATTTTTAAAAATTTTCATCTTTTTTTGGTTAAAAAGAAAAAGCCTATTTATGAGAATGATTTTGTCTTTTAATTTCATTTTTTCCATGAACTTTTTGAAGTCCCCTCATACATGGACATCTATGGGAAGACAGTATTCAGGCTGACACACCAAGTGACAATTTTTGTAAAGAAGAAAATAAAGAAAGAAAAAAGGAGGACATGCTCCAAACTGTTAATGTCACTTAGTGATGAGCTAATAGATGAATTTCATTTTTAAATTTTACTCCATTATGCTTTTTCCAGCTTTACCAACACATAACACACACACAAGACTTTTTTATAAGAAAAAATAATGAATTTTAATATCTATAACAAATATTTAAAAATTGAAGTGAATTCTTAACAAAACTCCACAATCTACAAAGGGAAATTAAATATTATATCACTAAAACTTGTAGAAAGGGAAATTTTGGCCCAAGGTGGTGGACAATCAGGTATCTAAATATTAATATATGGCCTGGTGGTTTACTAGGAATTACTAAAATTCCCTGGAAATACCTTCCTCACTCACATTTCCCTATTCTGCTATTTTCAACTGAATTTCCTTTAATATAAGACACTTAATATTAGAAAACAAATTTAGCATAAAATTGCTCCTGGTGGAGTAAAACTCTTTATACAAATGCCTACTAAGCACATCATTAAAAAGCAAATTTGGGGAGTGAAAGGGTTTCTGAGAGATGGGATATATGTGGAATGGGGTATAAAAAGGAAGAGCAAAGATGCTGGAAGCTGTTACTCCAATTACCTTTTCTTCAATGACAAAATCCTCCAAACTCTCAGTTAAGGTCTTCCAGAATGTGGACCTAAAATCTACTTTCTCCTCTCACCTCTGATTCCCATGAGTGCTGGCCAATCCTAAAATATAGTAAACTGGGCTCTGGAGCAGGCCTTGCAGTACAAAGTTGATTATGTTACCAAAGATTGATTCAGGAGAAACTGAACCACTTTCAGTGAATGCTGGAAACCATTATTTATCTTTCTTTATCACATTAGCAGTCTATGGAAGAGGGAAAACAGAGAAGCAGCACTGATGGCTTCACCCACCATGCCAGAATATCAATAGGCAACTCTGTCTGCTGACTTTCTTTGTTTTTTGCTCATTCTTAGTATTTCCTGTGTCTCTCCTTTGGTCACGTTATTGTATTCCCTGGAATGTCTCCTACTCTCATTTATCCTAATCAGGCCAGTGTTATTAGGAGAACTGAACAATAACATGTTCAAAGCCCTAATCAAATGCCACCTCCCTCAAAATCTTTCTTGATCCTTCAACTGGAAATAATCTCCCTTGTGAGTAATCGCCAGAACCCCTTATCTTCATTTTCCTTTAGGTAATTGTAACTACCTCATCCATTGTTACTTTCACTATGACTACTATTAATATTACTACTTCTACTACTATTGCTAATGACAATGATATCAACATTTATTAGGTCTTATTATGTGGCAGGCATTTTCTGTGCTTTGCATTTATTAACTCAATCCTATAAGGCAGCCACTGCCTTCACATAGAAACTAAACTTGCGGAAACTAAGCTTATTTTTTATGGAAACTAAATTTGTTTTTTCTATGGAAACTAAACTTGTTCTTTATATGGAGGGGGTAAGTGACATGCCAGAGTCTTAAATGGGAGTGTTGGGATCAAACCCAAGCAATTTGTTCCTGAGGTCTGCATTCCTAATGAGTGTACAATACAGCCTATCTTTTCATTATGTTACATTGATTAATAAGGCACATGTCTTTTTTCTATAACCTTTTTGAATTAAGAGTCATGTCTAGATCATTCTGTTTTGACCTACAGTGCCCAGAATAAACATAAGAAATAAACCTTTCCTGAATGAACAAATCAGCTTTTCCTCCAGTATTCTTGATATTTATTATGTGTTGTACCTCAGGCAAATATTGGCATATGAAGTACAGTTTTAGTAGACCGCCCTGTGTCTTATGATAGGGTGATGCAGCTGGGTGGTGTCCCTAGTTCCTTAGGAATCTATGTCAGTTTTCCAATACAGTGGTGTTTAAATTTACTTACTGCTTCTGAAACGACCCAAATGTACACACACACACACACACACACACACACACACACACACACATACACAGAGTGTATTTTTCTTTATTTTCTCTGACCTTATCTTGCTTTCAAACCCCCATTACCATTGACAGGAGGGAAAAAAACAAAACAGGCTTGTCAATAAGTAATTCAGTCTTTTCTAGTTTAAATAGCCTCTTTCTGGATAATTCATGTCTTTTGAATTAGTGCCATGGGCTTCAGATTTGATGCCCTTTGCCACCCTCCTCTCAAGTTTTCCTTCCCTTTTGCCAGGGTGATTTAAGATCCCAGGTGGTGTAACTGGTGTAGAGTAGAAAGTGTGTATCCAGACCTCGGAGGGCCTCCGTTCCTCTGCACCGCCTCCTGAGGCATCCAGAGGTGTGCCTCACATTCTGCTCTATGCTGAGGCGAAGACCGGATGCCCCGATGGCTGCCTCAGCCCTCCCCGGCTCTTACTCATGATGCTCTGAGGTTTGCCCGTGACTCCAGTTTGTGTGGTCTAACAGGCAGGTCCACATACCAGGGTTGCTTTGTCTCTTGTCCCAGCACTACTTCAAGCCTGTGAACTAGAGCATCTCCTGCGGCCATTTTGACCCCAGCACCCAAAAGTCACTCAAAGTAATTTGCGATGCTCTGCCATCTTGTGGTTACTCTAAGAAATCTTCATCTTTTTCAGGCCCCCCCTGGGAAACCCAGAAGCCTCCAATTGCCTTGGATTTCCCCGACATGATCTCAGTGCTTCAGATGCCTCCCTAGCACCACCCACCACCGCCGCCGCCCCAGCACTACCAAGGACAAAGCAAGGACACCCAGATTAGATTGCTTTGCTTTCCTCTTCCTTTCCGTGGTTTTTTAGCCTCAGCATCGGAAGGACTTTCTATTCCTTCCTGCCTGATGGGACCTTACAACTGTCTTTCAATTTACAAATGTCTTATAGTAAAACACTATGATATGAGTCATATATAGGTGTCTTGATTATATAAAAGGAACATATTATACTCCAAAAAAAACTTTCCTTTCTGTAAAAGTTATGATATCCAAGGCAATTGTTTTTCTGAGTGCTCAAAAAATGTCTAATTTGATAGTCAAAGCTGAGCAGTGACTTCTATATGTTAGGTTCTGTCTACTGTCACCCTGAAACAATTGAAGCCTACTCAATGGATACAGAGACCCAGGACAGTATAATTTATATAACTTATAACAATTAATAATTAATATACTAAGGTTAATATAACTTATGGGGAATAAAATAGATGATTTGTTTTGAAAATATTCATGTTATGGAGACACAAATCAATGTCACATTATGTGGCTGGGTGCGGTGGCTCACGACTGTAATTCCAGCACTTTGGGAGGCCAAGGCAGAAAGATCACTTGAGGTCAGGAGTTCGAGACCAGCCTGGCCAACATGGTGAAACCCGGTCTCTACTAAAAATATGAAAATTAGCCAGGCGTGGTGGCAGGCACCTGTAATCCCAGGTTTGGGAGACTGAGGCAGGAGAATCACTTGAACCTGGGAGGTGGAGGTTGCAGTGAGCGGAGATCAGCCCACTGCATTCCAGCCTGGGCGACAGAGCAAGACTCTATCTCAAAAAAAAAAAAAAAAAAAGTCACACTATATGATCAGGAAATGTAAATTCTTCCTGCCAGTTGTGATAACCAAAAATGTTTCCAGACATTGTCAAAATAGCCCAGTTGAGAACCACTGCTTTAGGTCTGAGGATAAATGTCACATCCTCAAGGGTGCTTTCTGATATCCCCACCATCACTCACACCCCTGTGCTGTCCTGTCATAGCATGCATCCAAAATCATAATAAAAATTATCTGGGGCCGGGCACGGTGGCTCATGCCTGTAATCCCAGCACTTTGGGAAGCTGAGGTAGGCGGATCATGAGGTCAGGAGATCGAGACCATCCTGACTAACACGGTGAAACCCCGTCTCTACTAAAAATACAAAAAATTAGCTGGACTACGCACCTGTATTCCCAGCTACTCAGAAGGCTGAGGCAGGAGAATCGTTTGAACCTGGGAGGTGAGGTTGCAGCGAGCCGAGATCACACCATTGCATTCCAGCCTGGGTGACAGACAGAGTGAGACTCCGTCTCAAAAAAAAAAAAATTATTTGGGGAGATTGTTTGTTTACTTTTGATCTTTTCCACTAGATTGTAAACTTATTGAAGGCAGAAACTATATCTGGGTTTTCCTTTCTTTTCTTTTTTGAATCACTATTTTTTAGATTCTCTCAATAAAAGTAATTATGCTTTAATATTTGTGAGCAAATAAATATTTGTTAGATAAATAAAAGAGAGTTCACTAAAGAAAAAGATATAAAAATATATCTAGCAGTTACAAATCTGAACTTGCCATCTCCTATTTTGAGAATAACACTTAATTGTTAAGGGGCAGAGATGAAAACAAAAGGAAAGAAAAAGGGAGGGTGAAAGGAAGGAAAAGAGGAAAGGACCAAAAGCAAGCACCCCAGTGAAGTGTGGGGTTTTTCTCACAGGCCCAGGGACTCTGCGGTGCAGAATAAACAGCATTATGGAGGAGGGAACCATAGCAGTCCTGCATCTAGGCATGAATATGGCTGCATACTGAAACAGATGTGATTGAGAATCCATCTTTCCTAAGGTTGGAACTCTGTTGAATCAAATGTGAGACTTTCCCCAGGCTCCTCCTGCCTTCCTTTTTCCTGATACAGTTACTTTCTGGGAAGTCTTGAAATGTCCGTTAGCATTTCCAACTTTCCTCTAGCTTCTCCCTAAATGTAAAAAATGATTAAGCAATGGCTGACATCATCATACTGTCCTGGAAAATTTGTATTATTGTCTAGAGGTGTATGCAGAATCGCTCTGGATGGTTCAGAATAGCAAGAGATGTTGCAGAATGTGCCCAAAAGGTACAATAGCATCTGCAGCAGCATGTAACAGTTTCTAGTCAACAAAGGATGCTGAACTCTTGGGGTTTTTTTTGTTGTTGTTGTTGTTGTTGTTTTAAAGTCATTTTAAAATGACAAGTGTAATGCTTAATGCAGAGAACTTTGGACATATACGCAATAGAAATAAAGCAGAATAAAACCACCTATTAAACAAATCCAGCGATAACTACTCATTTTTGTGGGTGTGAGCTGCACTTTTATTATGTAGTTTTATTACAGTTGTCTAAACATTGCTTGGAAACCCTTTTTCACTTGCTCTCAGATTTTTGCTCTTATTCATATCAAATTTGAAACGTTTATCTATAATTATTTGTTGTTATTTAATTATACAATGATGCCTAATGACTAAGTCCCTGGCAGATCAGGGCTGATAAAAAATGCAAACACTCTCTATATGGCAGCTTAAAATAGTCTAAAGAGTAATTATGACGTTTTAATAATGTTTATTCTCAAATACAGTGGTATTGAATTAAACATTTAAAAAGATTCAGAAACAAACAAGAAATCTCAAAGAGCTTTCCTCAGAAGCTGATTTCAGTTCTGCTAACTCAGGCAAAAGATGGTAATTTCTTCAATCACTTTAAATTCTGCAGTCATGGATTAGAAAATTTCCCACAAATATACTCTCATAGCTAATATTTCCTAACTCTCTCACCCCCACCTCAGCAGCTGCACACAATTACCACATAAAATTACATTCTTCTTTCATTTACCTAAGACACTGTACATTGTTAATAAAATTGTTGTAATAGAAAAACTGAAGCATCCCTAAGTAGTCACCTATAATAACTTTCTGATTTACTAACTGGAGACCTTCTGTAGTTAATTAACCTGGAATAGCTGCCAAACATTTTCTTTGATTGTGATTAATATAGGATCAACTCAACTTGATCTCTATTAGGAAGCACTTAGGCTCCCAACAGAACCTGTTAGGAGTTTGCATCAACAAATAATTCCTCCTTGAGCTTACTCCAAATAATTTGACATTAGGACATTACTTAATCTTTAAGGACTAAAATGATCTGTTAACTTGGTTTTCACAATTTAATGTTTTAAAAAATATGTGTAGCTGTTGTCTTTTTTAAATACACTCTTTTCATCATATTTGAGGTTTCTGTAACCAAAGATTTATTTGGTTACAATTTTCTCTTTCCCGTTTTCTGTATTTCAAAATGAACAGGTACTTTGTATCCTATGTAGTTTGTAGCATGAAATTCCACATATGAGTAATTATTTCCCTCCTGCAGGTATTAAAAAGAAATGTTAATAATAATTAAAAGATTACTGGCTTCATTTCCATAAGGCATTCACTCTAAGAAGTTAATTACAAAAGTGAACTCATCATGCATGTGCAATTAAGTCCTATTTATAAGAAACTGAGCACAGCAAAAATTAGGTATGATAAGATCTTTGTAAAGCAACGCTTTATGTACTTATTCTTTTACAAGTGCATTTACCCAAACCATCTTATGCAAATTTTGTTCTCAGCCATTAGATTGCTGACTTTTCTTTTTGGCCACTAGAGGTCTGCCATTCCTTACTTGAAAACATGCTGGCGTTTGAGAGTTAGTATACTAAGTTCTGGAGCCTGCCTGAATATATCCATCATCTATCTTCTATTCTTTCATGCACTAATTCATTAATTCACTCAGCATTTATTCATCAGTGCTGTGTGCCAGTCATGGTGCTACTTACGAAGGACGAGGGGATTGTCAGTTTCTTGCATCTGCCCTGTCTTACTACGTTTTGTGCTGCAACAACAGAATACCTAACACTGGGTGATTTATAAAGAAAAGAAATTTATTTCTTACAGGAAGCTGGAATGCCCAACATCGAGGGGCTTGCATCTGGTGATGGCCTCTTGCTATGAGGAGGTAGGGGAGGACAAACTCATCCTTTTATCAGGAACCCACTCCCGTGATAACCCACTACAACGGTAACGGCATTAATACATTCACGAGGGCAGAGCCCTTGTGACCTATTCATCTCTTAAAAGTCCCAGCTCTCAACACTGAGAGGCACTGGGGATTAAGTTTCCAATACATGAACTTTGGGGGACACATTCATACCACGGCATGCATCTTTCTCTGTATTTCCTTGTATATAAGGCTCTCTACTTCTTCTTACCTGCCCAGGCCCTTGTTCTATCAGGTATCTCTGAACCTCTCTGTATATCTTCATTTTTTGCTTCTCTTATTTGTCTTCCCCACTTGCTCATTAAGCCTTCCATCCTAAAATCTTTCTTCCCTCTGATCTTCCTCTGGCTACTACTCTAACTCTTGCCACTGCTTCACAGATCATTCTTAACAGGATTATCAATGTTTCCACTCTCACCTCCCATTGCTCATCTCACTGCCATTGGACTCCATGGAAGCTGCCCTAGTAAAACAATTGCCTGCTTGACGCCTTCTTTCTTTCTCCCCACACTGAATTGCTTACTGAGTCCTGAGGACCTACCTCCTTAACAGTTCCAGCATTTGAGCATTTTCCTCCCTGCCTCACCTTCATCCAGGCCCTAATCATTTCTCATTAAATTACACCCATTATTCCCAACTGGCCTCAGTGGCAACAGCATATTCTCTACCCTCTGCCACAGTGATCTTACTACAGCATAAATCTAAACACATCTTAACCCGCCTGAGACACTTTAGTCACTCTGAGCCTTCAGGGAAAGCTCAGATCTCCCCTAAAGGACAAGAGCAGCCAGAGTCACAGGCCACTGCTGATCTCTCCCTTCCCCTAGACCTTCAGCCACACCAAGCCTCCCACTTGTCCCTGCTCCCTTGATTACTGTGGATTTGTGCGTGTAATCTTTTCTTCTGTGTGGGATTTCATCCTTTAGAGCAGCAGTCTCCAACTTTTTGGCACCAGGGACTGGTTTCTTGGAAGACAGTTTTTTTCACAGACAGAGGTGGGGGTACGATGGTGTGGATTGGGGATAAAACTGTTCCACCTCAGATCATCAGGCATTAGATTCTCATAAGGAGCATGCAACCTAGATCCCTGGCATGTGCAGTTCATAATAGGGTTCATGCTTCTATGAGAATCTAATGCAGCTGCTGATCTGACAGGAGGCGGAGCTGAGGCGGTAACGCTCACTGGCCCGCCGCTCACCACCTGCTGTGCCACCTGGTTTCCAATAGGCCGGGGTCCATGGCACAGGATTGGGGACCCCTGCTCCAGAGTCCTTTCCTAAAGGGTCCATGAATAATAAATACTTAATCCTCGTATGTCAAGAAGTGGCTTTACTTTATTCTCCCTTTTGAATAATAGCTTCAATGTAATAGAATGCTAGCCTGGAAGTTGTTTTTCCACTCTCCTTTGAAGATAAGAGTCAAATGTTTTCTAGCAGATATCGTTGCTTGTGAGAATTGTGTTGTTATTCCTTGTAGATAACCTCTTTCCTCTGTACTTGGTTTTTCAATTTTCACTTTTTTTAATTGCTCTGAAGTTTCATTCTTATGTATGCATGTAATTTGTATTTAGTTTTGCTGATTAGAAAGCATTGTGATTTTTAAGTCTGAGGAACTCTAGTCATTTTATTCTAGAAAAATCTGAGCTATCTATCACCTTTCCTCAATTTTTTCTCTTTTCTCCTCCTTTTACTCTAATGCTATCTTACCCATCCCTTACTCTCTCATTCCATGTTTTCATCTCTTCATCACTCACTCTGATGCATTCTGAGTAAGCATCTCAACTCTATCTTCCAATGTACTTGCATTTTCCTTCCCTGTTTCTGTTTTATTGCTTAAACTCACCTCTCCATTAAGACTTCTTGAAGCCTAAACCTGAATTAAGGTATTTTTCTTCTGGGTCAACATAGTTCCATGTACAGGCTAAGACACAGTACATGTTATATTGTATTTTAATTATCTGCTTATTTAATTACCTGCTGTATCTCTCCTATTTTAAACTTTCTGTTTTCTGAGGGCAGGATTATCTTATCTTTATATCCTCTGCACTTAATCTTGTCCCTGGAACATACCGGTAGTCTGTAAACAATGAAGGAATAAAGTTTCTCACCTTCAGCCTCAATTTGCACTTTGCACATTATTTCTCGTGGGTTTTTGTTTGTTTGTTTGTTTTTTGTTTTTTTTAAGATGAAATCTCACTTTGTCTCCCAGGCTGGAGTGCAGTGGTGTGATCTCGGCTCACTGCAACCTCCGCCTCCTGAGTTCAAGCAATTCTCCTGTCTCAGCCTCCCAAGTAGCTGGGATTACAGGCGTGTGCCATCACGCCCGGCTAATTTTTGTATTTTTTAGTAAAGACTGGGTGTCACCATGTTGGCTAGGCTGGTCTCGAACTCCTGACTTCAGGTGATCTGCCCACCTTCGCCTCCCAAAGTGCTGGGATTACAGGCATGAGCCACTGTGCCCGGGCTGCTGGTGCTATTAATACGCTATTTTCACACTACATTTACTTACTCACACTTCTTCCCCAGTAGATTCTGTGAAGGCAAGGACTATATTTATTTTGTGCACTATTGTTATCCCCGGTTCTTAGTACATAAGAAATACCCAAATAACACCTGTGCTTCCCTGATGATGTGCCTCTCATTACCTTGAGCAAAACCCAAAGAGCAGCCCATGATTTGAAGATATTTGAAATATTAGTACTGGAGAGTCACTGAATCTTCCCCTAACTCTTCCCTGACCTCCCTGGGTTAGGTCTCAGTGTTATATTTTCAGCAGTTCTTTCCATACCAACCATGTGGACTGACTTTTCATCTCTCTGGATTTGCCAACAGCAAATTAACATTCTAAATATCTGAGATATACTAATTTTAACCAAAAGGAACAAATTTCAAAAGAGGAAAAATATAGATATTATTAGGGGACATCACTTCACCTCCATGTCTAATGTTTTCTTCTATGTGATGGGATATTTATTGGAGTAACACCACTGACCTCTCCCCATGCCCTCATCACACACTCCTCTATCCCACCCCAATTGCTCCACCTCCCCACCTCCAAGAAGGAAAACAATGAGTGGTGAATATATGCAGGTGAAAAATGCATGGACAGCACAGGTTCTTTCTCTTTCCTATTCCTGGGAGTGGAAATTCTGCTCTGCCTATTCTGCTTTTGTTGGAAGAGATCTGTCATGGGTCAGTGCTGTTCTGTAGACACATGTATCTACTTGGGGCGGGGCGGGGGACGGTGGTTCAGTATTAGGTAACTGACTTGCCTATAGAAATAAATATGTCTTTCTACTAGTCCTTTCAATACAAGGTGATACTAATATTTTGTCCTCTGCCTGCTGAAACTTAGATTTGTCTATCAATTGGTTTAAATCTTGGCCAGGCAGGAAGGAGCTATTTATTGGTGCCTTCTCAAAGACATTGGCACATTTCAGCAGAAGGTAGTAGTTCATGTTATGGTGACCCCACACACTCTTTTATGTCACAGCCATAAAACAGCAATGGATTCTCTCTCTCTTTTTTTTTTTTTATTTTTTTTGTTGAGGGAAAGAGTCTTCCTCTGTTGCCCAGGCTGGAGTCCAATGGTGTGATCATGGCTCACTGCAGCCTCAACCTCCCAGGCTCAAGTGATCCTCCCACCTCTAGAATAGCCTCCAGAGTAGCTGGGACTACAGGCATGCACCACAATGCCTGGCTCTTTCTTTTTTTGTAAAGACGGGGGGTCTCACTATGTTGCCCAGGCTGGTCTTGAACTCCTGGACTCAAGTAATCTGTGTGCCTTGGCCTACCAAAGTGCTGGGATTACAGGCATGAACTACTAACCCTGGCTTAATTCACTTATTAAACAAACATCTATTGGGCATCTATAATGTGCTAGACCCTGGGGGTATGTCTTTGGACAAAATGGTCAAAATCTCTGTCATCATGAAGCTCACAATCTAGTAGAGGTGGAAGGAGAAGATAGGAAAAAAAAATAAGTAAGTGCTACAGGGAGAAAAAAAAAAGAGTTGGTTAAAGCAATTGGGAGTGCCCAGTGGGGAAGTAGGATGAGATAGAGAGGTAAAGGCAGCCTCAATGGGAATATGACATTTGAGCATTTGAGCAAAGAATTGAAAGAAATGTTAGAGTAGGCCATGCAGACATCTGGAGGAAGAAACTTCCAGACAAGGAAACAGCTCCGAGGCAGGAAGAATGAGGAGGCCAGTGGGCTGGTGAAGGGGAATGGAGGGCAAGAGAGGGGCAGTTTCTGGGATAACAAGTCAAAGAGGTGATGGGGAGAGGAAAGCAGGCCATGTAGAGCAGTGAGGCTGCAGTAACAGTTCTAGCTGCCATTCAGAGTGAGTGATAAGGGCTCAAGTGTTTACACAGAGGAGCAATGATATCTCATTTATGTTTTCAAAGGATTATTCTTTCTGCTGTGTTGGCAATGAACGTAGAGAGAGTGAGTTTAGAAGCAGGAAAACCAGTTAGAAGACTATGGCAACAATCCAAGTGAGAGGTGACGGTGTCTTGGAAGATTGTGACAAAAATGGTAAAAAGTTGTCAAATTCTGGATACACTTTGCAGGTCAAGTCAACAAAAATTCCTGATGAGTTGGCTGTTGGATATAACAGCTGTGCTACGAATAATTTCCACGGTAATTGCCTCTTAGGAAATACTGAAGAAGCCTAGTAAAGTCCATCAGTGACTGGTTCTGTGGGGGGCCATATTTCAATAACTAAAAATAGATATTTTACAATTTAAGCCACTATCACTGTGACAAGGAGGCAAAGTCTGGTCCAGATAGATAACTCACTTTGACATATTACTCGATGGGAAAATTAAATTAAAATCCTTGCTCTCTAGGTATCAATGAACACTTTTTAGAACACATCATGTGTTTGAATATATAAAACATTTAATAAGAAAATATGTTGTTAAATCAATATCCAGCTTCATATCCACAATAACTGCTAAAAGAATACCTTTTATGTACCACATTTAGAGTTTACCAAAGGGAGACAATGCCCCTGACGTTTTGTGAAATTCTGTGCTGATATATCTTGACACATTGTTTAGGAGTGCTGGAAAAAGTCATCATTCCTCTTCTTACTATAGCTCTTAATATAAAAGGTCAAATGAGGATCCATCCTCTAAATAGGAACGTATTAAAGAATTGTTTCTTTAATTTACAGGCCATTTAAGTCACACTTGATGAACTCAACTGTGAATGATGATTCTGAAAAGATTACAAAATAAAATTTTACAGACGTTTCTTAAAAGATTACCAACTTGCTCATACTCTACTATCTAACATAAGGTCTTAAAACTGCCAGTTTACCAAGATAAGTCATAAAATGTTTGGTTAATCATCCATCTATATATATATTTTTTCTTTTCTTTTTTCTTTTTTGTAGGCAGTGTCTCACTGTGTTGCCCAGGCTGGAGTGCAGTGATGCCATCTCAGCTCACTGCAACCTCGGCCTCCCAGGTTCAAGAGATCCTCCTGCCTCAGCCCCTCAAGTAACTGAGACTACAAGTATGTGCCACCACCCCCAGCTAATTGTTGTATTTTTGTAGAGATGGAGTTTCACAATGTTGCCTAGGCAGGTCTCAAACTCCTGGGCTCAAGAGATCTGACCACCTTGGCCTCCCAAAGTGTTGGGATTACAAGTATGAACCACCATGCCTGGCCCATCTATGTTTTTCTTCATTATTATTCAAATGGAACAAGGTAAGTCAAAAAGTAACATTGCCCTTATAGTAGTGTCAGAAACATTTGTTGGGTATAGAAGAATAATGCTACTTTTTATTTGCTTTTTTCATCACATTATCAACATTATAACATGGAGGAAAGTAATCTATACCCACAAATGTGTATGAATAACATAATCTTAGCTAACAAATTTTCTCTTCTCCTACTACAGTTTCCCTCCATGTCAATTCCACACATTATTTCCTTTTTCCTGCTACCATCTTGTGTTTGAAGAAACATCCAAGTATCAAGGCATGAATGACCTTCACTCCTACCTCCAGATAACAAAGTGGATGCCAGCATCTCCCTAGATGAACAGGAAGAATGTCAAGGACCTGCTTTTACAACGTAGAAATCTAGGAATTGTTTTCATTCAGAAATTCTATTGTTTTTTCCATTGCCATCTGTAACAAAACAAGGAAATGAGGTTTTAAAAAATCAATCTTAAATGTAAACAGATCATTTGGGCTCCACTTGGCTCCACAGTGTTTTATGTTTACTTTACAGATGTAACCTTTCCAGGCATTGGCCAATTCCGGTGTGATAAATAAAATTATCTTTAAAATTGGAGTATGACGTCACCACAAACATGGTATGACAGAAACAAAGATAGAGCCAGTGCCCATTTGTCCAGAATGACACAAAATGGATAATTGAATAGTCTGATTAGGTAAGAATTATTGTACACAAATTACCAATTTTCTAAAAAATAGAGTAAAAATAGAATATATTTAAATGTAATAAGTACAAGTTAACCCATCTGGTTCACAACAGTACCTATGCCACACTACTAATTATAAATATCAATTACTGTAATTTAAGAGTGGGAAGTGATGCTAGATACTGGGTTATATCAGTGCTAGCTCTCTAATTTGACCTGAAAGTTGTTGATTTCAACAAATTCTTACCATATGATTACATCATTATTATTTGTCTCTTTTTCATAAAGGAAATGTACAAATGTACATTTTTATAAGTCCTGTAATTTGAGCTTTTAAAATATTTTATTTCAGAGAAAGGAAAGAAAATCACTATAATGATAATCCTCATAGGAATAATAGAGAAAACGGCACATGCTTTTTTCTAAATTACTTCTAATTACTAATCATATAGTACAAGTAAGAATCATGGTTTAAAATACTCAAAAATTCTCGTTGAAGTTGCAAAAATTATTCAAGCTGTGTACCCATGTCCTACACTTGCTTTTATATTGTAGCAAGCCTAAATCTTCTAATCAAAAGAATTGAATTTGGAGCATAATACATCTGAATGCAAAATATCCTGAAAATACTTTATTCTGCCTTGGGATACTGATCAGGAAGCAGCCTACGTTTTTCAAATCCAGAGATCAATCTCGTCTTTCTTTTGTGCATATGAAAGTTTCAAATTCTGTTTTCAGTATGGAATGATGTTTTGATATGAACCAAATGCTCTCGGATCATCTGAAATTTCACTAGTCCCCTAAGTAGCAAGAACATTCTCAGTTTCTTTCCTGTCCTTGAAGGAACTATAGCTGATATAGTTTGGATATTTGTCCCCTCCCAGTCTCATGTTTAAGTGTTACCCCCAACATTGGAGGTGGGACCTGGTGGGAGGTGTTTGGGTCATGTGGTGAATGTCTTGGTGCCCTCTCCATGGTAATGAGTAACCATGAGATCTGATTGTTACAAAGAGCTTGGCACCTCCTCCTCTCTTTCTTGCTTCCTCACTTGCCATCTGATATGCCTGCTTCCCCTTCACCTTTTGCCATGATTCTAAGTTTCCTGAGGCCTGCACTAGAACTGGATAATGGTGCCATGCCTTCTGTACAACCTGCGAAACTGTGAGCCAAATAAACCTCTTTTCTTTATAAATTACCCAGTCTCAGGCATTCCTTTATAGCAAGGCCAAATGAACTACACAATAGCTTTCCAGGAATGCAAGCATTTTATGTGGAGACTTGGCACAGACAAAGGAGTCCAGGTAATTATGTCAGGAAGGAAAATTCTGAGACATTTGGAGACCTGAAGCATCCCACTCACCAGGCATCACAGGTATGAACTTGGGGAAGATTTTGTGGGAGTCCACAGTGGACACTGTACCTCACCTTTCTGATCCCTTTACCAGCATTCTTCATCTTTGGATCGCCATTCTGCTAACAGCTAGAACCTATGACTTTCCAATGTACACCCTTAAAAACTGCAGTTATCTCACTTGGAAGTGCTTGGTAGCTTAGGCACCCCACTCGTTGATTACCATGGCTGCCTGGAGCCAATGACTGATTGGTATGAGGGTACAAAATCCTAGCTCTTTTGTCTCAAGATAAGACAAACTCTGAAATGTAATTTATGCTCCAGTGTTCCCCCACAGGATTAGGCTGAGCCTGAAGTCACACCTGAAATCACATCATTGCTTGGCTTTTTTCCTTTTCTATTCTCTCCTTCCACTCTCTTGCTTGTTTTTCCTGGGGTTGCTCCTGTATAAATCCTTGAGGCAGAATCTTTAACCAAGGCTATATCTCTGAGAGAGAGCTTGATCTATGACAGAGGCAAAGCTCAATATCCAAGAGCCGCAGCATCTCACTTTAGACCAATAGGATCCAAGAAAAAAGTAGACACAGAAATGGCAGATTTGAGACAGGTGACTTTTAGAATCAGGATCTAAGACTGGCAGGCAATGTTAGAGAAATCTAATGGCCACTATCAAACAGGATTGATATTCAGGAGAAGAACTCCATTTTCCTACGAACAGAATCCCAACATTAAAACAGAGCCCAAGAAGAGAATGGAATTGTGGCAAGTTACAAGAATCAAGATCTGAGAAGAGGAACCAATACAGTAGACTCATTATTAAAAAGCATGGCAAACTTAATTCCTTCATGTCTTTTTTTATTTATTCTGCCTGAATATCTACTTTGTTTGCATATCACCTACTACTGAACCTGAAAAATTGTTTGCTTTTGAAAACATAAACCCAATGCTTCCTCCTCTATAAGCCTTTTTAATATCCACAACACGGGCATAAACATTCTTTCCTCCCTGCCACCTCTACAATAGATACGTAACTCTGTTATTGCAATTATCACCCAATACTAATGTTAGCATCATTAGTATTTCGATGTTTCTCCCTTTCTAGATTGTGGCAGGGCAGCATCTGTCTTATTCATCATTTTCTCCATAGAACCTATCATGATGCCTAAAGCATCTATCATGGCATACCTCCTAGAACAACGTAGAACCGTGACTACCTAACTTGGGTAAAGCTCAGAGGCAGATTAGAGCTGCTCAAGTACATCTTGTCGAAGCTGGGCTGGGTAATAGATTCAAAGCTAGTAGTTGGAGAATAAGAGGTACACCTGAGTGGGTGAAATAAGGTGGCAACTATTGTGTGGCAAAAAACCAGACTGAGTTAAAGAACCATTTATTTCTAGGTTCCTGCCCTTCCTACCCCCAAACTGAGGAATTACAGAAGACTTGCTTTAATTGGCAACGGTTTATGCCTTTTCTCCAGACAGGTGATTTTAAGAGAAAATACGCACTTAATTGTCTGGAGAAGGGCACACCTGGTTCATCATTATTTTCTGCTTTATCAGTTCTCCCAATTGACAGTAGGGCTGATGATTCATTTTCTTTCATTTTATCCAGCTCAGTACATAGTTGCCATTTTGTTCTGCTACACAAGAAAGATCAACTAGAAGAACTGACTTGCAGTCTGTCGTCTGATCCTCCTAAGTTTCAAAATACTATCAGAATGATCTGTCTAAGATTTACACGACCTTCTCATTCCAATTATTAAAACATTTTAGTGGCCCTCTCCATCATTCATTAAAGTAATTCAACAAATATTCTTAGAGGACCTATAATTATGATAGGCACTGACAATAAATGAGTAAGCAAAATGAACATCATCCCTGTCTTCATGGAGATTACAGTTTAGTACAAGATCCAATCCAAATACACACGATTGTACACATAAAGTGCAAATTATCCTAAGCATTTAGAATAAAGTACAAGATGTGTGAGAGAGAATATCAAAGGACATACACCTTATTTTATTGGTCTTTGAGACACCAGTATCTGAAAAATTACCTGGATCAAAGCCAAAGCTTGTTATAGGTACACTGAACCAAACAGAATTCTTCCTGATTTTCTGCTACAGAACATTAAAACAAATGTCAGGAAAACTGTGCAGAGGACTATTTATCTGACTCAGTTCATTTTTTTTTTGGTTCATTTTTTTTTTTCAGTTCATTGAAGTTGGGAAGTTTTCAATACTGCTCATGTGGAGATGGATGGATAGATCTTCCATGCAAAAAGTTCCTGTGCTTTTACATGAGCCCAAAATTCCCACCGTAAAAATATATGTGGAAAATGGATAAAAGGTAGAATGGACATAAATGACAAGTGAAGATACACATACAATAATAAGATAAAAATGAAAGGGGAATATAAGGCAAGAAAAAAATACACAGAATTATAAAGAGGAGAAGAAAGTTGGAGTAGATATAAAGAGGAAAGTTTCTTCTCTTTATCTTCATACACATTAAAATCCTTACCTAGTAGCTGGCATTCTTTCATCTTCCTCTGCCAACAATGAATAACTAAATTGAATTTGATGTTATAAAATCATTAAACCAGACACGATTTTTATAGATACCATAACCATGTCTTAGCATTTTTAAAATAAAGGGCCAGGTAAACATCGTAGGTTCGTTGGGCCCTGGAGTCTCTGTTGGAACCATTCAAGTCTGCTGTGTATCGGGAAAGGTGCCATCAACCATACATAAACAAATGAGCATGGCTGTGTTCTAATAAAACTGTATTTTAAAAAACAAGCATCCAACCTGTGGGCTTTGGTTTGCCAAATCCTCTCTCAGAGTAAAATGTACTGTTGAATACACACATCCATCTATGCAAAGTGTCATGTGTATATTTGGTTTATATAATATGTCTTTCATAGGTATAAGATATATATTATTCTAGAGTTCACTATGCATTAAATTATTTATAAAATATGATGCACATTTTAACTATATTGTAATCATTCTCCAATTTTTCTGAGAAAGTAACTGATTCATATATATGTACACACCAGCTTCTTTTATGATCCTCAAATTTTGACAATCAATTATTTTTTATCCTTAGTTTTCATAATAATATGGCCTCAATGTAAATGTTATTTTGTAGAAAGAGATCCAGCCACCTAATCTTTCAAATGTATTGTTCCCACCATTGGATGCTGTGCCCAAGAGATAGGCCAGCATCAATCTTGTTTCTCATGGAAATGCATTGCTGAGTGTTTATTTACATCCTCTTTCCAGGAGACAATGTAGACATTTCCAGAAGACTTGCTTTAATTGGCAACGGTTTATGCCTTTTCTCTAGATAGGTGATTTTAAGAGAAAATATGCACTTAATTGTCTGGAGAAGGACACATCTGGTTCATCATTATTTTCTGCTTTGTCAGTTCTCTCAATTGACAGCAGGGTAGATGATTCATTTTCTTTCATTTTATCCAGCTCAGTACATAGTTGCCATGACTTACCTTGGCCCTTCTGCAGGTTTACATGGCAGAACCAAAGGCCAAGCAAAGATACCTTCATGGCGGTAAAAGTGATTGGATAGTCACAGAATGAAAGCCAAAATTGTGCACCACGGAAAGGAGAAAACGAGTTCTGTTTTCTCGTTTATGGAAACAAGCACAGAAAAAAATTAATTTATTCTAAAATTGAGGTTTATGTTACATGGTCATTAAGTCTGAGCTCACAGAAATGAAGTTGACAGCTAAATTATGGGTAAAAGTCACTGTTAAGTGCTGATCTTATGGCCTTTACTCACCAATCTATGTATGGAGCTATTTCTGTGTATGATGTGTTAATCTGATCCTGTCAGCACTACCCATGTGGAACTCCAGATGAAGCCTGAGAAATCAATGGAGGAATTGTACACAGACAGGATTCAGGAAGGTAAGAGAAAGCAGGGCAGGGTTTAGGGCCCCTGGAAAGACAGCAGGCTTGAATTGGGCCTTTGATACTACATCAATTAAGCCTGACTAGCATGACAACCAACAACATTCTTGTCCTGTATTTGTAGATTTAAGCTATGTATTCTCTAACCACAAAGTGAATGAGCCCAGGCAGCCTTTTCTTCAACCATGGCAAATAACTGGTTGATCAAGTTTTTAAAAAAAGAAAATACAAACAAACGAAAGAAAATAGCATGGCTTTGCAATCTCTAAATCCAGCAATCGGACTAAATGCATTACCATTATTTTAGTTTTAAAGTCTCTTTCTGTTTGCATTAACAGAAATCAGATTTAACAAATAGAAACACAGCACACCCAACTAAATTTGAGTTTCAACTAAACAACATGTAATGTTGCAGAAATATGTCCCTTGCAATATTTGGGACATAGCTATGTTAAGAAATTATATCTTGATCTGAAATTAAGATTTAACTAGGCATCCTGCATTTTAGCTGGTAACTCTAATTCTTAGTAAGGCATGGAAGATGGAAAAGAGTAACATTTTTATAGAAACATTCATTATTGAATAGGTAAATTGTCACTGAAATCTTCTATGCTATGGCTTATCAGAGATAGAATGAGATCAGTTCATTAATTTTTGGTTTAATTTTTTCTTTTTTTAAGACAGAGTCTCACTCTGTGGCTCAGGCTGGAGTGTAGTGGTATAATTATGGCTCAAGCCATCCTCCCACCTAAGCCTTCCAAGCAGCTGGCACCACAGGCATGCGCCATTATGCTCAGCTAATTTTTAATTTTTTTTTGTAGAGATGAGGTCTCACTATGTTGCCCAACCTGGTCTCAAACTCCTGGACTCAAGCAATCCTCCCACCTCAGTCCCTCAAAGCGCTGGGATTACACGTGCGAGCCACCACGCCCGTCCCCTCACTGTTTCTTATATAGATACACATACTAATATGAAATAATTAGAGAAGGCCAGACTTAAACAGTAAAATATTCTTAAACAAATGATACCATTTCAGGAAAGGGATCTTATAGGACCTAGTTCAATGACCAGGCACTCAAAAATATTTATCAAAAGAATCATATGAGATAAATTGTCCATTATTATGCAGCTGGCATAGTTGTTAACTAATTCCAATTGAGGGTGATAGCATTGTCAGTCTTTCCCTTGAAAGAAATGGAGAATTATTTAAAGCCCCTTCAGGGTTGGGCAGCAACATAGAATGTAAGGTACAATAAAAGGTGATTAGACAAAGAGTAAAAAAAAACTCTATTCTTGAGTTAACACAAGCTAATGATAATACAACAATAATACCTAATATCTTATTGAATGCTTGCCACTGCCCATACATTTGAGTTGCATATTTTGCCTAGCATTTTATACGCATCATCTCTTTTTGTTTTTTAATCTTAAAAGTATTCCTATGAGAAAGATATTCCTACTCTCTCCATTTTATACATAAAGAAACCAGGGCTTAAGAAAATTCACACAGAAGCAGGGCAGATACTTTAATCTACCTTTCACTACAACTGTAAAAGTCCACACTCTTAGGTGGTATGTACTATCAATCCACACAAGGAAAATACCAATTTAATGTATATTTTAAAAATAGGAAAGAAATTAGAATAAAATAATAAGTTACCTAAGTCTTAGAAATCAGAAGACATGTACAAGTATAGGAAATACAAACAAGCCGAATGAAGAATCTACAGTCTGTTTTCTAACTTAATTGGTGATTGCTTTTACCATAGGTGGTTAGAATATTGCGCAAGGGAAGGGAAGAATGTTCTTGCATAATTTATAAAAGCTCCCAGAGTGAATCAAGTATGCCCTCTTGAACCACTGGTTTGGACAGACGCACCATTCTAGATACAAGTGATTCATTAGGTCACCATATGTTGGGAATATTAATTGAGACACAGAGTTGAATGTGATAGGAATAGCAGTGTTGTCATTAATTACCACTATGGAAATTGGCTTGCATTTGGGTGGCTACCAAGTACTCATTGGGCATGGATAGAACACATGTTAGGAAAACATCCTTTTGTAAAAATAGAATACTTTATTGAAGTTACTAATGCCTTAGTCAGCTACACCATGAAAGTGAGATATAAAAATTTAGACATCCAAAAGGATCAAGACAGGAAAGAAATAAACATCTAGATATAATAGCATATTTTCTTTTTTACATAGTGTTTACTTGCTTTGAAATGAAAACTTCAGTGCCTTGTATAATTTTTAACTTTCAAATTTAGAAAGCCCACAAAATAACACCCTTCTTTTCCACTCCTGGATTCAAATTCCACCAAGATCAGAAAGATAGATATTAAAATATCAACTTTATTATAATAAATAAATGGTTGGGAAGCAGGCGACTTACAGCCACAACAGGCCTCTTCTGTTTTATTTCTGAATTCGGCAAATGTGTCCAGCCAGTAATAGGCAACTCTGGACAATCACAGGCCTGACCCTGCAGGTTTATTATATGTAGGAGCAGAGAAATCAGACTTTCTGCAGGAAAGCTGGATCCGAAAGTGAAAGGGAAGAGAAGGGACAAAGTGGCACCTTGAGGGGACAATATAAGACTGAAACAATGCATGGAATCAGAACATACTGAATTACATGTGTCCACCCTCCCCCCTTTCATCTTTCAGGAATGCTGGATGTCAGGGACAAGATTTTGTTGTGTTAAGCTGGATAGTGGATGGAAATACAAATAGGAGAACAAAGAGAGATTAAATTATTTTCTACAAGGAAAATGCTGGAAAGAATTTCTGGGAGTGCCACAAAAGAGCTAGAGCAGCTAAAAGAGGAGGAAAAAGTAGGGAGCTGAAGGGAACAGTGATAGACAGACATAAAGAAATGGTGAGGAGGTAACAGTGGCCACCTGGAGAAAAGAGAAATATATTTAAGGATGATCTTTAGGAAAATGTTCTGGGTTAAGTGTGAAGTATACATATTTCTGTATCTCTGTGACACCTTCCACAAGATCTAACATCCACATTATTATCCACAATGTCTTTGGAGAACATTTCTTTTTTTTTTCCTTTCTCTCAGAGTCTCTTTCAGTGTGTGCACATGTGTGTGTGTGTGTGTGTGTCTGTGTATGTGTGTGTGTGTGTTTTAGACACAGCAAGATCAGTGCTGAGTAACAATGCCCTGCCCCAAGGAGACCTTGTTCAGGCAGAGGGATACGATGTAAGACTTGGATGGCGAAACAGAAGGAGATCAAAGGTGATATACTTTCTACCTTTCTGCATTGGAAGAAAATAAGCATCAGTGGAGACAGATGTTCCAAGCTGGAGTTAAGGGTGTAGGGGCAAAGCTATTGTTATGTAGAGACACTGAGTCACAGAAGAAGGAAAGTGAATCCTAAAAGCCTCTAACTTCAGGTAAAAGGATTTAGATCATCTCTTAGAAGTTCACAGTATGATCAGGGGATTTTGAAAAGTCTGGAACAACTAACTTCTAAATTATTAGCAATTCAAAAAGAAGTCATCAGGGACTGAATTTTTAAAAGGCTTGCTGAGTAATCGTGAATATTCATCTGAAATTAGTGCAGAGTGATCTAGTGTCACTGTAGCTAAGATATCCCTCATTAGCACTAGCAACCCTAAAAAAAGAACTGAGACAGTGGTAACTTAAGATTAGCTGCAAGAAGGCACGGCAAAAAGCCTGGGGTATGGATGAGTGCTACGGTCTGAATGTTTGTGGTCTCACAAAATTCCTGTTAAAACTTCATCCCCAGTGCAATAGTATTAAGAGGTAGGATCTTTGGGTGGTGATGAGGTCATGAGACGGAGCACTTATGAATGAGATTAGTGTCCTTATAAAAGAGCCCAAGGGAGCTTCTTTACCTTCTACCATGTGAGGACACAGCTAGAAGGCACCATCTATAAGAAGCAGGCCCTCACTAGCCACCGAATATGCTGGCATCTTGATTTTGGATTTCACAGCTTCAGAAGTGTGAGAAATAAATTTCTGTTGTTTGTAAGTTACCCAGCATATGGTACTTTGTTATTAGTGGGCTGAACACATTAAGAAGGCTCTACGTTGGGGAGAAATGCACCGGAAAAGTTGTCCATTGGGTTTCTGCAGCCAATCTGCTCACAATTAGAAGAAAGAGGATCCTATGAAGAGAACTTGCACCATTTCTAGTGACTTGTATTTATTACATATCAATAAACAGAATGCCCAGGGAAAATCAGTCAGGTACAAGTCTGGCTATCCTTAATTAAATTCTGAGCCCTATTTTTCCCTAAATCAATTGACTATTAAATGTCAGGCATATAGTTCTATATCAACTTAGGTGATGGAGTGGGATGGGAGGTTGAAAATAGGAGCTAATTCTGAAACAGATTCCTCTGCTTCTGTTTCACAGTAGTTGTTGAATCTTCTTTCTGCTACTTTACAATTGACTTGTTGATTAATACAACTTTTAATTTATTTAAAGTCACATTATTTAAATCTTGAAAAACATCTTGAAATGAAAAAAAATCCTGCTTATTCATTGCCATTGTTTAGTGTTCCAATTATCTACTGCTGTGTAGAAAACCACGGCAAAGCTTAGTGGCTTAAAGTAAAAAGACTTATTTTGTTCCCAAATCTACAGTTTAAGCTGGATTAGGTAGTGATATCTTGGCCTCAGTTAGAATGGCTTCAATGCAAGGATCTGGAAACATCTGATGATTTGCTCACTTGCATGTTTCACAGTACTAGCTGTTAGCCAGGACAATAGCTGCCTTGTCAACCAGCACATAAACATGTGGGCCCTCTATGTGGCCTCTGCTTCCTCACAACATGGTGGCTGATTTCTAAAGGCAAGCTTCCCAAGAGTGAGAGAACCAGGCAGACACTGTATGCCTTTTTCTGCCTGAATTTCAGAAGCATTACTTTCACTGCATTTTATTCACAGGGGTGGTCAAAAAGGTCCACCCAAGGTCAAGAGAGAAGAGTAGAGAAACAGACACACTGAGTCCCTCATACACATTCTTTTCATCTACGTGGTCACAAGTCCTGCCTAGTGTCAATGGGAAAGGAAATAGACTCTTCTTCTTGACAGAGGAATGGTAAAGTTCTAGAACACTTTGTCCTGGCAATATTGCTTTGGCCATTTTTGGAAAATACAGTTTGCCACATTTGCAATCTGTTTTTCAAAAATAGTAAAGTATGAAAAGTAAGATCCAATTTCATTTAATTACAGAGAAAAGAAAATCTAAAAACTTTCTCCAATGGAAGCAGAGAAATGGGTATTATTACCTTTCCTCTGCAAACCACAGATTTCCTGAAGTTTTGCATCAATGGGAATTTTATTCTAGTAGTCAAATGTAGAGTTTGACCCTAGAATTTTATAAGTGCATCTCAGAGCACAATCTGAGGATGTAAGTAAAATGCTCTTCTGTTTGAAGCCTATTTTAGAAATAAGTAACAGATGAATCACTAAATAGCTTATGGTAATGTTTTTATTGATTCATGACTCACCACACGCTCCTATCTTTCAGGCAAAAAATATGTCTTCCTTGTAGGTGATTTGCTCTATTAGACTTCATGGGGAAAAAGAGTTCTTTGCTTTATATTTTACTCTGACAAGCAATGGCTTTTGTCCTGCTTTTGAAAAGTAACTAATATGCTAACTTGGGAAGGTGCATTAACTTTTCAAGCTCTAACAATTCCATTTATGAAATTATATCAACTCATGCATTATTATCTTACAGAGTTAATGCTCTTTATAATTATAAGGAAGTTACTGAGAAAACCTAGGCCTCCCAGCACACACAGGGCGCCATGAGAGAGATCAGAGGTCCATTTTGGGAAGTTATGTTCAGCATTAGAAAGATGGGCCAGAAAACCTCTGAAGTGCCTAAGCATCTTTGCCCAGTATCAAAACCAGAGGATGACTACCTACATCTCAAAATGTCGTACTTTTATTCCTACTATTTCCTCTCCACTGAGAGAAACCTACTCCCAACTCAACCATCATCACTTCCAGGAATCCACAGAAAGCCTCTCCCTCCTCCTCCAAAATTATAATCACTGTAACTGTCAGAATAATACCAACCTCAGATTTAATTACTCATGTATCAAGCCAGCAGAGTATTTTATATGCTGTCCCTTTTGTTCATTTGTTTTTCTTAGCACTTAAGCAACATGTAGAATTAGTCTTTATTTTTCTCTCCCACTGCATATGTTTCTCTGGCACCCAAAATAAGGCTGGCCAGAAAGAACTGGGCTTTCCAATACTGGCCTCATGAAAGACTCTTGTAGGGCACTCTTTAAGAATACCAATTCTAGAACTCACCCCAGACAAATGACCATTGATTAGGAAAAGAATCATTCTACATTAGCCATTCTTAGAAATCAGACCGACTCATATCTGTTCACATAGAAATGTGCATGAAAGATTATCATTAAAGCTTATGTGTGCTACTCTCAAACAAATACTGGCAAGACTTAGGAGAACTCCTTCAGGGAATGTACCAAAAATCAGTTGTAGCCAAAAATCAGTTGTGCAATAACAAGTGAATGCATAATACATCACATAGCAAGAATATAATATCATAGATGAATTAATACTTTTATATTTTAAGCACTCCATTTCAGACTTTCACATTTATTATAGAGAGTTCAAACATTATTCAATATTATTAATGATACATTTTTGACACAAGCATTTCAAACACTGGTCCTTCAAGCTTCCAAATCAATGTAATTGGAGGGATCTAATGTTTCAAAGTTACCTGATTTTTTTTAAAGCAATGATCATTTACCCCTTTATAACTACTTATTTTTAAGAATTCAGTACATGCAAGTTAAAATGTATTCAATAAATTGTATGTTAATATCGATAAAGTTCAGTAATTTCATCTGTTATCATAGAATTTATTAGCAAATTTGTCTTTAGTGAATCAGCTACATTGATTTTAGTATTCGAGTTTATCATAAGTAAATACATGTTTGAATTTCCATATTACATTTATTAACAAAATACAATTTATTCATTTAATATATAAGTATTTCAGATAAGTTTTCTTAGAGGGTTAGATGATTAAAATGCTTGAAAAAAACTTGAACATCCACTAATTTAAGAAACTAGAGTCAAATGTCTCAAATTTCTTTTGTCCTTTCCATCTTTATTACTAAAATTTTCTTCTATTTAATGTTATCTCTCATTTAAACCATTTTATTATTATAATTATATCATTTATAAGTATAATTATAATTCTTCAACCACTCACTCAGTCTTCAGCATGACCACCAGAATTTCTGCTTCTACTGCCACTAGAGCAATCTTTCTAAAACCTTAATGTAAGTATGTCACTACACTGATAAAAGCCCTTCAGTGTTTCTCCATTGCTTACAGGTAAAATCTGAACTCATTCACACAGCATTCAAGACCCTTCAAATTCCCTTTTCTAGATTTTCCTCGCAGCATCTATCACAAATCCCATTGACCTTAGCCTCACAGGCCTCCTCCACTCACATTACTATGATTACAAGTGTTTTTATCCCCCTCTTTCTTCCTTAGGTCTACCTGGAGAATGCAGACTTACTTTTTGAAACCCTATGGAAGTGCAACTTTCTCTGTGAAGCTTTCCTTGATCTTTCCTGAAACCATTTCATTTATACGTCTGTTTCCATGAACTCCTTAGGAGCTGAGACTAGACCATATTTAACTCAAGTTAGTATGGTAGCACCAAAAATTATACAAAGCTTAGTATACAGTGGGTGCTCAGTATCAGTTAAAGCAGTCAACATCATGATTCTTTAGTGTCTCTACGACCAGTCCTCATGATGAAGGATATTTAAAAATCAATTCTTAGTATAAAGTAAATTTAAATTTCAGTAATGATACTGGACACAGTTACAAGTACATTACTACTGGATATTACCTATGGTATGGTTCCCAAGAACCTAAAGACATAGCACTCAAACCAGAGATAACTGCTACTTTTCAAACACACTTGGCTAGCTATTGTTATGAGAATATTTATTAAGTAGATGTGGCCAGGAGAATCAAATTACTAGATTGAGGCTAAGTGTGCATTTAGCACTTCAAAAAAGTTCTGTAGTTTATGTGGAACTGTGTTTTCATAGAAAACCAAATTTCCTTCCTTCTTATTTTTCAGGCATATCTCAGAGAGGGTGGGAAATGCCAGAAACATGTATATCAGCACTGAAAATCATCTTTAAAATTGGAGTCAATTGAGGTTTCTTCAAGTCTATTATACTACAAGTATAAAGTCTGTTTGTCAGGTGCCCATTTTGTAATCGCTAGGTCTCAGAATCTTGCATTTGCATGCAAAAAGGACAGTGGAAAACTTCCCTGCAGGGCTATATCCTCTTTGGTGTATCTTCTAAGGATATCAACTGTTCGGGACTGTCTGTTATGAATCCCTCACTAAGTAGGCTAGTTAGGAAAAAAACACAAACCAACCACATTACCGGTCTGCAGCCATATCAACCCAAAACAATTCTCCTGTCCTCTCATTCGCCAGCCTTCATTCAGTATTCCTTGTGACCATTAGGAATAGGGTCTTGCATCAAAATGTCTCAAGTTTGGCTTGACTTTAAGGGCAGTTAGGTTTAAATGCTTTTTTTTTTTTTCTTTGTGGGTAGCTTTTTAATCCAGCACAGAATACTATACTATATGGTTTGTGAAAGCATCACTGACAATATTAGGGAATGAAGAAAGTTGAATTTACCAGAAGCCACCTCAGAGAATAGTACGTGTAATAAAAGGAATATGTAACAAGACACGGGGGGAAATTGGTAGAGAAACACTGCTCACCCACCAAGAAAAAAAAAAAAAAACAGGCTGGAATAATAGATGATTTTAGAAAGGGGAGACAAATGAGCAGCGGCAGGGCTTCAGTTACGTTCCCAGGAGCATAGGCATTAGAACTAGCTCCCAGGAGACTCGTTCCCTGCCCTTCACTAAAGTAGCAGAACTAAGAGTGCCTGAGTTGGAATCCCTGGGGGTCACATGACCACATAGGAGGAGGAGGGTGCTGGACAATTTAACTTCTCGTTGCTTTTATTTCCTTATCTGAAAATAACAGTACATTCTGTATAGAAATGTTGAGAAGGTTAAATGTATTAGTGCAGTACACAGAACAGTACATATAATAGTACAAATAATAGAATATTACGATATGGTAGTATGTTACATATACTAGTATATTACGTATAATAGTACACAGAGCATAGCCTGGCACAAGCAGTACTCAGTTAATGACAGATACGTTAAAATTTTCAAGAATATTAGTTTGAAATAGTGCCAAATTAATCTGTAGCCAGGAATGCCCACAAACTTCTATGTTTATTAAGGCTTGACTTTGGGATTTTAACATTGCCATTCTATTATATTCTAAATTCTTTAGGCCTACAGGACAAAGTAACTATAAATAAGTATGTAGATCACAAATCTGGAAATCAACTTACATGTGTTTCTTTTCTTGGAAAAGGTCAGCTGATGGAGGTTAGAAAAACATGTCAAAAGCATTTCTTCTTGAGAGTAAATTCCTCTACCCTGTTCCTCATCCCATTTTTTTTTCTAGAAAACACAGTCCTTCATGAGCTATTGAATTCTGTAGGTGCTGAATTGAAAGTCTCGACTTGCTCTGCTAATTCTTCCAGGAGAATTATGTACTAGACACAAGTCCCATTGGACAGCCTAGCTTTGCCAGATGGGGGGCAGGCATCTCTCACTTCGGGGAGCTGTGTCTTTGGTTTCTCAGTAACTCAGAAGACACCTAACCCTATTGTTCTCTTCATTTCTAACGTTATTTCTGCAAAGCTATGATGCTTCAATTTACCCAGTGATGTAAATTGAAAAACACTTGTAAAAATAGGCTCTTGGCAAGCAAGATAAGCTACTCACAGAAGCCATTTTGCAAAAGTTGAAAATACATCTGAAAACAAGATTATCTGTCTTTTACTTTACAGAACGTAGTATATTTGTCTTTCCACCATTTAGAAGGATCCTCAAAATAAAAAGGAAGGAATATTTGAGAATTCGTTGTACGTTTTATTTTAAAAATAAAATAAAACACTATTGCCTGCCAGATATTTTGTTATGTGCTGAATATACCACAGGGAACAAAATAGACCTGAATCCTAACTTCCTGGAGCTGAATTTATGCATGTAGTTCTCAGATTTAGTGTACGTAAAAATATCCAGGAAGCTTGTTTTAAATGTAGGTTCTCAGGACTTGGATTCTATACACATGTCCCATTGGACAGCCTAGCTTTGCAGGATGGGCGACAGGCAACTCTCACTTTCGGGAGCTGTGTCTTTGGTTTCTCAGTAACTCAGAAGACACCAGATATAACAATATAGTCATGTGCTATACATTATATAATAGCATATTACATATAATAGTACACAGAACATAGCCTGGCACAAGTTAGTGCTCAATAATGAGATACTTTAAAATTTTGGATTCTGATTCTGATAATCTGAGAAAAGCCCTGGAGTCTACATTTGTCACAGGCAACTCAAGCGATCCTAATGCAGGTCATCCAAGAACCACGCATTGAGATCACCAGAGGAGTACATGACCCAGGCAAATCTTGTTAAGAAGAAAAACGGTTGTGATGAATATTTCCATAGTGGTAACTTACAATGAAGGGACACAGAGGGTAAGTGTCAGCCTTCCGTATCACGTTGCAAGCACACCTAAAGCATACTTAGAAATGGGAGCGAAAGGATTCCATTTTATACGGAAATTTTGTGTAAGATACAAGCTTTGTGGTTATTTGGGCTCTTTCAGGCACTCAATCTTCCAGCTGTGACCAAGTCTCTCAGGACTCTTCAGGACGAGTTCAGCCTCTTTCCCAAGCCCCCGATACTCATCCAGCTGTTCAGAACACAAGCCAACTGAATCAACACGAGCTATATTTACCACAAGTGAGAGACTATCAATACTTGCAATAGCAGCAGGGAATTCCGACATCTGGTAGCACCAGATGATTAAGAAAAGCATTTGGCAAATCAGAATAGGTGAAGCTTAGGAAAGACTGCTGCCTTGTGGGATCCAGATTAAGCCAAGCTGGTCAGAGGAGGGACTGTCTCCGATAACAGCTGACTTGCCTGATAATTTGCAAAACTGTTTTGTAATTCCTCAAGGAGCCCATTCTTACACACATCTAAACAAAGCAACTTACATTGCTGAATACTATTTTATATAAACATGTAAAATTGGATATTCACTCAGATATTTTCTTTTCCTGCTTTAAGATTTAAAAAGAACATTTCTTAGCAATACTATGAAACTCTGAATGACTTTCATCAGTACGGTTTCTTTGGGGAATTTTAGTTTACTTACCCTGTTGGGGCAGTTGCCAAAAAACAAAATGTGCCCAGTGGTGGTGTGACTTGGAAGGCAGTCTGCTCAAGCCCATCCTCCTGAACAATCCTTCTAGGAAATTTAGAAATTGCCACATCATTCTCCCATTGGGCTTATTGTACTGATGTCTCTGAAATGATGATGGTACCTCCTATAGCTGGAGCTCAAGCAATCAGGAACAGGACGAAACTGCATCACAGGAGACATTAAACAGGTTTCAGAAGCCCAGCTGATAAACAGTTGAAATTAAGATTTGGAAGTTCAACCATTGTCTGATAGGAAAGGAAGCAGGGTTGGAGAAGGGGTTTCCTGACATGACCTTAGGCTCTGTGACATTAGGATTCATCTACTCTTCATTCTTTCATGATTCTTTCCGTTAGCAAGTGTTTCACAGAAGCCCACAATGTGCTCCCTTCGGTGCTTGATGCTGGGGCGATTAAAATGGGCAAAGCAATCCCCACACTGCCCTGCATTTCCTGCATTCATCAACACTAGCAGACTGTGGGTGGATGATTCAGTACTTAGGAGAATGAAGAAAATGTGTCTGCGATGCCACAATCTCCCTGAAATTTTCTAACTTGTACGGGTGTCTTACCTTTTGTCTTTGGACTAATAACCAAGAATTCACTTCAGCAAGTTACACTAAACCACCTCCATTTTAAAAAATCAGACTAGAGCCATTAAATAATTATGAAACTATTTAGTATAGCTTTAACTACTTTGACTAAAGCATACTTAATGCCCTCAAATGCAGTTTCAACCTGAATTTTCCCCTTACTCCAATCATTTCCCGAGAGACCGTTAGTAAATTATCAGAAAAGAATATCAAATTTTTCAATTCCACTACTGTGGCCATACATAGAATTAATACATTATAAAACATTCTAAATTGTCAATGATAATTTTGAAATGCATGCTTTGCAAGAGTGCTTATTTTAAAACATGTTTCATCAGTGACGGTTATTTGCCAATTTTGAGAGTTCAACTATTTTGCCATAGGTCTTGTTTACCTACTATCCTTGCTACCTTCCATTGAGAACTCTCTGTAGAAATTGTTTGCAAAGATATCTCAATAATAGGGATGAAAGCATCTAAATTTGGTCTCCCAACACATTATCTAAGTTCCATACCATCACAACTCCCATCACAACTCCCAGTTACTAACAACAATAATTACTCTTTGCTGACTGCCAAAACCATGCCAGGCACTGTGTTAGATCTTGCAAAAGCATTTGCTCATTTTCACATACAGGAGTTCTGTCAAACAGATTTTTTCCCACTTTTACACTAAACCAAGGGTTAGAGAGGTTAATTTGACTAAATTTACATAACAGATGAGCAAAAGTGCCAAAGCCAAGTCAAGTGGATTAAGACCCCTATGTCTGTCCCCACATCCTCCACAGCATCCAAATCCACCAACAATTTAATCAATTCTTCTATTAGTTCTCAAGTGTGAGTAATGTTTGTAAGTGTCTCAAAGCCAAAAGAAAAGAAAGACCACGTATTCTCTGTTTGTAGGGTATAGAGATAGACATGGCTATAGATAATTAGTCTTTTAATTTTAGTACTGAAATTCTTTACATATTTACTTATTCTTTGGCTATTTGGTCTGTCAAATTCTCTCAAAAGACAAAAGGTTCTTGCTAATTTGATCTAAAACTGCAAGACTTTTTCAGCTCAGGATTTTTTTTCTTCCTGTTATTGCTTCCCTTCCATCTGTTCCTCTTTCTCCTTTTAAACTTACTATTATTTGCATATTAAACTCCTGAATCTAGCTACCTTATCTCTTATCTTTTAAATTATGATTCCCATTTCTTAGTATTCTTTGCTCTACGTTGTGAGGATGCACATCAATCCGATCTTCTAGATTATCAATTCAGTTCAGCAAGGTCCATTTCCTTTTTGTTTTCATTTCTTCTACTGTTTTTTATAAATTGCATATTTATTCAACGAATAGTTACTGCACATCTCTAGTGCTCCTGGCACTGATCAAGGGTCTTAGGACATATCAAGAATTAAACAGATAACTATTCCTACCTATACAAAGCTTATAATTTAGTGGGGAAAGACAGATATCAAGAATAAACCTAAAATTAAGTTTGTTATTTAACATGTTAGTAAGTGGTAAGTGCTAAGGAAGAGAAGAAAAAAAAAATAAAAGTAAGGAAAGAGAGACTTTAAAAAAATGCAGATAAGCAGAAGGTTGTATTAAATTGGCAGAGTAGGCCTCATTGGGAGATTGAGATTTGAGTGACGATGTGAAGGAGGTCAGGCAGTTCCCACAGTGGTACCTTGGAGGAGAGCTTTCTTGATTGAGAGAACAAGTGAACTGACCTTGACCATAAGGTGGGAAAGCGTCTAGTTTGGGTACCAATGTGGCTGGAGAAGAGTGAGTAATGGAAAGCATCACAGGAGATGAAGTCAGAAAATCAAAAAGAAATAGCACAGGGAGGCTGGAGTGGATAATTTAGGGCCATGTGTCCCCTCTAGTAGCTTCTATTCTCAGCGAAATGCCATTGCAGGATTTTGAGTACAGGAGTCATATGACATGATATGTTTTAACAGGCTCACTGTCTACTCTATTGTAAACAGGCTCTCAGGGTCAAGTATTAAAGAGAAAGATCCATAGGGAGTATTTTGCAGTAGTTTAGGTGAAAGATAATGACAGCTTGCACCAGAGTAGTGATATTAGGAAAGGTGAGGCATGGACATATTCTAAGGCGGAACCCATATAATTCCCTAGCTGACTGACTATGGAGCGTGTGAGAGAAAGAGAAATCAAGCATGACTCCATGGCTTCTGGCCTGAGCAATCAGAAAAACAAAATTGTCATTAACTGAGATACGCAAGTCCATAGCTAGAACGGGTGTTTTGGGGAAGAACAAGACTTCAATTTTACTATGTTAACCACTTTTTGTTTTTGAGATGGGGTCTCACCATGCTGCCCAGTCTGACTTTGAACTCCTCGGCTCAAGTGGTCCTCCCACCTTGGCCTCCAAAATTGCTGGGATTACAGGTGTGAGCCACCACACCGAGCTAATACTTCAATTTTAGATATGCTGAGTTTAAAATATCTATTGAATATCTAAATGCAGATGTCAAGTTGGCAGTTGGGTATTGTATTAGTTCTCTACTGCTGCTGTAACAAATTACCACAAACTTAATGGTTTAAAACAACAGAAATTTATTATCTTATAGTTCTGTATGTTAGAAGTCCAACATGGATCTTACCAGGATAATCTCCAGCTGTGGGCAGGGCTGTATTGCTTTCTGGAGGCCTTAGAAGAGAATCAGTTTCCTGCTAATTCAAGTTGTTGGCAGAATTCAGTTTTTGCACTTGTAGGACTGAGATTCCTTTCTGCTTGCAGACTCTCAGCAAAGGGTCATTCCCAACTTCAAGGGGTCAACCACTTTCTGGGGTTTGCTACCCCTCTTCTCCAACTACCAGCCAGCAATAAAAGAGGGAATCCTTCCCATGCTTCACATCTATCCCGCCTTTTTTCCTGTCCTCTCTCTGACCCCCTTCTTCTCTCTTCCACTTCCGTGCTTCAGGACTCATGTGATTAGATTGGGTTTACCTACAATATGCAGGGTAATCTGACCATTTCAAGGCCCTCAACCTTAATCATATCTGCAAAACCCCACTTGCCATATCAGGTAACATATTCACAAGTTCCAGAGATTAGGGCAGGGACATCACTTGGGGAGTTGGGGGACACTCTTCTGCCTACCTCAGATGCATAAGTCTGGAATTCAGAAGAGAGGTTTCAGTTGGGATATCAATTTGGGAGTAGCTGGCCTAAAGAATTGCATATGGAGGTTAGTTTCGATAATGACGATGACAAAGGTTTGAGCTCTGGAAGAAGAGAGGAATCCATCCGAAGAGACTGAGAAAAGACAGAGGGATAAACAAAAATGTCTTAGTCCATTTGAGCTGCTGCAACAAAAATACCATAGATTGGGTTGCTTGCAAACAATGGAAATATATTTCTTGCTTTCTAGAGGCTGGAAGCCCTAGATCAAGGTGTCAGCATGGTCGAGGCATTCTGGGGAGGATCCTCTTCCTAGCTACGGACTGCTGTCTTCCTATTGTATCCTTACATAGTGGTAAAAGGGTGAGGGCCCTCTCTGGGGTCCGCTTTATAAGGACTCAAATCCCATTCCTCAGGGATCCACCCTTATGACCGCATAACCTCCCAAAGTTCGCACTCCCTAATACCATGGCATTGAAGGTTAGGAGGATTTCAGTGAATGAGCTTTGGTGTGACACTAACATTTGGTCCGCTGCAAAGTTAATACCGTTTTCTGGAAACCAAGTGAAGGCATTCTATTATTTTTATTCCAGAAAGTTATTTTTGTTTTCTTTCAGTAATCTTACCTCTTTTAATATCTTCATTATTATAGCATAATGCAGCTCTGTTTCCGTAATTCATTCTGTTTTAGTAGCAGCCATCCAATCTGATATTGTGCTTGGTCTTCCTCCATCAAGTTACTGAGCCCCTTAAAAAAACTGTGTCACTCCTTTGCCTCCTGGTGTCAGGGCACATGGTCAACTCAGCATCTATTGAGATGTGCAAATCCAGAAAGAAATTTGTAGTAATGAAGCAAAAATGAAAATTTCTTTTCCAGTGGAAAGACAAGTAGACAAACTGGGTCTCAAGGTGTAAGAGTTACTCTGATTGTGAGGAGAGGGTGGGAGAGGTCTTCATCTAACCCCAGGAAATGGGCTCAATTTAACACAACAATGCAATACCCTCTGAGGCTGCCAGCATCTCCAGATCATCAGATTTTCCACAGGGATTATTACATCTGAGTGATAATTCTGTTCTAAGCACAGAAGTGAATTAAGTGCCTGGTTGGCGAGGAACTTCCTCTAGAAGGATGGTGGTCTTTGCCTCGGAGTCTGTTAGAAAGGCAAGCCTCCAACAGAACTCATGGGTCTTCATCATCTCCCTTGCATTATAAATAACTTGGCCCCACACTAAATCCTTCTTTTTCAGGATCCTAAGGAATCTATACACAACTTCAGGTTTGCCACTAAAGCAACCTAAGTCACTAGAGCAGAGAACTGGAAAAGAAAAGAGATCCCAGATAAACATGTATGCTGCCATTCTGTTTGCAATTTTAAAACAGTATCTCTTCTGGTCATTCATTAAAGTGTTCAAAAATGCCTCATACTCAATTTATTTCTATCAATTCTACTCTCACTATGATGTCCACACAACAGGCAGATCCAGGTTTTGTGGGACCTGAAGTCAATATAATAAGGGCAGGAAAAGGGTCTTTAAGGAGAAGGATACACAATTATAAATGCAAAATTAAGGTAAAATTTAATGTCATTTACAATGAGAAAACAAAGAACAATAATTATGGAAACTTGAAGACTCAGATCCTTATATTTAAACTATTTAAGGCAATTTATTAAAAATGATTACATATAAATTGTTCCTATTGGCATCCTGACTCCACTTTCTCATCTAGAATGTTCTATAACTCTGAACACTCCCAGCACTCAAAAGCCTAAGCTTCATCTTAAATTCTCCTCTGCAATGTGTGAATGCTCTGACCCAATTTTCCCATGATTTATTGTATTATGAAGGCATTTTCTATCTCGAAGCTTGCCATTGCTAGAAAGTTAATTCTACAGAACCAGCTTAAATTATTTTAAATTGTTTCTTATTTTTGGCATCATTAATGAAAAGTTTATTAATTAGGTTATTAATACCCAGTTGACAGAACATATAGAATTAAATACCCTATCGTATGGTCATTTACAAGATGTTTTGTGGGTGTTACTGGCTTATCCATATATGCAACCTCAGAACAGTTTGTCTTATTCATCCTTGAATTTACAGAACCAAGCAAAGTGCCAGACATATATGTTAAAATAACTTTTATGAATGAATAGTGCAAAGGACTGATTATTCAATATGTATTTATCATTGTCTTATATAATAATAAAATCACAGAGAATTGAAATAATAGATAGGATATGAACCAATACACAATTTAGAAGAGCTCACTGAGATTCAACATAAGAGAAACAAGTAGTAAACCATTGCAGACTTTCCTTTAGAATTATGATTAGGGGAAAAGTTAAAATAACTTCTTCCTATGCTTTCTTATTATTAAAATTAGCATCCTCCTAGAATTTCTACTTGATAGTCTTTGATTTTTCAGCCAAGTGAAAATAAATTGGTATCCACTTTAATCTGTTTGTTTCAGTTTTTGTAGCAGTGGGTTTTTTTTTTACTGGAAGATGCAGGCTGTCACCATAGTTGGATCACTGTGCTGTTCTTTTGCTTTTCATATACTAACATTTCTTACATACTCGCACAATAGTATTAATAGCAAAATGTTGTTAAATTCAGTTTTTCAGGGGGGCTTGTGGGGTACCTAGTAATTTTTGACCTGATTTTTGCTTTGTGGACACTCAAAAGAAGATAAAAATTAATTATTTTCCCCTCTCCCTTGCACAAGAGCCAGCTGTCTTTGCTCTAAGCGGCATCTCAAAGAAAATGCCTCCTTGGGCTAGGCAAGTAATATAACTGAGTGATGCAGGTCAGGTGTTTGTGAATGGTGATGTGGCATGGTCTTTCACAATAAGACAGCTGCTATTCAACTCCACGCCTAGAGGAATACAAGCCCACAGTTTCCACATTCCATATCTTCCAGATTTCCATGAGCAGCCACAGATATGGATTTTTTTAAATGTTGATAAGCAATTCAATTTAATACCAACAATAAAATGTAGAATAAACAAAAGAAAGACATTAATGGGCTTAGTCTGTCCACAGCTGCCAGTTTGTGACATCCAGTTTAATAACTATAATTTTATTAATCTTAGGGAGAGTTAAAATTCATTTTGTTTTATCGTTCTGAAAAAAAAAATTTATTTATATCTTTGGAGAGTTCAGGGGCCTATGAAGAATAGAATCAAATTGTCTCAGAATTAGCGGGTACAAAGGCTGGAATTTGACGGATTTAAGAGTAAGAAAGTGGCGCAAACCCAGGAAATAATTATTTTCAGCAAACTGAGAGACATGAGGGCAGAAGGTTTCCAAATGGCAGAGCCTGGAACCCTACTGCCATATTGTTTCCAGGAGCTGACAAAGCTGGCTACACAGATAGATCAATGACCATTAAATGAATACCAAGAGGTCGAGTAGCCTGCTTCAGATGGACCATGTCTTAGTCCATTCAGACTGCAATGACAAAATACCTTCAACTAGATAATTTATAAACAACAGAATTCATTGCTCATGCTGAGAAGTTCAAGATTAAGGTGCCAGCAGATTCAGTGTCTGATGAGGGCCTGTTTCTCATAGATGACAACCTCTTGCAGTGTTCTCACATAGCAGAATGGGCAAACAGCCTCCCCAGGCCTCTTTCAGAAGGGCACTAAACCCGTTCATGAGGGTTCTGCCCTCATGACCTAGTCACCCTTGGCCACCTACTCAGCAGTTTATGTGAGAAAGAACCCTTTCTAACTTGTACAAGCCTCTGAATTTGTGGATTTCTATCACTTTAGTCTAGCTTATGCCCTAATGAATTCAAGAGGCCCTAGAGTTTTCTTAAGAACCTAACAGAGGACCTCACTACTCAAAACACAAAAATAAAACAAGTTTGCCCGAGAAATTCCAAAGGCCGGAAGAATGAGGCCTGTATCATATTTAAATTTTTTTAGAAAAAATGCAATCTGATGTGTACATGCTCAAATGTTAAGGAATAATCCATACTGATAATATGTTTTAGCCACTAGAGCTAAGTGTCTTATCTGGGTAGTTCTGGCCTTGAAGCAGTTTTTTTGGCATCCACTGAGGCTGGGGTGTGAGGAGTTAGAGTTGTTGTCCACAAGGAGATCGGAAGTCCTTCTGTAATGGATCTATTCCTGTATACAAAGAAAGTATCATAGATTTTTAGGCAATAGTAACTTGTTTTAATGTCTAGTGTTAGCTATGATTTGGGCTTTGATTACTTTGGACTGTAGCCTAAAATTTCTCTGATGACAGACCTTTAAAAGAAAATAATTTACTGTCTCTCAACAGTAAATTTAGGTGCGTGGACTTTTTATATCCACTCACTTCATCATACTTGATGATTTTTAATACATCTTTTCAAAATAACACTCAAAGATATTTTTTATTTAACAGAGAGAGAAAATGCAGATATGACAAAATAGGTAGAAATCCGATTTAGTAAAGAAACCAGGTGAAGTGTGAGAGATCGTCTGTATTTATGACTGCCTCAGCTTATTTATAAGATGTATTGTTTACGATGACAAACCTCAAAGGTACAAAGATCTCCAACACAATATCATAAAATGGACAGCAGCAATCCTTTTAAAATATTATATAACCCTTAACAGAGCCAAAAATATTGCAGGCAGTTTAGCTGTTGTTCTAAAGCCTAGGGAACATTTCCTTTCATGGAAAAATAAAATCCAGGGCCTATTTCCTTCTTTAAGATGTGAGATGTCTCCTGGGCTATATACAGATACGTAAAAATATCAGGCAGTTCCTATATTTTAACGAATACACAAATGAATGCCCAAAGGCATGTGCTGAGAGTGATTGCAGTCATAAGTAATCTATGTCAAGACATTTTCAACAACTGGACAGTGTGCCTTGCATTTTTTGGACATCTTCAGTCCCTGTGGTCTGGAGCTGTCTAACATAGAAGGCACCTTTCGCAGACAGCCCTCGTTAACGTCTGTGGAATAAATGAATAAGTGAAGGGAGGAATAAACAAACACCAGCTTAAATTTCCACCTAAAATATGAACTAACTACATGTAGCAGCATGCCTTGTTTGCATTATTTTGTTTACCTATGGTCTTAGCAAAATTCTTCTTCAGAGTTTAGAAGCAACTTTCACATTTGCTTGTGATACAGGGAAAGTATCAGATATTGATGTATCTTGGACCATATAGATAAAGAGATAATATGTAACTTGACATTTCCAGAGCTAGGAAATACATGGCAAACTGGAATATATCTCAGAGAGAAAAGCATGGCGTATATTATGCATATAATACATAACTGGGCATTCCCTGAACTGGAAAATACATGGAAAGCTAGAATACATCATGGAATATACACATAGAGGAGTAGAGTTTCAGATAATATAGTCCAGCACTGTCCAATAGAAATATGATGCGAGCCACAAATGCAAACCATGTATGTCATTTAAAATTTTCTAATAGACACGTGATATTAATTTTAACATTACATTTTATTTTGATGAATATATCCACATTATTACACTTCAATATATAATCAATATTTTTAATTGGTTTATACTCTTTGCAAGCTATGTCTTCAAAATCTGGTGTGTATTTTACACTTATGGCACATTTCAATTTGCACTCGGCACACTTGTGGTGCTCAATAGACACATAAGGCCAATGACTATCAAATTGGGCAGTGTAGATACACACTTTAGCACTTCCCTTTTATTCTAAGTGACCTCTTTATCAGAGTGGAAGAGAAATACAGTCCTCACTTTGGCATTTTTGTTTTGCTAAAAGTATTGTTAATATCTGAAATATTAAACACCAGGCATTCCAAAGTCAAATATAAGTCATTTGGAAGTTTTGCACATTTAATGTTGCATGATCCTTAAAAGTCAAAACCCAGAGGGGGTGGACTACATTAAACAAATAAAACTCAGACCTACAAATTGCAATTCAAAACATGTACAGTGAAACCCCATCTCTACAAAGAACACAAAAATTTACTGGGTGTGGTGGTGCATGCCTGTAGTCCCAGCTACTCAGGTGGCTGGCGCGAGAGGATGACTTCAGTATGGGGAGGTCAAGGATGCAGAGCCATGATTGCGTCACTGCACTCCAGCCTGGGTGACAGAGTGAGACCCTGTCTCAGAAAAAATATATATATATTTAATATGTGCACAACTGACTTGCACTTAACTCCATGCTCCTGGATTCCATTAGCTGAAGATATGTCCCGGTCTTGACTTTGGTCTAGGACTTTGGGCTTTCTGCGGTGTCATAGAGGAGCATGAACCTGGCTTTGAAACCAAATAGGCTTATATTTTATTCGATTAATGCCACCACCTCATCTTTTGCGAAATGAAGCTAATAACACCTAGGGTGGGGCATTTTCATATCTAAGGGATAATTTATGTTGTTCTCAGTGCCTTTCATTTGCACATCTTGAATGAAATGCCGTCAGCCCTCACCAACCTAACTCCCCTCTTGTGCACCAATACCCTTTCAGGCCATGGGCAATGCTCCAGGAGGGGTCCCTGGTTGACAGCAGACCTAGCCCTCAACTGCTACCACCAACCCCCATCACACAGGCCACTCTCCTCCCACTCACCAGCATAATGGATAGAACAAGAATGACATATTAAAGGTGAATTATCGCATTTCTACTTTGACTACACACTTTCCTTCTTTATCTCATTTCTGCTGCTAGTTCTTTGTCATTGCTTCTCCTCCTGTTGGCACCTACCTCACTGGGAGGCATGGAATGAAAAGCAGTGAACACAAATCAGTCTATTTTAGATATTAACAATATCCTTTTAAGACGCTGTAACATAAAGTGTGCTTTAACTACCAAGAAAAATCATTCAATAGAGCATGGTTCAAGAATGTGCCACAGCGGGAGTGGATATCAAATAAATGATAAGTAAGATAAGCCTTACCAGGGAACAGATGTCTTCCATCCAGCAAAGGAAAAGTCCCATCACCACAGGCCTTTAAGGGAATCGGCATAAGAAAGCCTGAGTGTTATAAGTGGCGAAATGCCCCTATCTTCAGTCAACCTAATTAAGGTTTCAGACACTCCCTAAGACAGAAATTTGCGCTCAATATGTATGTGCATGCCTTGTGTGTATGCGTGTTTGTGTGTCTGTGTGTGAGTATATATATTTTAAGTTAAAGTTGGAGTAGAAAGAGAATATGTCAATTTTATATAGCATTTTATAAGTAAATGTTAAATGCACGGTTTTAAATTAATTACTAATTACTTATAAATTATATTTAAATTAATTACTTATAATTAATTATATAATTACTAATATAATTCTACGGTTTCAGAGCATTGTGTAAAATTCTAACATTTCCATAAGTTCAGGATGGGGCAAGCCCATCATATTCCAGGGAAAGAAACAAGTTGGCCATTACCACTAATAATAAGTAATTAACCAAAAAGTCCATCTTTAGTCCATTTATTTTAACTGTTTCCCGAATACTAGAAAACATAAATAGGGCCTATCCTGGAAGAAACCTAGAGTCAAGCTAGAAGAACCAAATCTCACCCATATAGAACAACTCACAGGCAACAAAATCAAGCTTAAAACAGACAGTAAAATTTGAGCACCAGACATAATTTCTAGATTAGTTTTTTCCTAGCCAGCACCTGGCTTAGATGGGGGAAATCTTGATTTTAGCACTGACTCTGCCAGTTACCAACTATAAAATTTATATAGCATCTCTGAGTCTACTTTCTTCATTATATAAATTGAGATATTACACTCTAGAATTTTTCAGTTTCCTCAGTTTTAACATTCTGAAATTCCAATTCTGTTTTCAAAAACAATGTTCCAGTGCTTATGTTTTTAAAAGTATACAATAGATACTTTTTTTTTAAGTTGCAAAGAAATATTTGAAACTGAATATAAAAATTCAGGTTTAGGAAGTGAGACCTGATTTTATTAGAGAAACTAGAAATATTAAGCCTCAAAATCTTCAAATTTCTTGGAAGCCAAAGCAAACAGAAAAGGAAAAAGGATTATAATTTTTGCTGACTGAAAAGAGGCAGTTTCTTCTTTTGGAAGAGCTCAAAAGAAATACTTTACATGAGACACTTTTCTTGGTGAAGACCTCTCATGCTCGATGCATTGAACCCGAGAACTGTAGAAAACACAATTACTTCATCACATGTTATCAATATGAAGTCTCCATATAAGATCAAAGGAACCATTAAGGACCATCTATCTAACTCTCAGATTATCAGACCAGAAATAGGGATTGTTGCATGGATTTTTACAAACAACAAAATGAAGAAAATAATTTGACTGTCAGTAATCAACACGTGAATAAACAACTCTTGTCAAATTTTTGCTTTTCAAATGCCTTTTCCTTTAAGAAAGTTTTTAGAGTTTCCTAAATACAAATAACAACATGCCTTTAAAAAATCAGAGTAATATTCATGTTTTAGGTTAGGATTAGACATGGCTTTTAATGATTTAGGTTTGTCTGGTCTATATGGCATTGGATGCCAGATTGGCCATATTCTAGATCCCTCGTGTTCTACAAATAGTCACAGAGTAAATCAGGGAGTAAAGCTATTTATACATTGAAAACAGAGGGTCTCCTGGTTGCCATGGCTGTTCTCTCTGAGGGTAATGTTAACCCTTGCACTAAAAGAGCATTTTGTTTCATTTCAGTCTGTATAAAAATGTGTCTTCTCTGACAAATGAGTTTCAATCAAGATAGGTCTGGGAAGGAAAGGAACTGCATGATAGTGAATTGGAGCACTTGACTCTGGCAAGGCCCATGATAAAAACTTCTCTCTCTTTTTTCCGGTTTTTTTTTTTTGGCTTCATGTCTAATTTAATCTTAACATCTTAAAATCAACATGACAACATAAATATGGAACAAAGCCAAAACTCAGTGTGAATTTTTCCACTGAAAAGTTTTTCTACTCCTATTCTGAACATGGAGAGGAAGGCAAAAGAATATCTAAGAGTTAAGGGAAGGGCAAATTTCAGGTATAATTGAATAACTAATGAGAAGTTTTGGTTGCTGATCAAAAATGTAAAACAAAAAATGTTTCTTAAAGCTCTAACAATCCAAAATGCACTGACTTCCTAACTTACCTCTTCTTCCTGTATCTTTAAAATTTTTAGTCAAACACAGTTAAGTCTTATCTAGCCAGTTAGCTTATCTCGGGATGTCTTATTTTTCTGTATTTGATGTCAAAAGGATTTCACTATATTACCAGACTCTTTGTTTCAATATTATGCACCAAAGGGAGGGAAAAATGCCCAACTACTTCTATTTTTTCAGTCTTCTTACTTAGCAACTCGTCTCAACTATTTTTCAACCTCATTTAAAGTCTCCAGTTCATAGCCTCTACAGCTTTCCCACTACTTATTACCCTCCTCATGTGCTCACTTTTTTCCTTAGCTACAGCTTAAATTTCATGGTTCATCATTCAAATAATTCATTGCCAAAACCTTAGCTATTCCTCTCACTAATTTCTGTATCATACTCACTTGGTCGAATCTCAGTTCTAATTAAATTTAGCTAACACACCCAGTCTGATCTTGACACCAAGCAGTTTCTCCTGGAAGAAAATACACTCTTACTGACTTTTGAATGCATGGTCGCAAAACCCAAAGGGGCATGCAACAACTGCCCAAAACCATGTTTATCATGCAACTCTTCTAAATGACTGTTTCACTCATTACTATTATATCTTCAGACCTCCCGCATTCCTTCTCCTCTAACTCTCTGTCTGCTGACAAGCTTGCCTCATAATTAACCAAAAAAATAGAAATATCAGACAATAGCTCATGCATCTTTGCCCCCTTGAAACAATCAGCCTACCCTTCTATTAATATGCATGAATTAGCTCTACTGCTATCCAAGGCCAGCTCTTGCACTTGTGTTCTAGAGCCCTCTGCTTTTGTCTTTAAGGACTCTGTTCCTGCAATTACTTCCTCACTCTCTTGCATCAGTTTCTGCCTCTGTAATAAATTTTGGCCATTTATCTAAAACATGTTGAATATTTCCTCTCTTTAATTAAAAAAAAAAACCCAACCCACTCCAGCTTCTGTCCCATTTATTAGCTCCTTTCACAGCGCAGCTTCTTCCTTAAAGAGCAGTCCAGAAGCACTAACTTTTGCTTCTCCACCCTACGTCCTCTCTTCAGCTTTTCTGCCCCTACCAGTCTACTATGCCTGCTCTAATCAAGGTTACTGATGAATTCCATGTTTATATCGACCACTCTTTTATTTTTGAAAGTGTTTTTATTTTTGGTTACGGAAAAAATGCACTTCCTAGTTTTCCTCTCCCCGCACAGCTCACTCCTTCTGAGTCCCCTTTGCTCTCTTTTTATTCCCTGATAAACACCAAATGCTGACATCACCCAGCACGGTGCAATTGTCTGGATCCCCCGCTTTTTTCTCTATCCACACACTCTTTCTTGGTGCCTTCCTCCAAGCCGATCATTTTAGATACCATCAATTTGTGATGATTCTCAAAACTACTTCTCTGGCCTTGGTCTGTTTCTGGAGCTACAGATTTATATGCCTAAATCCTACTCAATATCTAAATAAGGTTTTCTAGTAAATAGCTCAAAACTGACATGGCCCAAAAAGGACTATTTATTTGTTTTTTCCACAAACTTCTTTCACTTCAAAATTCTCCAGTAAATGATATGGCCATCTACCCAGTTACTGGAGTCCTAAATCTAGGCATGCTTCTTCATACTCCATATTCAATCCATCAAGTCGTGTTGAGTCTACCACCAAAACCCATCCCACATCATCCACTCGCTTCCATGTCCATTATCACCCTCTCTCCCCCTAACTGGTCTCTTGCTTTTTCCCTTGGTCCTTTATAATCCCCTCTACAATTCTCCACATAGTAGTCAGAGGGGATATGCAATGTAAATTAGATCATGCCATCCCATTCCTTTTTAATCCCTAGTTATTTCCCACCTTCAGAAGAAAACCCAAACTCCTGAGTTGCCTTATAAATGACCACGCACTTGTCTACCTCTGTGACCTCCTAGACTTTTCTCTCCCTTCCTCCTTGCACCTGCCAACATGAGTCATCCTTAAACATCCCAAGTCCGCTTTCTGGCTTATGACATTTGCACTTATTTCTTCTATGTGGAAACTTTTTCCTTAATCTTTTCACACTTGACTTTTCCTTTCTCTTTCAGATCATGTAACTTCTTTAAAGCAGTCCCAACTACTTAATCGAAAGTAGCTGTCCAGTCATCCTATTTTAATTTTCTGCTTTATGGTTATCCTTATTTTATGTTTTTGGCTTCAGTCTTTTATTTCACTTAATACATTTGTCTGTTTTTCTGTTAGCTGCCTTCTCACTGATGCCAAGAGAATATAAATCACACAAATTCAAGAACCTTACCTTTGTGTTATCAACTCTATTACTAACAATTAAAACAGCGTCTGTTTGGCACAAAGTAGGTTCTCAATAAAAATGTATATGGTATATAAACTGTTAAGTGTTTTAGATAGAAGCTTGTTTGAATTAAAATTACCAACCAATTAAGACATAGAATATTGTATTATAGTTTTAAAAGAAAAGTTATCACTTTCTGATCTCATCAATGAGAAAATTCATGATTGGTCATTTTAATTGTGAGAAAAATGTGAACAGGCCTGTGCTTATGAGGCAGCCTTAGAACACTCTAAAGGACAATTTCTAGAACCAGTATATGACCCAGAACTTGGCTCTGTCAGGGAAATTTAAATTCATTGCAATATAAATAAGTCAAATTTACTATCTAGTGACTATGGTTAAGAGAAACTACCTTAAGAGACTTTCACCCTGGCCCAGAAGAAGTACCATGAACTAGACTTACCCTGCCACCTGAATCTATGGAAAAAACAGACAAAATATATAAAGCAATGTATTTCAGACACAGAACATCAGGAAGTGCAGGACAGTAATTCCTCAGAGATAAAAACAAAATAAGTGAGCTCTGCAGTTGCCTCAGCTGACAATTTAAAGGGAATTTTAGCCTGTGGAATAGAGAGGTCGTGTTTAGGTAAAGCTCATTGGTGACTTTTGAGTTGGAGAGATGGAATTGGGTGCCTGAGAAGATTAAAGTACTGTAGTTCACAGAGGAGAGTACTGGAGAGGAGACTGTTGCCCAGAGACTGCTGAGGATGCCCCTCAAGTCTTCAGCTACCGACTAATCAACACTTGCACATGTGAAAATAATCTCAGGCTGGGAAATCACCACAAGAAAGGAGCAGAAGGGCGCACAGAGCTGGGAATAGTCTGTGTTTGCACCTGCCAGAGAGGAAAACCCTCACAATTCATGGGTAGGAGGTAGAATACTCAGAAGGATATTGCCCCAGTAGTGGGCAGTATTAGCTCTAGACTAAAACCTGCTCTAATCCCACCCAACGAAGCTTACAAGCAAGTCTCAAATGAGCAAATTAATTCCAAGTAACTTAACTGTATCCCAGAACATAGCTCAAGAATACTTTTAGGAATACAAAAAAAAAAAAAATCCATCACCAAACAAAATACAAATTACAATGTCTGACATCCAATTAAAAATTACCGAGCATATATAGAAACAAGAAAATATAATCCATAACGAGGAAACTAATCACTCAATAGAAACAGATCAATGTATGGCAAGATGATAGAGTTATTGAAATGTTATTCCATATGTTCAAGAAGGTAGAGAAACACTTGTGCAAATAGAGACATGGACAATAATTTTAAAAGACTCAAACTTTTAAAGATAAAAAGTGCAGTGTCTGAGAGGGAAAATATACAGGATGCTATTAACAGCAGATTAGACAGAGCAGAATAAAGTATAATGAATTTAAAGACACAGCAATTAGAATTTATCCAAAGTGAAATACTAAGAGGAAAAAAAAAAGCATTTAAAAAGAAAAATAAACAGAGCCTCTGTTAGCTGTGCTCTGATATATGTGTTATTAGAGTCTTTGAGGCATGAAGTAAGATGAGGCATACTTGAAGAACTAATAGGCCAACAGTTCCCAAATTTGATGATAACTACACATCCCACATTGAGGAAGTGAAATAAACCCCAAGAAACACGAAAAACTAACTAAAAGAGATTTAAGTCTATAATAACTCATGAACAAACGTTAAGTTTGTTTCTGTATGCACTTTTATTACAAAAGCAGCTTTGCAAACGTGTACAATGGATGGAGAAGATAATGTTATGAATAATAGCTCTCTCCACAGCACTTCTAAGACACTTAGCACCATCCCAGGCCTAAGAAGTATTGAGATTGTTACCTTACACGACTTTGTGTCTGTGTTTCACAATGCTTTCAATTGACCAAACTTGTTAAATTAAAAGCTATGACATGCAAATAGTCTTGCTTTTCATCACCATCTTCTGTCTGTATTTGCCAATATTTAAAGAAACAATGTCTTATAATAATACTCTCTTTTTCGAAAAACAGCCTTCCATGTAATTCTCTTTTTTCTCTAAGAGGTGTTGGCAGCACAACGTTTATGTTTTGTAATATTTGGTTCTTTATGCATTCATCAGGAAATAGTCAACATTTTCATGTTGTCAGGAAAGAGAAAATAATCCATGGAGAGTCCATAGAGTATCATGATCTTTGGGCTCTTTTCTTATTCTGACTCATGAAACCCTCACTTGGAACCCAAGTAGCTCGATCTCAGTCACCAAGTATTAATAGGTATGTCATAGACTAAAAGAGACAGCAGCCCTTCAGAAGGAATCAGAAATGCCAACAAGCTAGCATGAGAGTGAACAGGGAACAGAAAAGGGGATAGAGGGAGGAGGACTGAGTCACAGCTGAAGTCTAATAGAGTGGAATCATTACCAATGGAGATGCCAGGATACCATCACGTAATACGAAGAACTTAGAACAAGGGCTTACTATGTGCTGCATGCTTGTATTAACATTTGTAATTTTCACAGTAGCCCTATGAGCTAGGTGTTCTCGTGAGCCTCATTTTATAGATGAAGAAAGTAAATCGCAAAGAGATTAAATAAATTGCCCAAGGTTACAAAACCAGCAATGGGTGGAGCTGGGATTCAAACCTATGGGGTTTCTGGAATCAAGACACTAGACTATACCACTTCTTCCTAGAAGAAGGCAGTCTCCGGGATTTAATTGATGAACAGGCTGGAACAATGGACCAGGTTGGACAGAGGGGTTCTTGGGACAAAGTGCCAGGAGCATGTCTATCTCTGCTACTGCACATGGTTTGTCTTAAAGTGACTCTATTCACCAACCATTAATTGACAAAGCAATACCAATTGACTGATTCTGCCCTGATCCTCTTTTTTAGAGTATCAAACAATAACCAGGGCAATGTACTTGTTACTTCTCAATGGGGCCAGTGACTCAATATTTGTAAGCCAGTGACATTTCTTAATAATAGACATGATGATATTAATAACATTGAACACTTTTATGTGCCAAGAGCTGTGATTCACTTGCACAAAATAGACTTATTTCTGAGTAACAATCTTGTGTATGTATGCTTGATGTACGTGTGTGTGTGCACGCACACACATCTTTAATTGATATGGGTTTATTTTCAGAGTTAATTAAAATAGTTATTCCTTATGGCCAGCAGAAAACCACTGCCAGCACAGAATACACATGAAAGCCAATATATGTAAAATCATAAAATTTCAGCATTACATCATAGGTTTATAAATTTCCCAGAGATGATGCAGTTATACTCGTTTATAAGAAGTATGGTTTCTAAACTAGAATTTGAAAAATTTGGCTCTATAATACAGTATTCTTATTCTACTGGATGGTAGAAACGTAGCCAGAAAAAGAAAGAAAGAATATTTTATATTTTATAAATTGACAGAAATGAATTTTTGGCAGATTGAGTCTACAAAGGTTTTAAATGAAATGATATACTTAGAGTCAAAGTACTACTGTCCTTGTTGGAGTTGGCAGATGGTGACAGGCTCCAGCCTCCCTGCCTTTCATTGTAATTTCTTTTTAAGTCCTCTGTTCTCCGTCAAGTCATTGCCTGTCAAATGTGCTGCCACATTTTTTCTTTCTTATGCTGAGGCCACCAGTGATTGAAGGTCTCTAGTGTCTCAACGACTGCCATTGTCTCCACATTGTTGCTGAAAAGGCTGAGGACATGACTCTGTAACATTACCTTCTTTACCTAGGCTTCCTTTACCTGGACAATGAAAACACAGGAGTGTTGCCTTGTGTTTTCATTGTCTCAGAGACTTGAAGGAAATCATTGTCTTGTTGCGTTGTCCCCATTGGCTTCCATGCCAGGGCTCAGGCACATAGGGCAAATCCCTGGGATTTGTATTGGGAAATTACAAGGTATGTGTGCCATAAAGGAGAAGAACAAAGGACCATGTGGGCCACACACGCTCGTAATTACCCCACTGTTTCCACACCAGCCATGGCCTTGAATCTTCTGTGAATCCAACAACTTTCTCAATGGAAGTTCCTTTCTAGGACGTTTCTCAGACTCACAGAATAGACTTCTGGAAGGTCTGTCCCTCCAGACACTAAATATATACCTACACATGTCTCAATTCTAAAATGAACCTAGCAGAGGTGGAAACAAAAATATGCCACTTACCTACATTTAATCACAAAGCATTTTGCTACAGCTGTTATGTTTTTAACTAGTTCAAAGAATCATGGAAACTTACAAACCAGAAAGAAAAAAGTACATTCTAGACATTGTCTTTTCCAACTAAGGCTAAGAAAGATTAAATGTCTACATTGTCTTATGGCTTTTCCTGCAATTCACTGATTCAGCTAAAGAGTTAGAATAAACGTATAATTTTGTAAATCAAGATATTCACTAAAGGTAACTAAATTCTTTGAAGTACCTCTAAACATTTTTCTCATGGTCTGTTGACACCAGACATGAAGAACTACAGCTTCCTTTAAACGAAAGTTTAATCACCATTGATAAGTCAAAGGATTCATTTTACCATGGAATCTGCAACATTTCCTTAGTCTCAGTTGTTGGTCCTTCTGATTCCTTCTCAAGACTCTGCTCTGACCCCTTGGGTTTCTTCCTATATACTGTTTCCTTCAGTGAAATCACCTACATTCATGGCTTCTGTTGCCACCAGTCTTCAGATGATCATCAAATCTACATTTCTAACTCTCTTTTCCACTGAAGCCTCATTTTGGTCTCTAAGGCATTACTTTTCTGTCCTGCCATCACTCAACCTGAACCAAGCCAAACTTATCTCTCAGGTTTAATAACCAGATTTCCCAGTTCCCCTGACTATGTCCTTAACATTGTCATGATCTCAGGCTACTATGTTAGGCATCTGGGTAAATGTTCCTTTTTTCACTTCATTTTTTTCTCTCTTCTTTAACTACTAGTTAAATTCTATAGATTCTTCCTTAGATACTTTTCTGTGTTTGTCCTCTCCTCTCAGTTCACATGATTCTTACCCCAATCCATGCTCTCCTCCCTTCAAGCCAGGCTCACTCTATTACACCAAAAACAAGTACCCTAGAGCCCTCCCCTTTTCACAAATCCACCTGATACCCTACTTTTTAAAAATATTTCTTTCATTATCCTATTATAGGGATGGGAAAGGAAAAAAACAAATTTATTGGGCAGCTAACCATGACTTTGGCACTTGACACATGTTACCCCATGAAGTCCTCTCAATTAATAGCATGGGGCAGTTATGAGGATTTCTGTTTTATAGGTGATGGAAGCAAGCATCAGAAAGGTTAACAACCTGCTCAAGATCACCCATAGCTAATGATCAGTGGAGCCAATATTTGAACTTGTGCTATCTCAATTCCACCCTGCTGCTTCAATATCTTGTCATGGTTCCTCATTATCTAGTGCATTGGTCATCAAGCCTTTATGTTTTGAGTATCTACAGTACATAAGGAAGTACATGTATAAAAAAAAAAGAAAGAAAGAAAGATCAGGAAGAACAAGATCTTCCCTCCAGGAGTTTACAGTCTAGGAGGAAAGGGAATTTGTGGGAATTGTTATGTTTTGTTTCCTGTTGTAACTTCAGCATCCAGAAACGTTCAGTATTCACTTCCCAGGGCTGCTGAACCAAATTATCAGAATCCAGGTGGCTTAAAATAACAGAAGTGTATTCTCTCATATTTCTGGAGGCTAGAAGTCCAAAACCAAGGTGTCATCAGGACTGGTTCCTTCTGGAGGCTCTGAGAAAGCAGCTGCTCCAGGCCTCTCTCCCAACTTCTGCTATTTCTTGGCTTGTAGCTCCAACATTTTACTCTCTGCTGCCTTTGACACATGACCTTCTTCCTCTGTCCCTCCATGTCTTTCTCTCTCTATGACAAAATCTTCCCTTCCTTATAAGGACACCAGTCATTGGATTTAGGGATGCATCCTAATCCAGTATGATGCATCTCAACTTGATTGCATCGGCAAAGAAGCTATTTTCAAATAAGGTCAAATTCCCAGGTTTCAGGTGAACATGAATTTGCGGAGGTCATTATTCAACCAATATACTGCAGTGCCTAACACAATAGCCATTCAATAAATAGTTGTTGATACAGAACTAATATAAAATAGGAAGTGTTATAAGGGAGACAGACATGTTTAAAAAATCACATTGGCATTTCTGACTGATTTTAAAAGTTGTCCATAATTTTCTTAACAATCTTACCTCTCACTACACTCTAACACAAAACTTGTCAATTGGTCTGATTTCCTCCCTGGCCCTCATATTCTCATTCCTAATCCCCTAAATACATACAAGCATGCCTTATTATTGCTGTCTCAAATTCATTTGCTTCTGTTGCTTCCTTAGCTTAGATACTTGCTTCTTCCTCTCAAGTGATCCATCTCCTCTTTTTCTTCCAAGGCAAGTTAAAATGACATATCTTTCATGAAGCTTTTCCATGGATCACGCGTGTTCTCATGTAATGACACCTCCTTCTCTAAACCTTTCATTACAGTTGCATTTTGCTCTGTATCACTTGGAGTTTCAGTTACCTATCAATGTGGAACAAACTACCCCCAAACTCACCTTACAACTGCAGATTGTTGTTTGTAATTGTTCTGCATAGTTCTTTGGCTGGTCTCACCTGGGCTCACTCACGTGGCTGCACAAACTTGAGTGTTAGCTGGGCAGAAGGATCCTAGGTGACCTCACCCACATGTCTAACAGCCAGTGCTGGTATTGGTTAGGGCATCTCCATTTTCCTCCATGGGCCTCTCATCCTCCAGCTGGCTAGACTAACTTCTTCCTGTGGAAGTCCCAGGACAGAGTGCTAAGCCAGTTATGATGGAAGCCACAATGTGTCTAAACACCTAGGGCTCCAGAACTCAACATAACTTCACATCCGCCTCATTCCATTTGCCAGAAAAAATCACAAAACCAGCCTAGACTCAAGGGTCAGGGAAATTAGTCTCCATCTCTTGGTGAGATGAGCAGCAAAGTCACTTTGCAGAGGCAAAAGGGAAGAGAAGGGGATAAAGGGTGTGGTCATCTTTGAAAACAATATACAACACGGGAAATAATGACGTCTGCATAACTATCTTTTATTGCTCTCCAAGTACACGTGTTTAAACCTAATTGCTTCCCAAGTTGTAAGTTCCTTGAAATCAAAATTCAAAACACATAGCCCTGTTGAAACTCCTTAAATGCTTACTACTGACATGAGCACCACATTTTATGCTGTGCTAGACACTGTTCTAAGTACCTACTGGCATTTTAGCCTAAGTATATTAAGTAATTTAATTCTCACAATGACTATATGAGGTAGATACTATTATTATCCCCCTTTTACAAAGAAGAGAGGTGGGGCAGAGTGAAGTTAATTATCTTTCTCGGTTTCTACAGCTACCAAGTGAAAGGCTGGTAGTCAAACCCAGGCATTCTGGCTCCAGATTTTAAGCTCTTAACTAATATGCTTTATTTGTATTGATAATATGATGATATAAAGTATCATCATTGTATTATACCTACATAAGTATATTTCACCCAAAACTACCTGGAAAATAAACAGCACGATTTCTATGATGAATGGACAGAAAAGTCAAATGATATATTTCCAGATAGACTGGGTTTCTATCTAAGATCATGAGCTATTTTTAAAGAAAATATATACGAAGACATCTAATAATCACAGAAATCATAGCTGAAGTTAAATCTCCCCTTTCTTTCTCTCACACCATTCCTCTAAGATCTCCCATCATGATGTGAACACCTGGCCTTTTTTTTGGTGTATTTACAGGACAAACCTCCAGATATTAATATGCTCTATGAATAGTGTTTTATCTGGGCTTTGGTCATATCCTCCTGCTGTTCACATTAGCAGATTAGCACATGTCACAGATAAGACCCATGCCCATGTGGGCCAGTTAACATGTCTCCATTTCATTTCCTTCTTAATGTGCTTGCCCCTAGTTACAGGTAGGATTAGGTAAAAAAGACCATCTATAATTGCTTCTCGGGAAAAAGAAAATGTATGTATTTATGACAGGCCAGTTTTCATCACCCTCATGCACTAGGTCTGTTTTGTGTTAACTGCTTGAGGTGGCAGGACCTGATGCTATGGATGCCAGAAGCTAAGTGAATCCAGGAATGAAACACTTCTGAATCTTGTTCATTCCTTTGTAGACATTCAGCATAACATATTCTCCTCAAGGAAACAAAACAGTCTTGACCTGCTATATATTTTTCTAATAGCTATTCTATTTTTTTCTGTTGCTTCCAGATACCTGTGATGTCCCCAGTTTTCCTTATGACTTCTTGCCTATAAGCAAGGGTATACATAGTAATAAAATCTAGATAAGATGTTTCATGCACGACATGGAGTACCAGAAGTCTAGACATGGTCTATCTGATAACACTTTAAACCATGGGATAATCACGTAGACAAAATCCTTTTTAAAAAGAGCAGCAAGAATTGGGGGGGAAGAAAGGGCTCTTTTTAAAAGAGCCCTTAGAATTCACAGTAAATGTAGGTGAAGTTCTCTCTGTAAGTCAAGCATGAACAGGGATTTTGTCTAACTCTCTCAGCATGGTGAAGGTGATGTTCTTAATAAAATCAAGGAGACTTCTTAGAAAATAGTTGTTACGTGGCTCATGCCTGTAATCTCAGCACGTTGGGAGGCCACGGTGGGTGAATCACTTGAGGCCAGGAGTTCGAGACACCAGCCTGGTGAATATGGTGAAACCCCATCTCTACTAAAAATACAAAAATTAGCCAAGTGTGGTGGAACCCGCCTGTAGTCCCAGCTACTCAGGAGGCTGAGGCAGGAGAATTGCTTAAACCTGGGAGGTGGAGGTTGAAGTGAACCAAGATCACGCCACTGCACTCCAGCCTGGGTGACAGAGGGAGAATCTGTCCCCCCCCCCAAAAAAAAAAAAAGTTGTTATGGGTTAAATTGTGTCCCACACAAAAGATGTTTAAGTCCTAACTCCTAGCACCTGTGAATGTGACCTTATTTGGAAAGAGAGTCTTTGTATATGATTAAGTTAAAATGTGCTCATTAGAGTGGACTCTATGTCTTTATAAAAAAGGGGAAATTTGGACACAGACACAGACATGCCCAGAGGGAAGATGATATGAACACACAGGGAGAAAATAGCCATCTACAAGCCCAGGGATACCAAAGATTGCCAGTAAACCACCAGAAACTAAGAGAGAGGAATGGAACAGATTCTTTCTCACAACCCTCAAGGGAACCAACCCTGCTGACACCTTGATTTCAGACTTTTAATCTCCAGAGCTATGAGACAATAAATTGTATTGTTTAAGCCACCCAGCTTACAATCATTTATTATGGCAGCCCCAGGAAACTAATACAATAGTCTTCATACATTCTTTGTTACTTCAGGGCCTACATTAGTCATAGCGAATGGGGGGTAAATTCTGGGACTAGGAAACAAAGAAATCATTTAACATAAGAAGAACCATTATTCTCCTTTCATTTCCTTCCACCTCTGATTTGTAAAAGGAACTTTATACTGTAAGTTAATATAAGATTAACCTTAACCTTAACCTTATCTTCATTCAAACCATGGCTCTAGCTCATGTTTTCAGGAAGGAGAACAATTTTCCACCTGTTTTCATTTAATGAACATAATTTCATTTAATACTTGTTCTATATTTTATACTCATATAAGAAATATGGAAAACATGTTAAAAATGAGAATAAAATCCTATCTTTAAAGAGTTTATAATTATTTGGGGGTAAGCAGGCACTGATCAAATTAAAAATCAATTGAAGGTAATAGCTAATAGCTAATGGATTTCTAAATTGAGCAATATAAGAATACCATGAAATTCAACAACTGTGTAAAAATCTCATAGGAAAACTGTCATCTTTTAAAATGATATACTTAATATGTACAAGCATAATATATAATATTCCCCAAAAGAAATAAACTTAAAATCAGCTTCTTTTTAAAGGTTTAACTTGTTCTATCTCTTCACTCATATCTAACAGGATCTTGAATACAATAGTGATTTCGTGTCCACCTAGTCTAAATATCCATGGGCAATACCTAGAGCAATGTCCATGACTCTGGACTTACCCAGCTAACAAAAATTATTAATTGAAAACAACTAAAATCATAATGCAGAATGTGAACTATATAGTGTTTTCCTTTCCAGTGAATTTATTATATATTCTATACTATTACTATATACTAAACCACAAATAATATGCTTTACTATAAGTTTCTTAAAGGCAGGGAATGTCTTATTTCCACCCATGGTCCAGAGCTTTCAAAAATGTTGATTTAATAAACAAATAAAAGAACAAAATGTGCTTCTGATATTAACTCTTGACTAAGGAGCACATTTACACCCTTAGCCAATTTTTCTGTTGCAATACATTTTTTCTTTTTTTAATGTTTATTACTGTCTATTGATCCTCAGTGTGTGGGCTACATTTCTCTTGTCTCACACCATTCAGTGCTGGGTTATTGACTCCCTGCATCAGTGTTCTTAAAAATATTGGCAGAAAATTCTAAGTCTTAGCTGATGTGCTTACTCAAAGTTTACTTTAAGTACAGAACCATTATCAACTATATTGTGAGGGAGACTCTGGTACGCTCCAGTGTGTTCAAGTACAAAGTTATTTTGGAGGTATGCTTTTATTTTTTGTTTTTGAAACTGCAAGGCAATACCCATCAGTAGATCAAGAAATTAACCCAATAGGTGGACACCAGCAATTTTGGAAAGTAAACAGTTGGAGGGAAGGAAAGGAAAGGGAGAGAAAGGGAAGGGATGAGAGAGGAGGAGAAGGGAAGGGAAAAGGAAAAAGGAAAAAGGAAAGGAAGGGGAAGGAGGAAAGGGAAAGGAAAGGAAAAAAGAAAGGAACTTATGTATTTCTTACATAGAACCACAGTCAAAAAAGTATTTTTGAAAGAAGGAAAGAAGGAAGGAAGGAAGGAAGGAAGGAAGGAAGGAAGGAAGGAAGGAAGGAAGGAAGGAAGGAAGGAGGAAGGAGGGAAGGAGGAAGGAAGGAAGGAAGGAGAGAGAGAGAAGAAAGAAAGAAAGAAAGAAAGAAAGAAAGAAAGAAAGAAAGAAAGAAAGAAAGAAAGAAAGAAAGAAAGAAAGAAAGAAAGAAGAGAAGAAGGAAGGAAGGAAGGAAGGAAGGAAAGAAAGAAAGAAGGAAAGAAGGAAGGAAAGAAAGGAAGGAAGGAAGGAAGGAGAAGGAAGGAAGGAAGGAAGGAAGGAAGGAAGGAAGGAAGGAAGGAAGGAAGGAAGGAAGGAAGGAAGGAAAAAGAAATAGCCATCTATATGAAAGGATAGAGGAAGTCTTCCAGTCCAGGGCTCTGGGGAAAGGAAGAACTTGGCTGGTGATATGGTTTGGTTGTGTCCGCACCTAAATCAAATCTCATCTTGAATTGTAGCTCCCATAATCCCCAGGTGACCTGGGAGGGACTCAGTGGGAGGTAATTGAATAATAGGGGTGGGTTTTTCTTGTGCTGTCCTTGTAAGAGTGAATAAGTCTTATGAGATCTGATGGTTTTATGAAGGGCAGTTCCCCTGCACACGCTCTCTTGCCTGCTGCCATTTAAGTTGTGCGTTTGCTCCTCCTTCACATTCCTCCATGATTGTGAGGCTTCCCCAGCTATGTGGAACTGTGAGTCCATTAAACTTCTTTTTCTTTATAAATTACCTAGCCTCGGGTATGTCTTTATTAGCAATGTAAGAACAGACTAATACAGCTGGCTAAAGGAAATGAAGGTGACACTGCATGAATGGCTGGAACAGAGAGAGATATGGGGAGGGTGGGAGGAGAGGAAGCTGGGGTGATGGAAGTAGTCATACAAGACCTTGCAGGTTATGGTAAGAAATTTGGACTTAATCTAAATGTAATAGAAGCCATTAAAGGGCTTTTAGCAGGAGAAGGACATGATAAAGCTTAAATTCTTAAAAGAACACTATCAATGTTGTGTGGTGAATGAGCTGGAGATAAAGAAAAATAGCTAAGAAGACACAGGGAGACTGCAGGGGTGATTTCAGTATCCAGGTGAGAGATGATGATGGCTGGGCTAGGGCTGTGCTTGAGGAATGGGCAGATGATTTTGAAGATAGACTGACTGGACTCTGCAATGGATTATATTTAGAAAAAAAAAGATGGAGGAATCAAGAATGACTCCAAAGGTTCCAATTCAAATGTTTAGGCGGATGTTTACTGAGATAGAGTCCCCTAGGAATCACAGGCTTCAGGGAGAAAATCAAGAGCTGGGCTTGGGACAGGCTAACTTGAGATTCCTGAGCAACTTGAAGTGAAAAAATTGGCAGCTGGAGGGCAGGTGAATAAACTCTAATGACACTTCTGCTGGGCTGCACTAATCATCAGAAACTTCCTCCACAGGGTTGCCCGGAGCCCCAGCTACTCCTAAACAAGGTAGGGGAATGAGGGAGTGGTCAGCAGAAGGAAACTCCATATTTTATTTCATCAAATTACATACACTTTGTTGCATTTGACTTGGCAACTCCAAGGTGAACTGCTGCCAAGTCAAATTTTTATCCAGATAATGAACTGGATCTATTGCTACCACATCTGCTTCCTGTTTGCTGTAAGCAGAGAAGTTACCCAAGGTGGAACAATAGACAACATCATAGAAAGGGAAGCAGCTGGTATTGCCTGCTCCAATCGTGAGAAATCTGAGATGGGAAAGCCATATTTTTTAAAAAGTCAGAGAAGATTAAGATGTAAGATAATGTTGCCCCTCTCATTTTTGGAGGGATGTCATTCAGCATTAAGAAGAAAGCAGGAGTCTGAGAGAATGTAATTGATAGAAGGTCAGGGAGATCAAGAACTGTGCCAGCTGGAGCACTTCAGAACTCCCTAGGAAGCCAGACTCTTCTGTCTTATTTTAATATCTAGGGGAATCTGTACCAGTCTCCCTAAAGCATAAAGCATCTCTTTTTATAGTGGGGCAATAAAGCATTTAGACAACTGTTCAAAAAGGAGGTCACTGGATGGTTTCAAGCTTGCGTTTGCTGTACGGCTGAGTAGAAACATTCAGAATATTCTACTTTGGTCACAATCCCTATATTTGCCATCCCCATTTACACATTAAAAACAGTTGAGGCTCAGAGAAATTGAGATATGTGCCGAAGGTTATAAATCCAGTGAACTGGCAGAGGTAGAATTTAATCCAGGTTGATCTGATTTTCATGTCACAATGTTATTTATGAGAATCTGTCACAAATAAATGAGCCAAGTAGAAAATTGAAGAAAAAAGTAGATCATTAATCAATAAATTTCCTATTGTTTTTCACGTTAGCAGCCATTTCTGCAACTTTGTTTTAATAATAATCACTCCTACCTTCTACTCACTAAAAATATACCATAAATATTATTTTCAAATCACAAAGATGAAATACTGAAGAAAAAAATTATCTCCAACAAGCAAAATATAAGAGGATTTCAAAAAGATGGAGGAAGGTAGAATTTAAAAATAAAAATATAATTATAACTTTATTTCTCAACATAAGCTCCATTAACTTTATGACATTTTTGTAAGAGTGATACCAGCCTTTTAGTCCATCTCTATAGAGCTGAAGTTCCTGGGACTTCAACCATGTTGACGCAGGCGTTTTTACATTATTAAAGGAAGAAAAATGGGTGCCTCTTAAATGCTTTTTAAGATTAGGGCAGTAAAGGGGTTAGAAAAAGCCAATTCAAGACTATAAGGTGAATTCCTAATGATTTCCATCAAAACTCACATAATTGTTCTTGCTTGATGAGAAGAATAAACAGTGACATTGTCATGGTAGAGAAGGACTCTCTGGTATAGCTTTCCTGGGCATTTTTCTGCTAAAGCTTTGGATAACTTTCTCAAAACACTCTGATAATGAGCAGCTGTTTTCATTTTGGGGTCCTCAAGAAAGTCAACAAGCAAAGTGCCTTGCTCATCCCAAAAAAGCTGATGCCATGACCTTTGCTGTTGGCTGGTCCACTTTTGCTTTGATGGGACCACTTCCGCTTCTTGGTAGCCATTGCTTTGATGGTGCTTTGTCTTCAGGATAGTACTGGTAAAGCCATGTTTCATCTCCTGTTACAATTATTTGAAAAAATGCGTCAAGATCTTCATCCCACTTGTTTAAAATTTCCATTGAAAGCTCTGCTCTTGTCTGCAGCTTATCTGGACACAATGTTTTTGGCATCTATCAAGTGGGAAGTCTTCTCACCTTTAATTTTTCCGGCAGAATTGTGTAAGATGAACAATTGAGGTGTCATGGTGTTGGCTTTTGTTTCTGCTGTTAATCATCAGTCCTCTTCAATTAGGACATGAACAAGCCTAATCTTGTCCTCATAAATTATGCGGATGGTCTGCCACTGTAGATTTCATCTTTGATATCACCTCATCTCTTCCTAAAAGGAGTTATCTATTTGTAAACTGCTGCTTTCTTTGAGTCTTTGTTTCCATAAACTTTTTTAAAGCATCAATGATTTCACCATTCTTCCACCTAAGTTTCGCCATCAATTTTACGTTTGTTCTTGCTTCGATTTTAGCAGAATTCATGTTGCTCTGAATGGGTCTCTTTTCAAACTGATGTCTTATTCTTGTTAGTGCCTCAAACTAGATTCTATTCAGACATATTATAACAAGTTAGTATAAGTTTATTTGGGTGCAAAAAAAGTTGAAATCTATGCATAGTTTTGTCAAAATACACATTTACCTGAACTTTGTGAAGTCCCCTTACACAATGGTAAAGGATCTATATAAATAGAAAATATATTTTGAATTAGATGACAGCTGGTATTCTTTGACATCTAGGTTGAAGAGTAAAATGTACATATTGCTTATTTTTAGGACAGCATGCAATTAATCACCTCCTTCCAATAAACAAAAAGTCCTAAAAATGAAAGTAAGAAAATTTCAAGATGATGCCCAGGAGCAGTCTATATTTCCCTCTAATTATTGGTGTATTTGTTATTTCCTGGACTCACAGTATTCCCCGATGCCTTTGCTTTTGCTCAAGCTATTTCTTCTCCCCATAATGCCCATGTTCTCTTTTATCTTTCATAACTTCATGTACCAAAATTGGACCTATCTGCAATGACTACTGTAGAGGCCAAGGAAAAAACTTGCCCTTTGTCCTCTGAAGGTTAGCTGAAAAATCAACTCAAAAAAGGCAGATTAATTGGGAAAAGGGCATACAAATTTATTAATATGCACACATGGGAGAAGTGCAGAGTGATTGCCGCATCCCACGAGAAGGTTTAGAAGCTCATATACCATCCTGAGGTTACAGAAAGAGTGGGAGATGGATTGTAGCAAAACAGGTAGATAAGACCTGGCTAGCAAGGTGGTCTTGTAATGTAAATGAAATCTCACAGGTAGCAGGCTTCAGAAAGAATATTCAGTAAATATTTCTTTTGGATCTTTAAAGGTATCAGACTCTTTTACTCCTTCCTAGATCCAGACAAGGGAAATCTTCAGAGAAAGCCTGGCTATATCAGTGCAGATTCTGCCTAGATGCAAATCTCCCCCACAAAAGACAGCTTTGCAGGATGACTTCTATTTGCTGGCTCCCTAAACAACCATCTCAAAATATGTCAAAAATATATTTTAGGGTAAACTATTTTTATTTTCTTCATTACTCAAATGAGAGTTCTTCCATAGACATTTGCACTAATAACAGATACAAAAGAACATTTTCATTATTTTTTCTACCTTCCCATAACACCTTGCATTATACAGCATTTGTCTTGACTCTTCCTTCTCATGTGAAAGCCTCTTGAAAGCAGAAGTCGTATTTTCTGTATCTTTGTGTCCCTCCCCTTTCCTCTGAAAGCTAGGCATGCTTCACCATAAAGGGAATACAAAGAGGTCAGCATACGAAATCATCTCATTGTAACAGTGAGAGAAATCTGACATCACTGACTTCATCTTGCTTCTATCCTCACGGGCTAACTGCCTTTGCTTATTCCTACATGTAGGCCAAACTAATCTTGGAAAGAGTTTAGATATTTTAACTTTAGAACTAATGACTATTTCTCTTTTGAAAGAGGCCTGCAAGGAGATAAGGAAGTATGCACACAGGTAACAATTCTGTTCAAGCGTTATAGAAACAAGGTGAACCTGACAAGCGGTTGACCACAGACAAGTTTTGCAACCTCTTCACACCCCTCCTGATGCCCAGATGTCCGTAGGCACCAGTTACCACTTGACTTTAACGCCTCTTTGTTCCCCGCTGCCCTAACATAAAAGGAGCCTAAAAATTTTTTTTAACTTAATATGTTTCTTTGGGACATTAGTCCTATATCTTCTTGGCTTACTAGCTCTCTGAAATACAGTCACTTTACTTGCCTCAACACTTTGTCTCTCAACTTACTGGCTTTCTTGCAGCAAGGAGTATAAGCTTTGGATTCAACAGCATCATAAGAGCTTAAAATATTTTCTGCAGAAGGAATATAGCCTTGAGTCTTATAAATTATCCCAAGGTAAATTTAATTTAGTCAATTAGTCTTTTCTAGATAAAGAAAAAAAATTGAGAGAAAGCCTCTACTGAGGACTCAGAGAATCTCCTGTGGGTCTATGGAAAGGTCCACACCAAGATAATCAGAATATAGAACGCTTTCAGTGTCCACTGTTTGTCCTCTGAACAATTTCTCCTTCCTTGCTTTTTCTATTGTCTTTTAAAGAAAAAAGATCAAAAGCAAAATTAATTGATGGATTATTATTTAAAATAAAAGAGTAAAACAGTAACAAGGGTATGGCAACAACCCCTCCAACTTGGTAAACAAAGTTGCCATAAGAATCCAACAAGAACCTTTATGGGAATTGGAAATAATTAAATAAAGTATATCACATCTTGAGTGTCAAATGAGGTTTAATTCAGAATTTATTCATAAGAGAAGATGATGGATAAAGCATTGAAGGCTAACTTCCTTGGCCAGAAAGAAACCAGGAACAGATTTTAGAGACTCATAAACCTAATGATAACAGCACTCACAGAGTTGGCAAGCACCCTGGGACTACGCTACATGGCCAATGGAAAGGAAAATCAAGTTGAGAATGGAAATGAGAAGAAGTAGAATCATTAGGAATAACAGTAATCGTTAACATGCACCGAGCACTTACTAGGAAACAGGCACTGGACTAAGGGCTTCATTTACATCATTTCATTCTCATACCACCTAACTTGTCTCTGTTTTCTTTTTTTCCCCTGAAAGCTTATTCTCTTGATGACTGAATGATGCTTTAAAATGTAAATATGAGCTTATCACCCCCTCAAAATCCTCCAAAGTCTTCTAATCACATCTTCCAAAGCCTTCTAATCACACAAGATGTAGTATATTTTATTTAAAGATTTCCAATTCCCGTAAAGATTCTTGTTGGATTCTTACGGCAATTATGTTTACCAAGTTGGAGTGGTTGTTGCCATACCCTTATTTTCTTATTTGCTATTGCTTTACTCCTTTATTTTAAAGAATAATCTGTCAATTAATTTTGCTTTTGACATTTTTCTTTAAAAGACAATAGGAAAAACAAGGAAGGGGGAACTGTTCTGAGGATAAGAACATTATAAGGAGAAGAAATAGCTTGAGCAAAGCAAAGGCATCAGATGGCTTACAGGCATGAATGATCCAGCCACCAGCTGACCCCAAGTTCATTTTCTAAAATTTCATAACCTCAGTGAGACTTCCACACTATCCTTTCTAAATTATCGCATTCATCTCTCTCTCTCTCTCTTTTTTTTTTTTTTTTTTTTTTTTTTTTTTTTTGTGAGACAAGGTCTCACTCTGTCACCTAGGCAGGAGTATAGAGGTGTGATCTTAGCTCACTGAAACCTCTGCCTCCTGAGCGCAAGCGATCCTCCCACCTCAACCTCCCAAGCAGCTGGGACCACAAGTGCACACCACCATGCCTGGATAATTTTTTGTGTGTTTTTTGTAGAGATTTGGTTTCACCATGTTGCTCAGGCTGGTCTCGAACTCCTGGGCTGAAAGCAATTCGCCTCCTCAGCCTCCCAAAGTGCTGGTATTACAGGTGTGAGACCCCACACTCTCATTCATCCCTTTTTCTATCCCCATACTCTACTTAATAGCACTTATCAGTACTTGAGAATATATTATATAAAATCAATTATTATTAATCATGGTACTTAAGTTCTGTAAAGTTTCTGTGAATACTGCATTAGCAAACACTGAACAATTACTCCTAGGAGAAATATAGGGTGAGGTTCCTATGAGTCTCTGGAGACAAAATGTTTGTCAATTGACAAATGTTTGTCAACTGACAAATGTTTGATAACCTTGTTTTGTGTGTGTTTCTGTTGAAAGATGTGATTTAATACATATTGTTGATTCGTTAACATTGAACATATTGCCAACAGCACTATAACTCATACCAGAAAGCAGCTTATCTAACATACATATTCTCTCTGTTTAAGGCACGTCACAGCCTTGTTGAGATTAGTAACACTAGACAGCACTTCAGCACTACTCTCAGGGGCCAGGGGAAACAGCAAAATAAACAGAAAGCACAAAAATGTGAAAAATGTTGCACCAAGTAGAACACACAAAAAAAGCCCACTTTACATTATGAGGGTTAAAACAAGAATGCAGAGAGCATGGCCTTGACTAACTTCAGCTGAGAATGTGTGCGCAGAGTGACTCAAATTTTTTGCCATTCTGATCCGATGTGTGAATGACCACAAAGTTGTTATAATTGTCAGTTTTGGAGATTACAAATATACTTTAGCAAGTAGATAATTAGCAAGCACAGAATATGCAAATAATGCAGACTGGCTCTATGTATTCATCCACGTTGCATTATGTATCCCCTCTTCTTGATATCTAAGCAAGCTCTACAATAGCAAAGACGTTTTCTGGTTTGCTTTTTCTTCAGCATCTAGACCAGCACTGTCCACAAGAAATGTAATGTGTGTGCACCACAAATGTGAGCTACTTATGTAGTTTTAAATGTTTCAGTAAACACATTAAAAAAGAAACATGAAATTAATTTTCATAACTTATTAATTTGCCATAATATATCCCAAATATTATTTGAACATCTAGTAAGTAACAAAGTATTAACATAAAATTTTACTTCCTTTATTTCAAATCTTTGAAATCCACATATATTTTATACTTACAGCACACTTCAATTTGGACTAGACACATTTTAGGTGCTCAATAGCTGCATGTGGTTAGTGGCTTATCATATTAGACAGCACAGGTCTAGAACAATGACTGGTACATATTAAGTCCCCAGTAAACATTGATGAGTGAATTCATTTATTAATTGCTTCTAAATCCCAGACACTGGGCCGAGAAGGTTACATCTTTTACATCAGTTAATCCACACAATCACCCTTCCGTTAGCTATAATTATCCTCATTTTACACACTTAGTAATAGAGATGCACTAATAGAGATGCCCACAGTCACATAAAATTCCAGAACAAGGAAGGACTTGAATATCCAACCATCTGACCAAATCTAACGTCTCCAAATATGTCTTCATTAAAAGGCACTAATACAGTTTTACTTACACTATCCATTAAAATATTAGTTGAAATATTTTTGACTATGGGAGGGACTACATAGTTCTAGAAGAATTTCAAGTTTGCCCAAATACAGAGTGTATAACTTACTGTTTTTAAAACTAGGCAATGCTAATTAACATTATTATATGCCTGAGTGGTATTGTCACCCAAGAGCCTATCTATCTGCTCTCTCCATAACTTACTGGAGACTAATTAGAAAGACAGTAGCAGTAGGCTTTGGGGCATGAAGCAACAGGCATCTTGCACTCTTGTTGCTGACAACTTGAGATGCTTTGCATAATTGCAGGGAATGAGGTGGAAAAAGGCATTGTTTTCCTTGGAAACCACACGGTGCCCCCTCATTCTCAAAATCTGTGAAAGACCTTTCACTCTTTTTCCTTATCCATGAAACAAACATTACATTTTTACACAAATTTATGAAATAAAAAATACTGCATTACATCTATTGAATGGCAATGTAATAATCAATTCACAATATTTACCTTCTTATGATTCCAAAAACAACTCAGGACAGCTTAATCAATTAATAAGAACAACCCATCACTGCTTAACACAAACAACTTATTTTTTCTGCTCTAATCCTGCTTGCACAAAAATCTGCAAGATTAATCAGAGTTAATTCATTAGAGAGCAAAAAATGGAGACAAAAGAAAGATACTCAGTCAGAGCAGCCACCGAATAATAAAACTCATTTCGTTTCTGCTCAAATTGAAGAGCTCTTGGTATCAGACTAAAAATTGCAAATCATGTTTTCAATTTCCCTGAAGCCAGACTCTGATTACAGCAAATGTTACACCACTGGATTTCCTCGGTTGGCAGAATGTTACACACTCATGGAAAAAGTAACCAGGACACTTCAGTCCATGAAGAGGGCTCCACACTCCAGGCCTCTGCCTCTAAAATAAGCAACATGCAACAGGCGCTGCTACAGACCTTCAAGTGTGCTGCCTAAGTCATATTTTCCTACAGTGAAAGAGCTTTTAAATAGAAAAGACAATCAGCACTGTTTTCCTAATTCACATATTGTTTCTGTGTTGGGTTTTTGTTTTTGTTTTGCCTTAGTCTTTCTCTGAATGTGGAATTCCAAATAAATAAACCATGTATGTCTACCAGATATCATCACCAAAGCAACTAGAGCTGAACCACAGGTTTGCATTCAGGTTTAAAATATTCTAACATGATGAGAAGAAATGGTCCATCTTCTCCGAGAAGATCATAATGTTTTAAGGAAATGTCTAAGAAACAAATGACTGGAGTTGCTGGTATTTCAATGCAAACGAGAGAAGTACACATTTAGAAGCGGCAGTGCCGAGAAAAAATTAGTCTAACATAGATTTTATTTTGATTTCGTTGGTTTTGGAAAATTTCCCAGTATGAAACTAAAAAACAAGTCCCATGAAAGTTGTTTTAAAAATTCAAATGTGTACAAGGTGGCAAAATATATGCTATAATGTGACCTGTAGTTCAATTGGCAATTTTAGTCAGGACACAGAAAATAGAGCAGAGCCCAACAGGGAAGGAAAACATTGTTCCTTTGGAGGTCAGATAGCATGGTTGGAGGCCATAGGGAGGCCTAGAAGAGAAATGAAAATAGACAGCTCTGGAAGGATCAGCATTCCAAACCTGCACCAGCCTTGGCTGCAGAGTCACTAGCTAAATTGGCTACATGTCACAATGCCCAATCTGCATTTCCTTATAGGAGATGATGTTGATGATATCCCTCATGTAACAATGTGTGTTCTGATATTCCTCACAAGACCTTGTGTAATATCTTCCCTAAGTCCTCTCTGTCAAAGTTATTGTGATCACCATGCATATAGCTGAGGTTTGAGAAGCTATGGTGTGAATGTAAAATATACTTCCTTCAGAGAAAGACTTTCCTTCATTATTCACTCATTCATTTACTAAACACATATTTATTGATGTGCCTTCTGTGTGCCAGTTACTGTTGAAGGGTCAGGCATACAGAATTTATGCCACAAACACAGCTCTTGACATTCTGGCACTTCCTTTCTTGATGGGGAAGACAGATATTAAATAAGACAACATGTAAATAATATAATTCCAGACAATGAAACACCAGGGTCAAGAATCAGATCCAGGCAGGCAGTAGTGCAGCTTAGACTGGTTAACTCTTTCAAATTCCTTAGAAGCCTTGAGGTCTCCCAACTTGCTCTAGCATGGATTAGGTCTCATTTGAGCTAACTTATACAGAGTATCCTGAATGTCGGTGCCAACCCTACAAAAGAGCTGACACAAAGCAGCAATAAAAGGCAGGGCAAAACTGATGACAGTATGATCAGGGAAGGAGACAGGATGACCAGGGAGCATGCTAAGAAAATAGACAGTGGTGTTGTAGAGAGTGGAGGTTGTATTCTAGTAGGGAGGTCAAGGAAGGCTTCTGAGGAACTGATACTTGAGAACAGAAGTCTCATGGTGCAAAACTCTGGAGGAAAACTGACAGAAGCAGAAGAATCCTGAGCCCAGATACAGTTTCAGATAGTCAAGGAACTGTAAGAAAGTCAAGGAGTTTAAATTATGATGAGCAAGGAAAATCAGCAAAAGAAGACGAGGTCAGAAGGCAGATCACATAGGATCTTGTACACCATGGTAAGAAGTGGGGTGTTAATTTTAAATGTAGTGGAATGCCTTGGAGGGCATTAAATTGGAGCAAGTTGATGTGATTCAAAATGGTTAAACTCTTCATATGAAGATGGCACAAAAAGAGGACATAACCAGCAATCATTTCTCTGCTGTAAGTTGACATCAGCCCTGGAAGTAGAGAAAATTAGAGCAGGGAGCAGGCAGATTATGCAAAAAGGCGCTGTAGAAAAGATTTGAGAATTATCTGAAGCCAGTGACCTAGGTCAAGTGATAGAACAGTATTATGGAACAGACACGCTTTTTCAAATATGTAGTGCTCAGGGAAGATAATGGACTATCAGCATGTCATGAAGTCTGCTGGGTCTTGTTAAACCTCCTGGCCATTGCTCACTCTTGCTGCTTTTTGTGGGAAGAAATGCCACCTCCAGAAAAGACTAGAAAAACATCTTTAGTAACTAGGATATGTTGGGATCAGAAACTGAAATGTATAGACTGAAAGGTGTTGATTTGCTGGTTACCTTCTGTAGTAGCTAGGGTGGAGTTTCCTTGGACCTTCCTTCAAGAGATACTGCTGCAAGTTTCTCTCCTGCTGCAGTCCTTCAGGGTCCCCTGCAGAGACCCCTCTCTCTCACCTACTGTCCCCAGGTAACCCCCAGCCAATGACACGCATGGTAGAGGTACTGAGACCTGCCAATTTCTACCCATGTAAGACTCCTCTAATGGGTACTTTCTGCTCTAGAGAAACTGCCCAGTGGCTGGCCAAAATGCTCTCAGACCTGGCACCACAGTCTGACCTTCTTTCTACCCAATTCTTCTCCCATCACCCTTTCCTTTCACAGGATTCAGACCTGAATTGCCCTGTAAAGGTTTTTCCTACTTCTGTTGCTGCTCCTCTTTATCTTTCATGGACAAAACTTATAATAAATCTCCCATATCCCTAACTCCATCTTGGCATCTGCTTCTCAGAGAACCTGACATGACACAGAAATTGACACGCTTGCACTAAAAGTTGGAAGTAGAATGTGAATTGCAAGCAGAAACATGGCCTTGTGGTGAAGAGCCCACATGCCCTATCTTTTGTCCCAAAATTTTGACACCATTATTCATACTAATAGGATAGAGGCACAAAGCCAAATGTTCTAGGAGCTACAGGAGCTTTTAGAAAACATATTTGATACATTCAAGGGGATATGAGAAAGAAGGGCCTCTTAGGGAAAGAATGAATTCATAAGAAGAGAAAGGCTTAAGATGAAAACAGTTGTGAAAAAGGAACTGAATACAATAAGAAAATAATATGAAAATCCCCCAAATACAGCAATAAATTTAAAGTCAGCATTGGTGGCAATCGAAAAACAAAACATTAAAGGTGGAAAACTGCATTAAATGATATTAACAACCAAATTAATAGATAAAATAAAATAAGAGGTAAAACAGAGAAGCCAACATATAAATCATGGATATTACTAAAGACCAAATATGAGAAATGAAAATGTAATAATAGTAAATAAGGAAATCTTTGCTGAACTGAATGGAAGCCTGTGTAGGTACAATGAAAACTTTATTGTGTTCCATGGAAAATTAATTTTAAAATACATATATTATAGCAATTTTAATCTCAAGGATAAAGAAAAAAGGTTAACAATCACCCAACCAAGGGGGAAAAAGGGAGATTTACCTACAAAGCACAAAAATTAGGCTGGCTTCAACATATGTGGTAGTTAATCACCATACAAAATATAATTACTTTTACTGGTAATTAAATAAATTTGTAGCAAGTAGCAAAGTTTTATGTTTCCTTATGTTTTTAATGATGGAAAGGAATATGTTAAGTATTTTCAAAACTGCTCTTGAAAGTAGATTTTGTGACAAAATATTTTGGATTAATTTGGTTTCATTCATCAACATTTCACTTAATAATTCTACTTCTGGCAATCACATCTAATGAAATAATGTGATATACAAACAAATATTTACGCATAAAGATGTTCATTAAGTTGTTCTAGAAAAAATGGAAGCAATGTCAACATCCAAAATAAAGAAAACTTTAAATAAATGATAATACATGATTACAATGGAATACTTTGCAGCTTTTAAAATGATATTCATAAGAAATTTAAATAACAAGGAAATGTTTTAATATTATAATCTAATGATAAGAGAGAAAACAGGACGTAAAGCTATCTAGCTATCTGTGTACAGGCCTACTTCAGAGATATAGTTAATTGAGTGCCAGGCCACTGAAATAAGGCAAATATTACAATAAAGTAAATCGTGCAAACTTTTTGGTTTCCCAGTGCATCTGAAAGTTGTGTTTACACTATACAATAGTCTATTAACTGTGCAATTTATTATGTCTAAAGCAACAATGTAACTATCTTAATTTAAAAATACTTTATTGCTAGAAATTGCTAAAGATCATCTGAGCCTTCAGAAAGTCATAAACTTTTGGCTGGTGGAGGGTCTTGTCTTGAGGGTGATGGCTGCTGACTGATCAGGTTGGTGGTTACTGAAGGCTGGGGTAGCTGTGGCAATTTCTTAAAATACGACAATAAAGTTTGCTGCATCCATTGACTCTTTCTTTTGTGGAAGATTTCTCTGTAGTTTGTGAGGCTGTTTGATAGCATTTTACCCACAGTAGAACTTCTTTCAAAATGGAGTCAATCCTCTCAAACTCTGCCACTGCTTTTCCAACCAAGGTTGTATAATATTCTAAAGTCTTTTTCGTCATTTTAACAATGTTAATGGCATCTTCGCCCAGAGTAGATTCTATTTCAAGAAACTGCTTCCTTTGCTCATCCATAACAAGCAACCCCTCATCTGTTGAAGTTTTGTCATAAGATTACAGCAATGCAGTCACATCTTCAGGCTCTACTACTAATTCTAGTTCTCTTACTATTTCTGCGCTATATGCAGTTACTTCCCCATCTTATGCCCCTCAAAATCATCCATGAGGGTTGGAACCAACTTCTTCCAAATTCCTGTTAATGTTGATATTTTGACTTCCTCTCATGAATGTTCTGAATGGCAACTAGAATGCTAAATAATTTCCCGAAGGTTTTCAATGTACTTTGCCCAGATCAAACAGAGGAATCACTCGCTATGGAAACTACAGGTTTACAAATTGTATTTCTAAAATAAGAGAACCTGAATGTCAAAATTACTTCTTAATCCATGGACTTAAGAATGGATGTTCTGTTAGAAGGCATAAAACAGCTTTAATCTCCTTGTACCTCTCCATCAGAGCTCTTGTTTGACTAGGTGCCTTGTTAATGAGCAATAATATTTTGATAGGTATCTTCTTTTCCTGAGCAGTAGGTCTCAACAGTATGCTTAAAATATCCAGTAACCCACACTATGAACAGATGTGCTGTCACTCACACTTTGTTGTTCCATTTATTGAGCATAGGCAGAGTAAATTATCACGTAATTCTAAAGAGCCCTGGGATATTCAGAATGGTAAATGAGCACTGACTTCAACTTAAAGTCACCAGCTGCATTAGTCCTTAACAAGTGAATCAGCCTGTCCTTGGAAGCTTTGGAGCAAACCAGTGACTTCTCCTCTCTAGCTATAAAAGTACTGCATGGCATCTTCTCCCAATAGAAGGCTGTTTTGTCTACACTGAAAGTCTGGTTTTTAGTGTAGTCACCTTCACCCATGATCTTAACTAGATCTTCTGATAACTTGACTGCAGCTTCTACATTACCTCTTGCTATTTCACTGGGTACTTTTGTGTTATAGAGATGGCTTCTTTTTTTAATATTCATAAACTAACCCCTACTAGCTTCCAATTTTTCTTCTGCAGCTTCCTTACCTCTCTCAGCCTTCATAGAATTGAAGAGAGTTGGATTCTTGCTCTAGATTAGGCTTTGGCTTAAGAAAATGTGGCTGGTTTGATTTTCTATCCAGACACTCAAACTTCTCCATATCAGCAATAAAGTTGTTTTACTTTATTATAAGTTCTTGTGTTCACCGAAATAGCACTTTTAATTTCCTTCAAGGACTTTACCTTTGTATTCACAACTTGATTATTTGGCACAAGAGACCTAGTTTTTGCCTGTCTCAGCTTTTCACATATCTTGCTCACTAAGCTTGCTCATCTCTAGCTTTTGATTTACAGTGCAAGACATGTGACTCTTCCTTTCACTTGAACACTTAGAGTTCATGATAAGGTTATTAATTGGCCTCATTTCAATATTGTTATGTCTCGGGGAATAGGAAGGCCCAAGGGTTGATGGAGAAGTCAGAACACATACAACATTAATCAATTAAGTTTGCAACTTTATATGGACATGGCTTGTGGTGTCCCAAAACAATTACAATAGTAACGTCAAAGATCACTGATCATAGATCACCATAACAGAGATAAGAATAATGAAAAAGTTTGAAACATTGCAAGAATTACCCGAATGTAACACAGACACAAAGTAAGCAAGTGCTGTTGGAAAAATGGTGCTAGTAGACTTGCCCATTGCGAGGTTGCCATAAACCTTTGAGTTGTAAAAATTACAATATCTATAAGGTGCAATAAAGTGAAGGACAATATAACTTGATGTGCCTACACATGTAAGGATATTTGTGAGTGGGTAAGTACATATATATTTTATCAGTGATCATTAATCTTAATCACAGAAAAGTGTACATCAGAATGTTATCTGGCATAGGAACAATAACTTTTTTGTTTCCACATTTTTATGCTTTTCTGTACTCTCGAATTCTACTTCTAAAATAAGAATGTGCTCATTCCATCATCAAAATTTTAAATTTTGTACTTATTTATTTTTTAAGGTCCTTGGATATTTCAGAAAAGATAATACTGAAGTAGAATTTTCAAAATTATAAGGTAGCGGTTGAACCTAGTGACCTGTGAGTTAGATTTAGACTACAGATCTGTTTTCGTTTCATTCATGGTGGGTTTTTGTAAGTTGATTTTGTTCCCAATATTGAAATGTAGAAAAATTTTTTATAAAAATCCAGATATCTGTCCTTTCTAGGAAAATGAGAATATCTCATCATGCTTGACCTGAATGCCCACAGGGCAGCCATCACTGCTGAGTAGCAGCTGGTCCCTTTAAAAGGGGCATGAGCTTGTGTGACCCAGTCTGTTTTCCTCATTCATGTTACGTGCCCTGACCTTCATAAGCTTTTGACTTTGCTAGGAATGTTTTGGAAATGTAAAGCATTATCAGTACCACTGTATTCTACATAGTGAATGCCACCTCCTGGCTCCTGACTACCAAGCTCAGCTGTCTGGCAGCCTGGAGTGGAGCACATTCACTGCCATGAGGGCTTTGCGTGTAACAGGTGCATACTCCTCATCTCAAGACTTCCAAGCTGCTCTACCGTCTGTCTCTCTTCTCCAATGTCAGTGGTTGTTACATATCATCAACATAACCAGTCCTAATGGGTGGCTAAGTCACTCCATCATGGCTGGATTCCATTACTCTTTGCTTCCATTTCTTTACAATGTTTCATTTTTTGTTTCTTAAGCTTCCAATTTCTTCTGAAGTGCTTTTTGATTTTTATGTAGACTGGCTTTTATAGAGCATCCCAGCCCATTAAAGCATTTTTCCTTCATATTAAACTGTCCAGTTACACTTTATTTATTTAGTCGTTCATCAAATAGTAACAGCATAGTGTTAGGACATAGCAGTGGAAAGACAGACAAGCCCCTGCTGTCCCCACCTCTGGTGCAGTTACATTTTATGGAAAAGGAAGACAGACAACTAAGAAGTGAACAAATTAAATAATTTCAGAGTGATACACATGCTATGAAAATAAAACAGTATGATATAAACTAAAGACTATTTTATATTAAATGGATAAGGAAAGTCTCTCTGAGATCGTCCCCTCTGAGTCGAATGACAAGAAGCAACAAGTCATTGGAAGACCTGGAAGGAGAACATTGCAAGATGACAGAAGAGCCAGTATGAAGGCAGTAAACTGGGTGCTTGACTAAAAGCCAAAAGGAGAAACAGAAAGAGGTTGCTGTGGCTGAATCACCATGAAAGAGGAGGGGAGGAAGAGACGAGGCCAGTCAGCTGGGTAGGGCCAGTTCAAGAAGGTGGAGCCTTGCAGGTACTGTTAAGATATCTAGATTTTCTTCTGAATGCAAGGGGAAGCCATTGGAGAGTTTGCAGAGAGGCCATTTTGGAGGCTGTAGTGATTGCTCCAGTGAGAAATGATGATGGTTTGGACCAAGGTGGTATTAATGGAATTCTTAAGATTAATGGGATTCTGAATCTTTAGATTTTTATCAGGGATAGTCATTTTCCCCTGAGTCTTCAAATGCTATATTTACTCACTACCAATGAGATTTTTTTTTCTTAGCTATTAGTCTAGAAGTTGGGAAAGTTATGAAAGGCTGCATTTTGAAGAGCTTATGTTTCACTGTACTTGAGGGAATAAATTACTGCATTTCCTTGACTCTGAGATGCCATTTATTGAAGATGAGCCATTATTTTATGTACTACTAAGAAAAAATGTTACCAGTTAAACTATAGTACAAGGCTTGCTGATTTTACAAAAATTTTGTTTCACACTTACTGAAAGGATCCTTTTAGCATTATTTAGACGTAGATTTATTTTTCACATTTCTGTTTTCACTTTTCTCCACATGCACTACATTTTAATTGCAAAGCTAAAGTCCACTGTAATCTTTTTGGAGACATTAGCAATGGCAATTAAAATCAGCATGTGTGATATCAATAATGCACATAACTCAATTGAAGTGGCTATGAAAATATGTAAATCTATTTCCGCATTCATGCATTTAAAGGCAATGATAGCTCATGCTAACTGCCCCAACTGACCAACAAGGATTGGAAAACATTTTTATTTGTAAGACACATCCTGATCTTGAAGATGTTAAAATGTAACTAAAATATGCATCTTATGATTGATGATGCAGTAGTGGTAGAAAATTTTCTTAATAAACAGAAATACAAATAGGGCTGGGATTGAGTCTCTTGATTTATTGCTGCTTCACTCTGCAATTTATCTTTCCAATAATCATAAAACTTGCATCTACCAAAAATTTCAAAAACACACCCACCCACAGACATAGTTACATCATATTATGTACATATTTGCACACATATGTTCACATAATAATTTAAAGTGTTCTAAAAATGTGAGGATAGATTGAAAAAATAAATTTCCTAGCCGGGCATGGTGACTCACACTTGTAATCCCAGCACTTTGGGAGGCTGAGGCGGGTGGATTGCCTGAGGACAGTAGTTTGAGACCAGCCTGGCCAACATAGTGAAACCTCGTCTCTACTAAAAATACAAAAAAATAGCTGGGCATCATGGTGGGCTAGCTGTAATCTCAGCTACTAGGGAGGCTGAGGCAGGAGAATCACTTGAATCCAGGACACAGAGGTTGTAGTGAGCTGAGATCACGCCATTACACTCCAGCCTGGGTGACAGAGCAAGACTTCAACTCAAAAAAAAAAAAGAAAGAAAAAAGAAATTTCCCTTCTTCCTCTCTTAGTGTAATAGCCAGTTGAGCCCCCAGTTCAATGTTTCACTCCATCATTTATCTGCTCTGGTTCCCAGGGCAGTTTTCTCTCTGGGATTGAGAGGATTATGGTTAAAATTTTGTTTATTAAGAAACAATTCTGTCACTAGGAGCCCAAGCAAGATTTTTGTTTGCTTGTTTTAAGGGAGCTTCCTCCAAAAAATGCTAGACATAATAAGAAGAAAGTTTTCCTTGATAGCTAAAGAGAAGTTCACTGAAAAAAGGAGTCCCATCTGCTGTCAGCACAAAGCTCTTTAATGTATATGGGAACATTGTTGTAAATTAAATTACATCCCTGAAAAAGATACGTTCAAATCCTGACCCCCGTATCTGTGACCATGACCTATTTTGGAAGTAGTGTCTGATGTAATAAAGTTAAGATGAGGCCATACTAGATTAAGGCGGATCTTGATTCAACGACTCCTGCCGTTGAATTTGGCCACAGAACCAGGAAGAAGGCCATGTGACTAGAGAGGCAGAGAAAGGAGTGAGGCATCTACTAATCAACGAGCACAAAGGATGGTGGGCACCCACCAGAAGCCAAAAGTCAAGGAAGGATTTGCCCAGAACCTTCAGAGGAAGCATGTCCCTACTGAAACCTTGATTTTGGATTTCTAGCCCTCAAAACTATGAGACAACAATTTTCTGTTGTTTTAAGCCATCTGAATTTGTGGGAGTTTGTTAAGGCAGCCCTAGGAAATTAATACAGACTGTCAAGAAAGCTCTTTGCACCCAGGTGAGAAGCCCAGCTGGAGCTCTGGTAGCACGGACCGCAGCCCTTCCCATGTGGTCCAGAGGAGTTGGCAGCCATTGAGGGCAGTCACCCTAGAGGAGCAAAGCTACTACACGCACCGGAGCACAAGACTTGCAGAATGAGGGGAGGCCGCTTTAATTACGTGATGGGTGACTTGCTACTCCTCTCCCTTCAGAACTGACCTGAAACGGCCTCTCCCCAAAGACAACTTCATGAACTACCTAATCTAAGTTATATTCCCCACTTTCTGAATTACTGGCCATTTTTGCACCTGACTTTTTACTTAGGGAGTTCGAAATTGTAACTTTTTTTTCTTTTTCCTCTTCTAGACTGAACTCCATGAGAGTCTGATCCACTATAGATCTCTAACACAAAGAAAAATGTCTGATAATTACCTGTACTCACAAGGTATTTCTTGAGTGAATGAAGGCACCCATCCTTTTGGGAGGATCTATCTGGAAGAGACAAAAGGAAGGATCACTCTTTAGCCCTGTGTCTTGACAGGCGAAGTTCCGTTAGTTCACAATATAATGGAGCCTGGAGAATATGCTGATCAGGTCCTGACTGCTTGGACCATTCCTGAAGTCCCTGGAGTTCACACTAATCTGACCCAAATCCTTTAGAAAGACACATCCAAAGTGGATCGTGTTTAGCAGAAGGTGCTAAGGGGAGACAGAATAGTGCCACGGAATGCCACAAAAAAAGGAAAATCTTTTGGGAACTAAAACATTTGGTACTATAATAATTATCTTCAACTGTAAAAGGCATAGGTGTAGAGAATACAGTTGTTTCGATATTTTTTTCCTGTTTCCTCAGAGGGCAAAACAGATATCAATGAGTAGAATTTATAAGAAAGCAAAATTTGGGCCGGGCGCGGTGGCTCAAGCCTGTAATCCCAGCACTTTGGGAGGCCGAGGCGGGTGGATCACGAGGTCAGGAGATCGAGACTATCCTGGCTAACATGGTGAAACCCCGTCTCTACTAAAAATACAAAAAACTAGCTGGCGTGGTGGCGGGCGCCTGTAGTCTCAGCTACTCGGGAGGCTGAGGCGGGAGAATGGCGTAAACCCGGGAGGCGGAGCTTGCAGTGAGCCGAGATCACGCCACTGCACTCCAGCCTGGGAGACACAGCGAGACTCCGTCTCAAAAAAAAAAAAAAAGAAAGCAAAATTTGGAGGAATTTTCAAGCAGCTAGGTGTATGGAGCTAATAAAGTTTGTATCATTAGTTATATTTCAGTTGCAGCTAAATAGTCTTTTATCAAGGGTAATATTTTAAAAAGATACAAATATCTAATGAGAGTGAGATGGAGACTAGTTGGATTAAATAGTTGCAGAAATCCCTTCCAATCATGCAAATTTATGCCTGTACGAAACTGGATACATAAAGCTTAAGTATATTTAGGTTATTTTACTTAAAAGTACGAATAAAATCTGAGTGAGGTTTTTTTTGTTGGTTTTTTGTTGGTTTTTTTACTTTTTTCACATTGTTTTCAAACTATTGGGAGTTTAGTATTAGCATTTTTTTTAGTACTTTTCTATACCTCCACTTATAAAATTTGGTTACTTGCCTCTGCTAACACAATTTTAATAGAGTTCTTTTGCACCGTGCTGCTTTATTGTCAAACATATTATGAGATACTTACAAAGCACAAAGTGCTTCAGGTTCATTTTAGAGGACACATTGAGGTCAGGAAGTAATCCACTTAATAAATGAAGCCTCACTGTAGTTTAATGACTTACAAACGTGGCTTAGCAAGTCTTAAGTGGGGCAGGGATTACAGTCTGTGTCTGCAGATCTGCTCCACAACACAACCATTCTCTGCTTGGAGAGGAGGGAGTTTGGTTTCCTGACTTGCCAATTTCAGGAGCTTACCACAATGATAAAGTCTCAGGGAAGAATGGCAGGAAATTTTAATTTATCCATTTTAAGAGAGCGCATCTGGAGGATACTGAAAGTAAATCTGTCACTTGGCAAAATAAGGAAATCAAGATGTTCTGAAAAATGATGACATTTCATCTAATACAAACCAAAATTACAGAATAAAAATGATGAATGTCTTAATTATCTTGAAATGGAGAACACAGTGAATTGTAGGAAAATAATAGATTGAAGCCACATTCTTGTCTACATCCACATTGTATTTCTTGGATGACGTACCATTTATATAACCACACATTGGTTGCTGGAGACAGCATTCTAGAAATAGGTTTAATATTACTTGGAATTTTGACATCTAAGATTGGTTACAAACACAGATCATCATTGGGCTTTCTCATGTCTCAATTTCCATTTAATTGGGAAGGGACTTAAATCATCTTCACCAAGCTGTGACTGCAATTGAATATATAAGTAATTGTATGGCGTGTGAGGTGCACAGTGCTTTATTAATGGGGAGAGAAAATGGGGGTAGGCAATGGAGGGTCATGGAAATAAAATTTGTAAAAAGCCATCCACAAAGTTTACACTTATCAAAAATTTGATTCATGAATCATATCCTGGAGGGTTTTTTTCCAAACAAAAGTTCCCCTGGTTATTTACTGATTTGGCTTTTTTTAAGTGCTGTCAATATGGAATCACGTCCCTAACAGAGACAGCCCCTCAGTGCTGCCCTGAACAGCCACCAGGAAACAATTATGATGCCACTCCTACCCATCAGCTAACCCATGGCATCCTTATCTGATTAGTACATTTCAAACAAAATCAAACCTTGGTAATTCCGTCAAAATGATTTATCACATAGAAATGATGCTGAACCTACATGAGGTATTTTCATTGTCCCACAGCAATGCAGGTCTGCAGCAGTTACCACAGCTTTCTAGTAATGATCACAGCAGGCCCATGTCAGTGGTACACAAAAGGTTATTTTGTTGTCAATTGCTAAGTGAGTTTCTTAGCTACTTATGATTCTCTAGGGCCGCACAGTAAATCTTGGGGGTTGAAGCCATAGCTGATAAGACTGCTGAGTCATATTTGTGTTTATTTCAAAAGCAATTATAATGATTTATGCTTAGGAAGAAAATATAATAAAGGGAGACTCTCCCAGTTCTCCATCTCCTCACAACCATAAATTTTAATTGCCTGTTTTTTTATTCAAAATGCAATCAAAGAACCTACGTATTTTCTCAAAGCTGAGGGCACATATCAGAATCTAAAATAACATGTTAAAATATTTGCCGAGGCAGATCTTTGTTCTAAATACACAATTCAATAATGTGATTAGGTCAAGTTAATTAGCTAACCAGGAGCTCAGAAACAAAACCTTTAGTTGTCAAGTAGATTCTTCTTATGTGAATTCTAAGTCATTGGAGCTATTTAAATTTTTGTTTAGAAATTCAGAATGGTTATTTTAAAGCTTCCACTTTGCTTGAGCCATTTATACTTGGGATAGCAGAGAAATATTAAAATCATATTTTTAAAATATGGTTGATTCATTTAGAGAATAATTATTGAGTGATAGATATTTTACAGAAATTTTTCTCCTTATAGTATTAACAATGAAAATGTAAACACCTTTGGGGTACCCACAATCTAGATACAACAGACATGAGAAATTCTAGAATAGAGGTCTGTCCATTGTCCCACAGGAGCATAACATTATAAATGAAACAGAAAAGTGTTGAATATAGGCTGCAAATGGAAGGAACTAGCCCTAAGCCTCCATTTGGAGCAAAGGTACTCTATGTACACCCTATTCCAAGAACTCTTAGTGTTCATTGGTCTAACTCCTGGGTATTAGAAATTAGAAAAAAAGGAAAAAAACATTGCATTAAAATTCAAAAACTAAGAATATTTCTCAGCTTAGTTTTGGAAACAGAAAGATGATATTTTGAAAAGTTAAAGCAAAAAGCACTATAAATTTTGAAACAATAAGAGGAAGATTTTGGAACATTTACCTAGACAATTTGGAAGAGTTAATCTGTTTTTGAAAAAAGTGATTTTAGCTATTCAACAGTAAAAATACTTATTGTTCTCAGTCCTCTGGAAAATACAAACTTATGACATAGTTTTTCAGTGCATAGAACGTATTATCTCACTGAATTCTGATGACAGCACAGAATGCAAGGAAAGTGATGTATCACTCAGCTGTAAACTGTTGACTAAGATGTCTGGCTTTATCTCTTTTCTTTCAAAAAAAATCATATTACAATGATATAACAAATACTCAGCAATCCTGTCAAACCGTGAAATGTGTCCTCAGCACATGAGAACAGAAAGATGTTTCTGATGAGAGTGAACTGATGGAGAAAGGCAACAGCGCTGAATCATTAAGTAATCCTAAATTTAAAGGCAATGGGGCCTAAAAGAGTAGTTTTCTTGTTGGCTGGGCCAATGTTTCCAGAAGCTGACTCTCAGCAACTGGACTTCAGCTAAGACCACATTTAGAGCCAATACAATGGGAGCCCGGGAATAGGGAATTAGGATTGCGCCCCAGGGGACTTCGTGCAGCCATAAGGACACTGGGAAGAGAGAAACAGGATTGTGCCTCAGGGGACTTAGTGCAGCCATAAGGACATAAAGGTCCTGCACTTAGAAAATACATAACAAGTATTCCCTGAAAGAAAGCTAACCTGGCCATGCTTTTGCTACATGCACACACATGTACACACATGCACACATATAGACAAGGAGTGAAGTCTCTTGTTGAATCTGTGTTCATTTCCAGGAAAACATAAACTTTCCTTTGAATATTGAAATATTCTGCTGCCAACAGCAGTCCAAAATATCAACTATAGGTAGAAAAGACTAATGAATATTCAGCAATCGTTTCAGCAAACGCAATGACATGAAAGAAAGCTAACAAAATCCATAAACAAAAGAACTAATGCCCTAAAGCAACCAAGGAGCATTTGAAAGTCAGCAAAACCAGTAACTTCTGAAAGATTCAAAAGGTTAATTCATCCATTAAGAATAAGGCTGCTAAGAGAAAGAAATTATTAAAATGATCAATAAGTGGGAAGAATAGAAAATGAAACACAGTTGAAAAATCAACCCTAGATATTGCCCCAGAATGTTATGCAAATAAATAGAAAAAAAAAGAGCTAAATCATCATAAATATGAAAGAACAGTTAGAAGATGATGCATGGAGTATAGGTCTAAGAATTCCAATGTCCATCAGCCAGGTGCTTCTATGAAGGGATTGGGAGGAAAGGGAGAGAGATAGGGGAGAGGGAGAGGAAGACAGGGGAGAGGGAGAGAGAGAGAGGGAGAGAAAGCAAAAGAGAGAGAGGGAGAGGGAAGAAAGAAAGAAAAAGAAAGAGAGAGAGAGAGAGAGAAAGAAAGAAAGAAAGAAAGAAAGAAAGAAAAAGAAAGAAAGAAAGAAAGAAAGAAAGAAAGAAAGAAAGAAAGAAAGAAAGAAAGATGGAGAGAGAGAGAAGGAAGGAAAGAAGAAAGAAAGAAGAAAGAAGAAAGAAAGAAAGAAAGAAAGAAAGAAAGAAAGAAAGAAAGAAAGAAAGAAAGAAAGAAAGAAAGAAAGGAAGAAAGAAAGATGGAGAGAGTGAGAGAGGGAAGGAAGGAAAGAAGAAAGAAGAAGAAAGAAAGAAGAAAAATAAGAACATATGTGTTAAACTGTCCTATTCTTCCAAAAATACTCTAGGTCTATAGTTTTCATGGCTCCAACTACTGTGGTCAATTTTAGACTATCAAGTCAATTCTAAAATGTATATAAGAGAATAAAGGACAAGGAAAATAGGAAATGAAGAAAATCAAAATACGGGCTTCTCTTTTCAGATAGCAAGTCAAGGTGGAGCAATTAAGATAATTGTGGTCTAGGACAAGGAAAGACAAACGGTGCTGTGGAACCTGGAAGAGAGCCCAGAAGGCATTTAGGAAAGCTTGATGAATAACTAAAGTGGTACAAATCCCTGGGGAAGGAATGAGCTAGTCAATAAATGGTGCTGGGGTTAGCCAGATGGGAATCTACCTCACTTTTTACACAGATAAAAGCATTCCCATGTGAATTAAAAACTTAAATGTAAAAATCAAAACTTTAGTGAGTTCAGAAAATATTTGTAATAAGGATATTTTTAAAAAATAGGAGGTACATATGCTCTAGGAGTCAGTGAAAATTGGTTCCACCTTTTTGAAGAGCAATCTGGCCATATTTATTTAATATCTATTATTAATGATTTCAATGGAATGTGTGCATATACCCAGCAATTCTATGTCTAGATATTTAGCCTAGGAAACCTAAAACGTACTCTCAAGAAGACATAACAGGGTTATTTAAACAGCAAAATACTAAATAAAATGAAACAAAGTTCAAAACTTAAACCTCAATCAAGAGGAGCATAAATAAATGATGGCAAATTTCAATCAAGTTCATAAATTGTGGTTTAATACCTCAAATACTATATAATAGGTATAAAAACAAGCTGGAACTACTTAAAGCAACAAAAATAAATCTCAAAAAAAAGCAAGCTGCAAAATTCTGTAATAGTATAATATCACTTCTTAAAGTATAAAAATACACAAAACAGGCTAGGTGTAGTGGCTCACACCTATAATCCCAGCACTTTGGGAGACCAAGACAGATCATGAGGTCAAGAGTTTGAGACCTGCCTGGGCAACATAGTGAAACCCCGTCTCTACTAAAAATACAAAAAATTAGCTGGGCGTGGTAGTGGGCGCCTGTAATCCCAGCTACTTAGGAGGCTGAGGCAAGAGAATCACTTGAAACCGGGAGGTGGAGGTTGCTGAGTCAAGATTGTGTTAGTGCACTCCAGCCCAGGGGACAGTACGAGACTCCATATCAAAAAAAACCAAGAAAAAAAAAAAAAAAAAACAACAACAAAACACAAAACAATGTCGTGTGTGTGTGTATACGTGTGTGTGTATGTGTGTGTGTGTTTCAAAATACTTAAAACAGCGTGGGAAATAAAGCACAGCACTGCATGGTGACAGGGCGTGGGTAAGGCAGTAGGACCAGGGAGAGGTACACAGAGGCTTCAACTGTGTCTAATTTTTTCTTCACATGTGTAAGAAATATGGCAAAAATCTCAAGATTTTATAAACCTGTTACATAATTACTCAAGTCTGTCTTTTATTTTTCTCCACATTTTTCTGTATGTTTAAAATGTTTCATAATAGTCAAACATTTCACAATTAACAAATAATAAGTACAATATGATTTTAAAATAAACAGTGAGCAAATACATCGGTAAAATGTGTAGTTAATTCCAAATAAGGGTTAATGCAAGATATTTTAAAATTTATTTATAATCTGAAGAGTCTAAGTGCCTTTCCTAGAGACACACAGCGGATAAATGGCAGAGCCACAATTTAAACTGAACTTCTCACCGAGGACTTCTCTCCTCTGCTTTAAATACTAGAACAAAATATAGGAGCTAATTCAGGATACTGGTTGCGGAGGACATCTTAAATAAGATATAATTCTCCAAAATCATAAAACCAAGCAACACAAACACAATTATAAAATGCAAATAAATCATGGGAAAATACTTGCAACATACATTTCTAAAAGGATTAATATTTAGAATACCTAAGGAGCTTCAACTCAAAGAAAAAGATGACACAATGAGAAAGCAAAACATATGAAGAAGCAATTAACTTTTTAAAAATACCACGAGACAAAAAAGGAGGAAATACTTTAAAATAAAAAATAATAAAAATAAATAACAAATAATAAAACAATATTAGAGTGGAAGATTTTGAACCATCTCTCCATGCACTGCTGGCCAGAGTGTGGGGAAACACTTTCGTATATCATGGTTGAGACTTCAAAGCTGTAGGGTAATTTGGCAGGATCTTTCAAAACCATAAATGTGCAAATCTTATGTAATTCTAAAACAGTTTCCCTACATAAACTCAAAGCTGTATGTATAGCATTGTTTGAAATAATGAAAAATTGGAAGTATACAAATTACTCATCAATGGAAAATGGCTAAAGTGTAGCGTACTCACACTGTGGAATATAGTGCAGTTATATACAGTTGTAGATACTCTCTCTATATAGTTATAATGACCTTTTGGTCAATGAGGAACCACATGTGCAATGGTGCACTCATTAGGTTATAATAGAGCTGAAAAATTCCTAACACCTAGTGACACTGTAGCCATCGTAACATTGTAGCACAAGGTATTAGTCATTTGTTTGTGATAATGCTGGTGTAAACAAACCTACTGCACTGTCAATCATATAGAAGTATGGCAGTATAGTTATGTACAGTATATAGTGCTTGATAATGATAATAGATGACTGTGTCACTGGTTTCTGTGTTTACTATACTACTCTTTTTATTGTTATTTTAGCGTGTCTTTTACTCCTACTTACTTATAGTTAACTGTAGCAGAGCCTTAGGCAGGCTCTTCAGGAGGTATCCAGAGGAAGGCACTGTTATCACAGGAGATGACAGCTCCATGGGTGTTATCATCCCTGAAGACCTTCTGGTGGGACAAGATGTGGTGGTGGATGACAGCAACATTGATGATTCTGACCCTGTGTAGGCATAGGCCTGAACACATTAGTGTGTGTTTATGTTTTAGTTTTTAGAGAAAAAAATTTTAAGGTTAAAAAATTTTAAAAGCTTATAGAATAAGATTGTGAAGAAAAAAGTATTTTGGACAGTTGTACAATATGTTCACGGTTTTTTGTTTTTTTTTCTTTTTCTTTTTTGGGACAGAGTCTCGCTCTGTCGCCCAGGCTGGAGTGCAGTGGCGCGATCTCGGCTCACTGCAAGCTCTGCCTCCCGGGTTTACACCATTCTCCTGCCTCAGCCTCCCGAGTAGCTGGGACTACAGGCGCCCGCCACCTCGCCCGGCTAATTTTTTGTATTTTTAGTAGAGACGGAGTTTCACCGTTTTAGCCGGGATGGTCTCGATCGCCTGACCTCGTGATCCGCCCGCTTCAGCCTCCCAAAGTGCTGGGATTACAGGCGTGAGCCACTGTGCGCGGCCAATATGTTCGTATGTTAAGCTAAGTGTTATTGTAAGGGAGTCAAAAAGTTAAAAAATAATTTAAAAGTGTATAAAGTAAAAAAGTTATAGTAAGGTAAGGTTAATTTACTATTAAAGAAAAAAGTAATTTATATAAATTCAGTGTAGCCTAGGTGTACAGTATTTATATAGTCCAAATAGTGTACAAGAATGTCCTACGCCTTCACATTCACTCACCACTCACTCACTGACTCACCCAGAACAACTTCCAATCCTGCAAACTCCATTCATGGTAAGTGCCATATACAGACGTGTTATTTTTAATTTTTTTATACTACGTATTTATGGGACCTTTTCTGACTTTAGATATGTTTAAATACACAAATATTTACCGCTGTGTTGCCGTTGCCTGCAGTATTCAGCACACAACATACCATACAGGTTTATACAGCATATAGCCTAGGCTACGCAGTCTAGGCTTGTGTGAATACACTCTGTGATGTTCACACAATGACAAAATGTCCTAACGAATTGTCAGTGTATGTTCTCAGAACATATCCCTGTGTTAAGTGACACATGACTGCATATTACTTTATATTTTAAAACGATTTATTGTATCTAAAAATAATGGGCTATGTACACTTGTACTGCCATGGAAAGGTCACCAAGAACAAAGAAAGTTAACTTAAAAAGCATATCAAATAACAATTTATTTAGGATAATTCTATTAACTTTAAAAACGATTAAATTTTGTTATATGTAACATAATTGTAAAACACAATCATGATGACATATACATTACAATGTAATTCACACACACATATATATATAAAAGTTATTTTAAGAAACAATACTATCACAAGAGTGATTAAGGGGATAAAGGGGAAGATAATAAAAGGACTTCAACATTTTACTGCATGTGTTTCTGTACTACATGAATGTTTTTTATAATGTATGATTTGAATTACTTTTTAATCAAAAATTATGAAACATCCAAAAAATAAATTTCATGCCATGATTATTGACAGTAAAAAATGCATACTTAGCATTTCATTTGGCTTTGCCTTTACAGACATAGCCTTAGTAAAAGAAGTATGTGGGAGAATATTGATGAAGCAGTGAGGTTTAGTCTGGTTTGATGGTGTGGCTCGTTATAGAATCCACTTTTTATTTTAATTTCCTTGGATATAATCAGGTGAACAAATAAATGCTTTTTATGGCAATGTTGATAATCTGTAAACATTATTAAACACTTACACTGTACCCTTTAAAGGCATTACATAAATTATCTCAGCTATTCCTTACAAAAACCTCCTGTAACAGGTACTAATTTTATCCCCATTTTGTAGACAAGAACACTAAATTTGGAAAGATCCGGTGCACTTGCAATCTGAACCCAGGCAGTCAGGCTCTAGGACTTGTTTTTGTAACTGATGACCCTCTATAGCTCCTCAGACTCGAAGTCACATCTTCGTCTTTTTGTCTCTTCTGTGCCATGTGTGCTGCCTTTAGAGCAGCTGGATATATTCAAGATTAAATCAGCGTGTTATCAAGTCACTTAAATCCTCAAGTTTAATAGACTCTGACAAAATTCAGAATAAGCTGGCCGTGCATGATATTACTAATTTACTTGCTATACCAATAACAATTATTCTTTGAATAGACTGTATGTGACTGAGTTAAGACACGCTGTCAATTGTTATTGTGGTATTCTTTTATTTTATTGACTACTCTGGCAGCCATACGTCATTTAGAGTGACAGTAAGTACTACCTGGCTTGTCTCTTTTGCTACAGTGCATCAATATTGATCCTTTTCCTAGCTCAACATTCTTAATGTGCCTGAGTATTTACTGCTAGTCTTGACTGAAAGTACAATAAATGATAACATATAGCAAACTCTAAAAAGTCACAAATTTTAGAAAAGACAAAAGTGTATTTGATTTAAAAGCTTTTATTTTGAGGGTTTACCTCAACTGGCTTGTGATCTGAGTGTCAGTATCCTCTCTCTTCCATTGTTCCTTTCTTCTAGCTTAAGTTGGGAAAGAGGAGGTTTGTCTAGTATTTGTTCCTGAACCATCTTCCAGCCAGCTAGCTGCTCATCCTTAGCAGATGCTTCTCCCCACCTGTTCCAGCTTGCTGGGGCCACAGTTCATTCATTGATGGGTCTACCTTGAACTTCTGAGCTATAATAGGATCTTCCTCATGGATGTCAGGAGAGAAGTAAATATGAGGTGTACCTGGTGTTTAGTTACTGACGCATCCCTTTATCTTCCACATCGCCATCAAAACTTCATGGTGTACCAGAATATACTGAAAGATTAAGATAAGTACATTAAATTTGAATATTGCAAAGGAAAACATTTATAACTGTGCATGTGATCTGATTTTTATTTTTAGTAGTCCAAGAGATAAGCATCAAAAAGTTGCCTTTAACATTAAGTCTTCTGGGTATCTTGCCGCCTTGTTTTCCTGTCCTCAGGTCACCAGCATTGGAAAGAATGGCAGATGACATATATTCTAAACCGTTGTGAGGAAACTCACCCTCTACCCCAAAGTTGGTGTTGTTTTAAAATTTGCTTATACCAGCAGATAACACATGAAAGAGAGTTGTACTCAACAACACATTTCCCAGCATCATGATTATTTAGTTTGGACAAACCTCTGGGCTGGGAAAAGTGTCATGCGCGTCTGTGTGAAGAGACCACCAAATAGGGTTTGTGTGAGCAACATGGCTGTTTATTTCACCTGGGTGCAGGGGGGCTGAGTCCGAAAAGAGAGTCAGCGAAGGGAGATAAGGGTGGGGCTGTTTTATAGGATTTGGGTAGGTAAAGGAAAATTACAGTCAAAGGGGGGTTGTTCTCTGGCGGGCAGGAGTGGGCGTTACAAGGTGCTCAGTGGGGGAGATTTTTGAGCCAGGATGAGCCAGGAAAAGGAATTTCACAAGATAATATCATCGCTTAAGGCAAGGACCGGCCATTTTCACTTCTTTTGTGGTGGAATGTCATCGGTTAAGGTGAGGCAGGGCATTTGCACGTCTTTTGTGATTCTTCAGTTACTTCAGGCCATCTGGGCGTATACATGGAAGTCACAGGGGATGTGATGGCTTGGCTTGGGCTCAGAGGCCTGACAAAAAGGAAGTTCTAGGTAGTCCAGAGGGCTTCAGTGCGTTCTGGTATCAAGTGAGGAATCAAGATTTTTGCTGATCTTACAGGAGTACCTCTTGAATTGGACTTACACATCTCTTCCAAACATAAGCATTTATTCTTCTAGAGAGTAGAGTCTAGATCCATATTTTAAAAAGAAAAACAGTGTCTTAAATGCAACATAAGCTGCAAAGGCTCAACACACAATAGAAGTCAGGCTTTGCACTATTCGAAAGAACAATATTGGGGGACTTCCAGTTTCAAAATAGTGTTATAAATGTAAGCTGGCTTTAGTCCCACTAAAGAAAACCAAAAACAAATATATAGCACCAAGATTATAACCAGCAATATCCCAGAACTCAAATAGGAGGACGAGTCAGTTCCTGGGGCCACAGAGAAGTTAAAAAATTCTGAGCAGATGGTAAGAAAATCAGATTTTTTGGAAAAACATTCCATGTTCATGGATAAGAAGAATCAATATTGTGAAAATGGCCATAATGCCCAAGGTAATTTATGGATTCGATGCCATCCCCATCAAGCTACCCATGACTTTCTTCACAGAATTGGAAAAAAAACTGCTTTAAAGTTCATATGGAACCAAAAAAGAGCCCACACTGCCAAGAGAATCCTAAGCCAAAAGAACAAAGCAGGAAGTATCATGCTACCTGACCTCAAACTATGCTACAAGGCTATAGTAACCAAAACAGCATGGTACTGGTACCAAAACAGAGATATAGACCAATAGAACAGAACAGAACCCTCAGAAATACCACCACACATGTACAACCATCTGATCTTTGACAAACCTGACAAATACAAAAAAATGGGGAAAGGATTCCCTATTTAATAAATGGTGCTGGGAAAACTGGCTAGCCATATGTAGAAAGCTGAAACTGGATCCCTTCCTTACACCTTATACAAAAATTAACTCAAGATGGGTTAAAGACTTAAATGTTAGCCATAAAACCATGAAAACCCTAGAAGAAAACCTAGGCAATACCATTCAGGACATAGGCATGGGCAAGAACTTCATGTCTAAAACACCAAAAGCAATGGCAACAAAAGCCAAAATTGCCAAATGGGATCTAATTAAACTAAAGAGCTTCTGCACAGCAAAAGAAACTACCATTAGAGTAAACAGGAAATCTACAGAATGGGAGAACATTTTTGCAATCTACCAATCTGACAAAGGGCTAATACCCAGAATCTACAAAGAACTTAAATAAATTTACAAGAAAAAATCAAACAACCCCATCAAAAAGTGGACAAAGGATATGAACAGACACTTCTCAAAAGAAGACATTTATGAAGCCAACAGACACATGAAAAAATGCTCAGCATTGCTGGCCATCAAAGAAATGCAAATCAAAACCACAATGAGATACCATCTCACACCAGTTAGAATGGCGATCATTAAAAAGTCAGGAAACAACAGGTGCTGGAGAGGATGTGGAGAAATAGGAACACCTTTACAATGTTGGTGAGACTGTGAACTAGTTCACCCATTGTGGAAGACAGTGTGGGGATTCCTCAAGGATCTAGAACTAGAAATACCATTTGACCCAGCCATCCCATTACCGGGTATATACCCAAAGGATTATAAATCAGTCTGCTATAAAGACACATGCACACGTATGTTTACTGTGGCACTATTCACAATAGCAAAGACTTGGTACCAACCCAAATGTCCACCAATGATAGACTGGATGAAGAAAATGTGGTACGTATACACCATGGAATACTATGCAGCCATAAAAAAGGATGAGTTCATGTCCTTTGTAGGGACATGGATGAAGCCGGAAACCATGATTCTCAGCAAACTGTCACAAGGACAGAAAAGCAAACACTGCATGTTCTCACTCATATGTGGAAATTGAACAATGAGAATACTTGGACACAGGATGGGAAACATCACACATTGGGGTCTGTCATGGGGTGGGGGGAGAGAGGAGGGATAGCCTTAGGAGATATACCTAATGTAAATGATGAGTTAATGGATGCAGCACAACAGCATGGCAGATGTATACATGTGTAACAAACCTGCATGTTGTGCACATGTACCCTAGAACTTAAAGTATAATAATAATTAAAAAAAAGAGAATCAGATTTTTTCATATCCATGAAATCCCTCCCCTCAATCTTCCTAGCACCAAATACATAGAAAATTTCCCATAACTTGTGGTTTCTAAACTGAAAAAAGTGAGGTCAGGGTGGAAAACTACCTTCCACACAATCTTGGGTTCTTTGACAGGAGACCTGCCCATACCTCAAACCATAGGAGACATCATGAGTTCCTGAAGGAAGACATATCTCTGAGGACAGCCAGAGACAAAGGTGGGAGGTAGGACTACCATTTCCAGCCTTGGAAACTGCTCTGTGACTCAACTAAAGGGGATGCCAAATCAGTGACTGTTCAGCAGTACCATGCTGTAGGAAGTATGTTTCACAGTTCCCCTGGGCACGAACTCCTGGCCAGACTTTCCATACTACTGGGATATCCTCTTTTGGACCTCCATATTCAGGATGCAGAATAGGACTTCTATCATTTAATAGAGACAAAGCAAACCTGGACTTAAGGCACCATTAGTATTGAAAAGGAGGCAGTGACCTAGGAGAGAAAAAAAAAAAGAAATTCAACAAGTAAATTCTAAATAATTCTTAAGCAAACATTTCCAATAAAAACCAAACCAAGCCAGACAGAGAAGACTGGAATAAATAAATAATCCTTCAATGCAAAGACATAGATGTACATCTACAAGAAACAATAGCAAAGAGGACATCATGACCTCCCCAAATAAAAAAAAGCAATATGGCCGGGCGCCGTGGCTCAAGCCTGTAATCCTAGCACTTTGGGAGGCCGAGACGGGCGGACCACGAGGTCAGGAGATCAAGACCATCCTGGCTAACACGGTGAAACCCTGTCTCTACTAAAAAATACAAAAAACTAGCCGGGAGAGGTGGCGGGCGCCTGTAGTCCCAGCTACTCGGGAGGCTGAGGCAGGAGAATGGCGTAAACCCGGGAGGCGGAGCTTGCAGTGAACTGAGATCCGGCCACTGCACTCCAGCCCCGGAGACAGAGCAAGACTCCATCTCAAAAAAAAAAGCAATAAACCAGTGACTAACACTAACAAGATAGTGATATATGAGCTCTCTGACACAAGAATTCAAAACAGCAGTTTTAAGGAGACTCAGTGATTTCCAAGATAACACAGAAGAGAAATTTGGAAATTTATCATAAAAACTTAACAAAAATATTAAAATAATTTTAAAAATCAAACTGAAATCCTGTAACTGAGAAATATATTTGCTAAACAGAAAAATTCATTAGAAGCTCAACAGCAGACTAGATCTTAGAAGAGGAAAGAATCAGTGAATTTGAAGACAAGCTATTTGAAAATACAGTCAAAGAAGAAAAAAAGAATAAAAATAAATGAAGATTGCCTACACAATAGAGAAAATTACCTTAAAAAAATCTAAGAAATATTGGCATTCAAGAGGGAACCAAGCAAGAACAAGGGATGGAAAGCTTAAAGAAATAATAACTGGCAACTTTCCAAAACTTGAGGAAGATACAAATATCTAGGTACAAGAAAGTCAGAGAACACCAAACAGATTTGACCCCAACAAGACTATCCCAAGGCAGAAATATTTAAACTTTGAGAGTTTAATCATCAAATTCTCAAAGGTCAAGGACAAAGAGAGGGAGGATCCTAAAGGCAGCAAGAGAAAAGAAGCTAATAACATACAAAATAACATACATCAATTTATCTGGCAACAGAGTGCGCAACAGAAACCACATAGGCCAAGAGGGAGTAGAACAGCGTTTTCAAAGTGCTGAAGCAAACAAACAAAAAAAACTACCATGCAAGAATATCTTATCCAGACAAGCTATCTTTAAAATATAAAGGAGGTATAAAGTCTTTTCTAAAGAAACAAAAGTTGAAAAACTCATACAACCAGCCCCATCTCATAAGAAATGCTAAAGGAAGTTCTTCAATCAGAAGGGGAAAAAATCCCTAATGTGTAAAAAGAAAACATTTGAAGGTAGAAAAACCACTGGAAAACAACATAGACAACCCCAGAATACTTCCATACTGTAATTATGGTGTGAAATCCACTTACAACTCTAGTAAGAAGCCTGTAAGACAAATCTATCAAAAACAATAACTACTGCAACCTATTAAGAAATAGACAGTATAAAAATACATAAATTGAGACTGGACACTAGCTCATGCCTATAATCCCAGGACTCTGGGAGGCCAAGGCAGGGGGATTGCTTGAGGCCAGAAGGCCAAGACCAGCCTGGACAACATAGCAAGACCCCATCTCTACCAAATATTAAAACATTAGTCAGATGTGGTGGAATGCACCCACTATAGTCCTAGCCACTCAGGAGACTGAAGTGGGAGAAACACTTGAGCCTTGGAGTTGGAGGCTTCAGTGAGCCATAATCACACCACTGCACTCCAGCCTGGATGACAGAGTGAGACCTTGTCTCAAAAAAAAAAATGTAAATTGAGATGACAAAAAGTCAAATGGATTGGGGAAGGACTGGGGTGCAGCTAAAGAGTAAAATGTTGTTGCTTTTTGTTTGTATCTTTTTTTGTTATCTAAGATAAGTTGTTGTATTAGGCCATTTTGTGTGGTTATAAATAGATATTTGAGGCAGGGCAATTTATATAGAAAATAAGTTTAATTGGCTCACAGTTCTGCAGACTGTACAGGAGGCACAGTGCTGGCATTTGCTAAGCTTTTGATGAGGGCCTCATGAAGCCTACAGTCATGGCAGAAGGTGAAGGGGGAGCAGGCATGTCACACGTGAGAGTAGGAGCAAGAGAAAGAGGGGAGAGGTGCTACACACTTTTAGACAATCAGATCTCACCTGAACTCAGAGTAACTCACTCATCTCCAAGGGGATGACACTAAGCCATTTATGAGGGATCTGTCCCCATGATCTAGACATCTCCTATCAGGCCTTACGTTCAACACTGGGGATTATATTTCAACATGAGATTTGGAGAGGACACATATGCAAAACATATCAATTGTCATTTCTTTAAAATAACTTGTTGTATCTACAAGATGGTTTCTGTAAGCCACATAGTATTCACAATGCAAAATTCTATAATACATACTAAAAATACAAACTAAATAAATTAAAACATACTTAGAAAGAAAATCACTTAACCACAAAAGATTTCAGTATGAAAGAAACGAAGGAAAAGACTCGAGTTACAAAACGACCAGAAAATGAGGAATAAAATAGCAGTAGTAAGTTTTTCTTATCAAAGATAAGTATCGCTTATCAACAATAACACTGAATATAAACAGAATGAATTCTCCAATTAAAATACATAAAGTAGATGAATGGATTAAGGGAAAAAAAAACCAACTATATAGTGCCTACAAGAAACTCACCTCACCTACAAAGACACATGAACTAAAAGTGAAAGTATGGAAAAAGATATTCCACGCAAGTGGAAACCAAAAAGAGCAGGAGTAGCTGTATTTATATCAGGTAAAATAGACTACAAGTCAAGGGACAGAAAAAGAGACAAAGAAAGTAACTACATTATGATAAAAAGATCAATATAGCAAGAGGATATAGCAATTATAAATATGTATGCATCCAACACCAGAGCTCCTAAGTATATAATGCAAACATTAATAGATCTAAAGGGAGAGACATACTGCAATACAATAATAGTAAGGGTTTTCAACACCTCACTCTCAGTAAGAGACAGATCATCCATACAGAACATCAACAAAGAAACATCGGAGTTGAACTCCATACTAAACCAAAAAGGCCTCACTGACCTTTACAGAACATCTTACCCAGCTGCTGCAGAATACACATTGTTTTCATCAGCACATGGAACATTCTCTAGAGTAGACAAAATTTTAGGCCACAAAATAAGTCTGAAAAAATTCAAAAAAGCAGAAATTATAGAAAGTATATTTTCTGACCACATTGGAATAAAAGTAGAAACCAACAAGAGGGACCTTAGAAACTACACAGGCACATGGAAATTCGACAACATGCTTCTGAATGACCGATGAATCAATGAAGAAATTGAGAATGAAATTTAAAAAGCTTTTAAATAAATTAACATGGAAATACAACATACCAAAATCTATGGGATACAGCAAAAGCGGTATGGGGAGAGTAGTTTGTAGCAATAAACACCTACATGAAGAAAGTTGAAATACCTTAAATAAACAACCTAACGATATACCTCAAGGAAACAGAAAAGCAAGCACAAACCAAACCCCAAGTTAGTAGAAGGAAAGAAATAATAAATACCAGAACAGAAATAAAAGAAATTCAGACTAAATAAACAATACAAATCAACAAAACAAAAAGTTGGTTTTTTAAAAAGATTAAATTGGCAAACCTTTAGTGAGACTAAGAAAAAAGGAAAACACCCAAATAAATAAAATCAGAAATGAAAGAGGAGAAGTAAAAGCTGAGACCACAGAAATACATAGAACTAATGACTATTATGAACAGATGTATGCCAACAAATTGGAAAACCTGGGAGAAATGGATAAATTTCCGGACACATACAACCTACCAAGATTGAACCATGAAGAAATTTAAAAACCTCAACAAACCTATATAACAAGTAACAAGATCGAAGCTGTAATAAAAACTCTCTCAGCAAAGAAAAGCCCAGGACATGATGGCTTCACTATTGAATTCTACCAAACACTTAAAGAAGAGTTAATATCAATTCTATTCAAACTCTTCAAAAAAATTGAGAAGAGAATACTTCCAAATTCATTATATGTGGCCAGCATTACCCTAATACCAAAACCAGACAAAAACACAACACAAAAGAAAACTACAGGCCAATATCACTGATGAACATAGATGCAAAAATCCTCAACAAAATACTAGCAAACCAATTCAAGAATACATTTAAAAGATCATTCATTATGATCAAGTGGGATTCATCCCAGAGATGCAAGGATGTTTCAACGTATGCAAATGAATAAATGGGAAACATCATGTTAACAGAAACAAGAACAAACCTTTATGGTTATTTCAATAGATGCTGGAAAAACATTTGATGAAATTCAACAACACTTTATGATAAAAACCCTCAACAAACTGGGCATAGAAAAAGCATACTGCAAAATAATTAAAGCCACATATGACAAATCCACAGCCAACATAATACTGACAGGGAAAAATTGAATGTATTTTCTCTAAGGCCTGTACAAGACAAGGATGCCCACTTTCTCCACTTTTATTCAACATAATACTGGAAGTCCCAGCCAGATAAATTAGGCAAGAGAAAGTAAAGGACATCCAAGTTGGAAAAGAAGTCAAATTAGCCTTGTACACCGATGACATGACCTTATATTTAGAAATATGTACAGACTCCACAGGAAAACTGTCAGAACTGAAAAATTCAGCAAAGGTACAGGATATAAATTCAACAAAACAAAAATCAGTAGCGTTGTTATAAACCAATAGCAAGAAATCTAAAAATGAAATCAAGAAAGCAATACCAATATACAATAGCTACAAAGAATATAAAATACTTGGAATCAATTTAACCAAAGATGTGGAAGATCTGTACAAGAAATACTATAAAAAACACTGTTGAAAGAAATTGAAGAGGACACAAACTAATGAAAGATATTCCATGCTCATGGAATGGAAAATTAATATTGTTAAAATGACAATACTACCCAAAGTAATTTACCAGTTCAATACAATTTCTATCAAAATACCAATGACATTCTTCACAGCAATAGAAAAATTAATCTTAAAATTTATGTGTGACAAAAACTACCCTGCCTAGCCAAAGCAATTCTGAGAAAAAGGAACAAAGCTGGAAGCATCACACTACCTGACTTCAAAATATACTACAAAGCTATAGTAACCAAATCATCATGATACTCACATAAAAACAGACACATAGACTGATGGAACAGAATAGAAGATAAAGGAAATAATCAACAAAACGAAGAGACAACCCACAGAATGGGGGAAAAAGTGGCAAACTAGCCATCTGGAAAGGGATTCATAAGTACTCAGAATCTATAAGGAGCTCAAAAAACTCAATAGTAAAAAAAAAAAAATTTCAATTATCACATGTACCCAAAAAAATGTACATCTAATAAGTGTCAATATAAATAAAGTAAATAAAAATTAAAACAAAGAGAAACAAACACTGTATGTTCTCACTTACATATGGAATCTAAAATAGTTGACCTTACAGAAGTGGAGCGTGGAATGGTGGTTACTAGTGGCTGGGGAAGATGTTGGTCAAAGGATCCAAAATTTCAGCTAGATAAAAGGAGTAAGTTCAAGAGATCTATTGCACAACATGGTAACTATAGTTAACAATGACGTATTGTATTCTTGAAAATTGCTGAGATCAATTTTAAGCGTTCTTACAACAACAACAAAAAAGATAACGGTATGTGGTAATGCATATGTTAATTAGCTCGATTTAGCTATTCCACAATGTATACATATATCAAAACATCATGTTGTACATGATAAATACACATCATTTTTATTTGTCAATTAAAAATAAATTAATTTGGCCAGGCATGGGGGCTCATACCTGTAATCCCAGCCAGCACTTTGGGAGGCCAAAACAGGCAGATCACTTGAGGCCAGGAGTTCAGGACGAGCCTAAACAACATGACAAAACCCCATCTCTACAAAAAATACAAAATTAACCGAGTATGGTGGTGTGCACCTATAATCCCAGCTACTCGGGAGATTGAGGCACAAGAATCGACTGAACTCAGGAGGCAGAGGTTTCAGTGAGCCAAGATTGTGTCACTGCACTCCAGCCTGGGCGACAGAGGGAGACTCGGTCTCAAAAAAAATTAAAACTAAAATTCATTAATTAATTAATCAACATAACAATGTTTGTTCTGTCCTCCCCTCTTCTCAGCTTTTGAGTTGTTTATTAAAAAAACACAAATGCAAAATCATCCAGCCACGGGTACCTAGAGAAAAAGCACTCACAGTTCCCATTTTTCTATATCTCATCCCATTCCTATTTGCATATTACTCTCTGTAACAGAATGAAAAGTAGATATTTATAAGTGTTCTGTACAACACTGAGGATGGCAAGAATGAGAGGAGTCCTTTCTTCTACCTAGAGGAATAAAAGATGGCTTGATCATGTCTTTCTAGTGTATAAAGGATGTGTGCTTTGGTTTGTTTAAACGATTGGCATTTTAAAAATCTATCCTTCTATATGTTGATTAAAATGTTTCATGAATTTTAATCTGTAATTTTCTCAAATTCTTTTAATTCCTCAGATTTGCAGATAATATAGAATTAAACTCTCAAAATATCATTTTATATACATAAACACCTCTCTATGGAATTCAAGTTCAGTTATGAGTTTTGTCCAAGTAATTTTTTCTAACATTAACGTTAAACTCATAGATTCTGTCAATGAATATAGAACAGTGACCTAATACCTGAATGGCATTTTTATCCCCTAACTGAATAATTACTGTAATCTACTCTTCCTCTGAATTCATCTACTTTCTTAACTTCCACAATTATTTCTATGCAGATAATTTTCTGCTGGAAATAATATAGGTATACATATTCCATTTTTTTTTCTTTTTCTTTTTCCTTTTTTTTTTTTTTTTTTTTGAGACAGGGTCTTACTCTGTCACCCAGGCTGGATCTCCCAGACCCAAGTGATCCTTCCACCTCAGAATTTTGAGGATCTGGGACCACAGGCACATGCCATCATGCCCAGCTATATTTTTAAATTATTTGTAGAGATGGGGTCTTGTTGCCTAGGTTGATCTTGAACTCCTGGGCTCAAGTGATCCTCCTGCCTCAGCCTCTCAGTGTGCGGAGATTACAGGTATGAGCCACTGCATCCTGCCTCAATTTATAATGCATGGTATTTTGGAGATAATTAGAAATGTGTATTTCAGAGTAACTTATTTGCATATCTAAGAAGAGTTGAGGTTTCTAAGCAAAAACTCTATTTTTTACAAATAAACATTTGAGGAAGATAAATCAGGATGGAAGACAAGCTCTCCATAACTTGAAGATTCTCATGTTCTAGCTACCAGGTAGGAATATGAGTAAGCTCCATGAGGGCAGGAGTCATTGTTGTACTTACTCATGTATTCTAACTGACTGGGAGAGGGCCTGGCACAGAATTGGTTAGCAATAAATACTTGTAGAATTAATGATTTAATTGATTAATTAATTAATTTAAGGTCCGTATCTTTATATGTAGGGAATTACATTGACACTATTTGCCATTTAGCTTCCATATTACAGTGTAAGGTCTCATTTGCCGAATTACACACTATATTATCTAGGTCTTTGTCCTTCTTGTTCCCTCATACATAATTATGGGCAGATATTACAAGACTGGAGGTAAGATCCTTGGGTAGAAAAGGGAGCAATTATAAAATTAGGAGAATTGGAGTCATTATGGTTTTAGGGTTGATTTGGGGACCATAAGAATCCTTTAATGTCTTTAACTTTTGGTATTTTAATTCAACATTCACTAAGTAATTATAGAAACTTACTGTGTGCCAAGCACCACTTAGGCACTAAAAGCATAGCAATGATTAACACACATGAAGATTCTTCTTTCATTCATTTGCAGTTGGGAAGCAGGGAGACGGGTCAGTTTTCTTTAAAAAGGATAGAAAAAAAAAGTGATTAATTGATTGATTAGTTGATTTCAGAAGTGATAAATGCCAGAAAGTAAACTTTAAATTGTCTGATGTACTGGAGAATGACAAGTGGAGCACACACATGTATACGTACACGCACACACAAGAAAGGGAAGTCAGGGGCTTCCTGAGGTAAAGCAGGATCTGCGATCGAATGATGATGATGCCAGCAGTGGGAAGACATGAAACATGTTTTCCATGCAGAGAGTGAGTAACCTCAAAGGCTCCCAGACAGAAACAATCCTGGCAGGTTCAACGATCTGATCCTATGCCAGCATAATCAGAGGATATCAAGCCAGAATGGATGAAGTAGTAGAGAATGAGATCAGAAATTAAGGGCATGTAGCCATGGAAATATTGTATTCCCAGTTCATTGGGAAGCCACTGAATATTTTAAAATTGGAAAGTAACACAGTCTGACATTTTTAAGAAGATCATATTAGTTGTTTGTTTTGTTTTCCTGTTGGTGGTGTATCCTCTGCCTGGAAAATATCTTCAGCTCTAGAGACTTAAAGAGATGAGACCAAGCTAAGAGAAAAGAAGAGCTGAAAAAAGACACTTGGGAGAGTTCCTTACTAGTTGAGAATTCCTAAGAATCATCAACAGGGCTTGTTTAAAATATAGATGCCTAGAACCTACTTCTAGGAGATTCTGATTCAGGGAGTCTCAAGCAAACCCAGTAATTAGCATTTTAATTAACAATTACCCCAGGTAATTCAGGTGTAACTGACTGACAGATCACTTTGGTTAAAGAATTAATTTTAGTTGAAAAGAAAAGATTTAAGAGTCTTTTAGGTTGACCAACCCAGTTCAACATTAGAAGAAAATAGCAAGAATTCTGGGAAGGGGTTTTGTCTGGAAAACGACTATACCCCTGACTGGAATTGGATCTCCAGTGGAAGTAAGTTTTTACATCTCCCTTCAAGAAAGAGAGAAATAAAGAAAGAAAGGGAGAGAACAGGAAGGATATACACTTGGAATGAATAAAGTCCAACCTTACCTGATGTTTTAACAGGACATCACAATAAAACGAGATCCAACACATTTTATTAAATGACTTCATTTCCTAATCTGCCCCACATATCCCATACTTCAATCCTTGCCCCAATTCTCTTCACAATTGTGCTTACATTTGCACTCCTCATTAAACTCTTGCTTCTTCTCCCTGAATCACAGCTAGTCTCATCTCTCATGGTTACAAATATTTGATTCCGGCTCTTGCATCTCTCTTTCAGCAGCACACACAAAAAAGCTACTGTGGATAATGAGCACCCTGACTCTCCCCAGTTTTCATACTGGCTCTTCTGACTCTTTTATACTTGAGGGGAGATAAAATGATAATAATAAGCCATTTTACACATGTGGTTGGGGATCACTTTCCTTTAAAACTGTACCCATTTCATTCTGCAACCTTGGTGGCAGAAATTGAAACTTGTCTCTTGACTCCTAAGAAAATAGATAGGGCTGGGCATGAGGCTCATTGTAGAATCCCATGTACTCACAATATGTGGTCTAAAAGAATGTTGTCCTGAGCATATGGCTTCAAGAGGGGATTATGAAATATTTTTCTACCCAAGGTATGAAGATGTTAGGCTTTAACTTTCACATTTAAATCTATAATTCACCCAAAAATGATTTGGGGTTGATGTGAGAGAGAGAGATCAGCTAAATAGCCAATTAGCCCAGCACCACTTATTGAATACAAAGCATTCTTCTGCCTATTGTATTTCTATCATTATCATATCATATCATAGTCACTATCATCATTATCATCATCTTCATTATTTGTTTATAAACCTATCTTCTCCACTAAACCAAGACACCTTTGAATAAGACCATGTTTTGTTTACCAGTTTTCCTCTGTACATAACACAACTGCCAGTTAAAAGCCTATGATCAATGAGATGTTTATTTGATAACTATGTCATGTCAATCTAAAATAGAGGTAGAGATCATGTAAGAAATCACATGATTATTTTCAAAGTTCCGGCATCCTGTCTACTATATCATTTTAAAGGTATTAACAGAGTGTGGTAGACAGTGAAACACTATTGAAGATCCACAGAGAACAGGAAAACTGCTAAAAGACTGGCAATAGCCTTGTTTTGATTTTTTTACTGCATTCTTGTGAGTTTGATGTGGATTCTCAGAAATACAATCAAATGAATTTTAAGAACATAAAGAATGGAACAAAGAATTCTAGGAGCTTAACTGAGAACAAGTCATGACAGACTCAATTTAATTGCTCTTTTATAACACATTTAATTTGGTAAAGTAGGAAAATATAGTTTATGTATTTTAGAAAAGCACTTGATATGCCCTCTCCTGATATCCTAGTGAAATAATAACTGTGACTCCTGGACAATAAGTTTCTTTGAGGACAGAAACCATGACTTTTTACCTATGTACTCTGCCTAGCCTCTAATACACTGTAATAACTCACTGTTAATAAGTGTTAAGTTAAGATTATTCTTTTACAGCACAGTGCCTCTGTTGAGCATAAACTTGGACTCAGAACCTGCCTGTTTGATGAACTAGTAATCTATCCTATTTGCATGATTTGATGAGCATGGGGGTCTTTATTCGGGGCTGAAATGGAATGGAGAAGTTAAAGAAGAAATAAAGAAGAAAGATGAGGGGGACAGGGCTGGATAAGACAAGGTGACTCAGATCTACTTCTCTCTGGCTTGAGGAGCTAAATTTGCGCCCTGATGATGAGGAGAATTAAGGTCAGAAGGGTCAGGAGATGTTTTCATGAAAGACACCTGAGGCTGTGGGCATAAATGTCACTGCACTGGGTCCTCCAACTTTGTCATTGATCACTGAGGGGGATTTGGCAGTCTGTGGGCTCAGAGAAGCCACGTTGGGGGATTCCTATAAAGAATACCAGCAGCAGAGGACGTGGTGATGTGACTCAATGAAGAACACGAGCCACCATGTGACACACCCTGACATCCCAGAAATAACTACTGATGACCTTACCAGGGGGTGGAAGAAGTCCTTCAGTATCAAAGGCAGAGGCTAAGTCACAATAACTTGGAAAATAATGCTAATGTGACTTCATTTTAACATGCTACTAAGACTTAGGGAAATTCTATAACTTGTAAGTACTAAATGAACATATATAAAAGTAGTGATTTATTAAAATCTAATCAATCTCAAATTCTTGGCATGCAATACTTTATTTAAACTTTTATAACCTTACTAAGCTTTATTAGCAATAAATTTAGTTGTTTTTGTCTGTCTGTTTTTCTGGATAAACATTGTAAGCATTTGCAAAGTTGATTTGTAATCCCATTTGAATATTTATTAGTATTATATTTGTATATATACTTATTTAGAAGAAAAAAACATTGGCATATACAGACTCCTCATATATAGAGGAAGTCATGTTTCTCCAATTCTCTTCTAGGTATATTGCCTATTCATTTAAAAAAATTAGTTTGCTTCATATAAGCCTTGTGGTGTTTGATAAGTTTATTTCTATCTTATTTCAAGTATTTTGCCAATACCGTGAATGAGCTCATCTTTCATTATATTTTCTAAATGTTAATTGTTGGAATAACCCATATTTATTGTTACATAGTTTTCATACATATCATTTTACTAAACTTTATCATAATATTTTTTGACTTTAGCCATGTGTACTTTCTAGGTATATCTTCCTATCTACAAATAAAAATAATGTTGTCTTCACATTTCCAAAACTTATGCACAACTTGCTTCTATTTGAGTCTTACCACCTTAACTAGAACTTGCAGAACATTGATAAATGATCGTGTGACTGTGAGAAGAATTATCTATTTTTAAACCCTTCCATGCGGTAAAATAGAATTTAGACGCTTCCTAACTCCTTTATAATTAAATTGAAGACAAGAGGAGAAACAATCCTAAAAGAAGGTTGGAAGGTGAGAGGGTGACAAGCATATTTATGAATCTACATATGGGAAACTGAGAAAGAAGCTATAAGGGGCAAGCTGGGATCCAACGACATTAGCATGAGTGAGTCTACGAGACTCATCCCTGCAAGCAGGTCTTGGAAGAAAGAAGTAAAGAATGAATGTGAATGTTAGATACAGCGTTGTTGGTGACATATAAAGGTGAGATGGCAGGTGGAGGGAAAGGAGGGAATGGGCCATAAAAAACAAATTTTGTCTTCCTCACAATCTCACCTGGGGTTAAGATTGAAATCACATGACAGATTGTATGGTGCTGATTTTCAATGTTAGCCAGAGCAATGAGTTCATATATTTGATGTCTGTATTTCCATTCTGAAGTAAACAAAATTTAGTTGTCACCATCTTACGCATAATCAATTTGACCATTTTCTTGAGGAATTTGTGATAAGAATAAATATGAGGTCTTCGAGTCAAAGTAACAAATATTTGGAGAGAGATGGAATAATGTTTTTCCATAAGAATTGCCTGAAATTTTAAAACAGAACCAATGTATTGGCAGAATTGGCTGGAAGAGGAGAGTTAATTAGAATTGACTACCTTCCTAATCACATTGAGATGTCAAACTTGCAGATGGAACCAGTACCCTAGATTCTGACGAGGTTGAGATTTCTCTTCTGACAGAGAAAAGGCTTTGAAGGTTCAGAAAGATGCTCCCCACAATTGATACATTCCCAACTGATGATGGAAACCTCTTGATAGAAAATGCTGTTTTCCAGTCAGATGCTTTTCTTTCAGAGAATTAAATTTTAGAGAGCAGGGGGTGGGGTACCAGGAACAATGAGTGGAAAGACCGTGTCCTTGGAAACAAAACATCAGCTCGAATCATAGCCTACCCTTTATCACACTGTATTGTTTGAGTGGTAACAAAACTCTACATACCTTCGTTTACTCACCAGTAAAATAAAACTATGCATATAATAGGTGGTTGTAAAGATGAACATACATACATACATATATATATATATATATATATATATTTTTCATGGCCTGACACCTGGCACTTTTGAAGGAAATTTTAAATATTGGTTCTCCTTCATTATTATTTGTGTAGCATTTTGAAATATGTTATTATTTTATTTACTGCTCCTTTTTTCATCTTTGCTCATGATCTTTCTCCTTTTAGCCAGCAGTGCCTATTGCCTCAGAGAAGTTTAGTATCTTTATAGCTGGGATGCACGCAGAAGCTAAAAATCCATTTTCATTTCTAGACTTCCAAAATAGACACTTGAAGTCCATCTCAGGAACAATAGTCCTGAAATCCGGGCTTTTGAATGTAACTACTCAGTCTTTGAGATAGAAAAGAATGTTCTAAATCCCAAAAGCTTCTTTTTAAATATCAGAGAACAAAGCTTGAAGGCCTGACCACATTGTTTTCACTATAAGTCATAGGCCAGAAAAGGGGAAGAATGTATGGTACAAGTGCATGTCCTAAAGTGAGGGGATTATAATACTTAAAACATACACATTTTGTATTCCAAGTAGTTTGCATATATGAACTCATTCATCCTTATAGCAATCTTTTGTACAGATAAGAAAACTGAAGCTCAGAGAGGTTAAGTAATTTACTCAAGATTATACAGCTTGTAATTGATGGTGCTGGTATTTGACCCCTTTGATTTATCTTCATTTGGTGCTCTTAAAAATTACACCACAGTGCTATAAAAGCTGGTCCTGAAGTTGGGAGGAGGTGCTTGGAGAGTGTTGGTAGGAATAAGACTGGTCTGCCTTCTGAGAGCCAAACATTTGGAGGGGGTAGATCAACAAATTTCCAGACATGTTTAGCAATTTCAAAGCAAAGGAGGCTGGGTCAAGATGGCCTCACACTTATAAAATGTTCCATATGGTGCCAGTGTCTCTTTCTTGGTTATCATGATGTGATTACTTTGTTGTACTGAGGAAATGTTTCTGATTCTCACTGAGTCTGATTCCAGGGACAGAAACTAAGTGCACAAGCCAACTTCAGAGCAGGGGTCACTTTCTTCATTCGTTCAGCTGCCCTCTCTGCCCTGGAATTCTATTTTATATACTTCTCACAAGTCTGACACCTCTGTTCAATGTGTCTTGTCATTCTTGGTTAATAAAATTGGTCTTACGCCAAGTCAAGCATTCTCTCAAGCCCTGGTTGTCCCATCTCATCATGTCTTCCTTTCATCACTGAATAAAGTGCAACTCTGTTTAACCAAAAAAATAGATGACTCCACAAAGGGTCTCTGGGCCCACCTGCACCCCCACCAAGCACACGTGCAGCACACATCCTAACACTGGTGGGTGATCTGGCATGGAGTGTTTGTTCTGAAAGGGGCCTTGGAGTCCCATGCCCTCTGCTCCCCACGCTTCACATGCCCGTGATGCCAGTGGGGCATCCTGAATGTCACTGAGGCCTCCAGTGCTTCTGAAATTCAGAACTGGACAGAGGTGTGCTGAAATGCTCCTGCTCAGGGACCACTGACCAGGACATTTCTGGGGTCTGGACACTGAGAATGCAGAATGAGCTGCCTCAGGCTGGGGTCCAGGGCCCCTTGTGTCGTCAGCACACAATGTTCACTGATCAAGGGACATAGAGAAGGCCAGGTCAGGTCCATACGGCCTGAAGTGTATAGAATTTTAGGAGCCCACTTTAAGAAAAAGGTATACAAAATGATCAATATCATTCTAAGAATGAAAGTGAATATTTATTTATTTGTTTATTTTGAGATGGAGTCTCGCTCTGTTGTGCAAGCTGGAGTGCAGTGGCACCATCTCAGCTCACTGCAACCATCACCTCCCAGGATCAAGCAATTCTCCTCCTGCCTCAGCCACCCGAGTAGCTGAGATTACAGGCATGTGCCACAATATCTGGCTAGTTTTTGTATTTTTGGTAAAGATAGGGTTTCACCATGTTGGCCAGACTGGCCTCAAACTCCTGGCATCAAGCACTTCTCCCACCTCAGCCTCTCCAAGTGCTGAGATGACAGGCCTGAGCCACTGTGCCTGGCCAAAAGTGAATTGTTTTTTATATTGAGAAAAAAAACGTAAGAAAGCTTACAAATACTGCAAGTCTAACAAAATCTAGGTAACATTTTTATTAATTATTTGTTTATGCCTTAGTAAGATATTTTTCCTACATTTTGGACTGCATACTCTTTGATCACCTCGGCATAGGATAATTATTTTGCAATGTTTTCTATAGAGAGGATAAAAAGGTAGATAATTCACATTTTCCTCAAGTATGCTTAACTTTTTTTATTATTGACCATTGGAAAGCATAAAACCCATGACTTCACGCATAGATATACCTCTGTCCTACAAACACAGAAATTCTGAGTTCCATTTTGCATGATTTCCATCAGAAAAAATATATGTATGTATGACATTTACAAGTATATATGCTACATTATTCAGTATATTCCTGGCCTGAGAAAACTTCTGTATATCCAGTTGTCAGTGAAAATTGAATCCTCTATTACTATTTTACCTCTCAGAGGACTGGAGGAAACTTCTATAGGCTTCTCCCAAGGCTTTTTCTCCTCCACTCCCAACACACTTCTGGTGCCAGGCATTCTAAGCAGTATATCCTGATACCACTCCAGCCCTGCACATTGTAAGTAGGTATAGCAAGTGACAGGAATATTTCTGGAAGCCATTATTACCAAAGGTTGTCCAGCATATAACTTAACCATTTGTGGAAGTGACTCCAAACCATATAAAGATATCACACTAAATACAAACTGAGGGTATCCCCATGTCACCTTCCCCTTAAATGACCAATATTCCTACAGCCACTCGAAAGCCACTTTATACGGCAGACAGCTTTAGTGGAGGGGAAGTCAAGTGGTGGGCAACAGTGTCTCAATCAATTGCTGTTAAAGTGTTTTACTTTCATTAATGTGACAAAAACTATGACCATGTGAATCCATCATTAAGGCCCTTTCTAAGAGCCTGCAGATGAGAAGCTCTGTAGTTTGAGCTTCATTAACTACATAGCAAATTCAACCCTGGGCATGAGACACCTCAGGGAATAGAAAGGACAAGAGGACAGAGGGAGGACTAGGAGCTTTCCCCCTGGCTTCTCCATCCAGGGTCTGGATCTCGTCCTGGGGAAGGGAAGGAAGCAGAAACACTGACTCACCCTGGAAAAGAAGAAGATTTAAACTGAAAATGAGAAAACGTGGACGGGCAACTTAAAGTTTTTCCTCATTCTTGACCAGAATCGGAGGTCTTATGGGTAAGGTGAGTTCAGGTACAGAAAATAAAACTACATTTCTGGATTTCTAAGCAATAACTTTAAGTAACCACCCCACTACATATGAAAATAAAATGACTGAAACAGGAAAAGCCAAATAATATAACCCTCTGTTTTAACAGAATTGTGAGTTAATATGAACACTTAAAAAAGGAACAGATAACAGCTTGGAGAGCTTTAAATAACTTTCTGTGATAACTCCTAAATCCCCAAGGTTCTGTGTAACTTTGACAAAGACATGGACCCAGAATGAACTGATCTTATCTTGGTTTCACTATGGCACTGGCTGGTGATGGCAAGGTCTGGAAATAACACCTGGTGTCTACAAGGAAGTTTACCCCCATGTTGACCCTTTTCTCTGGGTTTGCCAGGAAGACAGACAGTTGCAGTGGGAACAAATTACTCCACCAAAAGATAATGTAAAACAGTAAATTTGGTTGATCACTGCTCTGGGCTAGATTGCATCCCTGCAAAATTCATATGGTAAAGTCCTAACTCTCAGCATCTCAAAATGTGACTATATTTTGAGATGAGGTTTTAAAAGAGACAAATAGTTTAAAATAAGGTCATGTGGGTGGGCCTTAGTCTAACATGACTGGTGTCTTTATAAGAAGAGGAGATTAGGGATGCAGACAGGCACAGAGGGAAGACCAGGTGAAGGCACAAGGAGAAGACAGACCAAGGAGGAAGAACTAGAAAGAAACCAATCCTACTGTCACCTTGATCTCAGATTTCTAGCCTGTAGAAGTATAAGGAAACACATTTCTGTGTTTCGCTACCCAGTCTGTACTACTTTGTTAGGGAAGCCTAGTAAACTAATACAACCCCTAACTGGGGTCTGGGTAAAATGGAAGATTCATTTTATGCCCATAAATGACCATGATTTTATAAAAGTTTAAAAAATAATCTCTTGTTCATATCTACCAATTTTTTTCTTCATATCAGCCAATCCTTTCTGGGCATTGATGAGATCTTTTTTAAAAAAGGAAAATGTCCTAAAAATTAACATGTCACAATAGGACTCATACCCCTGTTGTTGTGTGTTGTAAGCACACACTGAGGATCCTGGGGACTGGTAACAACTTCTGCGCAAAAAATTATTCTTCCTCTGTGATGTTTCTTGGTTTCTCTTGTAAGGGGAATTTAATATTTTTGTTCTTGAATTAAATAACTGAGCCTATATTTGGGATGGGGTGTGGTTGGCTGAATGAATAATGCCCTCCTACCAAAGATGCCCACATTGTAATCCCCAGAACCTATGGATATGTTACCTAATGTGGTAAAGAGACTTTGCAGATGGACTTAAATTAAAGATATTGAGATGGGAGATTACCCTGGACTGTCATTATGATATTATCACAAGGATCCTTGTAAGTGAAAGAAAGAGGCAGGAGAGTCTGAGTAGGAGATATGATGATGGAAGCAGAACTCAAACAGAGAAAGGTATTTGAAGGTGCAGATAAGGGGACGGAGTGGGCAGGAACTGCTGTGGATGGAGTAGGCAGGAAGTGCTGTGGATGGAGTGGGCAGGAAGTGCTGTGGATGGAGTAGGCAGGAACTGCTGTGGATGGAGTAGGCAGGAAGTGCTGTGGATGGAGTAGGCAGGAAGTGCCGTGGATGGAGTGGGCAGGAAGGGGCCACGGCCAATGAACACAGCTGGAAAAGGCAAGAAAATCAATTTTTCTCTTCAAGTCTCCAGAAGGAGCACAGCCCTGCCAACTCATTTTAGACTTCTGACTCCTGAATGTGAGATAATAACTCTGTGTTGTTTTGAGCCACCAAATTTGTGAAAATTTGTTACTGTCATAGGAACTAACACTCAGTGTGTACTGCAGGCTGCCCGCAGCCCTGAGCCCTTTCTTGACCCTGAGAACATCAGGATAAGGAACAGGAAGTGTGTCAAGACCTTCAGTTCCACTCTCTACTGGAACATGAATTAAGTTGTGCCATTATCTGCCCAATAACTGGCCCCCTCGGGGAGAATCCTGAGCAAATCTCACAGCGCTTGAATCCACAGCACTTCCTGCCCACCCCATCCCCTGATCTGCGTGGGCCTAGTCTCCGTGCACACAGACTCCCATCTTGACACCCACTCCAGCAGCCTGCTGCCCAGAGCATGTCTCAGGCCTTAGCAATCCTGCTTTTCAGTAGGAGAAACCATTCTGTAAGAACTGGAATTGAGAAGAGATATATATAGTTTCAGAATCATATGCCTCTTGGTTGTTAAAAGAAAACTGGATTTTGATGAAGAGTAGCAGTGACAGAACACCTCAAAAGGATGTGAATTTCATGTCAGCAACATTGCCAGTCCAACCTCACTTTGCCTTTGATTTATGTGAAAGAAAAATTAACCTCAATCATCATTGCTCTGTTTAAGACTTCTGGGGTTTTCCTTAGAGCTGAATCAATAAAGAAAGGCCTAATGGCTTCAGAGCAAATTGACAGAAATTTTATTTCAAGTCTGACAATTAAAGCAAAGCCATTATAAGTAGCTTATTTACCCTCAAGGAAAACTTAGATATAGACATGTGGTGAGTTCAAACTGTTCTTCAGGAATGAGAAAGGCTGAAATTCATTAAAATAATAACCATGATGATAATGATAACTGCCATTCATTGGACATCAACTACAATGCCAGACACAGAAGTGCATTCCTTACAAGCATCATCTTGAGTCCTTGCAACAATTCCAAAAGGTAATTGATATTATCTTTACATATGAGAAACTTGAGATTAAATACTTTGCTTAAAGTTGCACAGATAGAATATGGAAGGGTGTGTAATATTTACATGACAGATAAAAGTCACTTTGTTTTATTCACATGAATAATTTATAATGTGCATTTTTCTAAAGACTACCTACTACTTCGGTTTTCTCTTACTTCTGTCACTTATATTTTTATCTTCAGATGTTACATGACTATGTGATGTTTCCCCAAAATTCCAAGAAGCAATGGTAGACATCTGTTGTTCTTGCCTGTTTGGCACTCACACCCACTTCAGGTAATAAATAGCACCTCTGTGCACCCTCAATCCAGATGACTAAAGTGGGCCTACCCCATCTCCTGGCTCCAGAGCTGGGAATTTTGGTTAGGATTTTGGGTCTGGATTTTGACTGGGTCTAGCCAATCGAAGAACTGTATTACCCTGGCACAAGGTGACTGTTTCCAAGATGATCCTATAACCTTGCAGGGTAAAATAATTGTTACCCAAACTTTTGATGGAATGCATAAGAAAAGTCTTTTGCATTTGTCTTTCCATTGGAGTTACTCAAATGATGAGGCAAAAGCTCCTACAGACAAAGAGATAACCTACCTGAATTTGTAATTAGCACAGAGAAAAGGAGCACCAAGTGATGAAAAGAGGCAAATTCCTGAAGATCTGTTTGAACCCCTGGATCCACCTGTGCCTGAAGTCACCTAGACTTCTTCATTTAATGTCCTAATAAATATCTATTTTTTCTTTATCTCATATTAATCAAAAAATTCTAACATGGAGTATACTTTCCCTTTGAAGATGAAGGAAGTGGGCCATGAGTCAAAGAACGTGTGTCCTCTAGAAGCTGAGAATGACTTTCAGCAGGCAGGAAGAAAATGAGAACCTCAGTCCTCCAACCACAAGGAACTGCCAACAACCTGAGAACCATATTCTCCCCTGGAGCCTCCAAAAAGAAACAGACTGCTGGCATCTTGATTTTAGTCTAATGAGACCCACACCAGGCTTCTGACCAGCAAAATATAAGATAACAAATTTGTGTTGTTTCAAGTCACTACATACGTAGTGATTTGTTACAGAAGAAATAAAAAATTAATATGGATTCTAATCACTATATTTGTCTTGGAGAGTCTGGAGACTCAGACAATACCACCCAGAGTTCTTTTGGAAAAATTATCTGGGCTTTGGGGAAGGAAACTTTGGTCCTGAACTTCAGGTTGATGATGTTAGCACACTCACACCAAAAGGGAGGCTAGGAGGAGAGGCTGCAGAAGTATAATATAGAGAAGGTAGGGATCTTAGGCTACCAAAATATGGCAAACATGTGCCCATTTTGTGTTACTGAGCAATCACTGGCGAGGAATAGGTTTGCTGTGTTACTCTTGGGCTTTGGCAATTATGTTCGAAATTCCTAATGTGGTATGAGTAAAGAAAAAGCAAGACATTGGACCCTTAGAGGTCCAGAAAGCATTCATTGGTAATGGAAATACTTCCCTCCGACACTGTTGGTACCAACAGCAGAAGTTCTGATGGCAAGTCAAAGTATTGATAGGGAGAGAGAGCACCAAGACTACTGAATAGAAGTAGCAGCAGCAGCAATAACAGTGACTGGGCTGGGGTGATCTAAGCTGAGTTGTAGCAGCCACTGAGAAAGAACATGGGGTCCCCAGGGCCCACTCAGTGAGAGAAGAAGAAAGGAGAGTGCTGGGATCCCAGTGAGAATTCTGGAGAAGGGACGGGGAAAGTCAAGGAAATAACTGTTGCAATTATTGTAGAAATTCTAAGTGTTCCCAAGGGCCCCACAGTCTGGCAATATAAGGGTTACCATGCACACTAGTTTATATCCACTGAGACTTCTCAGAATGTTCTAAATGAGCTTATGCCCCTTTCTTCAAGGATGTTGTGGCCCTCCGGATGATGCCTCAGAGGCCCTATCAAGGTCCCTCATTCAAGGCTCATGATAATGATTTTATACTACAATAGCCAAACACCAAGGTTTAAAACACACAACTCACTTGGCTGATTGGACACAATGCAGAGAAGGCCTAGGTACTTCTGGCAAGATATTCCTTCTACTTCTCCACTTACCTGGCTTCTGACGTCTTCTGAAGGGAATTAATCGGGGATTCTGAAGAGACTTAATCATAAATCTCTGAAGAAAGTACTTGATCAAAAGAAATGGAGCTTATAAAGTAGAAATCTCCAGAAAGATATTCTTTTCTTCATTCAAGGAAAGTTACATTTATTACTAAAGCACCCAAGTCAGCTTTCTTTCTTAAGTAAATCACTGTTTCTTTTCTTTCTTTTTTGTAATGAGCTGTTTATACTTTTAAAATAAAAGGTGATGTCTTTAGAAAGTTTGTATTTTTGTAATCCTGAGAATAATTGAATTATTGATTTAACTTTTTAGGAATACCAGAACCCTATTTAAAGGTACTTCTGGCCCTAGTATGTGATCAGAAGCTTGTCAGGGGATGAGGGGCAAGAGGAGGGAGAGCATTAAGACAAATACCTAATGCATGCGGGGCTTAAAACCTAGATGACGGGTTGATAGGTACAGCAAACCACCATGGCACGTGTATACCTATGTGACAAACCTGCACTTTCTGCATATGTATCCCAGACTCAAAGTAAAATAAATAAATAAAAAGAACTGACAAATGAAATGCTCCTAGTTTTTCCCCGTGTCATCAGCTTTAGCGCTTATTTTATGTAATCAGTCTGTAAGCTCCATGAGGACAGTTTTATTCATTGCTGTTATCTTCTAGAACTGTCAAATGTGTGAAGGTGAAACAGATAAACATTAGTATCAAATATAGCAACTTGAACAGGGGTTGGCAAGAGGCTAAGTATATTGGATAAACATATTGAATGGATGGCCCTTGTGTTAAGAAAAATTTCCAAGAAAAAAATTTAAAAACCATCTTTCACCAAAGCGTTTAATAGGGGAAGCCCTTCCTATATCAACCTTCCTATCATTAATAATGACTATGAAATCTCACTGGGTCCCTGGATGTGTTTTATGTACTTATAAACAGTAAGGCATTAACAAGAAAAAATAAAGACACTTCTAGCTATTCATACTTTGATATTACATGTGTCAAGACAGAAACAACAGAGAAATTAATAATTGTGTTAAAAAAAAACAAGAATTCTTTGGGACCTAAACATACTGTGTACTGAGGAATCATAAGGAATTCATAAGGATAAATACTATGGTTTTAAAAGTCATAGCTTATCTGTTTTATTCACACATTCTTTTTCTTATTCATACACAGCTATAATGCCTCTACCCATTAATGACTCAATTGAGCTGATTGCAGATAATCTATAAAATGGAAGCTTGTGGTCTCTTGATATACACAACTTGGAAGAAAGGATTCTAGTTCATATTTCTTACAGCAGCTTGAGCTTGGGAAATTTTGAGGAAGACAACGAAAAGAGTTTTTTCTACAAAGCTATATTTAGTTTTATTTGTTTATCTTCCTTGCTACTTAATTGAAATGTGAACAGAAGATAATTCGATTCCTTATTTACCAATAGATGTCTACCAAACAGAAAACAATGACAGGTCCTTCCTAAGCCACAGGGTTCTCTGAGCTGAGAAGGGCAGTTAATTGCATTCACATAAATTATCCAGTGGTAAATAGCAATGCACAACCTTTCTTTGATCCCTAAGACTAGTTGTTCTTTGTGATTCTGAGAAGTAGCAATCAATAAGGCTAATAACATACAGTAACCCAATGTGGGTTTTTCTGCTCTTTGCTTTTCTCAACAAGTAAGGGCTAGAATTTAAAGTGACATTAAACAAGTGTTGCTCATTAAACTCTTGCAGTAGAGACAGATAAGAAACAATTCTGTGGAGAAATTCTGTTCTGTGAATTGCTTTGATTCCTGGGTTTATAAGAAGTCCTTTTATATGATATCAGGAGATTGATTTTTAAAATATTTTAGGAGCCGTCATTTTCTTACCAGCCAGCCTTTCTTTCTACTTGTGAAGAGCTGCTAACAAAAACAATAAAACTACCACAGAACAACAAAAAAACAGGAATTTGGATTTCATGAAATCTCTAATTTCAGCTTTGGTTGCCTAATGGTGGAGAGAGTGTCTAAGATGACTCAGAGAATTCAAGAAGTGGAAAGGACATTGACATCATCTGCCCTGTGCTCTGCCCCCGACACCCCACAGGCCTACTCTCTGGGCAAAGAACTTGCCTTGTTTGCTCTTCACTGAACTTCATTACAAAAGAGGAAGTCAAGGCCCAGAGAGTATGAAGTGACCATCATCACTCCACTGACTACTAAGACAACAGGACTTCTAACTTCCTGTTCAATTTTCATTTCCTGCATCTATGGTCCCTGGAGGATGCGAAGGGTCAGATCAAGAATACAAATAATGATGTTGATATAATGTTAGGACTAGAAGGAATGTAGACATCTAGTCCAAGTCCCATATTTTTGGGGTGAAAAATATGAGACTCAGATAGACTGTGACTTGTCTGAGATCAGATGCCTTGTCAGAGGAAAAGCAGAACTCAGTGGTACTGTGCCCCGACCACCATCACCATCAATGGTCAACAGGCTCTATGTAGTGTGACCTGAAAAAGTGAGGCCAGCTCCAGGGACCTCACTGTCTCTGTCATTTTCTTCTGTCTCATAGAGTTCTCTGTAGGTGACTTTCTCCAAATGGAGTAAGGCAAACTATTTCAAAGGTCCAAATAATGAAAATCTGCAAGACATTCCTAAATTCCTTAACTTAATAATGTCATAAAATTGACCTTTGGAAAGAAACACAGTAACCTGCCTGTCATGTCCCCCTGCCTATGGTACTTGAAGGAACAAAGTCATCTTCTGCCCCAACTTGGGGTTAAACCTCACAGTTACTTTGTAGATATCCCAACAGAAAATAGAAGTTATGATGTACCATTGGAGTACAACTCCAATAGGACACTTTTTAATTAAGATAGAAAGCATGTCCCTGAGGAGAGGCAATTGTTTAATGAATCAAGAGAGGCAGACTGTTGCTTTTCATTGTGGATTTTATTTAACCTATAGTCTACATTTTCAATAGGAAGAACAGTGAAATACACATTACTAGACTCTCAAACTTGGCAGGGCATTTGGGAGCCTTGGTGAGAAAAATATTAAGTAGATTTAATAGGGATAGCTTTATAATTGGGTACTAAAGACTACTCTTGTCAGAGCCAAGCTCTTTAGACTCCCTGCCACATTTACTTGATACCCCAGGATAAGTATATGTTTGCCACAATGCCTCTGGAAATTTTAATTCTTAATTCATTTACAAGCCCTGCTCTCTGCAAAGCAAATAATAATAACAATAACTGCTATTAAATGAGTTCTACCTATATGCTAGGCACTGGGCTGTGTGCTATTTCCAGTCTCACAAGAATAAGACCAGTCATAAGACCTACACAATAGGTCTTATGATGCACCCTTTATAGGTGATAAGTCTCAGAAGTCCAGAATTTGCCCAAAGTCACACACGTAAGGTAAGGACAGAGATTACTTCCACTTGTGTCTCAGTTGATTCAGGGGATCTTTACAGATTTCTCCTCTCTTCTAACCCTATTTTGGCTTACAGTCCCCATCCTCTGGCTATATTACATCTAAATTGAAGGTTTGAAAATGACGTCCACCCTCAGAGAAATTGCTGTTGCTCTAGCCTTGGGGATAGCTTGCTTTCTTTTTATTGTTCAGGTTGAAATAACGAAGAGCTGGGGAAGTTGTGCATTTCACTTAAGCTGCAGCCTACATTTTCAATAAGAAATACAGCAAAATCCACATTCCTAGACTCTCCAACTCAGCAGGGCATATGGGGACCCTGATGAGATAAGCATTTGAGTGGGTTGAAGAAGATGTTTGAGCAAAGGAAAACTTAGAGATTGAAGCTTGACACTCCTTAATCAGAATAATATTCAAATCCAAAAAAAGTGGAGCAAAAATAAGTACTAACTTTGGGATAGAGTGGGAGAAGGAAACAATAAGATTAAAAAGGTTTTAGAAATACGAAGTAAGATAGAAAGAATGTAGGAGGTAATGAAGGTAATAGTGTGGTTGGCAGGGTGGAGTTTTGGTATAATTTTAAGTGTATACCTAATAAGATTTAAACATGAGCTGTCAGAGGAGTCATTTCTAGGTTAGAATAAGCTATATACAGAGACTCAGGCTCAGAGATTTATTACTCTCTCTTAACTCCTTTTAAAATATTATATAATTATGTGGACTCCCTCTGCTATAGAAATTGACCTACCCTTCACAATAACATAGAAGTTAATCTTGTCCATGGTTATTCAACAATCCTGTAGCATTGACACATTGCCCAAGAGAAATTAGGCCTTATGTTTTTAGTGAGATTAATCATTGAGTTGGTTCATATATTAAATCAGTGAAGAAATAGTATTTCTGAATCCAGTGCCTTTTCTCTCTGATTCTAGTGATGCATTAAACTGTTATCTTTACCCTTACAGGAGTGGGCCTATTGACTCTCAAAGGCAATTATAGATTGGAATGGACTAAAAGGTAAAGAGTACATGCATTGTAACCTATGAGTGAAAAATGTATAATGTCTGTTTCCTGGGTTTCAACTATTAAGCAACATATTAAAAAATATTGTTACTGTTCACTCTAACCTGTGCAGGCTTCATTACTCTTGTAACTATAGATTTTTTGTCTGTTGGTTTGTTTTGAGACAGGGTCTCATTTTGTCGCCCAGGCTGGAGTGCAGTGACACCACCACGGCTCACTGCAGCCTTGACCTCCCAGGCTCAAGGAATCCTTTCATCTCAGCCTCCTAAGTAGCTGGAACAACAGGTGTGTTCCACCACATCTGGCTATTTTTTTTAAACTTTTTTATTTCTTGTAGAGACAAGATTTCACCGTATTGCCCAGGCTGGTCTGGAACCCCTGGGCTCAAGCAATCCACCTGCCTCAGCCTCCCAAAGTGCTGGAATTTCAGGTGTGAGCAACCGCACCCAGCCTGTAATTATAGTTTTTAAACTGCATAGTTGTCAACAATGCTCTGAAATTGATATTTGCTATAGAGTAACAGATGATTAGATTAGATAGATAGATAGAAATGGATAGGCAGGCAAATACATGAATGCATTTGTGTAAGTCTTTGTGATATGTGCATATTTTATTATTTTGATCAAATTTTGATTAACTAAGATATATCTAGATTTTAGAATTTTTAAATACTCATCTCCAGGCTCATATCTGGCTATTTGTCATCTTTAGAAGTTTTTAGTATTAAAATCTCTTGCGAATTACAAAATTAGCCCATGTTGCAACAATCATGAAAAAAATATTCAAAAGAGAAAACAAATAAACACTCTTGCCCCTGCGTCCCTCCATGCCTACCTACCAACCATCCCTACCCTGAGACAACCTTTTTTGTCTTTTTACTTCTTTGCATAGTCATCAGCTCAGGTTTGGGATAAGTCCATTTTTCTCAATGCCCTGATAATTTTAATGCTATTTTGTATCCATTTTTTGACAGAAACATGTTACCTCGCATGTCCCAAAGGTTTACATGTATGCTCATGAAGTTCTGAAATTGAACAGCAAAGAGGTCCCTTTACAGTCTAGGAAGCCCTAGGAAGCTTCAATTTCTGTCACAAGAGCAATAGAATATAGGAGGAAATAAGTTCATCGGTTTTAAGTCTTCCTCCAATGACAATATAGAGGATGAGGAGACCAACTCTTCCCATGGCTAAAATCTGGAGAGGGTCCTGAAAGAGAAAAAATGTATAAATCCTTTGATCTCATGGATCTTAACCTCTGTGGGTTAATAATGTCATTCAAGCAGTCCGGAATAAAACATGCATTTCTTAACACTGCAAAGTAAGGTTACTCTGCACTCATTTTTATATTAGCAGGGTTTTTATTTTTTTAGATAAAAGTTGAAAAATACCACTCCATGCCACATAGATTTTCCTTTCCTTCCTGTTATTGATTATTTAGTTGCTGGACAATACACACACAATCATTAAAAGTTCTACAGAAAATCAGTGTTATTTTACTCTTATCCCTTTGCATAATTTTCTCATTGTATTTTCCACAATGCCATTTCCGAGCTTTTTGCCCACTGTGGAGACTCTCCTTTAATAAGCCCTGAAGCATCTATTGTACAGAGGCTTCTAAAGGTGCAGGTAAATATCTTTTAAATAACTTTAAGCTCTGCATGAAATACCTGCAGGAAAGCCTAGAGATGACCACAGACAGTAAGATATTTGGCCAGATACTTAGAGAACGTACTTCACACAAGCAACAGTGACTGAGTTCAGTTGAGGATGCGAGGTAAATGTGACTGGATTCCTGTCATCAGGGGCTCACATCTATTGTTCTTGGCTTATGGAGAGTACAACAATATAGTACTTGATATAAGTGGGGATTAAGGGTGAGTTGAGAAAGAATTAGGAAGACGATTCATATTTCAGAAAGTAATATGAACAGGAGGTAACATGGCTGGGCATTATCACATAAATTAGCAGTTGGAAAATATTTTCCACAGAGGGCAAGATAGAAAATATTTTAGCCTATGCAGTCCCTGTCATAACTACTCAACTCTGGTGTGTTCTAATTAAACTTCACTGACAAAAACAGGTGGCAGCTGGAGTTGGCCTGAGGGCCATAGTCTATTGACCCCTGACATAAATTACCACAGTTTCAAATTAGATGTCTGTTTAGAGGGTGATGCCATTAATAAAGAAGAAAATGGAAAGTAAGACAGGTTTCCTGAGGAAAAAAAACAATGGGTTTGAAATTAATAAATATTTTATTTAATATGAAAAATATTTCCTGAGCACTTCTAGGCATGAAATCCAGTGTCAAGGATAAGGAAGTAGACAAAATATGAGCTCCACTCTAACGGAACTTGCAATCTATCATACGATGTGGTAAGATTATAAGATTATATCATACTGCCATGGTTTTAAGGACATATTGTGTACTAGAGTAAGCAAGCCATGAACAGGGACTCAATGAAGCGCCTCCATTCAAATCACTTTAGTCCACAAAGCCACTCATGATTCAGTGAGTTGGGGTGAGTAGGGCAGGTAGAAAAATATGGCAGTGAGTGCTGGCAAAGCAAGGATAGGAGGACTTGATGAGTTTTGAAGCATGCAGTTGGGAATGTGATGAGTAATCCAGGCAGATCAAGGCTAAATTGTTATCAGTGGTGAAAATCATACTTATCCCCTTCAGTGGAGTAGTGGAAGTTGGAACAGTGCATAAAACTTTAAGTGCAACAATATCGTGGGGATATTGATGTTTTCGGTAAGCAGATCATCTACTTGAAACAGGGTGTGCTCTGTGTTCCAAAAGTTACCATTGTAGGAAGAGAAAAGGATGTGCCACTATGGTTTCCAGATGTTAGTGTTCAATCAGAAGAGTTTCCCTACATGTCAATTTTGTGGTTTTGATGAAGGAAGGGAATATAACTATCCCATTCCTAGAGAAGTTGAAAGAAAAAGAGAAATGTCATTATAATTATCCAGTGCAATGATTTGAGTATTTGAAAAATATGTAGACTCAGAAAATATAATGAAAAATAGAGATAATATTTCCCCCATGTTCACATATACGAACAAAAATTTCATGTAAATCCAGAGAATCAAAAATCTATTAAAAACTATTAATTCCCTAGAAATTTGCATATGAGATTTTGAGAAACTCCACCCACAGTATGTCAACTGGTTTTCATAGTCATCTCAGTTGATCTTCAGACCACAGACAACAGTTGACATAGGTACCATTATCACTGCTGTGGAAAGATGAAGAAACCAAGGGCCACAGAGACTAAACTTGCTGGAGATCATCAGACAACAGTGTATTAGAGCTGAATCTCTGAACACCGTGATCCCATAGCATAGTGGAACTCACACTTGCCTTCATGCTCTTCTGGTCTACCTGCAATCTGTGAGAAAGAGAATGGAATCGCCGGGCGCGGTGGCTCAAGCCTGTAATCCCAGCACTTTGGGAGGCCGAGACGGGTGGATCACAAGGTCAGGAGATCGAGACCATCCTGGCTAACACAGTGAAACCCCGTCTCTACTAAAAATACAAAAAAACTAGCCGGGCGAGGTGGCGGGCGCCTGTAGTCCCAGCTACTCGGGAGGCTGAGGCAGGAGAATGGCGTAAACCCGGGAGGCGGAGCTTGCAGTGAGCTGAGATCCGGCCACTGCACTCCAGCCTGGGCGACAGAGCGAGACTCCGTCTCAAAAAAAAAAAAAAAAAAAAAAAAAAAAAAAAAAACTTTCAAATTGATCTTCTGTGGCCACTTTGCTTCCCTAGGGTTGTCTAATCTAGGGGATATAGGATAAAGAATGAAAACAAAATAAACTCAAGGGTCAGCTTTATTAAACACTTCTTTTTAAACCGTAATTATTCCAAAGCTTTATTAGTGAGGGCCCCCACATTTTGGTGCCTTAGTATAATTAACTGTATTATGTGCTTATACAAAGTCCAATGTAAATATTCCTAGTTAAGTAATCGGAGACCCAGGACTCCCCAGAGCCTTTAGGTCTTCTGTGGGATCCTGTGCATCTGGCAAGCAAACAGAAGAGAGAATCACACACGACATTTATATGAGTAAGTCTGAAAGTGATACATTCCATTAGGCAGAAATATTTCATGTGTCTACATACCTAACTGCAAGGCATGCTGAGAAATACAGTATAGCTACCTAATTAGGAAGTAGAAAAAATAGCTTTGGTAAATTCAAAGACTTTGCATAAGCTAGCCACTTCTGCCAACTCATTTCCTGTTATTCGTCTACTCATTTAGGTTGCTCCAGACACTCTGGCCTCTTTGCTGATCCTTAAGCATACCAAGCCATGGTCCTGCCTCAGAGCTTTTGTACAGGCTGTTCCTAGTATCTGCAATGCTCTTCCTCACTAGACAGTCACATGGCTTGCCCCCTAACTTCATTCAGGTCTCTGCTCAAAACCGCCTCTTTAGAGAGGATTTCCTTAACCTCTTATCCCTCAATTTAAAATAGCACCCTGTCACTTTCCAGGCCCTGACCCTGCTTTTTTTCTTTTATGACATTTATTACTCTCTGACATTGTGGCATACATTTATTTGTATGTTCAATTTTTATCTGTTTGCCACACTGGAGTTTAACTTCCAAAAGGTCAGAGATTTTTTTTATTGTTTCATTAATCATCATGTTTGCAGCACCTAGAACCTATTGCCCAGTACACAATAAAACACTCAGTAGGCATTTTATTTAATGAATTATGTTTCTTAATAAGCACTTCAAACATGTGCACATTGCAATGATGCTGTTTTCTGATGACCCAATCTTGAGCAGAGCCTGAATTACCCACTCTCTAAATTATCTCTGTTCATTCCACTTCCTCACCTCACTAACCCGTTTTTATCTTACATTTAAATCCTCATTTCAAAGATCCTCTCTTTTCCCAAAACTCTAGCTGCCCTGTGCCCTATAGAGCCTCATGCATAACTCATGCTTGTTTGGAAATCTGCTACAAGACCAGGGCAAAGCTACATATTACTCAAATTTGTATCTTCATTGCCTAATATACTGTGTCTGGCATACTGTCGAATCTTATTAAATGTTTGCTAGTCAGAACTTTTCAATAATTTTTAAGACTTCTTCTTGCTTCAGGAAATCAAGAAAAAAATTATGCAAACTTCCCTAAGCAGTTTCAGTGCAAATATAACAAAACATTATTTCCTCCATCATCTTCTGAATCACAAGAATACAAGCAAAATTAATCCTTGAATCATGTGTAATTAAAACCATGGCTATTAGACCTAGAACATTTGTTTTAAATAAGTAATGTGAGTGTGTGTTATAATTGTTAAGGGTTATATGTGTACATTGTGGTACAATGGGATTCCTTGAATAGTTGATGTACACAACTTATTTGTATTATTTTTATGGATTTTAGAACATAACCTTATTTTAAATGACTGCAGAGATTTTAGTATTTTTTTCTATGAAACAGTGTTAGTTTTTAAATTCTGAATTATTTTATTATTGTATTCATGATCAGAGAAGACAGGCCTAATTACAACACTATTGCTATAGGGAAAAAGAACCCACTTCATACTGATATGCATTGTGATTCAACTTCTACAAACATGGAGATTTCCTATAGTAAATGAATAATTAGAGAGACAAGCCATTCCTTGAAATAACAAATTGAAATGATTTTCAATTAGATGATTAGAAAAATTAAGTGTTTTTGTTAACTAGATAGGGCTTTTTTGTATTTATCTTTCATGTGTATAAAAGATTTCCATAAAATCTGGTAGCATTTAGACAAATGTAATATTATCAGAGACACCTTCAATCTATATAGAATAAAACATATTATTTTTGTATCTAGATTTATGGATCCATATATATATATATTCTGTGTAATAGGCAACAGAAAAAATAGGACATAGAGAACCATTTTTTTGAGGTTCCAAATTTCTTTCAGGTACCATTCTAGAAGATTTATTGGGTAAATCAGACTTTCCATCTTCTACAATCTAGAAGGCACCACATTTGCAAAGAGCATAATTCAAGTCATACTGATTGAGTGGTCCAATTTCATCATAACCAGACAAACTTAACCAATCTGGGGCAAACTGAACACATTCATCAATCCATAAACATTATGCTTATGGCGAGTTCATTCATTAACTCAGTCATTAACAGATATAATGGTAGTGCTGAATGCCAAATCACTGTTTATTCTTGCTTTGTTCTCACACCCATTACAGAAAACAAAATCTAGAACTATATTTTAGTTTTAATTTATTTTGCTTTATTTTTCTCTTGTTATGTGATACCACATGTTTCCACCAGAAATATTTATAGTTCTGCATTGAAAAAATAATATCCTATTCAATATATGGCAGATTAGACTTGTCAAGAAGAAAGAACAAGAGGCCAACTGGTTGGCTCATGGGCTATTTTAAGTAGGGTTCCTTGGGGATGTAGTACCTGTGTGAGATTAACACAGGCCAGGTGTTTAGTTGTGTGGTTTGCTAAAGGCAATTCTATCAGTTCACTCCAAGTGTGATCACACTCTAGGGAAATTATTTAGACTGGAAAAACCTGTAAGAGAAGGACATGAAAACCAGAGTATCCATTTATTTATATAAGTTGACATTTTGGCAGGATAAGTGTCATTGATCAGGGTAATACAGCAGGGAAACTGAGTTAGAAATTAAAAGGTTGCTCAGTGAGCTCAGCCTAAGTGTAATGGTAGTTAAGAATTCTTAAAAAGTATTCCGTCAGACTAAACTAGTTGTTCAAATAATATTTTTAAGCAGCTTTATTGAGCTATAACTCACACACTGTACAATTCACCCTTCTAATGTGTACAATTCGATGTTTTAGTTCATCCACAGGGTTGTGAAACCATTACCGTAATCTAATTTTAGAACATTTCATCACCCCAACAAAAATCTCATAACCATTAGAAGTCAGTTCCCATTCCCTCTTTCCCCCAACCTTACTGCCCTAGGCAAATACCAATCTACTTTCTGTCCAATAGATCTGACTATTCTGGATATTTTATATTAATGGAATTCTGCAGTATGTGGTCTTTTGTGACTGGGTTTTTTTTTTTTAAACTTAGTGTAGTGATTTCAAGGTTCATCCATGCTATAGCATGTATCAATACTTTGTTTCTTTTATTTCTGAACAAAATTCCATTTTATAAATATGCCACATTTTACTTATGCATTCATTCATCAGTTGGTAAATATTTGAGTTGGTTATTCTGTGTGGATATCAGTTATAATGTTGCCATGAACATTTATGTACAAGTTTTTGTAGGGACATATGTTTTCATTTCTCGAGGGTATATACTCAGGATTGAATTGCTGGGTCATATGGTAACTGAAGTAGCTTCACCATTCTTCATGCCCATGAGTAATGTGTGAGTGCTCAGTTTCCCCATATCCTCACTAGCACTTGCTAGTTTCTAGTTTTTGATAATAGACATCTTAATGGGTATAAGGTGGTACTTTACACTTTATTATGGTTTTGATTTGCATTTCCCTGATGGCTAATGATGTTGAGCATTATTTTATGTGCTTATTGGCCATTTTTATGTCTTCTTTACAGAAATGTCTGTTGTCTATTTTCAAACTGGAGCATATATTAATATCATTATTTCACTCTTTTGTTGACAAATTATATATATATACTGCATTTTATGTTTCCATTCATCAGTTGATGTCCTGAACAGAATAAAAAGGCAATGGAAAGACAAATGTGCTCTTGTCTTGAGCTGGGATATCCATCTTCTCCTCGCCTTGGACTTTGGCACTCCTGGTTCTTGGACCTTCGGGTTTGGACGGGGACTATGCCACCAGCTTTCCTGGGCCTCCAACTTACAGATGGCAGATTATGGGAGTGCCCAGCCTCCATATTCACATGAGCCATCAACATCATACCTCTCTTTCATTATATCTCTGTATCTCCTAGTGATTCTGTTTTTCTGCAGAACCCTGAATAACACAAGTGACTATGAGGAAAGGGAATTTCAGGAGGAGACAGGATGGGGCACAAATAACAAATTCGTGTTGTTGTGAAACAATATATTAGTGTGTTATAAAAACTACTATTGCAGGAATGGAACATGTAAAATTAGGAGCCGCAAAAGATGAGGCAGTAAGACAAGGAGCGATTCGAGTATCTATTATCCAATCAGTTGAACAAGCCTATGTTAAGAGTATTCCAGATGGAGACAATCTAAACACTCAACAATAGGGCATTGATTAAACGTACAATGGAATACTAAGTTATGGCCAAAAATTGATGCTGGGGAAGCCTTATTTAGTAACAAATAGGAGTGGAGAGAGAAGAAGGGGAGGAAGGAAAGAAGAAAGGGAATAAGAGGGGAAGGGAAGCAGGGAGGAAGCAAGGAGTGAGGGAGCGAGCGAAGGAGGGAGAAAGGAGGTAATAAACAGGAGCCTGAGTTATACGCTTGCCATGATCTTCCAGAAATCCAGACACACTCAGGTAACATCAAAATGGACTTTAATGTGAGCCTTCAGTGTTTCTCCAGTGATTTTCTGGGAAAGACACTGCTATGGGATGATCCAACAACCTGCCTTCCTTCTCCGTTACCAACACAAGCTCAGTTTTAATTGAGGTAGCAAGATGTCTAGCCTAGAAAAAGCAAGGCAACACCATGGCTGCATGCTTGGTGCTTATTTCCACAGCCTCCTTGAGTGATCTGGTGACCACATGCTGGTCAATGGCTCTAGGGAAGGCAATGGGTTCTAGAAAATACATTTTCCTCCATGAAAGACAAATATATAAAAATATATATATAAATAAATATATATATATATAAAATATATATACACATATATACACTGTTGTTTTCACTGAGATTCTATTTCTTCCGGCTTTGTGTGCAGTTTGTAAAGATACGATTTTTAAGAAGATGGCAGCCTTCTTATAGTCATTCAGTGACAAGTCTGTTTTGAGTCCAGTACTGGGCAGAAGGCAGGGATATAAAAGAATTAGAAGTGATGGTCCCTGTGCCCAGAGAGCCTGTAATACCAAGTGTCAAGATGTGCACACACAAATTAACTTGAAAAAATTACAAAGCAACTTACAGTATTACTCAGTGCCAAGTAACTCAGAACCAATGGCAGCCCTCCAGAATCCACTGTTGGTAACTCTGTCCTGCCAATTCTTCTTGCCAATCCGGTTCAACTGATGAAGTTTTTAGGAAAGATGTGACATTTAGAGAAGATTCTAGTCTCAAATTCTTATATTTTAAAAATTCATTGCTGCTCCTGTTTCAACATCACTAACACTTTCACTTGGAAGGAAACACATTGTCCAAAAAGCACTGGGCTGGACATTGGATTTTAGTCTTCGTAAAGTCACTGAATAGCTGTAGGACATTGTAAAGGTTCACTTAAATATCTGGGATTTTGGTTCCCTAATTGGCAAACTGAGAGTAACAATTCAGTAACAAATATTTACTGAACATTTAATAAGTGTTGGACACTGTTTTAGGCAATAGAAATACAGCAATGAACTAAAGAGCCAAAGATCTCTATCCCACTGAAGGTAGACGTACAATAAGCAAATCTATACCAATCAAGCTGTAGTACTAAGTTCAACAGAAAAACATAAAGCAGGGTAAGGAGGATAGAAAGTATGCCAGGTAAGTGTTGAAGGGAGTTGCTAATTTATATAGAACAGTCAAGAAAGTCTCTTTGATAAGAGGCTCGCATTTCCTTTCCCACGTTGGGTATGTGTGCGTGTGTGTGTGTGTGTGTGTGTGTATGCACTCCCACATGCACTGGTATGCTTGTCTAGGGGGAGAGAAGAGGAGGTCAAATGACTGAAAATACATAAAAAGCACTTAGTAAATTACTTGGCACTATGTGAACATAATGTATTATTACCATTGTTATCACTGTAGATTAAGTCTAAACTCCTTAGCTTGACATTTAAGATCCTTACAACACAACCTTCCAACCTACGTTTCTAGTTTTGTCTCCATTCCCCTGGATAAACCTAACTTGCAAATGAAATGTTCACTTCATCTACTTCACTTGTCAATTAGTAACATACCAGGTCAAGTCGCTTCTATTGTTTTTTCTGTTTAAATCCTTTATGATTTCATTTTTTATAAATTCTGTGTTCCCAATGAAATGACAAACTTCCATATATCAGTCTTTCTACAAATGCTTTGAGTACAAAAGGCATTCAATAGCGTTTATTGATTTCGTTTGATGGACTGATTTAATGTGTATCATCACTCTGAAAACTATGACCCTGTTGAGAATTTGGTGCTGTACTCAATTCTGCATGAGTTTTGAATCACCTTGTTCATCATGGAACTGTGTACTGTTTGAGTTGCAGAATTTTTAAAACCTTTGTATTGCTAAAGAGGTCCTTTAATTGTATTCAGGATGTCCCTCAAGGATCATCTCAGAGTCAATCAGACCAAAAGCAGCTCTACATCTTACATGTCTTTTTCGTGATCATAATCCTATGTGTCCTTTTCATGACTTTTTCATGACTTTGGGGTATTTCTTGCCAGTACTGATTTGTTATTGTTGTATCTTGAATAACTTTCCTGTGTATTTTTGAGCTGTAAAAACTTCCCAGCAGTCTGAGAAATGAAACAGCGGAGAAGGATGAATAAGGTCTAGTAGAAACGACAGTGTAAGTACTAAATGTGGTTTTGATAGGCAGAATAATGACCCTCCCCAGTGATATCTACACCCTGGGACCTATGAATATGTTACTTTACACGACAAAGGGACTTTGCAGATGTGATTAAGAACATTGAAATGGGGAGATTACTCTGGGTTATCCAGGTGGACCCCATGTCATTACAAGGGTCCTTCCAGGAGGGGTGCAGGAGGATCAGAGTTGGAGGAGATGAGGCAAGAGAAGTAGAAGTTAGAGTTCTCCAACCAAGGAATGCAGGCCACCTCTAGAAGCTGGAAAAGACAAGGAGGTAATAGGTGATCCCCTCAGTCTCCAGAAAGAGTGCACAGCCTCTGCGGGCCTTTGATTTCAACTCTAAAATATCCATTTTCAGATGTCTGACTTCCAGAACTGTTAGCTAATGAATTTGTATTTTATTCAGTTAGTGGTACTTTGTTGGCAGCAACAGGAAATGAATACAGTAACATAGTAAAAACAGCCCTAGACAGAACTAGAGCTTGGTCACAATCTAGTCCCTACAACTCATATAATATATTCATTGTGTAATCTCAGGAAAATCACCCTATCTCAGTTTCCTTTCCTGTAAAGTGAAATTATATCTGCCTTACAGTGTTGTATAAAGACAAATAAAATTATTCACATGAGCACTTTGTAAAGGGTTTCATCCTATACAAATGTTAGGACTAAAATTTTGGCTTAGTTTGCTTAATGAGGGGGAGAACTGGAATAAAGACATCTGTGCTTAGCATATTTACGATATGAATACGATGATGACATAAATATTATGCCACAACCACTCCTGTAATAAAGATGTCCTTTGGGAAGCAGCCTAGTGTAGGGAAGACGACCCAGCTCCCTTCATCTTCAACCAAAATGAACACGGCTAGCCCGAGAACCCAGACGCAGCCTGAGAATCCTTCTTAACCCACCTTCAGGAAGCAGCTATCAATTAACTACACCCGGCATAAAAGAAGAAACTTATTTAAAATCCCTGATCTAGTGGCTTAGAAAGTTTGATCTTTTGGCCAGTAGCATGGGCATTACCTGGGAGCTTGTTAGAAATGCCTATCCTGGGCTGGGTGTGGCTCACGCCTGTAATTCCAGCATTTTGGGAGGCCGAGGCGCGGGGATCACCTGAGGTCAGGAGTTCCAGACCAGCCTGGCCAACGTGGAGAAACCCTGTCTCTACTAAAAATACAAAAAGTAGCCGGGCGTGATGGTGGGCGCCTGTAATCCCAGCCACTTGGGAGGCTGAGGCAGGAGAATCGCTTGACCCCGGGAGGCAGAGCTAGCATTGAGCTGAGATCACACTACTGCACTCCAGCCTAGGAGACTGAGTCTCCGCCTCAAAAAAAAAAAAAAAAAGAAAAGAAAAGAAACTAAAGAAGCGTTTCTTCAGTCCCTACCCCAGACCTATTGGATCACAATCAGCATTTTAACAAGACCCCCTAGGTGAGTGCTGTGTACTAGTTGAGAGGATATATTTTGGATTGGTTTGAATCCCAGCTGAGCAGGTTACTACTGTGCGACCTCAAGCAAAGTGTTTAGATCATCTAAGTCAGTTTCCTAGTCCACATAGTGAGGCACCTCAATGGGTTGTAGTAAGAATTAAAGAGGCTGAGGCTGTATGTAAGGCATTTTGCACAGAGCCTTCCAACAAATACCCAGTTAATAATGAAACTCTTTTCATCAGATCATTTCGCACCATCTACAGCTGCTAACCATACTACACATCCATTCAGAATTCTGGAGCTGCTCAACAAGGACGATTTCCAAAGCCCACAAAGCCCTCCAAGCCCATGGGGTAGGGGGAAAGGGGTGGGGACAGGAACACTGTCAGCAGTGCCTCTCGGAATACGCAGGATACTGTACATTTTGCAAAACATATTACTCATCGGATGATCTTGCTTTCAGATCTTCACTGCACGTGGCTTTACTGGAAACCTTCTGCTAGAGTCTAGACTCAGCCATGGAGTCTGGTGACCTGTGGGAGGGAGCAAGGGCCAGAATGCTTGTTAAATCGCTCTGGGCCCCCAGCCCTCTTCCTTAATCCCTTCTTAACTTTCCATCTATCTCTGGTCTCCAGGGGTGCAGAACTGCAACCCACCAGCCCTTTCCCAGCTCCCCGGCCCGGCGCTCAGCAGCCTGGGCTGCAACACTTTCCCCCAGGACCGGGAAGGCGGGGGAGGGGGGTTGGAGGGGGCGGAGCTCGGCCGCCTGCTGCCGCCGCTGCTGCTGCTGCCGCCGCCGCCGCCTGCAAAGCTGTCGCCCCTCTCTCGGATGCTCAGGCTGGCCAGCGCTGGACAGATGGGTGCACCCCGGGCCTGACGGATGAACAGTCGGGCAAGTGAACTCTCACCTCCAAACTGGCTCTGCGCCCGGCTGGGGCGGCGGCGGCGTCTGCAGCCCCGCGGTGGGGGCAGCCCCCTAGGTCTCCGCCAGACTGCTGCGCGCCTCCTCTGCTCTTGGCATAGTAATTTCAGTTCCTGAACGCACGGAGCTCGCTCCGGGACCGGGCTGAGAAGGACCTCAGCTCGCTGGCCCGCCGGAGCCATCGGTGTGGCGCCGAGAGACGGTGCTTGGGATATGCGACGGGGAGCCTCCGCCACAGCGCAGGCAGTGGCCCCGCCGCGCCGCGGAGCCGGGCAGAGCAGGTAGGAGACCCGCGGCCGTGGGAGGAGACGCCCCCTGCGCACCTACGCCCGGCGGCCAGCGCAGGGGACCGGAGCCTGGTGGTGTGCTCTGGAGGGATGCGGAAGGGATTCGATCCCACATTTTGCCCAGGGATCCTTTGCCTGTTGCTCTTGTCTCAGTCCCATCCTGCGCTCTAGGAGGGGCAGTCTTTCTGGCAGGTGATGAATTTCTCTGCAAGGTCATTGCTCTCTTAGGCTCTGGCTTTGAAGGTAAATGGGAGAAGACGCCTGCTGATCGTGGGCAGGGGGATTTATAATCAATCCGGTCTGCACACTGCGAATATTCGAATATGGGGGGTGTGTGTGTGTGTGTAACATTTATCTCATTTTCCTATGCTTATCCCCTTTAAGGTCAAAACACCATAGAAATATATATTACATATGCATTTATATATGTGTGTGTATACACACATACATACATTCGTATGTATATAGGTTTTCTTGAGGTAGGCAGAAAGAAGAGGAAGGGCGGGCAGGGGTTGATAAAGGGAAATCGTTGTAGAGACCTGTTCACTAATAGAGGCGAACTTTGGAACCACATTAAATCAGGGTAGAGACTAGAGGTGATAAACAGTTCTTTCAAGATGGGCTTTAGAAGAGGTCTGAAGGAGCCTGTCAGCCAACACACACAGATCTTCATGCTCTCCAGGCAGATGGAGACGATGTAAGCAACATTTCAGACGCAACAATGGATAGTGAAAGAGGAAAAAAAGGAGAGGTACTTAATATGCCACTGGGAAGTGATTTTTGGGTGGTGGGAAGGCATTGAATCCAGACCAGGTTTCAAGGGCTTGCTGGAGGGGCGTTGGGAGAAATCACCGCTTGGGGTGTAGACAGTTCAATGTTAAGACGATGTGAATGTCCACAAAGCAGCCGAGGAGATGAGCAAAAGGCCTGGAGGGGGAGGGGAGAAACGGAGCTCTGAGCAGTCACTCAAGAAGCACCCACCTTTGAGTAAGGTGTCTTCTTCCTCTTGGTTAAAGCAGTACTTGGATATGCGCCATCTAAATATTTTCACAACACATTTGTTTAAAGATCCATTGGACTATGTTTTTACTTTGTTTTTGCAAGGTATCTGGGTCATGGTGGGACTGGAAGAAACTGAAGTGTTTACAACACCAGCAAGATTTGGAAGAGAGGGTTGATTAAGGCTTAGCTTCATGAAATATTTACACATCTCCTGCGTGGGCTTTTGTTTGCTCTTGTTGGTGCTGCTGCTTGATAATGCTTTGAGTGTACTTCTCTCGTATGTGCTTATTTTCCAGTTATAAACTATTCTTTCTTTTCCCATTGTGCTCACCATTGGCCTGCCCTGAGTAACAATTGTGGGAATAAAGGTACATGAGTCACAGCCCAAAGCAGAAAATCTCTGCTGCTATCTGCAAAAGACAGGAGTTTGCATTAGAGAATGTTCTTTTGAAATAGAAGCAGGAAGAACATTTTTTGAGTTTTTGTGTGTGTTTAGTTTTTCAAGTTTTGTGTGTCTTTAATCAGGGGAATAGGTTATTGACTCAAAAGAGAAAAAAAAACCCAGTAACTGCAATTGCAAGTCTAGATGTTATATGATTGAAATTTATTTTGGAAACAGCAGAGGAACTCATAGAGAGCCATGTACAGTGTATTGTGGTGTGGTGAGCCTTCACCTAATCACTAACTAGACTTCTGCGAAAATGATTAGGACAAAATCACAAGTGCATCAGCTTCACATGGGAAGTAGAGGACTGAAGCGTTATATGAGTCAGATCAGTGTCAATTGGAGGGCAGGCTGGATTCCAGCAAGCTGTTTTGAAATTTGAGTGTTTTAATTGCCTCAAAAGAATTGCCCAATATGCTTAATTATTTGTTCCTGCAACATTTTCTTAATTATGCCTCAACATACTTAAAAGACTATATTTAGATCTAGCTATCCTTCGCCATTTGAATTTCCAGTCGCAAAATCTGCAGCCTGCAGGAAGCATGGAAATATTGGTCCTGGAATCACAAAATTATAAAATATTGGGCTCAGAGAAGGAGGACACATTATTCTAGCCACAGCTCATATTTGAGCTCTTTCATTGGCAGCTGCTCCTGCCCTTTATGCACTCATTTATTCACTTTTTCGTGAATATATGTTGATATATTTAATCCTGGACTAAACATGGTCCTAGATTGTGGAATAGAAGAATAAACAAGACATAGTCTCAGCCTGCAAAACTTGGGAGGGATACTGCCAGCAACCGCTGGTGGAGTGCCCTGACGGGGTGCTGTGGAGGCCAGGGTAGAGGTGGAGAGAATAAGGAGAGTTTCCCATGGACCTGAAAGATGAGAGGACCTAGTCCAGTGAAGAGGAGAGGAAAGGACATTCCTGGCGTAGGAACCAAAATAAGCAGAGACCAAGGAAAATACGCAGCTCCAGGTGGTTGAAAAACAGTGTGAGTACGTAAAGATGGCAAGATGAGAATGGAGAGGGCAGCAGGATCCACCTACAAACTGAAGTCCTAAAGGCCTGCCAACTCATCTGGTCAGTAAACCATTTTATCAGGGTGACTTAGGTGAATGCATTCATTTTAAGGGTCTATGGTATTCAGATTACCCAACTTTATATTCTTCAAATATCTGAAAACTGTATTTACCTTAATTTACAATAGACTGCTTAAACGGGGAAAAGTCTTAATTCTTTTTGGCTCAAATATTTCATCCACAAATGTCTACCACCTACTTTGCATATTAGAAAAATAAGAGAGAGAATGGGGGAGCAGAGGTTTGAATTTTATACAAATGAGTTATAAAAACTCAAGGATTCTTATTTTTATGAGAATAGAACTCAGGGGAAAAGAATTACAAATAGTATATATTCTAAGTATTTACTTGTCCTAGATGACTCCAAGAGGCAAATGTATGATAGTGTAAAAAACAGACTGAACAAACAAGTAACTCAGAAACACAGGCTAAAGAGACCCCAAAGGCCACATACATTTTTAAAAATTATTTTTTAAATGAGAGAAATAGTACAGTAATCCCACGGTAATCATTAAGTGCCCTTCAAGAATGGTGCTTTTCAAACCAACACACTGTGAAGTCAGTTTAGTGGGTCCGATCAGCATTTTTATTTTTGAAAAATAAAAGACTGAAACAGAAGAGTAAGTATTGTTCATGAAATTCCTTAAATATATATAGATATATGTGTGTATGTGTACACGCCTGCATAATGGACTGTGATGTAAAATGTATACCTCGTTATACATTATGTTCCAAAAAGTCTGAAAGCTCCTGCTTTAAGTGATACAAAGAAGAGATGCTCCCAGTTTGCAAGATGCCAAGAGCCGACCAAGAGATCTGACAGATCTGATAGACAAGCATTTTCCGCAATATTCTGAATAGCATAATTGCCTGATTGAGGAAGGCAAGACTTATGATTTACCGACTGCATGGCAGTAAAGTCAAAGAGCAAGATCCTTGGGTACTGAATTAGTCTGGAAAGACTTCAAGGAGGAGGGCAACCTTGAGTTAGTTTATAAAAGACGGATGGATCTGGATGGGCAGTGAGGAAGGGGTGCTGATTTTGTGTCTATAGAAGGAGGAAGCAAAGAATGAGTGGAGTAATGGCAGTTATATTGAAGAATCATTCAGAAAAGAAAAAATAAGTATCAAGTTGGGGGAAGAGAATTGCAGTAGAATTTCTGATGGACTGAAATATTACATGAGTTACTTTTTAAAAAAGTAAAATTCATTGTGTATATTTAAGGTATATAACATGATGTTATAAGATATATACATTGTGTGTGTACGTGTATATATATATATAGTAAAATGGTGACGGTGTCTGTAGTGGAACCAAATAACGTATACATCATCTTTTATATCTACTACTTTGTATCCTTTGACCTGGATGTCCCCTTTTCCTCCCTGACCATTTTCACCCGGTAATCACTGTTCTATTCTCTATCTCTGTATATTTGACCTTTTTTGAGTTGTTAATTATTTTATGACTAAGATCTATTTTCCTAATACTGCTACTTTAAGAAAATCTAGCCAGAGTGGCCATAACATCATAAATCTGCCATTTCCTGCCATCTTTTTATTTGTTTTGCAGTAATTTACTGGTTAGGCCTTGTTCAGTTGAATCTTGCTGTTGAACTATTGACATTACGATATACACCACATTGTGGCGTGATTATTTCATTTCTCAGAATGCAACTACAATCATTGGCACAGAAGGCAGAGGTGGTCATGTGAGGAACTGACAGGCTGTGAAGATGAACCAGATCGCTTGGTAGCCATGAGCTCCTGAAGGAAGGGCAGCATCTGCCATATTTTCTTTTCGTCAGTTGCTCTGTGACTTGTCCGTCTTCTTAGTTCGATATTTAAATATGTTTGTATGCATTTTTAGACATTTTATTCTTGTGTGTTGCTGTCCCCTAACAGTTATTCTGAGGAAAACAGTTATTCTGAGGAAAAGTTAGAGAAGAAAACCTTTACTTGTGTTCCTGAACATTTTCTTGGTGGGCTTCATTCAGCTCTCGCTGTCTTTTCTCTGGAATAGAACAATTTTGTGATATTGACACCCTTTTAAATGAAGCTATGCCTTTAAACAGAAGAACAATGCCAGTTAATTCAGAGATTCATCTGCTTGAATTAGTTGGAGTGCAACCAAATATGGAACTTTGCTTTAAAAAAAAAATTACTTGGACCTCTTTCTTGTCCTTATCAGCGTGTTCAAATTAGTGATAAACTAACTTTTTTCACATAAGCATCAAGTCTGGAATAATAAAAACATTTAGAGTCTGCATTTGGATTGAAATTCTGAAATTACTGAATTTCAGGGAGAAAATGTATATACTCTTACAATTTAAATCACGTACTGTCTTGAATGCCAGTGAGAAAAGTTTTCACAGCTTTTTAACTGGGCATATTGGAGTTGGCAACATAGTAACAGCTTTCTAATTGTTCATGTCGGTAATTAAATTATGGCTTTATTTTGAAGCTAGCAGCATAATCTGGGACCCCAATTATTATTACCAGGCAGTTATAAATGACCTTAATCTGAATCTGAATCTGAATCTGGAGGTGGGGCTTAGAAATCTGTATTTTTATGAAGGTCCCAAAAGGATTCCAGTACCCAGATTTGGAAACCATTGCCTTTATTTACAAAGAAATAAAATGATTACAGATGAGTCCCAAGGAAGTTAATAACTGTTTCTAGTCACTAATAGAGCTGAAGCTAAAAATCCAGAACTCTTCTTTCTAATTCCCCATTAATTCTTGGCTAAGGGGAAAATGACCAGGACCTGAAGACAACGTCCAAGAGTCCTCTCCATGGTGAGGGAGGAAAATCAGTTACTATGCACCCCTTCCTCCAAAATTGAGAGTCAATTCAGTAAGTCTGCCTAAATGACAATGCCATGATCTCATCTCTGTCCCAAGGGTCTAGTGTAGCAGAAATATCGTGGGGAACAGCTGGGTGATCTAAGACAAGACAATTTATTGGCCTTACACACCAGATTCCATTTAAAATTTTTAATTCTTGGATCCTAAATAGTGCGGATATCAAGCCACCTCTAGAAGATTGGTTTAGTCAGGATTCACAGCCTTGTGACTCTTACAGAAGCAAGAGAACCCTAAAAAAAATTCTGGAGGCTAGAGAGTAAAAACTCACAGTGTCAGGCATCTCCGGGGACCTCAACATTGTTGCTAATTCAGTAATGGACAGACGGAGATCTATCTCCAAAGCTCCTTTGACAATCACATTTGCATCTGTTAATTTTCTGGAGGAAAAAAGAGTTACAGAGAATTTTTTTAAAACTTGAATTGCAAATAGTCCATCCAAGTGGGAGATCTGGTTTATGAAGAATAATCAGATGCTTTATGTTAATAGATTCCTGATTGTTTTTCAGAAATCAGTTGTTAATGATTTCTAAATAGTGTAAAGTTAAAATAACCGTATTGTGTCTATGGGAGACTCCTCTCTTTCTTTATAATGTATAACTTTGGTTAAATGAAATGCCTGAGGGAGTAAAGTGTTTGTGTGAACTATATTTTCTGAGTAATCAGAGCATTTTTTGTTTCAATTCTTGTCGACAGTTTTTCTAAAATGTAACAGCCTGCAAATATTATCAAGATTCAAAATTTTGCATTGCCTCTGTGTCTTTATTCTGAATTATGACTGTATAGGACAGATACGCTGAATATAACATAGAAGTTTTTCTTGTATTTCTTCCTTTTTACTCTGTAATGTGAATGTGCTTTCTCAGCATACATTGAAAAAAAAAATTGTTGTTCAAAAATGCAAAAGACATTTGACTCGTTGTGAGTTCCACTTTCCTGGAGTTTGCTCTCTGCTTTTGCCATGACATCACTTTGAAATGCTCATTCCTTCACTCCACATTAGTTTCTCAATCCACTCAAAGCATGGCTTACAGCTCCGTGATTGCAGCAAAACTTTGGTAATCCTTAAGACCTGTTTCTAATTTGTTTTATACGTAGCATGATTCTTAAATTTATACTTAGTCGTATTGTTAATTAAGCATGCCTTTCTTTGAATTTTTCTACAAGGTATTTCTCCCTGAAAAATGCAGGTAAAAATGAAGCAGCTAAAATTTTAATTGTTAATTAAAATTAACAATTTTAAATTCCAGTAAAAATTTTAGTCAGGGCTAAAGTTAGTAAATGCATATTCGTTTTCACCTGCATCCTTGGTTGAGTAAAAATTGCTTATGACAAGTGGGTATGAATGATTGTTCTTATTTTCATGTCGAACATGTTCTGAAAACAGTCAGAGAGCAGAAGTCTATCATTGTCAGGGTAAGGGGCTGAGCTCTGATTAAGTGAGTGAAAATGCACTTACAGTCTCCTTTCACATGAGGGATTGTCTACCCAAGTGGATTCTCAGAGTAGAAGAAAGCTTTGCTGTGAGCATCTGAGACACTTGGTACACTTCACTTTACTTGTCTGGGCCTCAGATTTGGAGATGTACGTACCAAATCAGAATTGAAAATTGGCAGTCTGTGGGCCCAGCAGGAAAACTGTGACCTTCAGGTATTTATTTTTTAATTAAGCCATTGTTTAAACATCAGATCTATTATAAAAAAAAATGAAGCCCTCACCCACATTCTCTAGGCTGGAGCTGAACAGCAATATATATGCTACTTCATTATTTTGCTGTAGTCCCCACTTCTCAATGTCTCACTGACATTGAGGATTTATATAAGTCACTTGTGCCTAACAGCTTCACTTCGTTGTGTTACTACCTCAAACCTGTAGGTACTGAGTCTGTAAAGTCTGGACTACTTAGGTGTTCTCTAAGTACCATTGAGCTCCAAAATGCTATGACTATACTCATGAAATGGATGTGTCTACAAAGCCAAAAGGTAATGCACCAAATATAGTTAACCCCCGTGAACCATAGTGAGGGTCTCAAAATTTTACAATATCAAAATATGTAGAGTCTGTGAAAGTTTAATGAATTAAAATTGAGTTAACGTAGTCTGTTAAAGAATAACAGAGTTTTTCATCTGTGTACTTGCTTGCTTTTTACTGCACCACGAGTGGTGAGTAAAAAATATTAGCAGTTTTAACAATAATGTAATTTATTTTTTCTTTACCGTAAAGACCAACAACTGAGATCTCACATTGGATTGCTTTATGTACTTTTAAATGCACCATATCTTTATCTTATGTATAATTTTTAACATATAGGCCAAACTTGCATAGATAGCTTCCTGAAAGTCCAGAGTATATCTCAATCTTTCAAGTAATGCTGCATTTTATTTAGCAGGCCTGGCAGTTGAGATGAACTTTCAGGAGTAGCATCAACTTGTGTCCCAGCTTGTATTTCTGTATAGCCTAGAAATGCTCAGTTATTGATTGCAGTAGGCAGTGTTTGCAACCCCTCTCTGAGGCTAGGCAAATCACTGCACAGTCTGGCCACTTGTGCTATGTTAATATGGCTAAAAAATGAGATGACTGCATCAGGGTTGATTTATTCATGTTGCAAACAAAGACAAATGCCCTTTTGAGGCAACAAGATGGAAAACTCAGGCAGATCTCTTCGATAGGGAAAGCTGTCTTCCCAGCGCTCTGAAATCTCTCATGCCTTCTCAACTTCTGCTGCCACTTTCCTTCCTCATGCACACTTCGCGGCATACCACCCCCACTTCGTGCCTCCTACTTTATTTCTAAAAACATCCCCTCATCTAATTATTAATCCTAAAGTGTCGGTGCTTCAGCAACTTCACTTAAAGACAGTGCCGAGAATAGTACCGATCGAAACGAACAGAGGACACAGTGCCACATTGACTCTGCGCTTTCTTTGGAGAGAGTGGCATTTCCTTATAGAATGGTGACCGTGTTTAAGTATCAGGCGTCCTGTCACCTAAAATGAATTGATAATATATAAAAGACCATAGGTGTTAAAAGCCTTTAGAGATGAAGTTATTTTTCTGAAAGTGCCATTTAAAACACAAATTTAGTTCACTGAAATGTTTATGTTCTCTTATGAAGAAACTGTTCTGCTATTCCCCTGGTGGCTATTTTGATGTTTAGAACTATAATGATAGGTTTTTAAAAAATCCTCCCTGTGGGGTTTGTGGCTTTTGAGTGATGAAATCTGAGTGTCCGAGAGGGAGGGAAAACGTTAATAACCTGAGCTGGACTGGATTGAGGGCATCTCAGCTCCTTTTACTTTGCAGATTGAATCAAGGCTTTCCTCCAACTGGAAATAGGAATTTATTTAGGAGGTGAGAGATAGAATGTGAAATGGGGTTGGCAGAAGGCCCTGGTTTAAGAAAGGTGAATTCTTTGGATCATTTAATAAATCTGTATCAAGCACTTTAGATATATATATATGTGTGTGTGTGTGTGTGTGTGTGTATCCCTGTTCTGTGTGCTAGGGGCTCAAAATTGAATAATACATAGTCTGAACTCTCAAATAATTCCCAGATGATGGGAATAAGCTTAGTAATAAATATAGTTCAACAAAATTAGAATGAGCTCTTTTCCTGGTCATGATCTCAGAGAATTCCCCTGGTAGCCTAACAACCTGGGTCCCTCCTCTGTCCTAACCAAGAAGCCCTGTACCTCTTTCTTCCTTCCTGTATGCTGAGCAATTCAGCTTCATTTCCGTTCCTCTTCACAGCTTCACCACCTGCTTGCCACACCTGGGTTCCTTTCCTCCCTGCCAGGCTAACTTGAAAAGTATATGTCTTTCCCATACTCCACTTCCTTAATGTTGTAGAAAATAAAGTCACAGACACGTGCATTTTTGACTTAATGCTGTTAAAAACAACTAAGAAGCAGAGGGTAGCAGAAGTGACAAAAATGGAACAGATATAAGATGTAGAATTCTTATTAAGAGTCTGCTGGTCTGTGTACTACAAGCAATTTCTTTCTCCTGAGGGTACCAGAACCTCAGTGTAACTTCATTTCCACCTTCTTTCCTATTCAAGAAAATATCCACACATGCCAGTGAGATGAGTGAGAGTGACATTATTATAGAAATAACTTGATTTTTGAGGTTAATATAATTCATTAGAGAAAACGGCTCTAAATTATACTTTAATAAATAATTTGCTGTCATTGGTGCTTTATCATTGCTCATAAACTCTCTGTGATACACGAGTGTATTTTAAGACTGTTTAACGGCCACTGTTTTAGATAATTGCTTAGACTCTCAGGAAGCTCTTCCACCGTTGGGGAATGATCTTGAGTCAGATCAGTGTTGGGGAATGTACCCATTCCAATGGTACTCTAAATACCCAGCTGTTTACATAGCTGCTCTGTGAAATACCCCATGCCTTCTTGCTGTCTTTTTATCCTGAGGAGGTGCTCACCACTCTCCATTGGTCTCCCTCTCCAGGGCTTCAACTTTGGAAGTTTAAGTGGTAATTCATGCCTCTGGAATGCCTAGTAAGTGATTCCATCTCTGTGTATTTTCCCCGACTGGGAGGAGAGCCTCCTTTGCTTTGGAGCGCAGAGAATGGTGGTGTAGGGGAAATAAAAGAAATGGAGCCTCCATTGTAGAATTAATGATGATGAGTGGAAAAGAATGAAACACCAACTAAACGCATGCAGGAAGAGGGTTTAAAATTCATTAAAGAAGGAACAAGAAATAAAACAAAACAAACAAAAAAACACTTGAGGCACTTTGCCATCTTGATTCTAGAGCATAAGAGAACCCTAACACGTGTATCCTTATATATCCATCTACTTTCCAAAGGAAATGGGTGAGGGTTAGACTACAGATATGTAAAAATCCTTCAAAATTTTATTCTTCAGGCTTATCTGCCACTGGCATCTTGCTAAAACCACTTCTCCTTTAAAGAAATCTCTGAGGTTTGTACTATTAAATAATAGCACATTAATAATTCACCATTCTAGAGATGAGGAAATAGATAACTTGCCCAAAGTCCCACAGATGGTAATGGAGCTGTGTCAATTCAGTTGTCCAACTTCAAAGGCCGTGAGCTTCACCACTTTGCTGCACTGCAGGACTCTGTTGGTGATGCAAATCACAGTGGGTCAAAATGTAATGACTCAGTACGATTTTATGAACTTCTGTCTTCTATCTTGGATTTCATCTTGTGTTGCCTAAAAAACAAATGTGAAAGCTTCTAAATCAGCAATAAGACATTAAAAAAAAAACAGGATGAGTTCAAGGAAGGTATTTTAGGTTAAAATTTTATAGAGCATTGCATAGGTGATAAAATTGGCAAACATAACTTTTTATCAAGATACCAGGTAACACGTGTGTTCAGCAAACAACATTTCTTTGTTTCTCAAAAGAAAAACCAATTGCTTTTCTTATGACACATGTGCGTGCACACCCACACACATACACACACACACACACACACACACACAAACAGAAAAAACAAACATGTGTCTTTGTTTAACTGCCTATGGACTTTGGACCTAGAAACTATTTATAGAACTAGTGTTTCCGTGATTGATGTTTTAATCATAGACATTCATTTACTTATGAAAGTTAAGCGATTCCTTATTATAGCTTACAGCTAAGTGTTCTCATTGCAAATGGAATACTAAAAAATAAAAAGGTAATCCACGCACAGGAGGCCCATTTGAGACAATTCCTTCTTAAAACTATAGTTCTAATGAATTAATGGTACTTGGTAGGAGGATGAATATACCTGTCTGTCCATTTGGAAGGTGAAAATCCAATAACTGAAAAAAGCCATGATTTTTGCCTTAGTTTTTGAGTTCCTTAATAAACGATTGATTTTTTTTTTCTAGTAAAAGAAAATGGACAGAAGTCACCTAGAGGCATTAGTCTTATAACTGGATCCTTTGAATCACTCTGGAATATCTTTACCACCTCATGTCATTTCAGAATTCAAACTCTTTGTTCCCGGAGGTAACACAGTAGAGGGCACTGCTTTTCAAAGTGCAGATTTCCGGCAGCGACCTGTGAGAGGATTTTAGGTGGTATACAGACTTCCTTTTGATTTTAATACTTATGAATTTATTTAAATATAGAAATATGTTCAGAACACATTTCAAAATATATTTTTAAAAATATATGCTATGAAAAATAATATAACCAATACATCAAACCTGTAATTTCACAGATATTATTTTTTAGGACAAGGCTAATGTTTTCAACCAGTGCACTAGTTAAAGTCAATTTAATGGAAAATTGAGTTTAAAAAAAAGTGGTTTAGATAGGAAGCACATGAGGCTAAAATCATGAAATGGGTACACAAATGTCACAGTCCCTGAGAGTGGTACATGAAGTCATTTCATTGCCCATGGCACCTCAGGTTCTCTCTAGAAATGAGAGGGCTGGTCCAGAAATCCCTAAGATCAATTCTAGCTCAGATGCCCCACCACTTGTTTTTTTAAATCTTACTTGTTTTCTTCTTCATTCATGGGCTTATTTTCTGAATTTTAGGCCCCTTCTGCCGTTGTTGGAACCCAAACGGGCCCTTCTTATCTCTCCCTCTTCATCATCACCAAGCATGTATGCCTTCATTCATTTACGCATGTAGTCATTTAGCCCTACACTCTAGGGAGAGCTTATGGACTAGGTAATGTGGGCATGCAAGAAAGCTACAGAGTTCTAGACCTCTGACTTCTGGGTAAAATGAGTATATTTGTCTATGTTTCACGTTGAAGTTAAAGCTGTTGAATGAAAGGCCTGGACTTCTGCCATCATTTTGTCTTTGCAGTTCTTGAACAACTGAGAGATCTTCAATGGAAGGCCCCTTCATTGATAAAATGCATTATCAAGGCTCATGTTACAAATTTAAAATGTATGTTGAGGTCCGTATGAGTGCATAACATGTGAGAATGGAAAAAAGGGGGTTCTACATTTCATAGCTAGAAATGTCTAATTCTTGGGTCGTTTTGAATACAAAGGGAAAAAATTAGTACTTTCGTTATTTTGGAGTAGCTGTTAATACATCTTTGATCTGTTAGAAATCTTTATACGTCTGAGTCATATGAGGAATTTTAACACTTGTCAGTTTTTTGGGCTACATTGAGAGGGGAATCAAGTTTCAATACTGCTTATTGCTTTTTCATATAATTAAACTCCGAACACGTGGTTAGGGTATATGATTATTTTTCCTTGGGAATTTGTCCTTGAGAAACATTGTTAAGATGTTTTACAGCATTTGAGTGTGGTGAGTATAAATTGTCACAAACATTTATGTGATGTCAATGGAACTGTTTTATGCTTGCCAGCAATTCATAAGATTTTGCTATAGTGGTGAAAAGGATATAGCAGTGGTTTCCTGCTGGAGTTTCTATATAATAGTGAGAAAAGCATCAGAGGATGTAGTTGGTTGTGGTTGTTTGCTCATACCCTGCTGCTCTTTTCTTTTTTGTAAAAAACAGGAAGCTGAAATGTGTTCTTTACTTAGTTCAACTGATGTTTAATAAGGACTTATCTGTGTGCCAGTATGGGAGGATGTAAAAATGAGAAGATGCATCTCTGCCTTTAAAGACCATAAAATCTTCAGAAATTATGTAAAACATTAGGAATTTAAGTAAAAAGTTCGAAGTGCTTCATGGCAATATTTGTTTATTCTCAATGCACATACATTATGATAAAAATTGATTAACTGAAATTGGTTTCAATTTTCTTTCTTAGAGGAGGTGGGTCTCATTTTGTTGGCAAGGCTGGTCTTAAACTCCTGGGTCAACTGATCCTCCCACCTTTGCCTCCCAAAGTGCTGAGATTACAAGTGTGAGCCACCATGCCCAGCCTGTTATCGAAATGTTAATGTTTAGATTTCATCATGAGTGATACAACTTTCCAAGTGTCACATTAAAACATATTTCAAAGAAACAGCTAATTCACTCAGGTAGTTTTTAACTCATTTTTACACTGAAGTTCAAATTAATTGTTAGTTTTTCTGTATTCTCTGGTTATGGAGCAGATTCCCAATTCCTCAGCTTACCAGTTTTGAGAGGAATTGTGTGAAAGAGCATATTCCAAGTCCCTATTCCCAAAACAAGAGAGAATAAAATAACATACTTAGGCTCAGTACGTTAGTACTATTTCATTTGACAGTATCATACATTTTAAAAAAAGAAAGGCATGCACAAAAGAATATTTGTAACCCAGTACGTATTCTGAATAGAAATGATTTAATGGAATCCCTATCACTTAGAGAAGCAGAACCACTATGGTAATATGGAATAATGGATTTAGTTTCAGTTTTAGACCTTGCACAATTGTGGGAGCTTTGCAGTTGCTTTCACATCTGGTATGGAGCTAAAGTCATCATAGGTTAGCAGAGCTGGCAATTGGGAAGAAAAGCTGAATTTGAAGTAGAGCTGAGCAAGGGCAAACTAGAACCTGCAGGAGAATATGAAACCCATAAAGATAAACTGGAACTTGTATTTGACTCATACTTCTCCGTCCTCGATGACCCTGACTTGAACAGCCTGAAAGGGACTGGCACTCTTCACTGCAAAGCCATTCATGCACCTGGCCCAGAAACCAAAAGAGGAGATCTATGGGGAACCAAAGGTCCGGCAGCCTGGCTGCTGCCTAACATGGACAAGGTGAGCTGGGAGGTCAGTGAGCTGCACTTGTTGACTACACTGACCTTCAGGGCAGAATGCTGCTGTTTCACTTTTACCTTCCAAAGGTCACACAAATTTCCCTTGTAGCCAACTGGAATGAAGAACGATTTAGGAAAGGGCATTCTGGGAATGAGTTTCCATCAGATCTAGACAGTGATACAAAACCAACACAGAGGATGCTAGCCCATAAAAGGAGAAATATTTGCAGTCAGGAAATCTCTTACTTTTAGTTCTCCAAGAAACCTTCCAACTGAAGGATAACTAATCCATGCTGCTCATGAACTATGTCTAAGAAGTTTTCTTCTGTAGACTTCTATAGACTATACACAACTAGAACTTGTTGGTTTACTTCCATTCAAAAACTGAAGTTTCAGAAGAAGTAGACATTAATGTAAAGAAATTCCAAGATGCATGTCATTTACCACTGAGCTCATCTCTCTAAAGTATGCATCATCCTGTGATATAAGTTAATGAGATTAACTCCCATGTGGCTGGTTGATGTAGTGACAAACTTATTTTCTGCCACAATAGATTCTAATCTCCATTTTTAGATTTCTGTAGGTGCTACAGAAAGTTTACATAATATAATGTTACAGAAAAATGAAAGTTCAGTTAAGAAGTTGCCTCCCCCATGTTTCTTTTATTTATTGTTTTGTTTTGAATCTCTTGCTTGTAAGGATGTATGAATTGGTGCTGTATGAAGTAGTGAGCTTACCAATGGTGGAAGCCAGATGCTATAGCCAGGATTCTTTCAATAAATGGGAGATTGGCCTCTGTATCTTCTGAGAACCTTTCCGTTTTCAAGATTCTTTGAGTCTTCATCAGTGACTCTCAACCTCTTTTTTGCCCCAACTCACTTGACAAATGGTATGTACAGATCAAGTCCCCTCTGTAATTCCAATTCCTTCTCTCTCGCCTAAAAAACACATTGAAATATATGTGATCTAATTTGTGAAGTTAATTAATTAATAATTCTTAATTTCTTACTTAAGTACCAGTGATAGCAATCTTGTCTTCTGTATAAGCACAAGAAATTTATTACACAAACATTTCACAATCTCAAATATGTTTCCCAATTTAGCCCTTGGTAAAGCAAGAAAACAGAAATCTGTTTTTTCAGACATATAAATGAAAATGGAAAAATTCATGAAAAGGGAAGGAAGTATATAGTTTTATTAAAATTCTTTTGGTGTTCCACAATTGACAAAATTAGCCAATGCTAGGTTAGCCTTTGGATGTATTAATTGTGTCACTGTATGTATTAATCTAATCTGATCACACAGAAGCATTTATTTAAGTAGCATGTGTTATTTGCAAAACCCTGCACTTGGGATGGGGTGGCAGAGCTTCACGTATACAAGGATGACTTACCCACAAAGAAACCTTTAGTCTAGTGGGAGAGCTAATACAAATAACCAAATGAAGGGAAAGGAGGAAAAACTGAATGTGGGCTGAGTATCAAAGTAGAAATATTTTGGTTCTAAAAAGATGAAATGTTAAAATTCCATCCCACGCTATATACTAAGAATGGCAGAGAAAAAGCAAAAAAAGCCGGGCGTGATGGCTCATGCCTGTAATCCCAGCACTTTGGGAGGCTGAGACAGGCGGATTACTTGAGGTCAGGAGTTCGAGACCAGCCTGACCAACATGAAGAAACCCCATCTCTACTAAAGATACAAAATTAGCTGGGTGTGGTGGCGCATGCCTGTAATCCCAGCTACTTGGGAGGCTGAGGCAGGAGAATCGCTTGAACCCGGGAGGCAGAGGTTGAGGTGAGCCGAGATCGTACCGCTGCACTCCAGCCTGGGCAACAGAGCGAAACTCTGTCTCAAATAAATAAATAAATAAACCATATACTAAAAAGAAAAAAAAAAGCCCTGACAGTACCAAGTGTTGGTAAGGATGTGAAGCAACTGGAACGCTACTATGTTACTAGTGAGAATACAAAATATGGTAGAGAAACCATGGAAGATATTTTGGCAGTTTCTTATAAAGTTAAACGTTCACTTACTATACGACCACTCCTATTTAGCTAAGTGACGAGAAAACCTATGATAACATAAAAACCTATTTATAGTGGCTTTATTCATAATCTCCAAAAATAGGAAATAACTCAAATGTCCCTCAACTGGTAAATGAATAAACGAACAGTGGCACATTCATGCAGTGAAACAATATCCAGAAATAAAAAGGAACAAAGTATTGATATGCACAATAACAGGGATGAATGTCAAGTACATTATGCTAATTAAAGAAGCCAGACTGAAACAGCTAGGTGCTTTTATATTTATGTGACATTCTGGAGAAAACAAAACTATGCAGGTGGAGAAGGAGGTCCGCATTAAAGGTGAGGAGAGTTTGACTACAAAGTGTCATGAAGGGGAATTTCTTGGTGGGGGGCAATGGAAATTATTCTGTCTTGATTGTGGTGGTGGTTACACAGAAGCGTTTGTCAAAACTCATAGACCTGTACGCCAAAAAAGAGTAAATATAACTGAATGTAACTTGTGTTAATTCTTAAAGAAAAAAAAACCAGTCCCAAATCATGGTCAGGAATATAGCGAATTCCTACTTCTGAGGTCAGAAAAGCAGGCATATGGAGGAGATGTTAATCCTGCTCTCTGTTTATTGACTCAGAAAAGTGTACTCTCTGAACAGATTTGCACTCTGATATCCAGAAATCTTGGGTTAGTTTCTGTCTCAAACGTCTCTTTAAATGGATGGAGGCAAGTATCATGGGACCCTGGATGTCAGCTGACAGTTCTGTTGCCTAAAATAATGTTATGTTCACCATCTGGTGAGCATGTGTGGGAGTAGTGTGTGCTCACTGTGTCCTCTGCTGTTTGTGTGTGAATGGAGCATGCGGCAGGCTCTCCCCAACCTCATACTCTAGAAGCTGAGAAAAATTATTTATTCCAATAGTGTTTATTGAGGTCTTGTTAAATGAGAAGTCCTGTACTACATGCTGTGAGGGCTAAATAGGGAGCTCCATAGAGTCCCTATCAAAAATGGAGCTTATAACATAGTATGAGAGATAAGACATATGCCTCAATAACTGTAATCCAATCAGATTATGGTAAATCCCATAATCGAGGTTTCCTCACTGTTCTTTGGCTGCTGAGAAGAGAAAGTCCTCACTTCCGGCCGAGGGTGTCAGGAAAGGATTATTTTGTGGAGAGTATGGCATTTGTTCTGAAACCTTTAACACTTCCAGCAGATCCTAAGCCCTATGAGAAATGGATGCTTCCTGCCTTATTCACCGGCTTTTTTCTGTACCTAGCCTAGTCCCTGATACACTATTGCTCCATCAATGCTTTGGTGTTAATTCATGAATAAAAGAAAGAACAATCAGCATTTTCAAAGGCAGAGAAGACATTCCAGGGGGCATGGCCTAAGCAGAGGAATGCAGGCAAATGCTTCAAGCATATTTGAAAAACTAAGAGTAGGGCCAAGTGCAGTGGCTCACTCCTGTAATCCCAGCACTTTGGGAGGCCTACACAAGAGGATGCGTTGAGCCTCAGGAGTTTGAGGCCAGCCTGGGCAACATGGCAAAACTCCATCTCTACAAAAAAATACAAAAATTAGCCAGGCATGGTGACACCCGCCTGTAGCCCAGGTCTCACTCTGGCCGCCCAGGCTGGAGTCTAATGTGCGCCACTGCCCTCCAGCCTGGGTGTCAGGGTGAGACCCTGTCTCAAAAACAAAACAAAACAAAAACACTGAGAATAGTTCAGCCTGGCTGGTGTATGGGAGGATATGGGAAGCAATGTTTCAAAATGGTGTTGGAAACAAACTGGAGAGTGCCAGGTTAAGTGATTTGAACATTTTTCAGTCTAAGAAGCTACTGACAGATTTTTGAACTGAGAGCGATGTGATCAGATCTGTGTTTTAAAAAAGATATCATTTAACAATGATTATTAGACAGTCACTATTAGTGATTACATAAGCTGCATTGGAGCAGTGGAAAAACTGTGTCTGAGGCAGCTATACCTCACGCATGAAGGTACAGGCAGTTGTTGGACTATTACACCTGGAAAACAGGAATCAGAAGACCTGGGATCAAGTCCTCACTTTGCTTCTACACTGTGTAACAAAATTCATACATTTCTGAAACCTCGGTTTTTGTATCTGTGAGGTTAGTGTGGAAATTATAAGAAATAGTATCTGTGGGAGCTTCTTTAATTTTAAAGAGCTATATAAACATAACAGTTTTTGACATTTGAGTCTCAGATGTTGGAAAGATAGTTGCAAATGTTTCTGGAGAGATGCCATAGGAGTCAGTGACTCTGTGACTCTAGGAGCTAAGGGACAGAAGCTGTCAAAATGACTTCAGGTTTTGACTCGGAGAACGCTGGTGCCATGAACAGAATTAGTGATGTCAAGAGGGAAAGTTTGTTTTGGCAGAATGATGTTGAATCTAGTGGTGGATGTTATTTGGGACCCTGGCAGAATATGCAGGTCAGATATCTGGTCCGCACTTATTATATAATAGAAGAGGACCAGGCACGTGAGGAAAGGGAGATGCCTGGATTGAGAGCAATTAAGGTCAGTACCATTAGATATCCTAAGATTAGACGAGATTATCAAGGACAAGAAAGAAGAGGCCTAAAGGAGAGAATTTTCAGTAAAACCGACATTTTGGGTCCAAGAAGGGATTAGTTTGATCTCAGGCTACAAAGGGATGATCTGAAAGTGGAAAGAAGTCGACATAGGAAAATGTCAGAGAGGTAACCAGTGGTAAAAATGATGCCATGAGTTCAAGGTGGTTGAAGAATAAAATTCTGTTTCTTGATCTTAAAACTGAAAAACTAATGCCTGCCTGTGGGTTTGTTGTGGAGCGTAAATAAGGGACAGTGCTGAGTGCCATCTCTTATATACAAGAGGCCAAAAAGTAGGAGCTATTATTAGTACTGTTATTGAAATTTATTCTCATTTTTAACGTTACCCAGATCTTGTGAGGGTTATATGTGATGATTCCTTTTTATTTTAAGATAAATCATAGGCTAAATCTGCTGCATAATAATATCTCCTGACCTTAAAAGGGTAAAATGTAGTTCAGCCCCAGTTTTAGAAGAACTGCATACTGTTCTGACAAGAGCATATTGTTTTTCGGAAACTCTCATGAGAGTGCCCTGCATGGAAAAACAAATTCCCCTCGTCCGGGCCAAAGTTGAATCCTATCAAGGTACACAGATTAAGAACAACTTGCTCATCAGCTGCCTGCTGCCCTCATGTAGAATATATTAAACCTGAATTTCACTCCTGAAGGTGGCAATGAGATGCATTTATGCAAACTTAATTGACCCAGAAAATCATTTGTGAAAAGGAAAAAGGTGAAAAGAATATTGGTTTAATATATACACTTTCGACAATTTCTTATAAGTGAGTGACCAAGACAGCATAGAACGACCATCAGATCTATTTATGTCGTATTGATTATATTTTATTCTTGATCTAGAAAGCCGAGCAACAGCTAGTTGGCTTTGCAGAGAAAAAAACAAAAAACCTCTCTTTGGAATCACATGTCTTTTCTCAAATCGGCCACCTTAAAAATGTATGCAGTTAAGATGTCACAGAGAGAAAACAGACACGGCTCAGAGACAGCTGTTACTGCTTTGGGAAAAACTATCCAGCACCAGGAGCAAGATTCTGTGCTCTGCACGAGCCCTCGAGGCACCGAAATTAGATAGTACCTTATTCCATGTGTTCAAATGATCAGTCAAAACTCATGAGCACTCCCAAGAAAACTGATGAAAACAATTTTTTTTTTGTCATTATCTGGTATAAGTTTGCTGGCCTGATGCTGAAAATATGCACATTTTCTTCCATATTTGCAGGGATCAGTAAAAATCAAGATTATCATGGCATCAACCTATCAGTCTTTCTTAACTTTAGGATTTATTATGATTTTCCTAATATTCAATAATGCTTCTGAACACCCCCAATATTTCTCTCTTCTCTTTCAAATTCCACATTTTATTTAATGGAGTCATTCATGTTTTACTCATTTCAGGGTTAGAACTTTGAAACAGTTTCTGGAATTAAATATATTTCCTTAACCTGGCATTGAAGTCTATTCATAACAGGCTTGGGTCTAGAACTGAATTTCCTAGTGAGTATCCCAAGCCCCAGCCCATTTTCTCCCCACCCCAGCCCTTCCTGCATATACTCTTAAGTTCCTGGTAACAGTGTACCACAGGGACCACAGTAAGTCTGTACCTCCCTGCCTTTGAATCTTTCCTTAGCCTCTTTCCTCTGCCCAAAGGCTCAGCTTTTAAAACCCAACTCAAATATTTATCCTGTGCTAGGAAATAGCACACAGTTCAATTTGGTCAGTTTCATTGTATTAACCACAGGTTGTAACATACAACCCCAAAATTTCAATAGCTTAAGGAAATAAAACTATATGCATTTAAAAAAAATCTCTGCCAGATACCTCCAAAATACCTTTTAAATCCATCCTAATGTTAATTAACTATTTGCTTTCTTGCTCTCTCATGGCATTTTTCTCTACATGTCTAGTACAAGAGTTATTTTTCATGGTGTACCTTCTCTGAAATATTTAGTTTTGGAGGCCAGTTTTGTATATCTTGTATATATCTTTGTATAGCCCCCACAGAATTTAGCACAACGCCTTATACATAAGAAGCCTCAATAAATAGTTCTTGAATTCATTTCAGTTTTCCATTGAGTTCACTACTGAATTCCTCAAGATTCTGAGGCCAGAGTAGTTGTTTTGTTTTTTAGAGACAGGGTCTCCTTATGTTACCCAGACTGAAGTGCAGTGGCTATTCTCAGGCATGATCATAGCTCACTATAGCCTCAAACTCCTGGGCTCAAGTGATCCTCCTGCCACATCCTCCCAAGTGCCTGGGAATACAGGCACATACCACTGGGTCCAGCTGGAGTAGTAGAATTCAAAAATAATTTGCTTTCTAAGTATTTTGGGGGTACTACCTTCTAAATCCTTGTAAGATTAATAGTTGTTTCTTTTTGTGTGTTTTAAGTGTCTTGGTGTCTTTATTATAATGGGAGAAAGAAAATGTTCTCCAGTAATTGGTGACTTTTCTTCTTTGAGAGTATTGTTTTCTCAAAGGAAAAAGAGAAAATTAATGTATAAAAAGGTATGTACATAAGAAACAAAAAAATTGAAATTGGAGTCCCATTCTAAAAAACACAAAGAAAAAAGGCAAGAGAACTATAAACTTGTTTAAAGTAAGCTTTCTGAATATGATGAGGTAGATTCTCTGATGAAAAGAAATACCCGCTGTGATAAAGACACAGTGTAGGAAAGCACCAGCAAAAGGCAAACTTGGCTGAAAGGGAAATACCAAAGCTGTTCCCAAGCAGGTCCTAGACAAAGAACAAGCAATCAAAAAGTTGAGCACAAGATTTTGGGGACCATCATTATACCATAGTTGTAATGAACTCCGTCCACCTGATACCATCTGTACAACTTTAATAAGACCATCAGCAAAAAATACAGTTTAGTTGAAACATTCTTATATTTTGCAAGTTGTTGTTCCTCCTAACTTCTGCCTCCATTCACTACCATTGTTAAAACAGTCAGAGAATAACACAACTATTCAAACATTATTTTTCTTAATTTTTATTAACAAATTAATATGTCGTCTTAGTTTATGTATATGTACATACACATGTAGTTGAGTAACCTCTGCAAAAAGGAAAATGTCTAAAATTTAAAGAAAAGGATATGTTCCACAAAAGAAAAAAGTGAGAGAGCTGATAATCTGTGCAACTGAGGAAGTCAAGCTAGAAAATGACTAATCCAAATGAAGAGCTAGTATATGGCTTCTCTTTCCCCTGAGGATAAATTAAGCAGTTGGAGGAGCATAGTTAGAGATTCAGGCAAAGAATGAACATTCTAACAAGCTACTTTTCCATTGTAATTCCCTCCCAAACACCAGTTCATGAGCCAGTTCTTCTTGGATACACTGATTTACTTTACATGCCTTTCCCCATCTCTCTCAGTTTCAGTTTGTTTACAGAAGAATATTTTAGGAGTAATTACGGAGAAAGGAGATAGTAAAATTTGGGAAAAGTAAAAAGAAGTGAACTGGGTGACAGAACAGGAAATTGAGATACTTGTGATGCAGCCTGAGGCGTCCAACACATTTTCAGAATTAAAATGGCATGTTATAAAGCATGATCTTTTGGTTATTCTATATTGTGGGATCGATGGGGTTGAAACCACCAGAGGGTTCTTCCTGCCCACTGCACAAATAAAGACCATGGCACTGCAGTAAAGAAAGAGTTTAATTGATGCGAGGCTGGCCATGCCACATGGTAGACAAAGTTATTACTCAAATCAATCTCATAAAAGCTCATATGTTAGGGATTTTTCTTTTTTTTATTATTATACTTTAAGTTCTAGGGTACATGTGCACAAGGTGCAGGTTTGTTACATAGGTGTACATGTGCCATGTTGGTCTGCTGCACCCATCAACTTGTCATTTACATTAGGTATTTCTCCTAATACTATCCCTCCCCTGCCCCGGTGTATGATGTTCCGTGCCCTGTGTAGGTTAGGGATTTTTCAAAGGCAGTTTGGGGGAAGGGGTGGAAGTGGCTAGGAAATGGTGCTTGCTGCTGATTGGTTGGGGTGGAGATGAAATCATAGGGAGTCAAATCCGTCTGTCCACTTGAGTCACTGCTCTGTGGGGCCACAGGAGCAGTTTGGCAGGACCAGGTGGAGCCATCAGTGTCAGACATGCAAAAAACCTGAAAAGATATCTCAAAAGGCCAGTCTACATTGGTGATGTATTTGCAGGAGTAATTGGGGAAGCTGCATATCTTATGACCAGCCTATTAGCAGATTTCAGGCTCCTCTCCTTTCCCTGGCCTGATGGTCTCATTATTCTCATTTCAACTATAACCTAAATGTCTTCCAAAGTTAGCTAGGCCTAGGCCTAAGTCCAGGAATAATTAAGGCAGCTTGAAAGCTAAAGGCAAGGAATGGGGAGTTGGGTTGGCTAGATCAGATCTCCCCCACTGCCATAATATTCTCACTGATACAATTTTTGCAAAGACAATTTCAGGGTGAGAAAAGGGAGCTAGGGAACGGGCAGTGAACTTGGAAAGTAGGCCTGGTGGTGAGTTCCTGTTAGTAAGAAAGCCCAAGTAATTATACTACCATGATCACTAATATTATCGCTGTCACTGCTAGCTAATCTGTGTGCAAAGCTCTCTTCTAAGAGAGCGTAACAATCCTAGAGGTAGGTGTTATTTTCACTCGCAGGTGGCAAGTGTTACAAACCTTAGGCACTGGGGAGTCAACTAATTTGCCTGAGGCTACACAGCTTGCAAGTGGCCAACCAGATGTGAACCTGAATAATTTGATCCTAGAGGCATTGTTAACCACCGTGCCTCTCACACAGAGAAATGTTTCCAGAAGGTAAGGGACAGTAATTCTGAATGGCTGGCAGTCCTCCAGCATGTGGTCTTCAGCCTCCTGTCTCTGCTCATGCGTTCATTTGCTTTAGTGGCCTCTTCCACCCACCCATTCCTTCACCTGGCTGACTCCCCATCCTTCAGGGCTCATCCTGCCCAGGACACCTTTCCAGAATCCTGCTGAGGCTCTTACCTCACCAGCTTGTGGTGGGTACCCTGTGATTCCATCTGTCATAGCATTTACCTCAGCACAGTTGCTTTTCTGCCTTGTCTTAAAACCTTGGATCCTTCCATTCTTTCATCCTTCACATTCAATCAGAGGGCACAGCTGATTTGACCTTTTCAGTATTTCTAGGTCCATCCTTCCCTCAGTTCCTGCTGCCGGTGCCCTACTTCTCACAGTTCCACTTACAAAGCCCCCCGCAGTCTTACTTTGTCACTCCCTTTAACCCTATATCTTGCATCCGGAGCTGCAGCCATGCCAACTAAATATTGTTCCAGCCCCACCCCACCCTCAACCACTTCTCCAGCAGCTGCCGGTTTATCTGTTCATGCTTTGTCCATATGCACCTGAAATGCCCTTTCCTCACCACTGGTGAAGTCCTGCTCAGTTTTCAAGGCAGCATTGCTGTTGCTTACACTCAGAGGCCTTGGGTGGGCCTTCTCTTAGATGTGCCAGCATTGTGCACTCCTAATTCCCTATGCCGAGCTCTACCGAAGGGTTCACAGTTATACTGTAGTCCAGTCTCCCTTTATGTTTCTGCCTCCCCCACTAGACAGGAAATACCTGAAGGTGAGGACTGGCCGATTCTACCCACCTTGTGTGCACCATGATCTGTGTGATTACTTACTCTGTTCCTGGTATTTTTTTCCTTCCCTGTTTTACAGCAGATCTCCACTGGTTCCCCGGAAGCCTTCCCTGATTGCAAAAGTTGGAATGAGTCATTCTTCTCTTGTGTCACCATTGAAATCTGTGGCAATGAAATCACCTTTCTCCCCAGTAGATGTGAGCCTCTGAAGGCAGGGATTCAGTCTTTGTGGCTCTCTAGTACCTACCACAGGACTGGCACATTGTATATGCTAAACAATTTGGGATAGGCTAAAAAGTAATGTTTTATGTTTGTGCTACATAGGCCTGTTGTTTAGCTGCATGAGTTGAGTGAATAAGAAAAATAATTACTCTGAAGGCCTGGCTTTACTTCATCTCATAGCCCTCAATGAAGCAAGGGATTTTACAAACAAAACACTAAAGGCCTTGGCTATCTTTGTTAATATTAATAACAATTGGTCTTTTAGGTCCAAACATATGTGCATAATGTTCTTATCACTTTCAGAAAAACAGTCCTCCATTACCATCTGAGGGTAACATAATTGCATGTGTGGCAAGTCATCAAATTAGTGAATTCTTACAAGTCCAGCTTATTATATGTTTATGAGGCAAATTTCCACAGATTTGTGAGGTCTTCAATGTAAACTCTGAGACTGTGATTCATAGTTCCCATGACAGCAAAGTGGGGACAGCTCACTGAGCCACCTCGGGCCACGAAGAGGTAGTTTTTACTGGGTAAAAATCCCATACTTCTGAGAAGTGATTTGTCAGACTGATGTTCTACACCAGGGTTGTCCAGTCTTTTGGCTTCCCTGGGTCACATTGGAAGAAGAATTGTCTTGGGCAACACATAAAACACACTAACACTAACAATAGCTGATCAACTTAAAAAAAAATAAATCACATAAAGTTTCAAGAAAGTTTACAGATTTGTGTTGAGCTATGTTCAAAGCTGTCCAGGGCTGCATAAGGACAAGCTTGTTCTACACACTTTGGATCCTTCCTTTCCTAATGAGCCTTATAAACCTGTGAGTTTATCCCAATAATAGATGCACACCGCTGAAGCAGGTGACAGATTATAACCCCTTGAGGGTCAAGGTAACAAGGCATGTTGGAAACATTCCTGACTCCCAGTATCTTATTGTTTACAAAGGATATTTCTGTTTTTTAGATACTCATATGACATTGATTTTTGTTATAAACTACTATTCAAAGCAGTAAAATAAATTCGAAGCAAATAATTCATGATTTGAGATAGCATGAACATAATTCTCATCATTGCTAGTGAATATAATTAACTTCAGTAATAGAAACAGCTATTCTTTTATGTTACAGTAATTTCATTGGCAATGCATTATACACATTGGCCTTACATGAGATTTTATTTTTCCTATTAACATGTCCACTCTACTTAATGATTTGTAATACTCCATTTGAATGAAATAAAAATCACACTTCTTTTGAGGCATGTTAACATTCACCAAACAGTAACTGTACTTCTTTTTCTTCTTGCCAGTGCCATGCAGGATACTGAGACTACCAGGTAGGCACCTACTCACTCTCTACAGTACTCTTACTAAAGAGACCCAAAAAAAAAAAAAAAAAAGCTGACAGCATAGCAGTGCATTATAATAAAGATCTTCAGAATGCAATGAGACAACAGAGGAAAGACTTGTAAATAAGGGGGAATGGTTTAGCGATGGGAAAGTGCAAGGAAGGCTTCCCATAGAAGAAAATGCTGAGTCGTGTTGAGATTATTAGCAATGCAAGAAAGAGTAGAGAGGGTATTTTAGTTTCCTAGAGCTGTCATAACAAAATACCACAAACTGGATGGCTTAAAACAACAGAAATGGGTTCTGTCCTTGTTCTGTGGGCTAATGATCTGAGATCAAGGTGTCAGCAGGGTTAGTTCCTTCCAGTGGCTCTAAGGGATAATTTGTTCCATGTCTGATGTAGATTGGATCTGTGTCCCCGCCTAAATCTCATGTTGAAATGTAATCCCCAGTGTTGGAGATGGGGTCTGGTGGGAGGTGATTGGATCATGCGGGCAGATTTCTCTTGCATGGTTTAGTACCATCCTCTTAGTGCTGCCTTCACGACAGTGAGTGACTTCTCTATGAGAAGTGAGATCTGACTGTTTAAAACTATGTGGTGGCTGGGTGTGGTCGCCACACCTGTAATCCCAGCACTTTGGGAGGCTGAAGTGGGCAGATCACGAGGTTAGGAGTTCAACATCAGTCTGGCCAACATGGTGATACCCGGTCTCTACTAACAATACAAAAATTAGCCAGGTGTGGTGGTAGGCACCTGTAATCCCAGCTACTTGGGAGGCTGAGGCAGGGGAATCACTTGAACCCAGGAAGTGGAGGTTGCAGTGAGCCGAGTTCACACTATTGCACTCCAGCCTAGGTGACAAGAGTGAGACTCTGTCTCAAAAAAAAAAAAAAAAAAAAAAGGAACTGTGTGGCACCTTGCTCTCTGTCTTGCTCCTATTCTGGCTATGTGATGTGCTTATCCCCGCCTTCACCTTCCAACATGATTGTAAGTTTCCTGAGGCCTCCCCAGAAACCTAGCAGATGCCAGCACCATGCTTCCCATAAAGCCTGAAGAACTGTGAGCCAACTCAACCTCTTTTCTTTATAAATTATCCAGTGTCAGCTGTTCCTTTATAGCAATGCAGGAATAGCCTAATATAATGCCCCTCTTCTAAATTCTGGTGGTTGCTAGCAATCCTTGGCATTTTTTGGTTAATAGATGCATCACTTCAATCTCTGTTTCAGTTTACATGGGACTTTCCTCCCTTCTTGCTGTGTGTCTGTGTCTATGTCTGTGTCTATGTCAAATTTCTTTCTTATACGGACACCCGTCATATTGGATGTAGGGCCCACCCTAACCCCATATGACCTTGTCCTAACTTGATTATATCTACAAAAATCTATTTTCAAATAAAATCACATTCACCAGTTCTAGGCAGACCTGAATTTTAGGGGACAGTGTCCAACACAGTAGAGAGCATTCAAGAAACAGGAAGCAGCATGGAAGAAGGCAGAGAGGCTATGACATATTTGAGCAACCATTAATCCTTCCTTATGGTTGTATTGAAAGACTCTGGGGGACCTAACAAGAGGCATGAAGCTTAAGAGGCAACAGAAGCCTCATCTCACTTGTGTGCCAAACTCAAGAATTTGAACTTCATCTTGAAATATGTGGGTACCATAAAAGGACTTTAATTCTGGGACTTACATGATCATATTTGCACTTTAGAAAAATTTCTCTGGCAGCAATGTAGAGAATTGAAGACGGTACAGATCGGAGGCAGAGAGATCACTTAAGAAGGCTTATTTCTGGCAAGAAATGATAGAGCCTACATTATATCAGTAGGAAGACTAGAGAGGAGGTGGGTAGATATAGGAGATACTACAAAGGAAGGGTCTATAAGATTTTGTGTTTAGTTGGATGTGAGGAATGAGAAGAGAGAGGCGAGAATGGCTTTGAAGTTTCTGGCTTGGATGAGAAGATGAAGATGACATTTGCTGAGATAATTAAGAAGGAAGAACATGCTTAGAGGTGAAAACGGATCAGTTTTGGACATACTTAATTTGAGATATCAATAGGACTTCTAAATGGAGAGTTGCTATTTTGGATATCGATAGGGAGCTCTGGCTGGAGATGAATTTTGAGATTTATGAACATGTAAGTAATTAGGTCCTCCAGGTTGAGTGTATAGAGTGAGAAGAACAGAAGGTCTGGAAAATGCCAACATTTAGGAAATGAACTGAGAAAAAGGAACTGAAGAATGGTGTTAAGGAGGAGACTTCTGTAGAGAAAAGAGGAAAACCAAATAAAAGCCTAGTGCAGATAAGAGCTTCCAGAGGACAGAGTGGTCAGAATATCAAGTGCTGCAGAGAAGGCAACAAAAATAAGGAGAGAAACATGTTCATTTGTTTGGGCAAAGTCCAGTGATTGGACTTTGAGCAAGGGCAGTTTCACTGGAATGGCAGAAATGATGAAGAAACAACACGATAGTAGATTTTGGAGTGACTGTGCAAGAAGTGGGGAGTTTGGGGATTGTAGACTGTCTTTTTAAGAAGTCGAGTTGTGAGGAAAGCAGAGCTGTACAGAAGTCAGTAGCTACATGGCCCAGGAAAGACTTTTCGCTGATGATAGAGGCTTGAGCACACTGTCGTCCAACTGAGGTGGGAACACATGGACTCTATAGAGTGACCATGTTGGCAGGGCACGGGTGGTGAGACAGGAAAAAGTTGGGACATCTCTTCCAAATAAAAGAGTCTACTGAGGACACGTTTTAAAGGCAGTTGAGGAATTTCTCACACAGCTGTCATTGTGAGCTATTTGTTAATAGGAAATAAAAATCTCCTTTCCTTCATGCTCCATGTAATGGGCAGTGTTTTGCTGTCCAACCTCCCAAATTCATTGTTTTCTTTTTATAATCCTCCTGTCTTCTGTAGGGGAACTGGTTCTTCCCTCTGCGCTCAGCATTTGGTGAAACTGCCAGTCAAGGTGCCCTGCCTTCTCCTCGTCAAGGATGAATTGGGCCTCTCTCCCAGGACTTTGGATCTGGAGCCTTTAAATGGAATCAAGGGTTAGGGAGATGAGGGTGATTAGAGTTTCTTCCAGTGACAGGCCTCTTCCATGACCTGGTTTCTACCCTCTTTGAACCTGCTTCCATAGGTTTCCCCTCAATTCTGTGACTGCCCCAGATCCTTGGACACGATGTAGTGCCTCAGACTCTGGAGCTACACATCTTGGATTCAGATCCGTATTTAGCCATACCCTAACTGCACAACCTGGAGCAAGTTACTTAACTTCTATGTGCCTTGATTTCCTCATCTGTAAAGTGGGGCTAATAGCAGTACCTACTACATAGGCATTAATCTAGAAATTAATGAGTCCAGTGCTTAGAATGGTGCCTAATCAAAGTAAGTGCTATAGGTGCTGGTTATTGTTATTCTAATAAATTCTTCTTGTCTGTATGCTAGCCAGGATATTTTCTTCTGTGTGCTGCCAAAGAATCCTAATGGATGCCTCCTTTATTCCAAATTAGTAACATTTTATTGTACTGAACTTGAAAATGTAGACATAATTAATAATTTTATAGAAACTGATTATTTTTGACAATTTGGAAAAAGAAGGAGAATTTAAATATGTCATTATAGCTGTGGCAAATGAACGAAAGCTCTCATTTAAGAATCAGATAAAGGCAGTTAATGAGAGACACTAATGGCATGTTTTTACAGAATTTTGGAGAACAAAAATAAGGGAGAGATTTTTGAAAAATTTTTGAAATATGGTAGCTCATTAGCTGTTCATAGAAATGAGACAGATAATGATCGATCCTTTCTTTAAGTTCAGAACACAGTAGAAAATACAGTGAACTGGAAATCTGATTTAGAACACATGTCACTCATGTCCCCGAGAAGTTCATTTTTCTCACTGAGCCTCACTTTCCTCACTCAGAAAATGCCAACTTCTGTCTGACACTGAGTTTCAGGGTAGTCGGTTACATAGCAATATTGCAGCAATAGCTAACTGATACATGGGGTTATAAAGCGGTGGGATTAGGAGAGATCACCCAGAGAAAATAGAGGGTAGTGAAAAACACCAAGGAACGGATCTAGCTGAGGAGCAAGAACTACCCAAGATGAACCAGGTAGAAAGACAGAAGAAAACAAATAGGCTGTGTGGGTCATGGAGGCCAACAGAAGCGCATATTTCAAAGATATTTCAAACATGCACATGTTGCTAAGAGATCAACTAAGATGAGGGCAGAAAGTCCTTTGGATCCCTCCACATGAAGGTCATCAGTGACCATAGCGTGAAACTAGATGGACTCCAGTGATGAAGGCTGGACTTCCTGAGTCAAACAATGGGCAAGTGGTGACAAGACAGTGAACCCAGAAGGCTCAGATATCCAAAGGCAGAGGATGAAAAAGGAGTTTGGAATTACTAAGATGTTCACGTCAGGTGACTCAGCAGTCAGCTGACAGGGCAGACATGGCAGTCTCCTTGTTGCAGACAAGCAGCCTGAAGGTCAGCATTGTCCACTGACCCTATAAGGTCCTGTGACAAAAGAGGCAAAGCCAAGCTGTAGACCTGGTGGGTGGAATGAGGGTCAGCAGCCAGGGATAGTGAACAGGAAACATTCAGCCTGCTTTCCCTGGGGGTCCTGGTCCCTTCCCTGGCATGCCCAGTCTGTGGACTGCAGACCTCTCCTTGGGGATGGACTTTCTGCTCCTGCAGGTCACTCATGCCTCCCACCTGGACAAATTCTATCAGTTTTCTTGTGAATTTAGCCCACAAATGAAGGGAATACTGGCCACTGTGGTTACCATTTGGGCCTGGATCTAAACTATTTTGAGAAGTCAGCCATGACCCCAAAAGCTACTACAATAGAAAATAGATTGTTCTAAGGCCACAGCACCCTCCAACTTTAATAGTTCTAGGAGAAGAATTCTTTGTTTGTACTGAAGACTCCTCCCAAGATGTGTATGAGAAGCTCGTGTATCAGAATAAATAGTTGAAAAGTAAGAAAAGACATTAAAAATTATCTTTTTGATGTAAATTATTATACATAGGTCCACCTAAACCAGCATACTTGACACATATCTTTATGAGCTTTCATTTCATAGGACACATCCTCCTCCCACCCTCATATAGGAATATTAATTATGCGTTCCAACTAGAGCTTCAGGAGCTCATCACATCCTGCTAGATTCTCAGCAGGTGAAGCACCACCCAGCCAACATGCCCCCTCCACAAATGAGAGTAGGAGAAACGATGCCATCGACTTTGAACTCCCATCATGGGGTAATAGGAAAGTGGCTGGGAAACACTGTACTGTGCTAATATGCCTGACAAGAATAATGGTCTCTAACTTCTTCCTTCATTTCTTAATGGTTTGCAATGCACTCACATTATCTTCTTCTTTTACTTTTCAAAGCTTTCAGGTGAGGGGAGGCTATATGTCTCACGTGTAAAAGATTACCTGTATTTTCTGCAGAGGAACACGAGAGAGTAGCTAGTTTTTCAAAAGAAATTGCTGATGGTGTCTTTTTCAACTAGTCTGCATATATAAATGATAAGCAAAAGCAAAATTCAAAATCTAGGTGATAATTGAAGTGACTAGTGCAGTATTAACTAATAAAAGGGGTCTGTAGTTATGAAAGATTACATTAAAAGATAAATTAGAATATCATCAGCAAGAACTATAATAATCTTACTAAAATAAATATTTTAAAGACACCTAAAGAGCAGTGCATAGGCAAGTTGCAGAATAAATAAGAAGAGAAGTAAAAATTATATAAAATAAAATTGTACATGTTATCTGGTGCATAGTAGGTACTCAATAAGTATCTGTTAAAGAATGGCCAGTCTATTCAAAATTCATTGTTATCATCAAAAAATACCCTATATTATTTGCTGTGTGCCAAGGGACAAGATGGGCTCTGGGCTCAGAGAAAAGTACTACTGTTTATCCCAATTCTACTAATTATAGCAAGAATTTCTTGGAATTCAGTTCTCTTGAGGCAGGTAAAACTCGCAGAACCTTTCCCTGAAATTAAATCGGCCTGGCCTAGGTTAATTGTAGACATTATTCATTATGGAACTGGGAGCTCCACATAAAACGGGCCCCCGTTAAGGTGAGTTAGGCAGATTGGAGTTTTTTCTTTGTGAAATGTGTTGGCAAATATTAACCCATCTGATCAGTATCCCAGACTGCATTACCATGACGGCATTACAGTTCGTCATTGCTGGTGACGTGGACAAGGAGGCAAACAAAGGTCTACTTCATTAAAGGAAGGAAAAAATAACAACTGAGTCAAAGGTTACACAACCATTTCTTGGGCAGCTCTGTGCAGGGCTGGTAGGAAATGGGTGAGAGGAGGAAGGAGAGCTGCATTCTGCTCCTCCAAGAGTGGATGCAATTATTATCTTGTTAGCCAGGGCACCGAACTGCCAGAGCAGATCTTACCCAACTGTCAGGGAGTCTGTTCTGAAGAAAGAAGAGGAAAACTATCCTTTTGTCTTTTATGTCTGTTTTGATTCTCTTTTTCTACTGATTCCAAGATACCCACATAACCTAAGGTCAAGGAATGTGCTAACTCAATCCAGCATTGACTGGCTGCTGGCTCTCGGCAGGGTACTATTATTTTAACATCGATTAGAATATCTTGACTAGCAAAATATAGACATTATCGGTAAAAATTTCAAATTAGATATGCAGCTTTTGTTCTATTACCCAAATCACAGGGCCAAACCTGTCTTGCAATTGAGCCTTCTTTGCAAACAAGGTCATTGCTTTACTCTTAGGGTAATTGCTTCCCATCCATACCCTGTGTGTGGGCTCACATACCATACACTGTGCACATGCGTGCGCTTGCACACACACACACACACACACACACCCCACACACAGAGTTATTTGGTCCATTACTGGAAAATATAGAAGCTACCAGAACACAGTGCTTGTCAAAGAGGCTGAAGCTCTTCTGGCCACATCCACAGCTCCTATACCCATCCTGCCTCAGTGTTCATATTTGGTGCCAAACACCGGTCATCCACACCTCCTCGTCTACCTCATTTACCTGTCAGTAATGGGTCTTTTCTGGAGTAGGACAGCAGCTACCTGTCATCATTCCCCTCCCTCAGTGCCAATCTAATTAGCTCTGAAAGGTTTTCAGGAAGGCAGGCAACACTGGAAAGACAAGGGGTTGGGAGAGAATTGCTGACAAATGTAGTCCTTTCTACCCTTTCCCACCCATAGCATCATCCCAGAAGGCCCAATCTCTGCCTTATCTTACAAGTTCCTGACACCTGTAATTTTTTTAAAGCCTTCCAGATCATTGTGCTGCACAACTAAGTTTGGGATCCACAACCTAGGCCAACCTTCTCATTTTCCAGATGAAGACACTAAGGCTCCAAAAACATCAAGTCTGTGTCTTACTAAATAAGTGTTTTCCCCATTGCCCTGTGCTGCCTTGCTGCAAGTTTTCTTTTGGACATGCCTTCAGGGACACGGTGAAAATCAAGATGATTACTATCAAATAATTACCCTTTTGTCCAGTCAGTGCAAATATCAACATAGTCAAAAAGGCAAGTAACTTTTAGTACAATTATGAAAGAAATTTTGACCTCACAAACCCCCTGAAAAGAGACCCTGGAACCCCAGAAAAGCCCAGGAACTATACTTTGAGAACTTCCAAATAGATAATCAGCCTCCTTGCTGTTATCCTATGCCTTAGTAAGGATAGCAACAAAAATAAATGTGTTTCATCTCAATAAGCACAATTAAACACAAACATACTTCACCTTGACAACAACACAGTTAAGCAGCACTTTGGGGTTATTTTGTCTTCTATCACCAATTGTTTATTCGGCGTGCTGCTGTCTGTGCTAGATTGTTTGTCATGAGAGAAATGACACCACTCATCGGGCAGAATCTTTGTCTGTCTTAGTCAAGCCCTCTTCCCCCATTTGTCTCATCCTCTCATTGTCTGCCTTTCCCACTCTGGAATTATCATTTGTTTAGACATCTGCCTTTCTGACTTCATAATACGCTTCTTGAGGGCAGAGTCTATGTTTACTCGTGTTGTATCCTCAGTGCTCTTAGTATACAATTATTTAATTAATTGGACTAAATTACACTGACATTGGATATAAACAGTGAAGAAGATCTACCATATGGAAGGAGGGACACAGACCATAACATATCAAGTCATGAGTGTTTTACACACAGGTCATTTCTAGGGGGTTCGTGAGGTCATATCACAGAGATTTGCTTGCTGGAATAGAGCGCCTGTGAAAAAAGTGTTTCTGTAATCATGAGGCATGTTTTTGTTTGTTTGTTTGTTTGCTTGCTTGTTTGTTTTTTGAGACGGAGTCTCACTCTGTTGCCCAAGCTGGAGTGCAGTGGCCCGATCTCGGCTCACTGCAACCTCTGCCTCCCTGGTTCAAGCAATTCCCTGCCTCAGCCTCCCGAGTAGCTGGGATTACAGGTGCCCACCACCACACCCAGCTAATTTTTGTATTTTTAGTAGGGACAGGGTTTCACCATCTTGGCCAGGTCTTGAATTGGTCTTGAACTCCTGACTTCGTGATCCACCTGCCTTGGCCTCCCAAAGTGCTGGGGTTACAGGTGTGAGCCACCATGCCCGAACTAGGCACATTTTTTAACATTAGTATATGTTCTAGCAATTACCGAGGCAGGAATGGTGAGATTGTGTTGCCATACATATATTTGACTCCAGATTAACTACTTTTTGCAGCTTATTGAAATTCTGTATCAATTAATGTTATGTTCTAAATTGATGTAATATTCTGCTTTGTCATGAATATGACCTTCAGGAGACGTAAACCCCAATTTGTAGATTTAAGCTCCAATTTTTAGTGGTGATTGGATTCAAGTTATAACTGAGGTTATCAATTAACTTGAATTTGGGATTGGTAACACATTTACTAAATTTTCAGATGGCATAAACTTAGTGAGATTGCCGTGTAATGTATTTACTGAATGTTTCTTAAATTAAGAAAAATAAATGATCTAAAAAAAAAAATGTGGTTCACTCCTTCTTTCTTGTTTTCAACACTTCTAAAGCTCTATGTGCCAGTTTCTGTGATAGCAGAGAGCCCAAGCTGAACACATGGTTACCTACTTGGATGGAGCTCTGAATTAAGCTTGCTGTTTTCAATCTGTGGGTCACTATGGATGTCAATTTGGAGAGTTTCAGTGAGCATTTTAAAATGGAATAGAATTGAGTAGAAAATATGAGAAGGTAAGTGTTGTTTTATTAACACTGGATTTTGGTAAAATAGGTAGGTGGTTGAATATGAATGTGTGTACTGGGTTGTTATATCATTTTTTTTTTACACTGGATGGTGCCAGAAAAGCATGAAATCCACTGGTATAGCTGATTAACAGAGAAAGTTTGTGATAGCCTAAATATTCCATTAAAGCAAAAGTTCTACTAACCACAGTCATTTTAAAACAATCAGAAACATACCATCAGAAAAGTACCAGACAAATTCAGGGGAAATGGAAGTTTGAGTTAAAGGCTCAGAGAGTAATGGAGAATGTAAAAAGAAATTTCATTTTCATAAATTCTAAACTGATAAATGCAGTGATAATCGTGATTGCCACTCTGGTATGACTGATCATGAATCTTCAAAAGGAAATTGCTTATGGAGTCAGCAGAGATGTATGTGATATGGTAGGCATGATCCCACTCAGTACCCAACACCAGCAATTGCCATTTTGTGAGTCCATTGCCTTCCTCTTTCCACTCATTTCCTGCAGTCTTTTTCTAGAAACCCAACTTTTACAGCCTTCCCACTAAGATCCAGGCCCCGTCTCCAGGTTCTTGTTTCCTCCACCACCCTTCATAATCCGTTAGTCTGTCTTAGTTCTTTCAGGTTGCTGTAACAGAATACCACAGACTGCGTAGCTTACAAACAGCAGAAATTTATTTCTGGAGGCTGGAAAGTCCAAGGTCAAGGTGCCAGCAGTTAGTGTCTAGAGAAGGCTCCCTTTGTGGTTCATTGACAGCTGTCTTCTTGCTGCATCCTCACATGGTGGAAGGAGGTTTCTGGAGTACTCTGGGGTCTCTTTTACAAAAGCAATAATCTGAGAATTCATTAGGTCCCTGACCTCATGACCTAATCACTTCCCAAAGGACCCACCTCCAAATAACCATCACATTGGGTTTGAGGTTTCAACATGAGTTGTGGGGAGACACAAATATTCAGTCTGTAATAGAGAGCAAGTTCCGATCATTCTGGCTTCAAAACATGTATTGCACTCTTGTCTTTCTTTCTTTACTGCCCTTCTCATTGCTTGTCCAGGGGCTATTGTTTTAACCATTTGTCCATCTCCTTTATTCCACTATCCCCAATACAGCCAGCCCTCCCTATCCATGAATTTCACATTCATGGATTCCTCCAACCATGGATCAAAAATATTACTCAAAAAAATAAAAATAAAAAATAGCAATACAACAATAAAAAATACAAGTTTTAAAAATACCATATAACAACTCTTTACAGAGCATTTACATTGTATTTGGTATTATAAGTAATATAGAAAAAATGTAAAATACATGGAAGGATGTATATAGGTTATATGCAAATACTGTGTTTTGTTTAATGGGCTTGAGCATCCATGGATTTTGGTGTCTGAAGAGGGTCCTGGATGATGGTATGTCTATACCATGCACTGTCAATGGGTCTTTGATCCTGCCATTCCTATCATGGTACCATGTCAATAAGCTTACAAAGAATGCAGGCTCTAAAGTTAGTAGTATTTCTTACTAGCTATTTGACTTTGGGCAAGTTGGTTAAATTTTCTGAGCTTCAGTTTCATTGACTATAAAATATGAGTTAAATGAGTTCTACCTCCTAGGATTATTGTGAAGTTTCAATAAAGATAATGCTTATGAAATCTTTTTTTTTTTTTTTTTTTTTTTTTTTTTTTTTTTTTTTTTTTTTTTGAGACGGAGTCTCGCTCTGTCGCCCAGGCTGGAGTGCAGTGGCCAGATCTCAGCTCACTGCAAGCTCCGCCTCCCGGGTTCACGCCATTCTCCTGCCTCAGCCTCCCGAGTAGCTGGGACCACAGGTGCCGCCACCTCGCCCGGCTAATTTTTTGTGTTTTTAGTAGAGAATCCGCCCGTCTCGGCCTCCCAAAGTGCTGGGATTACAGGCTTGAGCCACCGCGCCCGGCCTATGAAATCTTTAGAACATAAAAGCACCTAGAGCATAGTAACTGTTCAACAAAATATGTTCCTACATCATAGTATATTGCTAACCTCTAGGATGGGGTGTATACTCTTCAGGCCACTAATCAGCTTCCCATAGTCTGGCATTCAAAACACTAGTCAGATCACATTGTATTCAAAACACTAGTCAGATCCTTCCGCTTCACAGCCTGACCATGGTTCCTATCCCTCAGCATTGTAGCCTTTGACACGTTTGTCTTCTCTTTCAGTCGCCACTTACACAATGCATATTTATTCTTCTAGGCTGCACCAAGTTCCAATTTCTACATAGTACTTTTTGTTTTCTGTCATTCACTTGGCCCTTAGCAATATGTCTAATTAGTTATTGTTTCTCCTATGTGTACCTTGATGCATGAAATTTATAGCAAACCAGCCTGGGCAACCTGGTGAAACCTCCTCTCTTCAAATATGAAAAAAATTAGCCAGGTGCAGTGATGTGCCCCTAAATTACCAGAGAGGTATACATTTGTCTGACAACTTTGATAAGTTACTTGATTTCAGTTAACTCACTTTTGTTTTTTTGGCTTTTTTGTTTGTTTGTTTGTTTGTTTTGGCAAAAAAGAGAATTGAAGAGAGATTGACTTCACCAGATTTTTTATACCGACCTTACAAGTCATGAACATTAATCTACCATCTTCATTCCTGAGAAGCTGTAGCATCACTAGACAAAGGGAAGTCTTCTTATCTTTATTTCTCCTGTTCCTTTTCCCCTTTTTATGGTGAATAAATTCATCATATCTGTCTTGTCACTTTCTTTATACTTTTTAATATCACCATGTATTCTGTTTTGGCAACTTTAAAATGGTAATGAATCGACAAATCATGCTAAATATTTTCTCCTTAAATGAGAATTAAAGATACTCAAGCTAAGAGAATTAATACTCAAGATTTGCATATTATTCATTGAGTAAATTAATCCAACAGTTGAAAACATTATTTTAAGTTAAAAGGGCATTTATTCTCTTAGTTCCTCAAATATTTGATACAAAGCTTAGTGTAGTGGAATCTTACTGTTACAGGAAAATATTCCAGTCTTTCCATAAACATTTTTGAGCACCAGTTATGTGCTCAAACTACACAGCAAGAGATTGGATTACTTTGTAGCACCTAATCATCTTTCTTGAAGATGAAATGGAAATTCCTACTGCACAATCCTTACTTTTTTTCAACAGTTGACTAGGCTTGAAGAACCGTATTTTGTCTTGTATAGGAGAATATGGTTCTAAATCATGGTATCTTAACCTTAATCCAAGCAAAACGTCAGTTAGATATAATCATCTCTTGTATCTTGCCTGCTCTAGTGAACAATTTCTGTAATAAATTTCACAGTTGAAGGATTAAGCCTTAGAAATGATTCATTATGAAAAGAGTGAGTACAAAATACACTAGCCTTTTGGAGGAGGTAGGAGAAAGACTGTGCAGATGGGGCTTGTAGAGGGGGCGGTGTGGACGTTGTAACACAGATCTAGTTCTGAAAAGATACCCTGAAAGAGAAGTTTAGTATTATACTACCATGGTAATTTGCTATCTCCTTCATAATTGCTTCCCACATTCAGCAGGCTAGCCTGCTGAAGATTTTCATTATTGCTCAATTTAAGTATTCATCTAATTTGTAAAGGAAACCCAGCAGGACCATTCTAACAGGAAGAATGAGAAGCAGGAACAACGGTCATCTTTGAAAAACATTATTTGTACTAGAGTATTAAACATTGTTTAAAAAAAGCAGAGGAAATTTTTTTCCTCGAGGTACCGATGAGTAACCTAGAAATATTTGGAGATCCCTTCTGCAAGGGAATAAATTTGCCATCCCACCTTTCATGAACTTTCATAGCCATGCATATCAATCATACCTCAAACTCATGAGCTTCTCCTTTTTCTCCTTCCAGCTGATATTCTTAAAGTTTATCTTAAGAGTCATTCAAGGGTTATGTAATACTTCACTATTTTTCTTGCTTTCATAGCCAGTTCCTCAAGAGAGATATAAATATTTAGCAACTGGCTTTCTAGGGGAAAAGTGCCTGAATTTAGAGGGTTTGCCAATTTCTGGGGTGTGAATATTCCCACAGTGGCCCAGTTTCAGGCTACCTACATGATGTCACTGTCATGGCGTTGGGAAGAGATGAACACAACCAGCTCTGTGAGCCAGCTCCACCACACAGTTGGTTGTGGGCCTGCTATTCCCATCTTTCCACACTTGTATACTTTAGTAGTGGCTTCGGAATTTTTACATAAAAGGGAATTTCAGGATCAACTCAGTTGGAAAGGGAGGCTTCATGGGAAGTACACTGCTTTTATTGGATTATACATCTATTTGAAGTGAGTTGGGGGGGGATTCGGGAGGGGTAGCAGAGCTGCCCAGCCTGTGCTCTTTGCCTACCCTTGGCATAGCTACCCATAGACATCTTCTAGTCTAGCCTTTTTCCCTGAGCTTGAACCATCTTTGCAACCTCTTCAACATTCTCCTAATCACTCTGCTTTGAAATCTTAGAATCATCCCTGATTCTTTTTCTAGCCTTGCTTCCTACATGCCACCAGTCATTAAATGCTGCCAATGCCACTTCTGTAATAATTTCCATATCTCTTCTCTTTGTATTCTTACTAACAACATTGATGGATTCTTTCCTATCTCTTGTATGGAAATAGCCTCATAGTTGATATCTCTACCTGTGGACTTTCCCCTGCTAATCAGTGCAACTTTAAATCTGCTTCCTCTGTAAGTTTTCTAATTGTTTCACTGGTCTGTTGGAAAACCTCTAGTAGCTTCTTATTGCCCACCACAAAAGCCCAAACTTGTTGAGGCTATTAAGGCTTTCCAATTTTGGGAAATAAGATAATTTCCCAAACTATCTTAAATTCAATTCCAAGGGGTAGAATTACTGGCTCAAAGGGTATAAATATTGGTAATATTCTTAATGCGTTGGTTAATTTGTGTTCCCATAAGCAGTGCTAAGAATACTGCACCCCACCCTTACAACAAGATAAGATGTTTGGGAGATAAGATGTTTGTTATCTCCCAGTAATAGCCACTTTTGTGTAACTACATCCCGGTTTTATGGTTTTACAAATATCACCCAATCTGATAAGTCAGGCACATCTAGGTGAGTGCTAGATGATAAATGTTTCTAGTGATACCTCTGCTTATGAATATACTATGCTGAAGCTTTCAGGACAACCCACCCTTTCCTGAATAAGTGAAATATTCCTCCAACATCTGCACCTTTCTTTGTATAGGTTTCTCTGATGTCCTCCCTCCTGTACAGTTGAAATCTTCCCTATTCAAAGTCCAACTCAAATGCATGTAGTACTTATAGACATTAATAACAAAAGAAGAAAAAATAGATCCTAAAATCAGAAGTAAAAGAAACTGTGGCATCTATATGGCTTACACCAGAAGCCAGAGATGGACTGGGGCCCAGACAGGAAAGAATGTTAAGGACCAATGAGGAGCAGTGAAAAGCAACTCCTAGAAAAGGCATTTTAATGCTGTTGAACCAGAGGCATCATGTGCCTCCATGTCAGGGTGACAGTGAACCTTCTAAAGCTGGTTAGTACTATCAAGCAGCAATGCATAAGAGTACCTCAACTAGGCAGGTCTAATCCCAGATTTCTTCCCAGATATCTAGTAGAGCCTAATTATATACTTGATACGAGTGTGTGGAACTGATTTAAACCAAGTAAGAATGGGTGTAATACTGGAAAACCCAGAGAGTGCATTGAGATAAAACAAGATTCAAAAGTGCAATTGCTGAGAGGAACACGCTTCTCAATTTTGCACCATGAGTATTCTTAGCGGTGGTTAACTTGGAAGATTTAACAAGGATTGTAAAATGGGAAACCTCTTGGCTATGGGGTTCAACTTGGTAGGAATCTTGTTTTCCCAGTCTTACCCTTCTTTACATTTCGCTACATTTTACACAGTTGAAATAAGACTATGTTTCCAGAGTTTTTCAAATACAAAAGAATAGTTTTAAAAATCACCCATAACCCCACCATATGGTAACCAACTGACATTTAGTCTACTTCCTTCTAATATTTTTTTCTACATATATATTTCTCTACATGTTATGTTAGGTATAAATTTCTTGCAGTCTATAGCATCACAATTTATTGATATAATTTATCAAAAATTAGTAAAAATGAAGAATTATAAAAATGACACATATATTCCTAAGGTTTTTCTTTCAACTTAAAACACTTGAATTTGTATCATTCACTAATGATTTAGTGAGTTTATATCATTCATTAATCATTTATAAGGCCAGATGTCTTTGAGAATGGATCCATTGGTTGGAGTTTTGGTTCATCTTTCTTACAGAAACTCACTATGGAACGTCAGTATTTTTCTGCTTCCATTTTGTTACAATGGAGAGAGGCAATCATAATTAAGAATAAGAATGTTAGGTGTTCACAACGATTTTCCTATCTTTTACAGCTGTCTCACTCACCCTTAATTCAATAGTAACTTGGTTTTAGCAGCCCGCCTTTGTCAAGTTTTCCCAAACCATTCAACTTCATTTCAAAGGAACAAGAACACTTTTTGAACTCATGCTTCATCCTCTTTATATAATATAACTGTAGTCAAATTATGTGGTGACAAGAACAAGAGTAAGTGCCATGCGTAAGTTTATGAAGAGCCACTTACTCTTGGTCTCATGCAGTATCGGTGACAGGTACTGGGCCAGCCTGCCAGAGAGAGGTCCACTAGCTACCACGATTCCTTGAGTCATGGCCTCCTCAGGAAGTCCTACCTTGGAAACAGAAAGCTTGTCTGTCTGTTAGGGGCAGGTTATTGAGAAAGTTTCTTCTGTATAACTCTGTAATGAACTTGATTGTTCATAAACTCTAACCAGTTATTTTGTTAACTATCTTAAATTCAATTCCAAGGGGTAGAATTACTGGCTCAAAGGGTATAAATATTGGTAATATTCTTAATCCGTTGGTTAATTTGTGTTCCTATAAGCAGTACTGAGAATACTGCACCCCACCCTTACAACTGAACATTATTCTTAATCTTTGACATTAAATATACAAAAATACAGAGCTTTGTGTTAATTTACTTGAGTATGGTATTACATAACATGGTGGAGCTCACCCATGCGTGCATTTCAACTTCTCCTAAGAAGTGGGTTAAAAATTGTCATATCTTATCATTTCAGTTACAAACTATATTACATTGCAACAAAGTAAGTAATGAAAAACAGCATATTGATTCTGTTATAAAATATTGGCAAATAAATTCTATTAGGCCTATGCCAAATAAAAAGGAGGGGCAAGGGAAGAAGGGAAAAAAGGAAGGAAGGAAGGGTGGAAGGAAGGAAGGAAGGAACGAAGGAAGGAAGGAAGGAAGGCAAGCCCAATAATTCATGGTATATTATAATAAATCAGCATCAGCTGAAATTTTATTGGAAGAGAAACAGTATTTTAACGTTTAGCTTTGTTCTAAAGCATAGTAGTCTGCAAGGTCAACATATGTTCCTAGCCACTGTTACCCTAATGAACTCATCACAAAGTTTTAAATGTTCCAGAAAACGTCCAAGGAGCAAATATAGTTATAATAACTATTCCCTAGGTTAGAAAGACAAATTTGAAAGAATATTATTTAATTTGGGGTATTTTTCTGTAAATGTATTTATTATTACATTTTCCAAAGTATTTTAAACAAAAAGAGGTATTGTAATCAGTTGCTTACAAGTCCCCAAATAAGATGTACCCTATCTACAAATAGAATTAGAAATTTCCTGTCTCCATAGCAGATGACTTTAGAGGAACAGAATTTATTATCTAAATTAGCCCCCCAAAACATTGATCTATATCCCTTTATATTAAAACCATATCTTAAGTGAAAATTGAGAGTAGTGTAATAATACTTATGGTGGCATTATTGCTTAGTATTTGAACTATAATTATTCCCAAAACACCCAGGATGTATGATTACCTCACCTATATATGTCCTCAGAGAAAAATCTATCTTTGAGTGCAATTAGTCAAAGCTAACTGAAAACCATAAAAACTGTAGAGTACTACAAATGCAGGCTAAAACACAAAAGGCAGTATTTATTCATTTAACAAGTGTTTGCTGAGAGCTTATCATGGGCTGTTCCCTGATCTAGGCACTTAGGGTATCAATGAGCAAAAAAGGACGAAATCTTGCCCCTTGAAGCCTGCATTCCAGCAGGGGAAGACATTTCATATATAATACTCACAATAAATGGGTAAATGTTTTGGTATTTTAGGTGATTAATGTTATGGAAAAAACTAATAAGTTCAGCTGGGCTTCAGAAGTGGCAGAGAGTGGAAGTCAATGGACTTGCAGTTTGAAATAGCTTGGTCTGCAGGAACCTCTTTGCAAATGGATGCATGCGCAAAGCCCTGCATAATCCCTCCACCTTGTGTCTCTAATCTTGCCCCTTATTCTCTCCTCACCTGGTTGGCTCCAGCTGCCATTCTGAACTCCTCACTCTTCCCCATGAGCCCCTGCACAGGGGCTTTGCACCAGCTGCACCCTCTGCCTAGAACTCTGTTTCCCAAGCATGCAGGGAAGAGAAGGCAGCCAAAAAATAACCAAGTATAAGGCTTAGTTTGTTTGTGTTGTTGTAAAGGAATACCTGAGGCTAGGTAACTTATAAAGAAAAGAGGTTTATTTCACTCACAGTTCTACAGGTTGTACAAGAAGCCTGGCACCAGTATCTGCTTCTGGAGAAGGCTTCAGGCTGCTTCCACTCACGGTATAAGGCAAGAGGGAGCCAGTGTGTGCAGAGATGAAATGGGGATGGAGGAAGGAAAAGAGGGACAGTAGGTGCCAGACTCTTTTTATCTATCAGCTCTCATGGGAACTAATGGAGAACTCATTCATCTTCAAGGGAGGACATTATTCACAAGGGATACACCCCCATAACCTAAACACATCTCACTAGGCCCAACCTCCAACATTGGGGATTAAATTTCAACATGAGGTTTGGAAAGACAAACATTGAAACTACAGAAGAGGCAATATGTGCAAAGTGTCCTGAGGTTGGTAAAACAACAAACTGATATAGAAGAAGAGAAATGGAACAATTGCTGCTGTTTGGTGTTATCAGAAAAGATCTTGGGGCGAAGTTACCTTTCAAAAATGCTTTTGAAATTTACCACTTTTGTCTGTATTTTCTTTTATCCACATACATCATGAGTTCATGTTTATTTCCCATTCTGTACTCTTGGAGACACTTAACATGAGTTTGGGAGTCAGACTTGGTTTTGAATTTCAACTCTGCTACTTAGTAAATGCACACCTTGGATAAGCTGAAATTCTCTGGGCCTCAGTTTCCTCATCTGTAAAATGAAGACCATAATCCTTCTTTGAAGCTTGTTTTCAGATACATAAATAACACACAGAGTCTGACAAATGACAATAATGCTGCAGGACTTTTTCCTTAGTTCAGCTAAAGATGGAGTTCTTTGTCCAACAGCCACGAAAATTCGGGCTCGCAGACAATTTGAATGGTTAGCAAGACAGGGTTTTACTGAGTGAAAAGGAAGAAAAGGGGGAAAAAGGGACTCTCCCAAGGCCTGAGTCCCTACTAGAGCACTTCCTGCCCGGCGTTTGAATCCCAGGTTTCACACAGGAAGAGGAAGGGCCAGGCTCCTCCCTGCCGCAAATGGTGCAGACTTCCTGGGGCTCCACCCCAGTGCACGTTCCCTGCAGTGCACAGGCTGGTTGGAGATTCTCTGGAGACCCCCTTCCCACCTGGCTATCTCAATAAGAGAACATACCAATCAGAAAATGAAATGGATCAGATAGCGAAGGACATTTTTTAAACTGTGCCAAAATATACACATCTTATTTTGTAGGTGAATGGGGAACCATTAAACTTTTTTTTTTTTTTGGTACAGACAAGTGGCATATTTGTTTGTTTTACAAAGGTAACATTAGCAGCAAGTGGAGGGTAAGTGTTTAGCATTGACTAAATGAGGGCAGTTAGTATAATATTGCGCTTTCATGAGATATGATAAATTCAGTTAAGCCCAGTACTGACAGAAGAGGTGGATTTGATAACTGGCAATTAAAATATGTTTTTCTAAATTTTGTAGGTTGACATTTAGTCAATTCCGAAAATACAGACTAGAGAAATAAAAATAAACGCCGTTTTTTCTTAATCATTTTTATTGATGTTTTGACTTAATTTCGTAGTTGTTTGTCTAGGTCATCTTTGGATTTATTGTTTGAGGAATGTATGATTTGAAAACCAACTGCTAGAGCTACCAGGAATAGGAAAGTAGGCGGGTGGCGGGGAATGGGCAGGGCAGAGAAATCAACTAATAAACAGGAGTCAGAAAGTCTGGGAAAAGTAACTTAAGTAAACTTTTATTTTGTGACCTAACAGACATTACTTTAAAAAGCATTTCTCAGCTGTTGACTTTGAAAACTACTCACATTGCCCAGCTTGGAGCTTTTAGATAACCAAGATGGATAAGGAAATTATGGTTTCCTTAGTTGCATGGCCAGGCTGACCTCCCCGTACAGCAAAGAGCAGACGAAAAGGGTGTTGAAGCATAGACCAGCACTAATCCATCATCACTGACAGAAACTTCGGAGTGCATGCTTGCTCAGTTTTGCCTAGGTGAGGAGCACCAGATCTTAAATTTTTTATTATTTTTGAGTAGGTAATAAGTTCATATAGTTTAAAATTCCAAAAATACAAAAGGATGTTAAGCTAAAACTGTTCCATCCATTCTGTTCCCCAGGCACCATTTTCCTTCTCTGATAGCAATTTTTTATTAATCCTTGCAGCAATATTTTATATATCTACAAGCAAATATACTCATTTTTCTCTTCTTAATACAAATGGTAGCATACAAAATATGTCTGTATCTTGAAATTTTGTTATTATTATTGGATTTTTGTTTTGTTTTAGTTGTTGTTTTACTTAAAAATGTATTTTGGAGATTATTCCATATCAATACTTTTTTTTTTTTTTTTTTTTTTTTGAGACTGGGTCTCACTCTATCATCTAGGCTAGAATGCAGTGGTACCATCTTAGCTCACTGCAACCTCTGCCTCCCAGGCTCAAACAGCTCCACCACCTCAGGCTCCCAACCAAGTAGCTGGGACCACAGGTGCATGCCACCATGCCAGGCTCGTTTTTTTTTTTTTTTTTTTTTTCATTTTTAGTAGAGATGAAGTTTCACCATGTTGCCCAGGCTGGTCTTGAACTCCTAAGCTCAGGCGATCCGCCCCCTCACAGCCTCCCAACCTCCTAGGATTACAGCGGGAGCCACCTCACCCAGCCCCATATCAATTCTTAAAGAGCTTCCTCATTATTGAATATGGCTGCTTCGTATTCATTACATAAAAATAGTATAATTTTTATAACTAACTCTTATTAATGGACATTTAAATTGCTTCTAATCTTTTGTTATTTCATGCAGTGAAAAACCTTGTGCATATATCAATTAGCACATTTATTTATTTTACTCACAACATTAGTACCTAAGGTGGAATTGCAGAGTCAGTGTGTATACAACCTGGTATTTTTGATAAACATTGTCAAGTTGTTCTTTATAGGAATTATACTAATTTGCATTCTCACAGGTCAAGTATGAGAAGTGCTCTCTTTGACTGGAGAGCCGAAAACTATATCATTAAGTCATATCCAGCTGGAGGAAGTTCTCTTACATCAACTCACAGGCATTCATTCTAAGGACGTTTCTGTCTATCAAAGGTGAATATGCTCACCTCCTGGATTGGTGGTTCTCTCAATCAGAGACAATTATGTCCTCCCAGAAATGTCTGGAGACATTTTTGATTGTCACAGCTGGAAGTGGGGGCACTACTGGGATCTAGGGAGTGGTCAGGGAGGGGCTGCTAAACATCCTACGGTGCATAGGACAATCCTCCTTTCTTCCCTTCCCTGCCACAAGCCATCTGGTCCAAAATGTCAAGAGTTCCAGGGTGAGAAACTCTACCCTAGATTAACATCTGGCTCCTCTTGATCATATTAAATACATCTCACAAAGCTTAGGATTCTCCACTGTAATCTAAGATCTCTGCTGAATAAAATGATAAATCCTCTGTACTTCTATAGTACATTTAGGGGAGTTGTGTTCTGTTTCTTTTATAACACTTTAATTCTGTTTAATGCAGGAAGTGTGAGCTCCTTGTAGACATAAGTGTATCTTATTTATATTTGTATACTGAATATCTGGCACAAAAAGGCAGTCCGCTTATTAAATGAATGAATGGATGTCAACAGTATTTCTTAATTGTCTTTGTGTGATTTAAGGGGTTATTTTATCTTTAATCAAAGACCATTCTTTTTCACCCTTACTTGATTCACCTTTCTCTTATTTCAAATGTTCACTTTTCTTTAGACTTACATAGGGGCAACTTTTTCTAGCCTACAGAACTTTTTCTAGCCTGCAGAATACAGGAAACATCAATTGAATTAGAAATATTGGCCTTTTCCCTGATTTGAACATCTATAAAGTAGTTTATTACCACCGCATTAAGTCACTTAATTATATACATTCTTGCTCACTTATAGCTTCTGATTGAATTTGTCTTGTCTCCTCAAAAAGATTGATATCTCCTTAAGGGCAAAAAGCAAAACCTTTATGTACTCGCGATGCCTAACTTAATGTTTTACAGACTGTAAAGCAAGAGAGTGATGGGTTCCTTCCTTCTCTCCCTTGCTTTTTCAATCACAACTGACAGACCAAACCTGAAGATTGCAGCCCCGGCAAAGAAGCTGTTCATTCTCAAGAGCAGAGCACCCCAGATTCTCTGAGGCAGCCTGGTTCTCCTTGCAAACAGCAAATGGGGAGCACAGAGCAGGTATAGACCACAAGACCCTGAGGAATCTGCTTCACAACTTTGCCTATTCCTCGGTTTCTCCATATTCTCTAAGAGTGGAAGAGCCCTAAGGCACCATCTCAGTGAACAGCTCCTTTTCCACTTCGATTCCTCACTGCATATATATTACCACCAGACATTTTTCCATCCTCCAATGTGATTAAAGACCCAAGTAGGGCCAGGCGCAGTGGCTCACGCCTGGAATCCCAGCAGTTTGGGAGGCTGAAGCGGACGGATCACCTGAGGTCAGGAGTTCTAGACCAGCCTGGCCAGCATGACGAAACCCCGTCTCTATTAAAAATACAAAAAAATTAACCAGATGTGGTGGCACATGCCTGTAATCCCAGCTACTCAGGAGGCTGAGGCAAGAGAATTGCTTGAACCCGGGAGATGGAGGTTGCAGTGAGTTGAGATCACCCCACTGCACTCCAGCCTGGGCGACATAGCGAGACTCCATCTCAATTTAAAAAAAAAACAAAAAACCCAAGTTGGGGAACTAGAGGAAAGACTTGGTGGTGTCTGATGTGAGCTAAAAGCAGAAATCACCAATAAGGTTCTCAGCCTGTTACAGCGCAGCAGGGGTCTCCCACTTAGATGTCCACCTCTGCATTTGGAAGACGCCTTTGCCAAAAGGCAAGCAAGTGGAGTGGAAGACTTGTTTTAATGAGAACCTGGAATAGTTGGGGGTGGTAGAAGGGGGCAATGTGGCAGCCAGGGAAAACGGTAGCAAGATCAGTAAGGTCAAGAATGCAGCAAGGACAAGAATACTTGTTCATAAGGCTGAATGGCACTTTACTGGTGCTAAATATATCCTGTAGAAAATTGGGATGCAGAGCAGCTTTGATCATATCTAACACAGGATTTTAAAATGCAAATGCAAAAACATGCAAATGGAAGCTGCTAGCTTACTTCTATTAGCATGTTGTTTAACCACCACTTAGCCCTGAGATCCTGTTGCATTCTCTTTGCAATTAAAATAAGCTTGCAATTGAAGTCCTTCAAAGCTGAGCTGCAAAAGAAGAAAATATTCAGATTTGAATATTCGTCAGGCAAACCAAGTAGATGATAAGATCCAGCTTGATTAGAGAAGGTAAGAATAACAAACCTAAATGTTTTCATCACCTCTTCTGGAGAAGAGTTCAAGCTTAAAAAAAAAATGTTTTTGTTGAAAACGGAGCAAAAAAGTCTATTCCTCTCACCTTATTGAAAGAGAATAAAGCGCATTGTGGGTTAATTTTCAAGTTAGCTAAATGTTACCTCTTCAAGTGATAGTCTTTAGATTGGGGTTTGGGGGAACATGTAGTAAACTTATTTAAATGTTGGACCATGTAAGATGGACTCTGCAAAATGTATTGCATAATTCCTGCCTCCATAGATAAATTATGCCAAAATACTAATTTTTAAGAATAATAACTCATGATTGTTTATTATATTCTAAGCAGCATCCTAAGTGTTTAACTTATTTCATTTGAGCTCACAACAAGTCTTTGAAGCAGGTCCATTTTATTTTGTGACGTTTTCCAGTGCCACAGAGAAAAGGATACTAATGTACAGCCGTGGAAAGGCTGCCAGTGACAGGGCTCAGAATACATTACCCCGAAATAGGGCGCCTTGGCAGAGTGACTATTTTAAGCTGAAGGAATTTGAGAAATGGCAAGTACAGGAAGGACTCTCTCGCCCCTTTCTCTCCAAAGCAGGTCATAAGACCCTCATGTGAGGGGCGCCCTCCCCATAGCCAGAGGGAATCCAAGTGAAGGAACAGGCTTTGCTAAGTTTCCTGCAGTTTACTACTCTTAGCTCCTGCCCATCTGTCTTATCACATTTTTCCATGATTTTCCATTCTTCATCAACCCTACTATAAAAATGCACAGGTTTGGCCAGGCACGGTGGCTCATGCCTGTAATGCCAGCACTTTGGGAGGCCGAGGGGGCAGATCACGAGATCAGGAGATGGAGACTGTCTTAATTTAATTTAATAATTGTCTTAATTTAATACTTAATTTAGGAGAGCTAAATAATTAAACATGAGGCCAAAGTACATAAGAAAGCAGCAGTCTTTTGTTGCAAATATGCACACACTCTCCGGTGAGGTTCTCCGGTCCTCAGGTGTAGGGGGCCAGGGAAGTCACACCGGCACTCTTGGGAAGTCACACCGGCGCTCTCGGGAAGTCCCACCGGCGCTCTCAGGTGAGGTTCTCCGGTCCACAAGTAGGAGGGGCCGAAGAAGTCACCCCGGCTCCTGCCAGCAGCTGCGGACTTTTATGCATTGGTACTGGAAGGGGGAGGGCAGTGGGCAGGATAAGGGCGTGATAGGGGCGTCTCCATAGGCGTGGCCGGGTAAGCTGCGATCTCTTCGGATTGACATCACCTGGCGCATGCTCGGTTGATCTGCATCTTGGCGGGCGGGGTAGCTGCATTTTCCCGGGCGGGGAAAGTTGGTGAGGAAGAACCCGGAAGCAACATGGATTGTGCCTTCTTGTTCACCTTCCTCCTTCTTGTCCTTTCTCCCTCACCCAAACAGAGACCATCCTGGCTAACATGGTGAAACCCCATCTCTACTAAAAATACAAAAATTACCTGGGTGTGGTGGCCTGTGCCTGTAATCCCAGCTAATCGTAAGGCTGAGGCACGAGAATTGCTTGAACCCAGGAGGTGGAGGTTGCAGGATGGCGCCACTGTGCTCCAGCCTGGTGACAGAGCAAGACTCTGTCTCAAAAAAAAAAAAAAAAAAAAAACCAATGCTCAGACTTAACCATTTCTACAAGTCTTCGTTTCCTTATGAAGGCGTCTATGTCACATAAAGCTATATTAAATACAGTCATATGCTTTTCTTTTGAAATTCTTTTTCTGGAAATTCTTTTTCCTCCTACCTTCCTGGGTTCTCAGGGCTCCAGCCAGAGAACCCAGGAAGGTAGGAGGAAAAAGAATTTTCCCTCCCCTACAACACCAAGCGTAAACCTTCTAAAATGATCTGCAAATATGTGTGTGTGCACACGTACATGCATGTGATTCTACAGGGTTCATGGTTTTCATCAACTTCTCAGAAGAGTCTATGGCTCTTAAAATGTCCAAATTGGATTAATCATTATGAAGAGCAGGAATTTCTGTATTGCCTAATTGACCTTTATTAGCTTGGGTTAGTAATAGGTTTAAAGGAGTGTTCCTCTACCGCTATGCTTTTTGAGTTTTCTGTTACTGTTCCTATTGTCTGATGATGCTGCTTGCCCAAATCATTGAGTTTGCCTCCACAAAAAAATAAAAATAAAAAAAGTCTCTCTTCCCTGTGTAAAACTGGTGGACAACATGGACTCAGGAACCAGATGGTCTGGATTTAAATTCCGTCTGCACAACTCACTAGTGGTGTGACCTTGCCTCAGATTCCAGATCTGCAAAGCAGGGCACACAGTAAGACCATCCTTATAGAGTTGTTCTAAGGAGTAAATGAGTTCACATACAGAATAGTGTCTGCAATGGAGAAAGCAAGAAATAAGTGCTTGCTGTCCCATGATTCTAATCTGTTGTGAATTTAGAAGCCATCTGTTCAAATTGTATTTGACAAAAGAGGGGGGATATTTAGGGTCATCATGCTTCTTAAAGCCCTTTTTTTTAACCTCTTAGTTTTTATCCAGTCCTGCTTACAGTGGAATTCAGTAAGATAACAGGTCATGCACTCGCTTTTCTAGAACAATGTTGAAAAGACAAACTGGATGGGGAGAAGGGATGCAGCTTGTTTCTCGTGAGCCTTTTATTAAAGTAACCATTATAATTGAAAGTCTGCATGACACTGTTAGTAGCACTAAGCAAAGCAGCCTTCCTTTCTCTTCAGCCATTCTGACTTGCTTTAGCCACAGTCTGAAAGGACAAAACAATTTTTCAGCTAGTGTCTTCAAAAAGAGCATTTTAGGCAGCTGTTAGTGCCAGGGTATGATGTTTTCAAAGAAAGAAGAAGGGACTGCTCTTCTCAGCCTGTGGGTGTTTCCTGGGATTGAATCACCTCTCCTTGAAACTCTGCACTGGCACAGTCTGCTGGGTTCAGAATGCAAATGACCCAGGCAAAAGTTCCCAATTAAAGGGAGCAATTAGATGAGATTGAATAGGATGCCAGATGATGTTTTTTCTTTACTCTTTTCTTGAGGATTAGTAATCTCTTACTTTTTGCCTTGCTGTTCTCTGGGGGTCTTTGCATGAGCTATCTGATTACTAAAAATGGCTGTCCAATGTCTGGAAAGAAAGGTGCTCACTGAGGTCCCTGTAACTCTTATTTAATATCAGTAAGGAGGCTTGGTGACATCCCGGAGGCCTTGTTCTAGCAGTGCAGTGGTTCCAAAGTGGGCTAAGGTAATTGCTGCCCACAGGATTATCACCATGACCTGCACTGCATCAGCCTCCTGTCGGTCCAGGGCCACCACGCCTCTCCCCATCCTTTCTGCTTAATGCTCTTCCCATCAGCGTGGCTTTGGGGGAAGTCACAAAGGGTTCAGATTCCCTGCTGCCTCTCTTAGTAAGTGCAGGTGTCTGTTATGAAAATAGGCAGTGTGGCATAGTAGCGGAACTCATTATTTTCAGAATGGGCAGTGGCAGTGTCAGCTTTCAACAAGCTGGCTGGACTTTTCCTAAGGTGACCAGTTATGAATGTCACTGTCGTGGATGTTAATGCCAACTAGGCTGCCCCTGGATTGCAAATAACTTGCAAATAGAAGGTTCCCTCTCCTCTAGGGAGATATATATAGATATATAGATATCTATAAAAATTTAAAAATGTTTTCTTTCTTTCCATTTTCTTCTCAGAGTTACAGTTAATAAGGAAGCAGCATAAGAAGGGCCCAGGCATTAGCATCCATTAGAATTCAGTTCAACAAGAATTACAGGTATTCCACCTTGAGTGGGTTACTTAGCCTCTGGGCCTCAGTTTCCCTCCCTGTAAAAGGTGGATAATGTTTACCCTGCAGTCTTGCTGTATTACCAGAACAAGGCTTTAAGTCTTTGCTCATGATTTGAAGGATAGGTGCCAAAAGAGTCTGCTGTTAAGGAGACAGTGCCCATTAAACTTAAAGGCAAACTCACTTAGAGTACCATTAGCTTCTGTGTGATTTCTGCTCAATTCAGGAAGAATTTATAATGTTACAGCGAGTCTTTTAAGAAAATCCTTATTTGCTGAGCCCTCCTCTCAACCAGGTCTTGACTTTAGGCATCTGTGTTCATCTTTTGCAGAGTCCAGTTTTAGCAAGAATCTTGTTAAGCCAGTTTAGAGAGAATTCCCCCTCCCTGACATCTGATCACTTTGGTCAACCATGCTTTCAGCAAGAATTTGTTAAGTGGTTTAGTAAAAATCCCCCTTCACTTGATGTCTCCTCTTAGTAATTTTAAATCCACTGACACACCTGCCCCCCACCACAACCCTCTCCTTGGCTATATATCTCTACTTGTTCTTGTTGTATTTGAATTTGAGGCCCATCTCTCTACCCTATTGCAATATTTTTGATACCCATCACAAAAGTCCTGAATAAAGTATTCTTACCATTTTAACAAGTGTCAGAATAACTTTTTCTTTAACATAGATAAAAGCTTAAATTACCAAGGTTTCTAAAAGAGGCTAACACTTATATGGTGCTAAATATGTGCCAAGATGCTGTTTGTTCTAAAGGCCAAATCTATTCCTCATGACAACCCAGTGAGGCAGTATTATTATTATCCTCAGTTTATAGATTAAACTGGGGCCCTGAGAGGTTGAGTTACTTGTCCAGGCACACAGAGCTAAAGCTAGGTAGTGAAACTGATATTCTAATCCAAGGAGTCTGCCCCAGAGTCCATGTTCTTAAACACAATGTCAGACTGCCCTCAGAGGCCTGAAAATTAGAGTGGAAAGTCTACTTTGTCAGTACTTTTAGCACAAGGTCTTCAAACCCAGCTGCACACACAACCCCAGCTAAGTAATGTTAACAAGTGTAGCAGGACTCCTGGGGAATGGGTCACTTGGAGAGTCCCCGCCCATCAAGAGGGACAGTTCTTCTCAGTGCCACCTAGTTGATGCCATCTGGAAATGCAAACCTTACAATAAATAGAAGCAAGGGAGAAATCTGGATTTGTATGAAAGATCTCTTCAATTCAAAAGAAAAAGAAGGAAAAGAAAGGGAAGGGAATAGGGAAAGAGCTCCATCACTGTGGAAAACAGTGTGGCGATTCCTCAAAGACCTAAAAAGAGAACTACTATTCAACCCAGGAATTCCATTATTGTGTCTATTCCAAAGGATTATAAATCATTCTGTCGTAAAGACACATGCATGTGGATGTTCATTGCAGCACTATTCACAATAGCAAAGACATGGAATCAACCTAAATGCCCAACAATGATAGACTGGATAAAGAACATGTGATACATATACACTATGGAATACTATGCAGCCATAAAAAAAGAATGAGATCATGTCTTTTGCAGAAACATGGATGGAGCTGGAGGCCATTATCCTTAGCAAACTAATGCAGGAACAGAAAATCAAATACTGCATGTTCTCACTTTTCAGTGGGAGCTAAATGATGAGAACACATGAACATATACAGGAGAACAACAGACACTAGGGCCTATCAGAGGGTGGAGAGTGGGAGAAGGGAGAGGATCAGAAAAAACTAACTAATGAGTACTAGGCTTAATATCTGGGTGATGAAGTAATCTGTGCAGCAAACCCCTGTGACATGCGTTTACCCGTATAACAGACCTACACATTTACCCCTGAACTTAAAAAGAAGTTTAAAAAAAGAGAAAGAAGGAAAAAGAAAGGGAAGGGGAAGGGAAAGGAAGGAGGAAGAGAAAACCATGCAGCACACACACTCCACACACACACACACACACACACACACACACTGATGCAACACACCCTTCTGTAGAAGGGACTTATTCAGTCTGGGAGCCATCTGTTTGCATCTTATTTTTAGTCCAAGTTATTAAATCTTACCATAATGGACTCTGGTTGATGATAAAGACACATACTCCCCACTCTAAACCAACAAGTAGTTATACTTTTTAAATGTCCGATTTGTCTTGTCTGACCTACTGGAGCCCATAGATTTCTGCCATTCAATGAGGGAGGGAAGGAGGGTTGGTTCAGAGCTTGGGGGAGTCTCTTCTGGGCTCGGGGAGATGCTGTGACAATTCCATTAGCAGACAGATTGGAGAGTAGTATTGATTTGTTATCTATGCATAAATACAGAGATTTCGAGTGCCAGGTGTTAGCCAAGCAGTTTGGGCTTTTCTTCTTGATCTTCAACTGATGGACAATTAAACCTCTATTAGCAAAGCAAATGAAATAAAACACTTTCAAAGTTAAACTAACAGTTAGCTGTGTGTTGGAAATGGAAGTGAACACAATGGACTTCTGAGAGTTTTGTGAAGTCATCTTCATCTAAATCTTTTAACTTTCAGTTGCTGAACTTTGAGCTGCTCATGTTTTATAGTCCTCTTTGGCGAACAAGCTTCCTTGACACCAGCCTTACAACACAGGAGATATTCTGTGTCCCTGGCTTTATGAGACCTTCCAACTTTTCATAGCAGGTGTTCAGTGTTCTTGGTTTTACTTATCTAAACCTGGATTACAGATACATAAAGTTTAATAAGTAAGATAACACCATTTTCTCACTTCCAAAAGCACTCTTCTACATTGTGTTTTTATTAACATTTCATGCCATGGATCAAATTTTCCTGTAAGTTTGACATTTGGCAGAGCTGCAATAATGGCCATTTTGGAGGGTAACAGGATCAATGAACAACTTTTTATACACAAGACCCTGCACTCTGTCCTGTAGAGTCAACAGAAAAGAATCAAAAGGCTTCTTTCTTTTCCTTCTGGGGCTTGCAGTGTTTTTGGAAAAATGAGGCATTTATGTAAGTAATAATGGAGAAAAAACAGTGCATAAAAAGAACAATGCAAAGGACACAGATGACCAACTAACCTGGAGGAGTTCTTTTTTAAGAAAAGAGAGACTTCATAACTTGAAGTCTTTAGAGGGCTTCAGAAAAAAAATGGGATTTAAGTGGGGCCTTGAAGAATGGGTAGGTTTTTTGAGGATGAGGAGGGCAGACTGTGGGAGGAAAAGTATAAAAAACGCAAATGCAAAAGAGAGTGAAAGACTGGCTGAGGCAGGGCAAATGATTTTGCAACAGAATACTGGGGTAAGGAAGAAATAGAAGAGAAACCTAGAGAAATGGTTTGAGCAGAAAGCAGGTAAGACCAGGGATGGGAAAATATTCAACCTATTCATATAAAGAATGAAGTTAGAAGGAAGAACTTGTGTAGAGGAGAAAATACATTCTATTTATTGTTAGATCTTATGTGATAATAGGTCTGCTGGATTACATTGAGCTAAAAGATAAAATTGTGTATTTTCAAAATCTGGGGCCAGCCGGATTTGATTTTGCCTTATTTTGACACTTCGTAGCCTGAGTGAAGATCATACAGTTTGATGTATTATTCATCATGTGCAAAGAAGTAGAATCCGTGAATTTTGGAGCTGGAACGATCCTCAGAAATCATTTAATTCATTTTGCCAGTGAGTCAATTTGGGGTTCAGAAAGATTAAGTGATTAGCCTAAGGTAACATGACTTATTAATGATAAATATTAAAACAAAGTCATCCACTAATTTCTGAGCCATTGCTTTATCCACATGACCTAGTGTATAGTTACCTTTCTAAAAAATGCTTATAGGCCAGGTCCATGGGCTTACACCTATAATCCTAGCACTTTCAGAGGCTGAGGCAGGAGGATCACTTGAGTCCGGGAGTTGAAGACTACCCTGGGCAACACGGAGAGACCCTGTCTCTACAAAAAAATTAAAAATTAGTTGAGCATTGTGGCTTTCACCTGTAGTCCCAGCTACTTGGGAGGCCGAGGTGGGAAGATAGCTTGAGCCTGGGAGGTCGAGGCTGCAGTGAGCCATGACTGCATCCCTGAACTCCAGCCTAGGTGACAGAGCAAGACTCTGTCTCAAAAAAAGAAAAAAACTTTATACATAAACACACACATATCATTTTACATAATCATATGCCCTAAATCATTTCAGATTTTTTAAATTCATCATTTCTCCACCTTTGGGTACTTTCATCTCCCCTCTCTGTCCCCAGCTTATCACTCCCCCTCTATTTAATAAAACCTAGTATGTCTCATTCCAAATGTTTTTAGAATTTATGTTATCATACACAAACACATGTGTGCCTGTTTGTGTGCACACATATGCAGTGTTTTAGGTCATTGTTTTACAAAAATGAGAATGTATATGCCGTTTTCTGGACCTTGTTTTTCTCATTCAGTCATACCTTGAGGAAATCTCTTCCATGTGAAAAGTTATAGCTGAATATTTACTTTACTGGTTGCCTAATACTCTGTAGTAGAAATATGTCATGACTTATCCTATCATTCTCCCTATTTATAAAGACCAGTCTGTTTTTATTCTATAAATAGTACTTCAGGAAACATCCCCATATTCATATATGTTGGTGTTTTTATTTCTGTTGATAGAGTTGGTATCATTGAGTCAAGGAAATGTGTATTTTTAGTTTTAAAAGTTAAACTGCCTCCATAAGAAAGCTGTAACAATACATATTTATTTGCACCTACAATTAATAAAAACACTTCCTTTTGCTAGGTCTCCCTAGGGCTTACTATTAAAAGTCTATTTTTTTTAAAGTTTTTGCTGATGCAACTTGTGTGAAGTAAAATTGCATTGTTACTTTATTCGCATTATTTGACTACAGATGAATTTGATCGTCTTTTCATAAGCTTGATGGTTATTTAAATTTCGTATCTTGTAAACTATGTTCTTATATTTGTTATCCATTTTTTCAATGGATTATTTGGTCTCCTTGTAAATGTTAAAGAGCTCCTGCTATATTATAGGTATTTTTGCCTGCCCTCTAGGGCTATACACTTTTTGTTTCCCCCAAACATCTTGTATTTTTTATGGCATCTTTTGTCATGCCATAAAATTCAGGTTTTGAATATTATTTAGTCACCTATGTTTATGTTTTCTCCTACAGTGTGTCTACCTTCTCAGAAAAAGCCTAGCTCACCTGTCTCTAGTTTACATTTATGATTCCTAGGTTTTCTTATATGAGTTTATTTATTTATTTTATATTTTAACCTTTAATCCACTGCATCCACCTAGGATTTATTTTTGGAATTGGTATAATATAAAGATCTACTTTTCTTTTCTTCCAGATGAATAAACAGTTTGCCAGCTCCTTCTGTGAAATAGCTCAGCCTTTCACCACCAAATTGTAATGCGTCTTTTGTCATAGATTAAGTCCCCATTTGTATTTGGATCTGTCCCTAGATTTCCTATTTCACATATCTGTTTATGCCTATTTCAATACTTACTTAACGATTTAATTAGAGTGGCTTTACAGGATTTTCTGATATCTGCTAAATCAGATTACACCAGTAACTTTTGAGGTAGTTAGCAAACTTTGGTAGATACAAGAAAAACCTATTTGCTAGACATTAGCGGGATGCAAGCAGAAACTAATATATCCGAATAACATTTTTGTAATTATAATTTTTTTCAAAATCTTTTTCTCGTCTATTTTTATTTATTTTTTTCTTCTCCCTCCCCACAAGGCCTATTTTTATATCAACAGATATAGGAAGAAAAGTTTTTAATGTGCTCTTATAAAAATGACAGTTTGGTTTATTTTTCAATCCTTAAGCGACGCAGTGTATTAATGATGCTGTTTCCTTGATTCACAGACTGGTTCTTCAGAGGAATCATCCCTGACTGTGTCATCACTCTGAGCTCTGACTGCACTCCCCCTTCCCTACCAGTGGGAACACTACCCAAGAGAGAGCTCTGGAGTGCTCCTGACGAGAAATTCCATGGGGACTGTACCTGACCCTCTCAGATCAGCTAAAACTTCCCTGATTGCAGCTTCCGGAAAAGAAGAGGATCTAGGAGAGCCACAGGCTGCCTCACCTCAGCATCGACCAGCTCACCTGTGTAAGAATGCCAATGGCTTTTCAGGTGCCCCTGCAGAGCCAGACCTCAGCCCCAGGGCAGCTGCCGAAGCCCTGATGCAGGCTTGTGAGCATGAGACCACCCAGCCAGGTATGTCTTCTCCTGGTGTCTTCAATGAAGTGGAGAAAGCACCCGCCACATTCAACTCTCCCGGCAATTCCCAGCTGCCAGGGAGCAGCCAGCCCGCAGCGCCAGCCCCGAGTTCTGCAGCAGGAAGGGATCTTATACACACACCATTGACAATGCCTGCCAATCAGTACACCCGCCAGTCCATCCCAGGTGATCAGCCCAATGCCATCACCTCATCCGCACCTGAAGATTCCCTGAGGAGATCACAGAGAACCTCAAATAGAGAGCAACCTGAGAAACCAAGTTGTCCTGTGGGAGACATCCTCAGTAGCAGCAAAGATCAGGTGTCCTGTGAGTTTCCTTCCCCAGAAACAATCCAGGGAACAGTGCAGACTCCAGTGACAGCAGCCAGGGTGGTCAGTCACTCATCCTCTCCTGTAGGTGGACCTGAAGGGGAAAGGCAGGGAGCCATCTGTGACTCTGAAATGAGGTCCTGCAAACCTCTAACTAGAGAACCTGGATGTTCAGAGAACAAGCAGTCCTCTGTCACTGCCTCGGGCCCCCAGGGCACAACTTCTGTGACACCTCAACCAGCCCCTCTCACTAGCGAACCTTCAGCATGTCCCCCAGGTCCAGAGAAGGTGCGGCTACCAGTACAGCATCCGATGTCAAGGTTCAAAGAAGCCAGTACGATGACCAGCCAAGCTGAAGGTGAAATCAAGGAAGTTCCCAGCAGGGCTTGGCAAGATGCGGAGGTGCAGGCAGTGGCGAGTGTGGAGAGCAGATCCGTCTCCACCAGTCCCAGTATCCTCACTGCATTTCTGAAGGAAAGCCCTGCTCCTGAGCATTTCGAACAAGAGCAGCTGCGTGTCATTTGCCACAGCAGTGGGAGCCACACACTGGAGCTCTCTGACGGCACGCTAGCCCCCCAGGAGTCCAGCCAGTGCCCTGGCATCATGCCACAGGTGCACATTCAGGCAGCTGCAGCTGTGCCCACCGCTTTCCAAAGGGAAAATAAACTAGTGAGCCTACCAGGTGGGGTCCTTAAAACCTCGTCAATCAATTTGGCCTCCAGTAATGCCCAGCATCTGTGTAAAGAAGATGGGAGGTTAGCAGGAATGACTCCAGCAGGGGAAGAATCAACTGCTAAAAAGCTCGCAGGTACTAATTCTAGCTCCCTGAAAGCTACCGCCATTGACCAGATTTCTATCAGTGCATGCAGTCAAGCTGAAACAAGTTATGGATTGGGGAAATCTGAAACCAGGCCATCTGAGTTTGCAGAGAAAACCACAAACGGCCACAAAACAGACCCAGGTTGCAAACTATCTGACTCTTGTGGCTCTATCAGCAAAGCTGACCATTCTGGGAGCTTGGATCCCACTAATAAAGGAGATGCAAGGGAAAAGAAGCCTGCATCTCCTCAGGCAGTAAAAGAAAAAGAGTCTGCTGGCACTGATACCTCCGATACCAAAACCCTACTGCTCAATCCTAAATCTCAAGAAAGTGGAGGCACAGAATCAGCTGCTAATCCTACACCCTCCCCAATTAGGAAGAACCAGGAGAGCACCTTAGAAGAAAGCAGACAGACCAAGACAGCCACCAGCCTGAGCCTGCCATCTGATCCCATGGGTGACTCCAGCCCAGGTTCCGGCAAGAAGACCCCATCTCGCTCGGTCAAAGCCAGCCCACGCAGGCCCAGCCGCGTCAGCGAGTTCCTCAAGGAGCAAAAGTTAAATGTGACAGCAGCTGCTGCCCAGGTAGGACTCGCTCCGGGAGATAAGAAAAAGCAGCTCGGTGCAGACTCCAAGCTCCAGCTGAAACAGTCCAAGCGTGTCAGGGACGTCGTGTGGGATGAGCAGGGAATGACCTGGGAAGTGTATGGTGCGTCCTTGGACGCAGAGTCCCTGGGAATTGCGATCCAGAACCATTTACAAAGACAAATCAGGGAACATGAGAAATTAGTCAAAACTCAAAATAGCCAGACCCGGAGATCCATTTCCTCAGATTCTTCTTCAAATAAGAAGCTCAAAGGAAGGCAGCACAGTGTCTTCCAGTCCATGCTGCAGAACTTCAGGCGCCCCAACTGCTGCGTCCGCCCTGCCCCTTCTTCTGTGTTAGATTGAAAGGGAGTATTTATGGGAGTTTGTGTATAAATTTACGGTATTCACATGTGTCCCTCTATGTCAAAGCTTGCTTAGTTTTTTGCTGCAAGACTAGGAAGAAAAAGCAAGTATTCGCTATAGGAAATTGCTATTAAAAATTGTTAGATCCTTTGACCTGGAGCTCTATAAACAAAAATGTCATTTCAGTTTGAAAGAAGGAACAAGAGAAGAGAAACAAGCTTCGCTGAAGGTTTGCAACCTTAATAAATTGAAAATAATACTCACTGGGTTTTTAAAAATATGATGTTGTTCGTAGAAATAGCATTATTATTATATCATTATACATGTATTATTTTGTATTACTGCCTCAGTTTAGCACACAATAGTATTCCCATTAAAATCCCTGCTTCATATTGAAAGTAGCAAAAACACTATTGGCAAAAACATTGTTATAATTTCTAGTCCTATTGCAGTAAGAGTGCTGTAATCACACAAATTTTAAATAGGTGATAAGAACCAGAATGAAAAAAAAATGAGAACAAATTTGACTCATTCCTAGGCCAGACAACGTTAAATAAAAGCAGTTAAATGTGTAAAATATGAAATCTGAATTGATGTTTGTAAACATCTGCAGACAACTCTTTTTATAAACCTTCTTATAGCTGTTAATAAATATAAGAAAGTTATATTAGGAACATTAGCTAAGCTTTTGACTATGAAAACTGCCTACATTAAACATGGATTTATATAGACACATTTTCTTGCACTGAAGGGGCAAGGCGCCTCTCTGTGATTCTGACCAGACATATTCATATTTTCTTACCCTAGAGGAAGTACATGGGACTGAATTCTTAAAAAGCGTCATCAAATTAGGGATAATACTAAATTGATATTGTGCAGGTGTTCTCCATTCTACTGAGAATGCTAAGGTTCTGGTAAGGAACTATAAATAGCAGATTACCAAACACTGCTTTTTCTGTGATGATAAAAGCCTCATAAGTAACAAAAACAATGTTTAATTTAGACTCCTGTAAACAGGATGCAATTTGTGATTTTTTTTTAATTGGGTTCAGTAACTTCCAGTAACAAATGTGATCAACACCAAATTAGAATGTGAGCTTCTTTACAATTTTTGTACATAGACTACTATCATCTAATTGCTTAAGTGTATACTCTGGAGTAAAAGGGTAACTTCTGCAAACTTACTGATTTTAAGAGAAATATCCATAATATCCTTCAAACCCAATGAAAGAAGAGGCCTTTACGAAAACATGGCTTGTGATTTGGGTGGATTATACTTCCTGGGACCTTGGCCCTGCCGTGTCTCCAAAAGAGATGCGTGTCCCAAGACACATGCGTGTCCTCCAAGGCACTGGCCTGGATGAGCAGCATTGGCTTGAGAACTGGAGTAGTGTGGAAAGGAAAAATGAACAACGGCCCTGGGAAGGCTTCCCTTCTGCAGACATTGTTGGGGGAGTGCTGGTCTCCATTTTGCATTTAGAAAACCAGACTTAGATGCTGGAGGGGCACTGGTTGCCCTCTTTGAACTCATTCCTCGGAATGAGCTAGAAAAGAGTATCTAACCATAGGTATTCTCTCTAGAGACTCATGTGTCCCGTGGGTACAGTCAATTCACGGTATCTGTTCTGGCTTTTTTCACTTTAATTCTGTTTTGCACATTCTGAACATATGCAGGAAAAAAATCATTCCTGAACTTTAACAGCACAACCTATACTCGGCACAACCTAAAAAGCCTTTGATTTATTCTGAAGCAGTTTAACTGTAGACAAAGCTTGCATACGTGGACCAGTATTCCTCAGAGCCTGAGAGCTGTTACAGTTGTTATATTTGGAAATTAGAAGGAATTTTTTAATAAGGCACATTTTTCAGTTTCTTACCCATTGGTGTCTATTAACAATACTATGTAATGCGAAATTTCCATCAAATTACCAAGCAAATTACTATTAATGATTAGAGATTCAGCCTAAAACTCTCTCTTTGGGCCTTAAATACCCATTTGTAGTTGTGTTCGTGTCACTTCTGTCTCAGATGCCTCTGCCAGGACATAATCTCTCTGCTAGTTCTCGCTAGCTGGCTTCTCCCTTCCACATGGGCATACATGCTGTGTATACACAGAGTACAGCCTGTGTACACAGTAGCAGCTGTCAACAGTGCCTACTCCAGATGGGTGGCCCCAGGTAATCCTCTGCTGTGAAGTGGCTAGAACAGGCTGTCCCTGCATTAAAATAGGCGAGAATAAGGAATTTCGCATCTGGTAATAATATTTATTTTCATGACTTTAGAGTAACCACATGATTTGTAAACAGTTAAATGAAGCAGAGGCCTGAGAGAGTTGTAGGCATTTGTCTCACATTAAATACATTAAAATTGCTAGCTTTGCTATTGTGGTTATGCCTCTCAAAACTTTAAGAAAATTTGTTTAATGTGCTAAGTTTAACTGGTTTTCTTTGGTGCTGGAACCAAATTATTCACTTGTACAACACTCAAGAGATTGTCACAAAATATTACAAAAATATTGTTTGTTTTGTTGCTCATTAAGTCCTATGGAACTAACAGTTTTTAAGGACAATAACAGAAATATATATTCAGATGGATAAATAAGATAGGGACCTACTCAAGACAGCAGCATTTTTATATTGTGATACCTCCCCTAAGTTACTCTCACAATAAAACCTTATTTGAGAATTTTCCTTCACTTCAATCTAGGACATAGCATTAGGCATTTAGTATACCTTATTTGTAAAACCTAAGGTTCATTCAACAGATGAAGTTGCAAAACAGTTTTCGTGGCAGACTCTTTGAACTTGCTCAGTTTTTTCCTTACTTTACCTGCATGACACACATTGGGTTGAAAGTTGTCTGGTTTTACCCTTCATTTCTCTTAGATATGATTTGGTTCTTTTTCATGCATTCTGTTGTGAAATATATGGAGAAAATATTTTATTGAATCAAGAAATAGAAAATATTCCTTAAACCAGTAGTAAAAAGATGAGTTAGAACTCCATGTCTGGAAGACAATTCAACATTTAAAATATTAAGATGCTCTGCCACTTAACAAGTGAATACTAAAATTTTTAATTTAAAGATTGATTGTTCTATTTTTATGACCATGAGAAAAATGTGGCAGCTTTAGCTGTCATTTGTTTATCTTGAATGCTTTTCTAATTATGTATTTCTGGATGATTGATTTCGAATGCCACAGACCAACTACTTTACATAGAGTAAAATATTGATTAACCTTTGTGCTTTGGGTCACTGGCAAAAGTTGAACAGATTGATAAGTCAAGGTTAACCAGAAACCTTTTTGTTCACGTCTGAAATGAAATATTTATAAAATGTGTTAGTATGTTTCCTGCCTTGATAAGTTCATCTATATTGAATGTAATTTGATCTTTGATGATTTTTTTAATCTTGAGAATTCTCTGATACTGTTTTGATTACCAGTGTTCACCGTGTTATACAGTTAAACATAAAAATTGAAATAAATTGAACTAAATATGCATGTGTAACATATACCTTAGAGGCTGGATTTCAGAACCAAATTCATAATAGGAGCTTACTGTCTTAAAGTAGAAAGCAGAAGAGGAAAATAGCGTTTGTTTGTATTATAGCGTATTGAGGTTTCACTGTTCCTAGCTTATACTAATGTTTTTCCTCTCATTTCTGGGAATGCCTGTCATTCTGGGAATCCCTATATATAGCATACCAAGAACAGAGTAAGATGTTACTTTAAAATGTGTTTACAGAGGATATGTGCAAGTGTGCTGTTAATATAAATTGTTTGGCCTTTTCTGCATCCACTTTGTTACTGTTTTGCTGCCAAAATGTGAGAAATGTGTGTCTTCTCTTCCTCCTACATATTGTGCCAAGTGTTTAAAATTTTGTCTACTCCTAGTAACACATAATTCACCACATCCCTTGTCTACTTTTATGAATCAGTATAAAGAAAAACAATACATTAGGATAAGGTTTGCATATATGTGTATGTGTTTTTATTGAAAACTGGGCACTTGTAGCCTTGTGTAGCCCTCTCCCTGCCTGATTTACTAATTATCTGTAATGCTGCCATGGAGATGATGCTGTTTACTCTCTCCTGCTTTGTTCTAAGTGGTGTTTGAGAAATGAGGCCTGTGAATTTCCCTTTGTGATAGAACAGTGAACTCAGCAGTATCTTGGATGAGTGAGTCGACTACCGTATTCCCACACTGTTTTTGTCTACATGGTGAAATCAGAAGTCAAACATCCTCTTCAGTGTTTGTTATTGTACATATGTATCTGAGCATTTTGTTTTCTGTTAGCAATGCTTCTTGATGTTGTGCGTGGCCCTTTTTGGTTGATTCTCTCCAAATTCGGGTCAGCTGCTGCCACCTGGCAAATAACAGGGGATATGCTGAATCTCCTGTCCATCCTTGTAACAATATCCTTCTTAATGAAATTCTTCAACTGGCTGAGCAATTGCAAATGTCATCTGTCCAGATACATGGGCTTAAGGATGTCTACAAAACTTGAGACATTTTTGCAAATGGGAAAAAATAGTCTTGTAAATACTGAAACAGATTTCCATGAACTTTATCCTACTCTTGGAAAGAAAACAATTCTCCTTGGCTGCAGAAATCAAATAAGCTGGGTTTGCAATGTCCAAGGACATAAATGAAGATGGATTGAAGTGGAAAAATTCTGTCTCCCAAGTGATCAGTGACATCTGCCAGAGGTCATTACAGCTACTTTTAACTGCGAACAGTCACCAGCTAAACTACTCACTTGCCACAACTAAATAACCTCTCTCAAAGTAAATCCAGTACATCTGTATATATGTGTAGAAAGCAGCAACAAACAATCCTGAAACATTACGTTTGGCTGTTAGGCAAGTAAAAGTGATGATAATTATAAACATCATTCAAATAACCATGGACCTTGGTGAAATGACTTGTAGTGGCCAGAATGGTGCAACAAGATGTTATTTACAAGTTTTTTTTAAAGACACAAATATCTCAGATACTAATAATGAGAATAAAGACTGTTGAATATGAAATTAAAGTCAAGCAATAATGTGCCAAAAAGAGGCAGTTATACCAGCAAATGCATCTATTAGGGGCACACCATTATATAATGATGGTTTGCTTTATGAAGACTGACTGTAACCCACAGGATAAAATAAGCAAAGGCATAGTTTCTGCTTTCTTCCTGGAAAAACTTGTTTAGAAGCTTCATAAAGAGGTACAGCACTAATGATCATTAGTAAGGATACAGTTGGCATCTATGTTTTTATGCGAGCCCAGAGTGAAGAGGAGCCACTCAAAGTCTTGCTGGCTTAAAACTCAAGACAGCTGCAACCAGAAGTTTTGTTGAAATGGAGACTTTAAACTTATGGTAATTACTCTTTCTGGACACTAGCATGTAGAAAGCAATTCAATTAACTCTGCCCAGGGGATTACCAGCTTTAGCTGTGAAAAAATGGGCTCCCAGATGTAAAATCACTAAAACATGAGTACTTGTATCCAAAGAGGCTTCAAATGATGCCTTACAGAAAATGATGCTCCAGATGGGCACTTCTAAATGCTAACTCTTCATCAAGTATCTTTCTGGATTCAAGCTCAAAATTAATTGGCTGCAAAATAGTAGGAATAAAAAATTTTACACTTTAGAAAAAGATACTGATGATCAACCTGCATGGTAATAATTATAATGAGATACCCCAGTGATTTAATGATGTTAGAAAGAATTAAATGGGAGAGAAATGCTAACAACTTTATCTCTTAACTATGGAGATGTCGTTCATTTATTTCTGGGGCGAAAATTATAGCTTGCTTTTTGACATCGCTGCTAGTATTGTTCTTTGTTGCTTTAAAAATTGTCTTTCTTTAGAAAAACTCTTGAACAGTTAATTCTTTTCTGATTCATATCATTACTTTTAATAACATGTAAAGGCTGTGTGTAGAGCAAACTATATAAAATGAGTAGAAAGGGCTTACTCATGTTAATGGCATCGTTAATGATTTTAGTTTAGATTCCTTAACATTTGTTTTAGATCACATCTTTAAGTAACTTATTTTTCCTAATGTTTTCCATCATGTCTTAAAATGATGCTGGTATATCCAGAGATTGCAGTATTATAGTCATACTCCCCAATCCCTAGAGGAGAGGGGAGACTAATTCTTGTTTTAAGGGCCCCTGGAGATTCCTTTTATTAAGGTTGAAAAAGGTCAACACAGCCTGAAAACAAGAAAAATATATACTAGCAATTACTAAATTTCTAAATGTGTGTATCTCTGCTTTACTAATGTGTGAACAATATGTCGTGCATAATACTGTAGCTGGTCATGGTATGTCAATACATTCTGTGAGTTTTACAGTCTGAGTGATCAGTTTTCTATTTTTATGTGTAGAAAAAAGTAACTTGTCCTATCCCATTTAAAGGCCAATTTCTGTATTCAGGCAGGCACATGTAAATACGTGAATAAAGCCAACAAAAGTGTGCACATGTATTCAGTAACAGAATTTGTCCTTTTATTTTTGAAGGTCAGAAAGGGCTGTTTGATCTGTTTTTTTTTTTTTTAATTGTCTCCTTGAGTAGGTAACATAATTATCACAAAGGCTGAATATAGTAATCAGTACATTGGCATATTATTAAATATGCCAGGGCTAATTAACCATGCCATTAGTCACAGGTAAGGTCAGTTCTTTGACCACTGGGATAATTTACATTCCTCACACATCCTCTCTGTGTTAAGTGTGTGACTAGGATGTACATACTATGGGTGTGATTGTGTACATACCTTGTATGAATTATCTAAATCCTCAAAGCAGTTGCAGGAAAGAAGGAAGATGAAACAGTTGTTCAAAAGCCTCAAAAGGGCTAATCAATATATATTTTCATTTTCTACACATAAAAATGTAAATAGCTTATCCACATATATATGCACACATAATACATTTTATTTATACTAGTATATTCAAATAAATCACAAATTAAAACCACTAATTGAAAGCTACATATTTCCATGACTGCTCTGTTTTGCAAATATTATTATTGGATCAGATGCCCCCCATTTAATGGTGTTACTCCCTGGTAGCAGATTTTGTGCTTAGAAAAGTCCAGCCTCTGAAGCACAGACTGGTAACTGAGTAGCTACAGAGAATTAATGCTGTTCTTTAAGCACCTAATTTTATATCTGGAAATGGTAAACAGTGATGAAAACCAATTATGTTTTGGAGACTCCTTTTGGACATGTATCAATGTGTTGATTTGCACAAACCAATAAAAACCCTACATTTTTTGGAAATGGATCCCTAGATTTCAAGCACGTATAATCACTCGAAGTGAATATGATCACAGGCATTCTTCTCTTGAGCTCAGCAAAACTATGCACTATGATTACCAACACCGAAGAGAAGTCAAAGATTTAAATGGAGAAAAATTGCAGATGATGTTGGTGAGATAATAGGATATGAGCAATGAACCCATGGGTGGGGTTCCAGGGCACTTAAATTGCCTCATGTCTTGAGTTCCTTAAGACGGACTCAAATAAAAAATTAGTATTATCAGTAACAGGTGATACTGTGTGGACTAGGTAACAATGTTAGAATCATTAGCTGGCAAGTGTCAACTCTGGACAAGATTTGTTAGCTTATCACAATTCCAACCAGTTAATTGATATTGTTCGAATTTATCTCATTTCTTCTGAAAGGAAGTGCTCGATTAGGGATCAAAAATTCTGACCTGGTTCTTAAAACCTAACACAATTTGACCTTGAATCCTTGACACTAAAAATTACGTTGGCTGGGTATCAGATTGAAAATACGCATGGAGGCTGGGCGCAGTGGCTCACGCCTGCAATCCCAGCACTTTGGGAGGCCAAGGTGGGCGGATCACCTGAGGTCAGGAGTTCAAGACCAGCCTGGTCAACATGGCAAAACCCCGTCTCTACTAAAAATACAAAAGTTAGCTGGGCATGGTGGTGTGTGCCTGTGATCCCAGCTACTTGGGAGGCTGAGGCGGGAAAATCACTTGAACCTGGGAGGCAGAGGTTACAGTGAGCCAAGATCATGCCATTGCACTCCAGCCTGGACAACAGGGCAAGACTCCATCTCAAAAAAAAAAGAAAGAAAAAGAAAGAAAATATGAATGGAAATACCAGAATCACCCCTGAGAGAGAATTTCATTTGGCAAAGTACAAACAACCACTTCTCAGTAGAAAGTTAAGAATCACATTTAAAAACATATTCATGTTTTAGAGAATGAATGTGCCATCTTTGTATATTAAATAAAAATAAAAGATTAACCAGATACAAGAACACTACAGTTACAACTAGAGTGGCAGTGTTTTTTAACTAATAAAAGTATAGATGTTTGTAAGTGCAGCATACCTGAAATCTTGATGTTTGTCCATACGTATGGTTGCTTAAAAGATAAATTTATTTGATTGTTTTTGGAAGATGTGTATTAATTTAAATAATACCCAGAAAAAATATACTTTAAAAATTACAGTTTTCAATATGAGAATCATTTATGTGTATAAATATTCAACTAAGAAAGATCAAAAGTATGGTATAATATTAAATCACTGAAGAAAAAATATTCAAAATGGAAAGTCCATTTATGAATGTATTAATATTAAAATCTAAAGTTATGTTTTTTATAATGTCTATATACAAAGGTCATAAAATCATTTCAGAAAGTTCTCATCCTCCAGATATTGACTAATAAAACTTATTTCCTAGAAAAAAGAAGGAATGTTATAATTTATACAAAGATGAAATAAGATTTTGGAATGGCATATACTTACACCTTCATTTTGGATTTGATTTTTGAATGGATGCTTAAAATTCTGAAATTCAACTAATGACTTAGTTTTACCCTCAAAAAATTTAGAATATGATTTTTGTGCATCTCACTTTTCATAATAAATGTAATGTAGATACAATTTATTCTGGGTTTTGTTGATGTTATTGTTGTTCCCATTGCTATCGAAATCGTTCTTTTAACCATGGATGCGCAGAATCAGTTGATTTTCCACGTGACACACTTCTGCTAGGAATCTGCAGTGGAATTGGAAGTATTTTCAATGAAAGAACATTTTTCTTTAATTAAAATAGAATTCCCATAGAATCAACAATGCCTCCTGGTCATCAAAAGCGAGGTTTTTCCTGTACTTGGCATAGCAGAGTGTGTGTGTGTTTGTGTGTTGTGTGTGTGTTGTTTGGTGAGAATGATGAGAGCTGAGCATTGTGAAAATACAGGTGGGGGTGGGGTAACAGGGCTGGGTAGGGGTCCAGGGCACTTAGATTGCCTTATTGTCCGGGCTTAGATGCCTCTTACCCAGAGCCATCTGTGTAGTTCCAGCCTTTCTGCTTACTCCTGAGAAGATAAATTGGGATCCTGCAGTCTGGATTCCTAGAAGGAGATGGAAAGCCCAGCCATATGCCCCAGTTTGACTTGACCAGTAGTAAAATTGGCACTACAATTTCATCCCTTTTTACTTCCTTGAATGTCTTCAATTCATCAAGGGTCTATAAAGAAGGAGAGGTACAAGATATATGGAACCCAAATCTCAAAGCAATGATTTAGTGAATTTTCCATGAACTTTAAATAGTGATTGCTTCAAAATTTCCAAGAACCATACTCTCCCTCCAACTGCTGTGTGTGTGTATAAATGCACACTATTTTAACCTAAAATGGTGCCCTGTGGCTGCCATTCTCTAACTCTTGCATACTTAGACATTTATTCTTGGCCAAATTAAACCTCATCATTTCCAAAGATATAAATGCCATGCATGAAGAAGTTAGATCCTGCAAGTCTCAGGAGGGCTGAGATAGTTTGTCTTATGCCTATAGCTGTATATGTCCCACCAGCAGGTGTTTGTTTCATTAGGTGCCATTTCCAGCCAAATGTTCTCATTCTTCACATCTTCAATGTTGAGTAGCAAACAGAAGAACATCCTTCTTAGCATAATCTTGCTTCACTGGACTGATGGCGAACTCAAAATACCTCTTGTTTCTTGTGAAAGATTTGCCTTTTGGAAACAATATAAGATCACTTTCGGTCAACCACCCTATCTGAGTTTATAGCACCCTGGGCTGCTATAGTAAAGGATCATAAACTGGGAGGCTTGTAAATAAATTTATTTCTTACAGTTTTGGAAGCTGGGAACTCCAAAATCAAGGCTAATTTGGTGTCTGGTGAGGGCCTACTTGCTGGCTCACATGCGGTGCCTGTTTGCTGTGTGCTCACACAGTAAAAGGGATGAACGGTCCCTCCCGGGCCACTTTCAAAAGGACACTAATCTCACTCATGAGGGCTCTGTGACCACCATCTAATCACCACCCAAAGCCCCCACTTTCTAACACCATGGGAGTTCAGATTTCAGCATGAGTTTTGGAGGGATATAGACATTTAGACCATAGCACACACATTCTTAATGAACTTCTGAATGCCAACATTAAATTTTCTTCAACACCATTCTACACAACCACTGAGCTAATTTACAGAGCTCTGAAATATTTAGACCCTTGTAACTACCTTAGCAATGTTCTGAAGCTGGTTTTTCTAAATATATCACAGAGGTCTAACATAGTTGAAATTCAGATTGTCTGGATGGAAGCTGAAAGTGCTTGCAGAGATTTCTGGTGGGAGTACTGGCATCTCAAGAATAGTATTTCCCTACGCCTTTTTTAGTCCTGATTGACACCTCTCAATCAAACTACAAAAGAGCCTTGACCTGCCGTTACAAGTAATAATAAGCAGAATATCATTGCCAAAGATATTATAGGTGTTTAAAAGCAAGATAAGACTTCTTAAAGGACTCAAAAGCATTTGCTTGTAATCTATGTTTTTTTAGCCCAAAGCCAAAACAAAAAATAACGCCTTTGTGTCAAATGGTTTTCTGGGCACTTCCACCTATGTCTCAACCTTTGGATGTATAATGTATACATGCATGGTTTCTCAATTTTTCAGTGGCACAGATACTTGAGACATATAAATTGGATGATCACCGAGATATTGTGGTAAATATCTGGGCTTAGAATCAAAGGAGCCTGGGTTCAAACCTCAGCTTCAAATCAAACAAGCTAAATTCTTTGGCTGAGTAAACCAAAACACCTCCATCCAGACCCCACGTCCAAATTTCAACATGAAATTTGGAGAGGATAAATATCCAAATTATTTCAGTGCATTCATCTGGAAACTAAGAATAATAATGCTCACTTTGCAAATTTGTGGGAAGTAAATGGCACAGGCAAAATATTGTTCTTTTCTTCTCTTACTCTGAGTTTTGCTTTCTTCTACTTGAACTTTACCACTCTACTGTTAAAAGCCTTGAATTTTGCCATTTTATTCTATTTAATAAACTTAATAAATCTAGATAATACTAAGAATTTTTCCCCCCCTCAGAGTCTCGCTCTGTCACCCAGCCTGGAGTGTGCAGTGGTGCAATCTCAGCTCGCTACAAGCTCCACCTCCTGGGTTCACACCATTCTCCTGCCTCAACCTCCTGAGTAGCCGGGACTACAGATGCCCACCACCACACCCGGCTAATTTTTTGTATTTTTGGTAGAGACAGGGTTTCACCATGTTAGGCAGGATGGTCTCGATCTCGTGACCTCGTAATCCACTCGCTTTGGCCTCCCAAAGTGCTGGGATTATAGGCGTGAGCCACCACGCCCAGCCTAAGAATGGTTTTAATGTATGACTGTGAGATACATAAAATGTGACTTTAAAATTATTTTCTCTTTTGTTTAAAACATGAGGGCAATACATTGAAACATGTAAAATTGTCAGACCTTTAAGAATTAGGAAAACATTTTAATTAAATTTAACTAGGTCACATTAAATGTGATTTCTAAAATATAAAGTTAAATACTAATAAAATATTACCAATTCAAAAAGGGAGGAAAGGGGAACAAAATTGGTAAATTTACCTACATTAACATTTAAAACTTTGATAAAAAGACTTCATAGACAAATTGAAAGAGAAGTCATGTACTGGAATCTAGAAAATAGAACACCTACAAATTAAAAAATTGAACAATAAAATAGATTACTCAAACTATATAAGCAAGCATCATAAACATATGAAAATATGCTAAACTTCACTAACAAATCTCTAATCCCCACAGTTTAATGTTGCTGGGGGAAACTGTCCAGATTCATGGGAGTTGAATTAAGAGCTTTATGTGCAAGAGTTAGAAGAGAGTCCTTCGCCTGTATTAAGAGATCTTCCAGTTGGAGATACCTGGTGATGTGGGAGTGTGTGTATTAGTCTGTTTTCATATGCTATAAAGAACTACCCAAGACTGAGTAATTTGTAAAGGAAAAAGACTTAATTGATTCACAGTTCAGCATGGCTGGGGAGGGCTCAGGAAACTTACAATCATGGCAGAAGCCTAAGGGGAAGCAAAATACCTTCTTCACAAGGTGGCAGGAAGAAGTGCCCAGCAAGGGGGAAAAGCCCCTCATAAAACCATCAGATCGTGTGACAACTCACTCATTATCACAAGAACAGCATGGGGGAAACCACCCCCATGATTCAATTACCTCCACCTGCTCTCTCCCTGGACACGGGGTTATGGAGATTACAATTCAAGATGAGATTTGGGTGGGGACACAAAGCTTAACCATATCAGTGTCTGAGTGAGGCCCATGAGAAGAGTTCAATGTAAACACCTGCCACAGGCAGAGTACAGCACTCAGGAAAGTGTGACCTTTCCAGACCCTCCTTCTTCCTCTCCCTCCCTGGTCTCCAACCAGATTATTTGGCAGAAATGGAATCTCTAGGGATGGAAAGAGAAAAGAATCAGAATCACAACCCTCTCCCCAGTGTAGGTCTATAGGGCTGGTAAGGAGGGAATCCTAAATTATAAGCAAGTATTACAGTATTACTTACATGATTATTACATGAGAGTTGGCATTTTAAATTTGAATTGAGACTATATTTGCAATTTTGAATGACCTGTGGCTGAATCAAGAAGTGTATCCAAAACTGAAATAGATGTTGTCATTAATGATGACCTTACCATGATTATGAGATCTACTTAGCCCCTAAAGGCGTGTACATTTGTGGCTCCTGCTAGTCTAGAGACCCCAAAGTTACCGTAGGTTTTAGAGGTCAGCAACAACATCAGATCCTCCACAAGGAGTGGAAAGAAAGAGGGCTGCAATGTTTTTAAGGTCCACTGTGGTAGGCAAAACCTGAAGATGCTCCCCAAGATTCCCAGCCTCTGGCGTACACACACCTTTTCCCAGTTATTCAGTCACTGCTGGATGTAATACAGGTTGTAACTGGAGAGATTATCTGGGTGGGCCTCACATAATCGTATGAGCCCTTTAAAAGACAGAGTATTCTCCCACTGGTTCCAGAAGAGGAAGTCAGCAAGATGCTTCAGCTGGCCTAGGAGAAAGCAAACATCCCTGTGAACTGCCTACAGAGGCCACATTTGCAGGAATTGCAGACCACCTCTAGGACATGAGAGTGATCTCGGCTAATAGCTAGAAGGGAAACAGGAATGCAATTATACAATTGCAAGGAAATCAATTCTGCCAACAACCATCTTAGAAGAGGACACCCAAGCTCAGATGAAGACTGCAGCCCTGACGGTCACCTTGATTTCAGCCAGAGAAATCCCTAACCAGAGAATCAAGCTAGCATGTGCCTGGACTACAGAAATTGTGAGAAAATGAATTTATAGTATGTTAAGTTGCTAAGTTTGCAGTAGTTCATTGTGTGGCCACAGAAAACTAATACAACACCATTCAACTCAATTAGGGATTCAAAATTCCCAAAGATCAATTTTGTAGTAAAGGACTTGCTTATATCTATGCTACCCAAACCAGGACACACAAATCTTTCTATCCTGATGCATCAATTTTACTGAAAAATGTGATGGTAGTTTTAATGGGTAAATGCTGAGGTCATTTTAATATTGTAGCAAACATAAATTTATTGTACTAGATATCTTTCATTTGTTCTTCTCTATCCATTCTTCACCCTTATTCATCTTGTCCTATGCACTTGGAGGCTGACTTGCATAGGCAGATTCAACAGGCTCCCTTGCCATCCTGCTATCTATTGCATTCAACCATTCAGAAGTGCTGACTAGAGATGGTGGCAGGGAGAAGAGTAAGGTTGGAGCATTTGTTTCCTGAATCCCCCCCACCCCTAATAGGATGCCTCATGTTGGCCATGTCAAGCTCAACAAAGTCAGAACCCCTGCCAGGCAGACCTATACATTAGGCTGGGTCCTGGCAACTCCTCCTTCCCCTTGATTCGTCAGACCTAAGAGTGATGTGCCTGACCCCAGTGTGTTGCTAGACAGTACTGTGCTATTACTTTGTGACTGCCCTAAAACCTACCTATACCTTTATAAATAATCTCTTTATAACACTCTCCTCAATTACCCAGTTTGAAAATGACAGCTGTCTCCTGCCAGAAGTTGACTGATACAGGCATCAAAGGACAAATTCACAGTCTTCAAATGATAAAACATGAGATTTTAGACAGATTTTTATTTGGCTGTCTTTTTTCATCAATTCCCCTTTACCCTCCAGTTTTATTAGTTTACTATTCTCACCCACCTTTAGTGATAACACTGCATAAAATTTGAAAAGCATTTCTTTGTGTAAATAGTATAGATCATATGTATATATGATTTTCGTTACTATATAATAAAATGTCATTTTCAGTAAAAGAGAAGCTACTGATGTAAAGTAGGTACTAACTTGTCACAGATGTCTTCATGTATAAATATTTCATGAAACTGTATGCCTCATTTTCCCCATTCACAAAAATAGGACAGTTAGTACTATTTGTCTCTGGTCACAACTAAATTTATATATAAATTGTATCAGTCTGTTTTTCCACTGCTAATGAAGACTGAGTAATTTATAAAGGAAAGAGGATTAATGGACTCACACTTCCACATGGCTAGGGAGACCTCACAATCACGGCGGGAGGCAGATGAGGAGCAAAGTCATGTCTTACAAGGAGGCAGGCAAGGAAGACAGCATGTGCAGAGGAACTTTCCTTTATAAAACCATCATATATGATGAGACTTATTCACTGAGAAAAGCACCAGAAAGACCCACCCTCATGATTCAATTACCTCTTACTGAGTCCCTCCCATGACACATGGGAATTATGGGAGCTACAATTCAAGATTTGGGTGGAGACACAGTCAAAGCATATCATAAGTGATTATGCTTTGATATTTTGTCCAGACTGTTTCAATTATTACTAATAATGGCCCAGGCATATTAAGTGTTTACTACACACTAGATATTATTCTATGTTTCTCGCACATAGAATGCTGGGAGGGGCTGCTGTGAAGGTCACTGACATGCCCGTGCCCTGGAGACATTTTCCTCATGGTCTTGGTGATTAACATTTGGCTCCTCATTACTTATGCAAATTTCTGCAGCCAGCCTGAATTTCTCCCCAGAAATGGGTTTTTCTTTTCTATTGGATTGTCAGGCTGCAAACTTTCCAAACTTTTACGCTCTGTCACCTCTTGAATGCTTTGTTGCTTAAAAATTTTTCCCACCAGACACCCTAAACCATCTCTCTTAAATTCAAAGTTACACAGATCTCTAGGGAAAGGGCAAAATGCCACCAGTCTCTTTGGTAAAGCACAGCAAGAGTAATGTTTACTCCAGTTCCCAGTAAGTTCCTCATCTCCATTTGAGACCAACTCAGCCTGGATTTTGTTGTCCACATCACTATCAGCATTTTGGTCAAAACCATTTAACAAGTCTCTAACAAGTTTCAGACTTTCCCACATCTATCTTCTTCTGACCCCTCCAAATTCTTCTACCCTCTACTACCCGGCACTGGGTAATTTATAAAGGAAAGGACTCACAGTTCCACACGGCTGGGTAGGCCTCAGGAAACTTACAATTATGGCTTAGGTGAAGGGGAAGCAAGAACCTTCTTCACATGGCATTAGGGGAGAGAAGTACAAGGAGAGGAAATGCCAGATGCTTATAAGATCATCAGATCTCATCTCATCAGAATTCACTCACTATCACAAGAACAGCATGGGGAAACTGTCCCCATGATCCAATCACCTCCCTCCCTCAACATATGGGGATTATAGGTCACTCCCTTGAAACATGGGGATTGAAACATGGGGATTACAATTTGAGATGAGATTTGGGTGGGGACACAGAGCCAAATCATATCAATTATTTATTATGCTTCACAATAACCTACAATGTAAACACTATTATTCTTATTATTATTATTGTGTCTATTTTATAGATGTCAAGCCAAAATGCAGAGAGGAGCATATAGTGAGTAAATGGTGGCACCAAGACTCAAACCACTCGCGCCTGGTGTTATCATCCAGGCACCTAACTAGGCACTGCATTATTGTATATTGACATGCTGATTAAAAACAAAAATAATTATCAGGATGTTAAATACTACCTGAATAAAACCTAATGGTTTTCTCCTTGTGACCTACCTGATACATTCTCCTATCGACCATTACAATGTTTTAGTAACTCAATGTTTTATTAACTCAGAGAATTATTTGATGTCACAAATATAGTAACAACTTTCCCTAAATCAAGGTCAGAATATAAAAAGGGGAATAATTACTTTTAGAAAGTAAATAAGGATCACTCAAATATATTTCCTCTAAAAAGTGGCAGAAAAAAAAAAAAAAAAAACAGATTAAGCCATCAAAATATCCACTTATACTCTATGCAAACCTTACATTCACATTAACAACAATTTTATGTCATGACTGCATAAAACATAGGAAAACACTAAGAAACTATGTAAAGATATAAAGAGAAAGGCTATAAAATTACTTGTCCTTTTCTTGGGAAAAGAAAACAACATATGAGTGTATGAAGGGATTTTATGTTCAATCTGAAGTACGATTGTACAAATTAACTAAAGGCTATGTATTGTCTCATGTAGCAAATAAGATTGTGGCAAATGGGATTACTTTCTACCCTCACTAGTGTTTTGATAATTAAGTCAAATTTTTATAAACTTTATATATGCAACCCATGAACAAGCCTTGAGCATATTTGAAAATAATTAATAAAATTATTGGAAGGTATAAATAAATTTTTAATTTTACCACTAGGCTCCCTGATGAAAGAACTGAGACCTAATGTAATTTCCTTTTTCCCTCGAAGGAGAACTGCTCATTTAAAGATACTAATCTTAGTAACATTGGCCCAAGGTAGGGCTTTAAAGTAATTATGAATTTATAGGTGTTGCAATCATTTCATTTTGTGACAATTTTTTATCTATTTTCAAAGGCGGCACATTGCAACAAGACAGGAGCCAGCAACACATCTGACACAGGTGAAGAAGGAAGGTTTGATTGCGGTCATCACATCACAATGCATATGTATCTCAAAACATGGTGTGCACGCTTAAGATACAAAATTTTTATTTGTTAATTATATCTCAATAAAGCTAGGGAGAAATTTTTACAAATAAACATTTTTATAAAGGAAGGAAAGGAAGTCACAAACACAATGCATTAATACTTACTCTTTGGGAAAAGTATCAGAAACACTAAAGAAATAAGCACTGACACAGATGACTTGCTATATAACTGGTCAATTTAGAAAAAACAAGAACAGATCATATCTCCTTCTGAAAACTTTCCAGGGCATAATAACCAGCTCTGCCTATATTTGGGAGAATTTTTCTACACTAGATCAAATGTCAACCTGAATCTGAATTCTAGAACCCAAAATGGACTCAAACAAAATGAAATTAGAAGAACCACTCTTTTACTCAATAGACACATAGTAAGCACCTGCACTGAACATGTGTTAGGAATTTGAATGACCCTCAGCTCTTACCCTTCTGAGGCTCCCAGATACATAAACCACTAAACACAGCAATATGAGAAAGGCGATGGCAGAGCCATTATCAGTTACTTTAGGAGCCCAGAAGATGAGCACTTGTCTGCCTATAGAGTTCAATCATGAAAATAAAGAATGGAAATAGAAGAACACAGTACATACTGTCTGTGTGTATATTTGCACTCCTATATATTTATAGTTTCTTATATTATAATGTCATAAATTATTTGTCACTGGACACATAATACCCACCACATAGATAAATTTTTACTAATGTAATTTTTTCAGGTCACACAATTGATTAGATGTGATACTTTTAAGTGGACTGTAATGTGAAAAATCATTGCGTGAATAAACACTGAAAAGAAAAAATGTATGTATTATATAATATATATATAATATGAGGAGATGATACAGTATGATATATGACATGAAGAGATGAACCTTCGTTATTCAGAATCCCTGAATCATATTTGGAGCCAGTAGTTGAGGAAGGTGCTTTTTTTTTTTCCTACAAAACGTATAAGGCTCATTGTTTCCTTTTGCTTTCACCTATTGTGTTTGTGATCTATGGGATATACACATAACAAAGAATGCCAGATGTCAGTACAGGAAAAAAAAATGGCCTCCCAGTGTTCAATGTTTCCTAATACAAAAACAATAAATCACATTATATTCTTGAGTGGAGAAGTCATGTGAATCAACACAAAATTGGTCTAAAACAGGAATCTACTTCTCATCATGCTCATCTTGGGGGTCCTCTTACTTGGTTCGCCTTGAAGTGCTCTGTATCCTCACATCCCCACACTAGGAACTACAGTGTAGAAGGAGCGTTCTCACACAGCCATCAGGAATTTGGTATGTCAGGATTTGAGGCAGACACAATTTAGTGACTGCACTCTTGTGACAGCAGATACCAATGCATTAGCAGCCCTGTTCAGACAACAGGGCTCCTCACTGTCCATGTCTTGCCTGGTTATTGATGAACATTAAAGAAGCAACAGGAATGAATAAGAAATTATGCCATTGGTCTAAATCTATCCAACACATCCTTTCGAGTTCTCAAGAGACAACACGTTTATTTTTCCAACCTTGTTCTACATGGTCAAAGGTTGTACAGTTCTTTTTCATAATGCTTATCTGTGTTTAGTGCATGTCTTAGTCATGGAAAGAAGCAAGGTTATGGTGGCCTGGATTTTCTTTTTTAGTCTCTACTATTCTCTTGGGATATTGAAGAATCTTCAAAATCAAAATTATCCCAGTTTAATTTAAAAGAGCCAGAGAGAAATCCTCTTTTCACAGTTTGACTATTCAATCTATAGATTTCATAGGGTTTCTATCCCTGTAACATGAATAGGAGTAATGTTAAAATCTTCTAAGCCCACATGCTGCCTATAATATAAGCTGACACCTTAAAAGTGTTAGCATTTGTAGCTGTCAACACCACTCCTTGATGTCCCCTGCACCTGGCACAGCACTCCTATAGGTCCCTCCAGTAGAGACAGGCAGAAACTACATCCCATTTATGAACTAGCACTAGAAATTGTATAGCATCCCTTCTGAGATACTCCATTAGTCAAGGCAGTTACAAGCCCTGCCCAAACTCAAGGGGAGAAAACAAACCCCACTCTGAGGTGTGTTAATCGCCTTGTAAGGAAAGCATGCAAGTTTGATAACTATATTGGTGCCGCCATCTTTAGTACATAAAATCTATGCTGTCATGCCCTTCCTCCAAAGGTAAGGCGGGCCCAGTTCTTAGAAATATAATGACCTTTCTTTCCTGGTTCAGTTGGAACCAAAGACTTACTTTACTCAGCTGTAGTATCAGTAACTAATAACTTTATATCATTCATGAAAGTTCAGCTAGAAATGAATAATATTTAAATTAAGAATGCACTGTTTAAGACTGTCTTCTTGGCAGTTTATTGTGAGGTTAAGTCTCTCGAACTAACTTCCCTAATGAAACGGGAAAAAAAATTTTTAATAATTTGGCAAAAATAAATATTGAATCCTAAATTTAAATAAGAGAAGAGAAGGAAACAGTAATTAACTGAAATCATTTATACCACATCGTTATCTAAAACCTAGTTGTTGATAAGAATGGCATAACATTCCATTTTAATTTTCAAATATAAAGTTAATTAACAGAGATTTCTGGACTATGGACTTTAATAAATTATCAATAATCACTAACAAAATAAGTATTTGAATATAAGTGCCTTCTAGGTGTTTGAAGTTCCTCAAGCCGGTGGAGGGGGAAAGGAGTGTCCTCATATATTTCTTAAGTGTCTTAAAGTTTTCCACCTTCAAATGTCTAAATTTTTTCTCTTTTACAATAAACTTTCAATTAAGCAACCGTAACTTCAAGCCTTTGTCTAAATCATATTAAATTCTGAACAGACACGTTCCAACATGATCGTTGATCCAACTCGAGAGCAGGGAAGCAAAAAGAAAATCTACGTGGATATATCTTCATTTCTGTACCCTGCATGAAAAAAAAAATGTAGTTACAATATCACCAAGGTCTTCTCTGGAATTTGAGACCTCAATAAAAGTCTTCTTCGTATCCATGGATTAGAGAAAAAGAGAGGGAACTGCTCTACCCTAAGCGTTGGAACCTGGAGTTAGCCTTGCCCAGGGAGTGAAACCCAAGAAACGAAGCCTGGGGTTGCCTGAGAAAAACCAAGCTGTGACTGCCCTCTGCTGGACAGGTGTGAATGACCTGTCTCTGAAACTCCTTGGTAGGCCCTAGAGGTAGTTTCCTTCCACGCTCGCTCCTGCCAACTGTGAACAAAAGTTCTCTGAAAAGGAATTTAAAGGAAAGAGACTTTATTCCAGTGAACAGTTTGCAAACTGTTGAGACACAGCCTTAGGTGTAAAACAAAGGTGGTTCCAGAGAACAAAGAAAGAGTGTGAGTTTTGTAGCAAAAGTTTCAGCCCAGCTTCCCGAGCAGGTCCTTTATGCAAACAAAGGATTCAACCCTTCTTATTTCTGATTGGCTGGCACAGCTGAGTTCTGATTGACTGATAAGAGCCGGGCTCTGACTGGTTGGTTCAGGTGAGTTCTGAAAGTCCCAAAGTTTAAAAAAAAGTGTGGCTTTTTGTGCAACTCAGAGTATGTGTGTGACCTTTAGTCAGCAAATAGCTCCTTGGCTCTATTTTAAATTTAGGTCCAGTTAGCCACTTGGGATTCATTTTGAAGGACTGACTCTTTCAAGTTCACATTTGTTCACACAACTAAGCCCATAAATGCCCCATCGGCTAGTTGCTACAGCCTCCACCCTGTCTGCTCCAGCCTGCCACCATGCTAGATCTTTCTTCTCCTTAGGTGTGTACTGTGACTTCTTAATTAGTGGTAAGTAAGCCGTAGATCTTTGCTTTCCCTATTAATTGCCAAGGTGACATTCTGCCACAAGCCTGAGACATCTGTCTCTTCACCAATTCCACCCAAAACACTAAAGTAGTTTATCTGTAGAGATGAGATGGGCAAAATAGGCTACAAGCATAGCTGATCACTGTACAATCCACTCATGCCTCTGAGTTATCTTCTTTAACACACAGCTATTCTAGAATGGAATAGAAAGGATCTGTGCCCTACAAGAGACCCATGCATGAATGGTAATGTGTATGCTAACTAAAATAACGTATTTCTAAAGAATTTAATTATAATTGCATAATTATAATTACTTTTGCCCTAGATTGATACATTTGAAAAAATAAATTATTTACATAATTCAAAAACCTTGAGCTCTTACCTCTCTTTGGATTTGAATGACCATACATCATGTTTTAAGCCAAAATTTATCTGATTTATCACGCTCATCTGTACAATTATCAGCTACCTCCTTAATCATATTTCCCATAGCTACTTCCGAGAAACCCTGGGGAGTTACACAAATGACCACAAAACGGTAAAATTGTATTCTTCCCCGCCTAGCTTTTAGATGGTTTCTGCTGTCTGCAAATCCATCGTGAATACCATTACCACAGCTCCAGGTACTTTCTGGGGATTGTCTGCCAAGCCCTGAAGTTGTCTCCCTGACTTTCCAATGCTGCAAAACTCTTGAGCTAATGAACCCTGTAGTTTCACTGCACTTAAGTTAAACTCAATTCAGCACATAAGGAAAAACAATGGTGTCTCTATGTAAGGCTCAGAGAAAGCCCATAAACATTGGCCAAACTCAGAGCTAAAAGTCCACCTCCTCTTAACCTCTCTATCTTATGGTCTCTGCTGCCCCAAACTCATCCTCTTTATTATCTGGAGAGAAAAAGGAGAAAAAATCTCTCCCCCTCCAAATTCTGTTCTCCCACACACATTACTTATTAATTCACTGATAGGTCAACTCTCTTGGTCAACCAATTTATTCAATGAAGTAGATGGAGGAAAAAGTAATAAAAGAAACTCTTGCTGGTGATCAAATTTGAGAACCCTGAGCTATGTTATGCTTAAGCCCCCCTACACGACTTTTTTTCTTGATGATACAACTTCTGACATCAACTTGCTCACCAGGAATGTGGAAGTTTTTCTTATCTAACTTTCCTGGAGTACTTTCTCCCTATCACCATTCCTACCACTACCACTTCCAACCAATCCAATACTTATTCTCAATTTTTCCTCCCTTGTCCTGTCTAGTAAGCATTACATATCTTATCTATGAAGTACAGTTTGTCTCTAGGTAGTTCTAAACTGCAGGGATTTTTTTTTTCAGCTTGCGAGACTAATTTTTGTATTTTATTGTCTAAACTCTTCTTATTTTTCCTACCCTCAGATGTCACCAAATAGCAATTTAAGAGTTTGATGCTGATAAGCCTCTTTATGTATTAAAAACATAATATTTATAACTTATTGAGTGTTGCAGGAAGTCAGGGACCCTGAATGGAGGGACTGGCTGAAGCTGAGGCAGAAGAACATAAATTGTGAAGATTTCATGGACACTTATCACTTCCCCTGTCAATACCCTTGTGATTTCCTATGCCTGTCTTTAATCTCTTAATTCCGTCATCTTCGTAAGCTGAGGAGGATGTATATCACCTCAGGACCCTGTGATGATTGCATTAGCTGCATAAATTGTTTGCAGAGCATGTGTGCTTGAACAATATGAAATCTGGGCGCCTTGACAAAAGGAACAGGATAACAGCAATGTTCAGGGAACAAGGGAGATGGCCTTGGACTCTGACTGCTAGTGAGCCAGACAGAACAGAGCCATATTTCTCTTCTTTCAAAAGCAAATAGGAGAAATATTGCTGAATTCTTTTTCTCAGCAAGGAACATCCCTGAGAAAGAGAATGTGCCCTGAGGGTAGGTCTATGGATGGCCCCCTGGGGGCGGCCATCTTTCACAGTAGAAGCCAAAAGGATGAAATAAGTCCCAGTCTCCTGTAGCACTCCCAGGCTTATTAGGAAATTCCTACCTAATAAATTTCGGTCAGACAGGTTGTCTGCTCTCAAACCCTGTCTCCTGATAAGATGTTATCAATGACAATGCGTAGCCAAATCTTCATTAGCAATTTTAATTTCACCCCATCCTGTGTTCCTGTGATCTCGCCCTGCCTCCACTTGCTTTGTGATATTTTACTACCTTGTGAAGTATGTGATCTCTGTGACCCACACCCTATTCATGCACTCCCTCCCCTTTTGAAAATCGCTAATAAAAACTTGCTGGTTTTACGGCTCAAAGAGCGTCACAGAACCTACTGACATGTGATGTCTCCCCCGGACACCCAGCTTTAAAATTTCTCTCTTTGTACTCTTTCCCTCTATTTCTCAGACCAGCCGAGCCACTTAGGGAAATAGAAAAGAACCCATGTTAAATATTGGGGGTGGGGTTTTCCCCGATAATTGAGTGCTTTAAAGATATCATCTTATATTGTGTCATACTGTGATCAATACATTCCTATCCTCATTTAGATAATTTTTTTAATGGAGTGATTTATTCTTTAAAAATATCAATAAGATGACAGAGCAAGGACTCAAAACCAAATTTGTTTGTTTTCAAGTCCATACTCCCACATTTGTGCTCAGTAAAACTTGAGAATAAGAAAGGAAACAAAAAGAGGTCTCTGCAACCAAAATAAATGTCACAAGGTCCATGTGCTAAAGCTCATTAACTTATCCCAGAGGGAATTCCTCAGACTCGTAATCAGAGCCTATTCAGTCTAATCCTTATCACAATTCTAGATTATCTGTTTTCTAAATCTGTGTCAGATAGGAAACAGCATGTTGAAAGCACTGAAATTAATAAGAGATATAATTAGGCCAGGCGTGGTGGCTCAAGCCTGTAATCCCAGCGCTTTGGGAGGCCAAGGCAGGCAGATCACAAGGTCAGGAGATCGAGACCATCCTGTCTAACATGGTGAAACCCCGTCCCTACTAAAAATACAAAAAAATTAGCCAGGCGTGGTGGCGGACGCCTGTAGTTCCAGCTACTCGGGAGGCTGAGGCAGGAGAATGGTGTGAACCCAGGAGGCAGAGCTTGCAATGAGCCAAGATTGTGCCACTGCACTCCAGCCTGAGTGACAGAGTGAGACTCCATCTCAAAAAATAAAATAAAATAAGAGATATAATTAACAGATTTGGCATAAGGAAGAGACATGAAAGCTACAAAAATTAGTCTCACAAAGTGAAAAACAAAATCTCTGCAGGAGAGACCTACCTAGAGGCAAATACCTCTACACTCTAATATCAAATGAGTGTAATAGTTGATGTTCATAAGTCCTAAGAACATCTTTTTGGTGTTCTTATACCCCACTTACAATAACTCCATTAAATCTTCCAAAAGACAAGAATCAGCAGCCCTGTTTTCCCATTTGTAATCTTTTCTTTCTTAAAGATAACTTTCTGCTTTAAATATCGTAGTACCATTGTTGGGAAACAATTGTTTTCACCCAACATGAAAACTTAATATAGGAAGACACTCAGGATTTTATGTTAAAGACTCCATGCAATATAAATCCATTTTTTATAAAGCTCAAAAAGAAGCAAAACAAAACAATGTGTTGTTTAGGAATACGTGGTGGGTAACAATTTTTTAAATGCAAAGGAATAATGACCTTAAAATTTGACATAGGGCTGGCAGGGCACGGTGGCTCATGCCTGTAATCCCAGCACTTTGGGAGGTCAAGGCTGGCAGATCACCTGAGGTCAGGAGTTTGAGACCAGCCCGACCAACATGGAGAAACCCCATCTCTACGAAAAACACAAAATCAGCCAGACGTGGTGGCTCATGCCTATAATCCCAGCTACCTGGGAGGCTGAGACAGGAGAATTGCTTGAACCTGGCAGCAGAGGTTGCAGTGAGCCGAGATCGCGCCATTGCACTCCAGTCTTGGCAATAAGAGTAAAACTCCCTCTCAAAAAAAAAAAAAAAAATTGAGATAGTGCTTCCATCCTGGAGATAAAAAGGAGATGAATAAGAGAATAACCCAATTTAAAAGGACTTCATATCTAAAACACCAAAAGCATTGGCAACAAAAGCCAAAATTGACAAATGGGATCTAATGAAACTAAAGAGCTTCTGCAAAGCAAAAGAAACTACCATCAGAGTGAAAAGGCAACCTACAGAAAGGGAGAACATTTTGCAATCTACTCATCTGACAAAGGGCTAATATCCAGAACCTACAAAGAACTCAAACAAATTTACAAGAAAAAAACAACCCCATCAAAAAGTGGGCAAAAGATATGAACAGACACTTCTCAAAAGAAGACATTTATGCAGCCAACAGACACGTGAAAAAATGCTCATCATCACTAGCCATCAGAGAAATGCAAATCAAAACCACAATGAGATACCATCCCACACCAGTCAGAATGGCAATCATTAAAAAGTCAGGAAACAATAGGTCCTGGAGAGGATGTGGAGAAATAGGAACACTTTTACACTGTTGGTGGGAATGTAAACTAGTTTAACCATTGTGGAAGACAGTGTGGCGATTCCTCAAGGATATAGAACTAGAAATACCATTTGACCCAGCCATCCCATTACCAGGTATATACCCAAAGGATTGTAAATCATGCTGCTATAAAGATACATGCACACGTATGTTTATTGCGGCACTATTCACAATAGCAAAGACTTGGAACCAACCCAAATGTCCATCAATGACAGACTGGATTAAGAAAATGTGGCACATATACACCATGGAATACCATGCACCCATAAAAAAGGATGAGTTCATGTCCTTTGTAGGGACATGGATGCAGCTAGAAACCATCACTCTCAGCAAACTATCACAAGAACAGAAAATCAATCTCCACCTCCCAGGTTCAAACGATTCTCCTGTTTCAGCCTCCCAAATAGCTGGGACTACAGGCGTGAGCTACCACACCCAGCTAATTTTTGTATTTGTAGTAGAGATGGGGTTTCACCATGTTGGCCAGGCTGGTCTCGAACTCCTGACCTCAGGTGATCCACCTGCCTCAGCCTCCCAAAGCGCTGGGATTACAGGCGTGAGCCACCACACCTGGCCAGCAATTTCACTCTTTAGTGTCATAAAAACGTGCACACAAATATTCATGGGAATATTACTCACGTTGGTCAGAACCTGGAATAACCCCAATATCAATGAGTGAACAGATAAAATGGGATCTATCCACAAAATAGATAATTATTCAGCAATGAAAAGGAATGAAGTGCTAATATACTTCATTATATGTGGATGGACCTCAATAACATTATTCTTGATGAAAGAAGCCAGACACAAGAGAACACCCACTGTATGATTTTATTTAAATGAAATGTCCTGGAAAGATAAATACCGTATATAGAGACAGAAAGTACATTAGTGGCTGCCTAGGACTGCTGGTGGAAATAGCGAGTAACTGTAAATGGACACAAAGGATTTTTTTTTTAATAATGGAAATGTTCTAAAACTAGATTGTGATGACTGTACAACTCTGTAAATATACCAAAATTCAAAGAATTGTATGCTTAAAATGGGTGAGCTTTATGGTATGTAAATTATACCTCAATAAAACTTTTTAAAAAACATAACAGTTTCTAACTTTTTCCTCTTTAACATTTTAATCACCTACCCACATTACTCAAAATTCTTATGAAATGCTTCTTAGTTGAAGCAACACATAACTATGCTGTTCATCTCCTTCTAGTTTGCATAACTGTCAGGTGGAAAGGAGAGACTTAATTACCCACAAATTACTCTCATTATCATCCCCACCTATTTAAACAATCACAGTGTGCTTATGAGTAATGTCACTAAAAATGTGCTAGTTTGCAATCCCACCGATGACAGGAAATAGTGATGACTAGTGACCTGTGCACCATTGTCCTTGATCACAGGGGCACCTCTAGCTTGCAGCCCTGCCTCTACCTTAGGTCATACCACAATATATCCACACTTTTTAATCTCAAAGTCAAAGAATGGAAATTGGCACTAGCTTTTTTATTTAAAAAAAAAAATTAAGAAAAACAAATGCTATATGGTCTCACTTATATAGGGAACCTAAAAAAGGAAAACACATACAAATAGAAAGCAGCATGGTGTTTGCCAGGGGTAAGGGAGTGGGGGAAATAGGGAGATGTTGTTCAAAGTGTATAAACTTTCAGTTATAAGATGAGTAAGTTCTGGGGATCTAAATCTAATATACAGCATGGTGACTAGAGTTAACAGTACTGTGTTTTTACTTGAAATTTTCTAAGAGAGATCTTAAATGTTTTCACCACAAATAAAGGTTTAAAAAGCCTTACTTAATCTATCAATTTTTCCTGACTCTCTTTTAAAAATATATAGATAGTCCACCTATAGGACAGGATGGAAAAGTAGATGAACATGGTTGAATGTCATCAAATCCTATAAGAACAAAGAAGATTAACTTGGAGAACTTGGCCAGGTTTAAGATTTTCTATCATGAATATTTCCCCAGAAACTCAGGTGCCTGTTTCTGACATAGCTGTTTTTAATGGAGATATACTCTTTAAACGTATGTCTAGTGTACTATTGTTCTATGGGTTTGTGGGTGTTTGTTCGTTTTTAAAAACAGGCTATTTGGAAAGCCTTTTAGAAGGAAGGCCCTTGATGAAAATGCCTTTGTTTTTCCCTTTTTATAGAGCACGTTATCATCAGTTCTTTCTACCCTGCAAAATAAAAAAGTTGTTTGGGAAAACACAGCACAGACTGGCATATTTTTCTCCAATCAGTAGTGTGATGCAATGAGGCGAAAGCTGGAAGACCAAGGCAGAAAAACCATTGGAGTGCATTAGCACTGAAATGCTGCCTAGTTTTCTCTTACTGGTGGTGCAGAAGGAAAATGCAACAGTGCCGCAAGGACACAAAATGAATTATTTTCCTCTTTATTTATCACCTTCTATTCAACCTGACAGAGCTGACTGGCAGGATAGAAAACAGCAATCTAGAGAGAGAATTCTCTACTTGTTAATAGGGTAATTTAGATTGAATAAGTGTTATTGATCATCTTCTATGTATCCTGGACTGTATTCATTTTCAGTATTAGGTACTTCCCCTTCTCTCAAATATCCTCCTCTTCCACCTTTTAATAAAATTCTATTTCTTGGAGCCCAGAACAGAAAAAGAACATTAGTGGAAAAATGGAGAAATTTGAATAAAACCTATAGTTTAGTGATAGTGTTGCATCAATATTAATTTTCTAGTTGTGCCAAGGATATATAAGATGAGGGGGAAATTGTTAACATGAGGGGAAATTGAGTGAAGGATAGATATAAATTCTATGTGTATTGTTTGCAAGTTTAGGGGGGAAATCATAACTCTCATACATTTGTGGTTGGAACACAGACTTCTGTTACAAAAGACAGATTAACAAGAAAAAAACAAACAGAAGTTTATTAACATGTATATTTCATATACACATGGAAGACACCAGAAAATGAGTAGTGCTCAAAGAGGTGGCTTTGAATTCTGGCTTATATGGCACTTTCAACAAAGAATAGTAAATTCTAAGAGAAGAAACAACACAAAAGAAAATAACTCTGAGTTTCTATGGACAGCAAAGTGGGAAAAGGTAAATATATGTCAGATAAAGACTAGTGAGTAAAGCTTGCTAATATAAATTCCTCTGGTATCATCTCCAGGCAGATAAGGGTCTAAAGCTCTCTTCAGGGATAAACTTTGCTCTTGCTCGGGGGAAGAATAAAGGGTACGGGCAGAATATCTTCTGTGTTTATAAATCTATGTCCTGCTTTCAGGCAAATAGAGGGAGGCAGAGAGCTCTGCTATATCTGTTTCTTCTTAAATGCCTTCAACTCAACAGTCCTTCATGCTATGGTAAGGCGTATTCTGGTCTCCCGCACAAGTCTTCTCTAAATCCAAATATACAGCCATGTGTCATTTAATACTGGGATACATTCTGAGACATGCACCATTAGGCAATTTTATCATTGTGCAAACATCATAGAGCTCACTTACACAAATCCAGATGGTATCGCCTCCTGTACACCTAGGCTATATGGTATAGCCCAGCAGTCCCCAAACTTTTTGACACCAGGGACCAGTTTCATGGAAGACAATTTTTCCACGGATGGGACTAGGGGTGGGAATGGTCTTGGGGTGAAACTGTTTGACCTCAGATCATCTGGCATTAGTTAGATTCTCATAAGAAGTCTGCGACCTACCTAGATCCCTCGCATGCACAATTCACAATAGGGTTAGTGCTCCTATGAGAATTTGATGCTGCCGTTGACCTGAAACAAGAGGTGGAGCTTAGGTGGCAATGATGCTCGCGCACAGCTCACCGACTGCTCTGCGGCCCGGTACTGGTACTGGTCTACGGTCCAGGAGTTGGGGACCCCTGGTCTAGCCTATTGCTCCTAAGCTACAAACCTGCATGGCATGTTACTGTACTGAATACTGTAGGCAATTGAAATACAATGGTAAGTATTTGTGCATTTAAACATAGAAAAGGTACAGTTAAAATATGGTATTATAATCTTATGGGTATAACATTTATGTGGCCCCAAAGACATCATTGACCAAAATGTCTTTATGCAGAATATAACTGTAATAAATACTTTCTAAAGAAAAAATTTCAGGAGAGTTAATAAACTCAGAACAATGGGAAAAATTACTCCTCATGTTAGATTTATTAACCGATATTACCTTCCCCATGATGTCTGCTTCTACACCCTTGGTTATAAGTAAAATTGTATAGTACATTCTCTGATGGACTTTTTAAATTTCTTATAGCACATTCTAAATCTTATCACTATATGGTTAATTTCACCTATTAGGTGACATTTGTATATGTTTAATTTCACCTATTAGGAAGGCAGAATGGGTTAGAACCAGAAAAATATGAGTTTAAATCCTAGTTCTACCAACCTGGGTCAAATGACTTACTTTCCCTAAGCCTTGGGCACTTCATCTAAAAAAAGTGAGGATAATAAGTTAACCATAAGTTATCGTGAAGATTAGATGACATACACACGTAAAGATATTTGGACAATATCTGGCACATAGTTGATGCTCAAAATATGTATTCTGTTATGGTTCCCATTACCATTATTATTAACTAAGTTTCTTGGCACCGGGACATTCTTGTTGAAGTCCACAGAAACTTGAACTGTGAATGCTCAAAAAATGGGTTAGTGAATTGAAGTGCTTTCAGAGTATGGTTTTTCAGGTTTATATGTTTGTCAAACATTCTCATTTTACCAATATTCTGCCCTAAATTAATGTTGTCCTTTTTATACAATTTTCAACTCTCAAAAGTACATATTTATATTCTATCTAGCCCATCCCTTTGAAGTTTCTTGTCAACCTACAGCAAGTAAATGACATTTTTTTCTACAAAATACTGAGTAAATACTAAATGTTTCCCTTTTCTATTTCTCTCTATGAGGCAGGACCTTACCTCCCATTGCCAGCTCACTAGCTTGGGTCCCATTCCTGGACCTGTCCATACCTTTTCAAGGGGACCCTGCTCAAAACCCACAGTGTGTGCACACCTTTGTTAATATCTTCTGTATTAGTCTGTTCTCACATTGCTATAAAGAAATACCTGAGACCAGGTAATTTACAAAGAAAAGAGGTTTAATTGGCTCACAGTTCCACAGGTTGTACAAGAAGCATACTGCTGGCATCTTGTCAGCTTCTGGGGAGGCCTCAGGAAACTTAGAATTATGGGGGAAGGCAAAGGGGAAACAGAGTCTTACTTGGCAAGCTCAAGAGCAGGTTGGGGGAGGCACTACACGCTTGTAAACGACCAGATCGCACGAGAACTCGCCATCACAAGGACAACAACACCAAAAGGATAGTGCTAAACCATACATGAGAAATCCACCCCATAATCCAATCACCTCCCACCAGGCCCCACCTCCATCATTGGGAATTACAGTTCAACATGAGATTTGGTGGGGACACGGATCTGAACCATATCATCTTCATTCCAAAATTAATAGAACATACTTTATTTATTCCAACCTTATTTTTTATGCCTGTGTGCTTTGGAGTTTACAAAAAAAGTGAACAGCACTGGAGAGAAACAGGAGGACAGTTTCATTTACTTATATATGAATATTCTGAAAATGTTTATTAGCTTAAGCTTAGTTGTTCTCTCATTCATTTGTTCTTTCATAAAGGCTGGTTAAACATTTGGTACCTACCAGTCACTAAGCTAAATACTGAAAATACAAACTGTGGTGAAAACAGCTCCTACCCTAAAGGAGCTCATATCCTCTAGGGAGACAAACTTGTAAACAGCTCATTATAATGCATTCTGGAATGTGCAATAATAGAGATGTTATAGAACATTATGGTATCATAAAAGAGCATTTCAATCTGAGGAGAAAAAGAGTGTCAGATCAGATAAGGCATCCTTGGAGAGAGGATGACTAAACTGACTCTAAAGCAGTGTTCTCAGCCATAGCTTCCATGGAAGTCACCTGGGAAACTGATTATTCAAACTCTGATTCTTATATTTTTTAATTCACTCACTTACATTCTGTAGTAATTGACCTGGGGTGTTGCCTATGCATAAGGACTTTTTTTTTTTTTTTTTTTTTTTTTTTTTTTTTTTTTTTTTTTTTTGAGACGGAGTCTCGCTCTGTCGCCCAGGCTGGAGTGCAGTGGCGTGATCTCGGCTCACTGCAAGCTCTACCTCCCGGGTTCACGCCATTCTCCCGCCTCAGCCTCCGAGTAGCTGGGACTACAGGCGCCCGCCACCACGCCCGGCTAGTTTTTTGTATTTTTAGTAGAGACGGGGTTTCACCATGTTAGCCAGGATGGTCTCGATCTCCTGACCTCGTGATCCACCCGCCTCGGCCTCCCAAAGTGCTGGGATTACAGGCTTGAGCCACCGCGCCCGGCCTGCATAAGGACTTTTTAAAGCTCGAATACTCCAAGGAATCAATGGAAACTACCCAAGATGAAAACAGAGAAGGTGGGAAACGGCACGGAAAGAAGCTATGCCAAGCAGAGAAGAGCGTGAGCAAAGGCACTAAGACAAGAAGGAGCTTGGTTAGCAAGAAAGGCATTCTAAAAAAAGGTTTTTTTTTTAAAAAAAAGGCCCGGTATGAAAGTTCAGACCACAGGAGTGCGGAGAAATGAGGCATGGGAGATGGGCAGGGATGCCAGTGTGCTGCCGTTAGGACAACGCATTTAAGGCTAGGAAATGACATGGTCAGATTTACATGATGGATAGCTTACTGTGCTAGCTGAGAGGAGGCAGGGAGGTGAAGCAGGAGAGCCAAGTGAAGTACAATCAAGAACAGACTCTTGACACAGCATTTGGGAGGGATTCCTAAAAACTGTTTAGGAAGTCACATTAGATGGCCTCAAGTATTGTTTGGAAGTGCCAAGTGAGGTAGAAAGAGCAATCTGGTGAACAGGTGGAAGATTAACACCTACTGAGATAGAGAAGATAATAATAGCAGTATGTTTAGGAGGAAATATGACATGCCTGTTTGGAACACAATGCATTTGAGATGCCTGTGGAGTGTTCAGGTGGATGTATTGCATTAGGCCACCTGGTCCAGATTCAAGAATGGGTGAGAATATTGACTTGGACTCATGCAAGGTTGCTTCTGTTTGGCTTGCTTCTGAAGCAGCAAATAAGCAATGCAAAGATAAGGATGCAAATGGCTGACATATATCCTCCTTGTCTCCTTTTTGTCTTAAGGAGATATTAAAAAAGCACTGTCTTAGCAATGTATATGGAAATTTTGCCCACTAAGACAAAAGAATTATGAATCTATGGGCTTGTTGGCTTTTGTACTCTCAGCCATGTCAGTACCAGCAACTTATGGTAATATTTGAAGCCACAGTTCTGCTATTCCACAAACCACATCACACAGGCCTAAGAATTGAGCTATGGACCTTGAAATTCTTGCTCTGTTAGCACTGGGGAAAAATACCTTATCTTCCCAAGTCAACTTGGTCATGTACAACTCTAAGGTTCTTTTTACCATATCTCAATGACCAAGAATGTTTAGAGGTAGATGATAAGGACTAAATGTCCCTAAAACTTCAATGTTCGGTTATAAACAGAGAAAGTCTCACGTCAAACTCTGTAGCACAGACAGACATTTATTAGTGTTCTGGCTATCCATTCTCATAGCAAACCACCCTAAGACCTAATGGATTGAAAACAATTTGATTATTACCTCTTAAAATTCTGACATATGACCAATCTCAGCTGGATTATTGAGGTCTTTCAGGGGTCATTCCAGTTGGGGTTCTGGAGGATGGATTGAACTAAATATGCAAGATGGCTATTCACATGGCTGGTTTTTGATGATGACTTTGACTGGGAGCTCAGCTGGGGCCAGGACACCTATGCACATTCTCTCCATAGAGCTTGGACCCCCCCACAGCATGGCAACTGGAAGCAGAAACTGCCAGGCCAGTTAAGGGCTAGGCCCAGAAATGGCACAGAGTCATTTCTGCCATATTCTAACACCAAAGCATCCACAGGCCTTCTCCAGATTCAACAGGGTAAAGAAAGAGGCTCCTGTATCTTACTGGGAGAATGACAAGGTCACATCTTTCTGGGGAAAATCAATCTGTGCTGGCTGGCTCTGGCACATACAATCTGCCACAATTAGCAAACAGGCACAGCACAGTCTTGTAACCTGTTCTTTAACAATGATGAGAAAAGAAAATGATGAAGTCTCAGCTCTTTATCCTTTAGCTCCAAAAATACTTTTCATGAAAAGCTTCACCTGAGGCAAGTGTAAAGCCATTCCAAAGATAGGCTTTGGCTAGCATTTGTTTTAATCACATGGTATCAAAGAATCCAGATTGCCTGAGGACCATGGGACACTTCAGGCCCATGGGATCCAGCTTAGAACACCATTACAAAGGTTACAGCCTATAGAACTCATTAAACTCTGATATTCTATTCATGCAAGATTGGTGAATGTCTCTAAAATATTCATATATATACTTTTGTACTATCTATGAGACAATATTTTAAATCAATATGCAAATGTCATAACAAGGTGGTAGGACTTTACCATATATGTCTACTTGAGGGTTTCTGAGAGTAAATTTGTTTCTCACCCAGAACAAATGCCCTGTAAACCACTGGACATGAACATCTGAACCTTTGCAGAGAGCTTAGGGTTGGAGTTTTTGATTTAATAGATCTCTGGATATAAATTTTTGACCCAATTTTTACCTGTTTAAAAAAAGAAACATGGGAGTGGATGAAATAACTCAGGAAAGTTGAGCACAATGAGGAAAGCAGTGATTCTTGGTCAGTCCCTTGGAATCACCAATATGTAAAAGGACCCCAGAGGAAGAGGAGCCCTCCAAGGGCTCAGAGAAAGACTAGAGTTAAGCAGAAACCATATAGACAGCCTCCAGATAGAGGGCCAATCAGTAATTTTAAATGGATTAAGATAGTCTAGTGAAATCAAAATTAATTTTTTTATCTAACTGGCATCAGCAACTGGAAGTCACAAGTCATCTTAGCAGATGTACTTTCAATGAATCGTGGTCAGAAGACAGATAAATGGGTCTTAAGAAGTGAATGCAAGACAAGGAAGTGAAGACTGAGAATGTCTGGATATAAAACAGAAGAGAGAAGTGGAAAGCCTCAAGAGGGACATGGGGTTGAAGGACAATTTTTTGACAGGAAGAGGCTGGAGCATGTTTCCAGAGTGATGGAAGAAGGGAGAGAAACATTGAAAATGCTGTAAAAAGAAAATATATTTCTTATTAATGTTTCAGAGGAGAAGAAAGGGAAGAGATACAGGTAAAGTTTAAGAAATTGTCTTAAGCCTGAAGAAAGAGGGGAAGGAGATAGATGCAATTAAGTGTGGCAAAATAAGTGACAAATTTATGAAGTTGGAATCTGATCTTATTAAATTTTTCTCCACAATAAGGTGGCCAAGCATTTGTGTTCTCTTCCTTAGGGGCATTTGCATAGCGGAAGCAGAAAGCAGAATTTTCTTGAAGACAGAGTGCCCCAGGTTTTTGTGTTTGAAAGCTAAAATGCACTGAGAGAATCAATACTAGGTCATTTCTTTGGCAAGTAGGGAGACAGGCTGAGTAACTTTGAGAGGCTGAAACAGAGAAGAATGGTGATGGAATTTTCCTCAACTTGGAAGGCATGGAGGTGTCGGCTTGTCTGGAGAGAAACCTAGATGATGCTCCCCACCACCACTGCCACCCACTCCCACTACCCAGTCTTTGAAAGCATCTCAGGAGATGGTTTAAACTCAGAGGGGAATGGGATGTGGCCAATCTAGGGATGCTGGACATCAGGCAAAGAAATACTCCACCTCTCAGAGTACAAGCAGAGGGTAGAAACAAAATAATGGGGCTGCCAGGCCTCAGGTTTGGACCCTGAAGTATCAACAGCAGCCATAACAGATGAAGTCCCAATGGGCCAGGCCCCACACAAGTTCCTAGGATCCTTCATCAATCTCAGGACAAAAATGTGATTGGATTTTTCACAGTCCTGGTGAATGGGAAAGCAAAGGCAAGTTTAATTTGTAATTTAGTTTCAAAACACAAAGGAGAAAATTTTAAAGGGGCAAAATCACGCCTTCTGCTGCCTGTCTGTCTTGAGTATGGTTCAAAAGTTTATAGTTAAAGGAAGTTAGAGGAAGATTCTTCATAGAGCATTTTTTTTTTTTCCTGAAAAGAAAGCAAGATTCTAAGATTAAGTGGGATAGGGACTGAGTAGAGAACATATGAAAGGGATAAACTGGGAAAAGGTTTTTGAGGTAATTGAGGACGATTCTGACCCAGGACTTCCAGGCAATGCCAAAGACTCCACTGAGAATGGAAATCATGACTTTTTAGTGATGTTACTCAGATAAATTGTGTGATTATCTCCAGCAATCCTCAGCCATTCTGGCACTGGTGTCGAAAAAATGGGTTGCTGAATTGCTCTTGAGCTGGGTTTTGCTGAGAGAACACAGCAGGAGAAAAATGTGCAAAGCAAATAAAGGTGTAGATGAAAGATTGCTTTTCATCAACTATTATTTGCTGACTAGCTTGGGAAGGCAGACGGCCAAGAGGAACTGACAGCTTTGGGGAAATACAAGCAGAAATTAAAAGCCTGAAGTTTCCTGGAGGGTATTATGGAGTTGTTTTGATTTGGTTTGATTTAAAGTAGAAGAGCAGTGCTTCAGTCACTTTCATCACAGTCCAATATGGTAAACACAGTTCTCCATCAAGGTTTTCCTCCAAAGGTGAGTCAGACCTGAGCTGCTTCTATCTCGTAAGTCTGCCCAGTCTTGGAGATCTTCATAGCCAACCAATGGAGGAAAAAAAAAAAAGTAGGAAGCACCCATATCCACACTTAACTGTCTCAGATGGGAAGTGGCACTTTATATCCATTTCTATTGACAAGGACTCTGTTTCAACCTAAATACAAAGAAAATGTAGTCTGCCTTTGTCCCCAGAAAATGGAGTTATATGGTGAACATACATCAACTCAGCCACAGCAGTTGTGGAAGGACATGGACATGAAGATTTCTCATATAAAGCAGGGTCCCTGCAATGACAAAGTGCTAAGGAATGTTTTGAGGTTATTGGATGAATGGCATTTGAAAAAGACCTACAGTCTAAATTGTTGAATGGATAGTTGAAGTGGATGCTGTGGTGCACTGCCAACATTACCCTGGCTGCTGAGACAGCCTTCAGCTGTAAGCTGCCTTTGGAATTTCCTTGGCTGAAAAGAGATTCAGCTCTCCCAAGGCCATGTTCCTTTCTTGGGAAGTCCCATATCCAATGGCTGGGTAACATAGTCGTTTAATTGCTTGGCTCCTTTGCCTCAATTTGGAACAATTCTGAAAGGCCATCCTAGGATCAGAGTTTTTTATGGGGTTGTTGAGGTCTCCATCAAGACCATATCAGCACTCAGCTCCTCCCTTTGTTTATATCAGAATATCAGCTCCTCCCTTTGCTGAATGCTCTTCCTTCCTTTCACTTCCACAAGTGGCAATACCAAGAGCAATGCCCAATAAACCTCTGCTAATCTTCATCTCAGAATCTCCTTCCTGGGAAACTCGTAACAAATGTCAAGACTGCCTATATAATTTGTGGGGCCCAGAGCAGAATGAAACTGCAGGCACTTTGTTAAAAAATTAAGAACTTCAAGATGGCAATAGCAGAGCATTCTACCATGTAATGGGTCCCTCTAAGCACAGCTCTGTGTAACTGCACAGGTTGCATACTCATGAAACTGGCCCTATAATAATCTACCTAGCTAGCTATCTATATTAGTCCATTCTCACACTGCTATAAAGATACTAACTGAGACTGGGTAATTAATAAACAAAAGAGGTTTAATTGACTCACAGCTCTGCATGGCTGGGGAGGCCTCAGGAAACTTACAATCATGGCGGAAAAGGAAGAGGAAGCAGATGCCTCTTCAAAAGGCAGCAGGAAAGAGAGAGAGCAAAGTGGGAAGAGCCCTTATAAGATCATCTCATGAGAACTCACTCGCTATCACAAGAACAGTATGGGGGAAACCACACCCATGATTCAATCACTTCCCACCAGGGCATTACAATTTGAGATGAGATTTGGATGGGGACACAAAGCCAAACCATATCTCTATCTAGAGATGAGATTTGGATGGGGACACAAAGCCAAACCATATCTCTATCTATCTATCTACCTATCTATCTATCTATCTATCTATCTATCTATCTATCTATCTATCTATTTATCTATCTACCTACCTACCTACCTACCTACCTACCTACCTATCTATCTGTCTCTCTATCTATTTTTCAATCTATGTCTCTAACTATATACTTTGAAATTTCCAATTGCATGAATTGGGGCAGATGGGTCAGCTAGACCCCAAGATGTTGAATAAACATGGACAAAAGTTTAGAACATCAGATAATTGGCAGAAATGGGATTTTGGAGGCTCTAGCTAGATGACTAAGCTTCACAATGGTAAAACAGCCAAGGTCTGGAAGCAAGGGGCAACTAAAATAATGCCCTTTAGGTCTTTTTGGTACATGAGATCTGGGAGAACAAGTTGCTGCATGGAGCACTATCCTTTGTCAAGAACCAACCCCAAGAAAGACAATGAAGAAGAAAGAACACCTTGACTAGCAGTTATGTGCACTTTTTACAGTTATGTAGACCTTATCTAAAAAATAATTGGCTAAAATATAATTAATCTTGTTCAGCTACATGGTGTCTGTTTTCTACACAGATACTAGTGTAACAATTGCAATGCCATCATCTCGACACCTTGACATCTGGAATCATGACAATATCCAGTCTAATAGGCTTTGATCCATTAAACTGATACACCACTTTTGTACAAAAGGCCAATTAATTTTTCATAATAAATGAGACTTAATTATAATTACAGGATTGCATTTAAGAGTGTAGATTCTTAACTACCAGAAAGATTTTGGAGAGAAGGCTATTATTTGCTCTTCAGGATATGCTCATCCCAGCCTCATCTGTTGTTTACTTTTTAGCAAATGTATAATACATTGAAATTGCAGCTTCCAAAAAATGCTATTAAGCTAATTATGAAAACAGTCTGTATAATACTAGAGTGTTGCCTCTACACGTTTTTTATCTACATTACAAAATTAGCACCCATTTGAATGTCTTCGTTTGGCCCAGACAACCACAACCTTTGTGAGAGAGATTAGGTAAACAGCAGGCATGATTTCTCATCATTTTGAAGATAAAACAAGGCAACCAGCAACTAAATAACCTGTCCAAGGACAATGTCAGGAACTGCTGCAGTGCTTAGAATCTCAAATTTATAATTCTCTTAGCTAATGTCCACAGTGTCTACTTGGCAAACTTTTCAGTTTCTCCTTCACTGGAGGGGAGGGGAAAACAGTTGACTTTCCTTCCTCCAAAAGAAAATACTTATTTGCTAAACATGCTGTCTAAAATTCATACAAGTTTTTAAAATTGATAATATGGAAGTACACAGCAGCATGAGTGCCTAGAAACTGCACTCTTGCTAAACTTGAGGTTAAATTTAACTTTTTAAAAATTTGGGACAAACTGATATTATGTGCTCCTATTATGAGGCACTGGGAATGCAATACCAATTTTGTAATATTCCTGCAAAAATGATTAACCTGAATATAATGTTAAATAAGCAATCAAACAAATCCTAACTGAGAGACATTGTGCAAAGCAACTGGCAAGGACTTTTAAAAAATGCCAAAGTCATGAAAGAGGAAAAAGTGGCTGGAAAATTGTTTTAGATTAAAGGAGACTTAGAGGAACATTACAAGCAAATGCAAAGAATAACCCTTGAGTAGATCTTGGATTTTTTTAAAGACACTATTAAAGAACATGGTTGGGACAAGTAGGAAAATCTGAATAGGGGCTATGATATGGTTTGGCTGTATCCCCAGCCAACTCTCATTTTGAATTGTAGCTCTTATAATTCCCATGTGTTGTGGAATGGAGCCAATAGGAGATAATTGAATCGTGGGGGCAGTTTCTCCCATACTGTTCTCATGGTAGCGAATAAGTCTCATGAGATCTGATTGTTTTGTAAGAGGAAATCCCTTTCACTTGGTTCTCATTCTCTCTTGTCTGCCTCCATGTAAGATGTGCCTTTTTTCTTCCATCATGATTGTGAGGCCTCCCCAACCACGTGGGAATGTGAGTCCATTAAACCTCTTTTTCTTTATAAATTACCCAGTCTTCGGTATGTCTTTATTAGCAGCATGAAAATGAGTTAATACAGACTACAGTTATATAGTATTACTATATTAATGATAATTTATCTGAGTGTAGTTTTAAATAATGATTATGTATAAGAATTTCCTTTTTCTTACAAGCTACAGGCCAAAGTATTTAAAGATGAAGGGTCATAATATCTGCAGCAAATTCAAATGGTACAGCAAAATAAATGAATAAACACACACACACACACACACACACACACACAGAGATTAGGAGAGGGAGATAGAGAGAGAGAAGCAAATTTGACAAAAATTCTAACAAAGGCAAATGCAGCTGAAATTCAGCTCATTGTACTATTCTCACAACTTCCCTTTTAAGTTTAAAGTTTGAAACATATGCTTGAAAAAGTATTAATTTGACAGGGCAAAATGGTCTCATGTAAATTTGTATTTTTATCTCTAGATAGAATAATTTTTTTGTTTTTCAGATTTTTCTGGGCAACTTATATTTGCTCCTCTGTTACCTGTCTGCTCACGTAAGAACATTAATTTTTTTCATTTAAAAATATGTATAATTTTTTTGAGAGCTATATGGTTTGGATATTTGTCCCCTCTAATCCTCATGTTGAAATTTGATCCCCAGTGTTGGGGATGGAACCTAATGGGAGGTGTTTGGGTCATGGGAGTGGATCCTTTACTAATAGATTATTGCCCTCCCTCAGGGGTGAGAGAAGTTCCCACAGGAGCTGGTTGTTAAAACAAAGGGGCCAATATTCCCCCATCTCTTTTCTTAGCTCACCAAGTTATCTCTGCACACACTGGCTCCACTTCACCTTCTACCATGAGTGGAGGTAACCTGAGGCCCTCACTAGACATGCCAATACTATGCTTCTTGTATACATGTATACAGTCTACAGAACCATAAGCCAAATAAACCACTTTTCTTTATAAATTACCCAGCCTCAGATACTCCTTAATAGCAACACAAAACAGACTAGGACAAGAGCCTACCACAAACCAAGAGCTGTTCTTGGTACCAAGGCCACTGCAGTAAACAAAACAGAAAGTAATGCTGCCTTCAGAGAGCTTGCATCCTAGTAGAAAGGCAGAGAGGTTTCAAATAAAGAGATAATATTCACTTATTTGTTCAACAGGCATGTTTTGCATGTTCCTGTATAGGCACTGGGCATGTAGTATTGAATAAAAGAGCTTCCCTCCCTTTTGGGGCTTACATTCTGGGGATGGGGGAATAGATAATTTAAAAGAGATAAATCTCCCTTCTGGGTACATATCCAAAAGAATTCAAAGCAAGCTCTCTAAAGATATTCTCACACCCACATTTATTGCAGCACTATTCACAATTGCCAAGAAGCAGAAGCCACCCGAGTGTCCATCAACAGATGATGGGTAAAGAAAATGTGATGTATACACACAATGGAATATTACATAGCCTGAAAAAAAGAAAAAAATCCTATTACATGTTACAAGATTGATGAACCTTGAAGACTTTATGCTAAGCAAAATGATCCGGCCATAATAGGTAAATACTATATGATTCCACTTATATTAAGTACCTAATGTGTTCAAAATCATAGAAACAGAAAATAGAAAGGTGGTTGTCAAGGGCTGGAAGGAGGGACAATGAGTGTTTAATGGGTTTAGAGTTTCTATTTTGCAAAACTAAAGTTCTAGAGATCTGTTGCACAAGAGTGTGAATATACTTAATACTACTAAACTGTACACTTAAAAATGGTTAAGATGATTTTTAAAAGAGACAAAAAACATGGTCTAATATCCAGAATCAACAAAGAACTTAAACAAATTTACAAGAAAAAAACAACCCCATCAAAAAGTGGGAAAAGGATATGAACAGACACTTCTCAAAAGAAGACATTTATGTGGACAACAAACATATGAACAAAAGCTCATCATTACTGGTCATTAGAGAAATGCAAATCAAAACCACAATGAGATACCATCTCTTGCCAATTAGAATTGTGATTATTAAAAAGTCTGGAAACAACAGATGCTGGCAAGGATATGGAGAAATAGGAACTTTTTACACTGTTGGTGTGAGTGTTAATTAATTCAACCATTGTGGAAGGCAGTGTGGTGATTCCTCAAGGATATAGAACCAGAAATATCATTTGACCCAGCAATCCCATTACTGAGTGTATACTCAAAGGATTATAAATTATTTTACTATAAAGACACATCCACATGTATGTTTATTGCAGCACTGTTCACAATAGCAAGGACTTGGAACCAACCCAAATGCCCACCAATGATAGACTGGATTAAGAAAATGTGGCACATATACACCATGGAATACTTTGCAGCCATAAAAAAGAATGAGTTCATGTCCTTTGCAGGGATATGGATGAAGCTGGAAACCATCACTCTCAGCAACCTAACCCAGGAACAGAAAACCAAACACTGCATGTTCTCACTTAGAGGTGGGAGCTGAGCAATGAGAACACATGGACACAGGGAGGGGAACATCACACACTGGGGCTTAGAGGGGAGTTGGGGGCAAGGGGAGGGAGAGCACTAGTACAAATACCTAATGCATGCGGAGCTTAAAACCTAGATGATGGGTTGATACGTGTGGCAAACCACCGTGGCACATGCATACCTAGGTAGTAAACCTGCACGTTCAGCACATGTATCCAAGAACTTAAAGTAAAATTTAAAAAATTTTAAAAACATAAAAATATCAAGTGGTAATATGCGGTACAGGGGAAAATATAATGAGTAGAGAGCATTAGGAGCACCCACTGGGAGGGTGAGTGGAAGAACGTGCTCCAGAGGACAGGGTGCTAGGAAAGGGTTTGCTATATTTAGGGTGGTCAGAGAAGGTCTCACTGATGAAGTGACATCGGAGTGACATTCAGTCCACAGAGGGAAGAGTGTTCCTGGTAGAGAAAGCAGCAAATTCCATGCCCTGAGGCCATTCATGGGTGATATATTCTAGAAAGAGCAAGGAAGTCAGCATGACTGGAGCAAAGTGGGGGACTGTTGATGAGGTGGGAAACGAATGGGGGGAGGAGAAGGACACAGATGGTGTAAAACCTGGAAGCCATTTTACGGAGTTGATTTTTACTCTGAGTGACATGGGAAGCCATGAGCAAAGGCAGCAGGCAGAACAGTCTGGCAGCTATTTAAATAATCCAGGCAAGAGATGGTGGCAGTGTGGCAGTGATGGCCAAAAAGTGTTTGGATTGAGTCATGACCTCACATGTTGGAAAGGCTGCCATCTACCATCCCACGGTAATTTGTTTTCAGTCTCAGGGGGCCTATGTTCCTCTCAGTATCTAAATGGTGTGAACTGCTCAGATCCATCCCACCAAATTTACTACATTTCAAATCTTTTTCATTTCATTATCCTACTTGAATAGTAAAAATTCTTCAATGTAAAGAATATCTTTAAAACCCCAACTCTTCATGACAACCATAATCCAAGATTAAAACTGATAAAATCTGAGATGTCCCAGCAATCAGAAATGTATTTTGCTGAGCTACCAAAGCTAGAAAAAGCAAGCCCAATCCTTGCATTTTCCTGGGAATTAGTCACCCGTAACATGCCAAAGGAAATAGTCCACACTAACATCTAACCCTGAAGCATATGTAGTCAAGTTCAAACATCTAGTTTCATCTCCAGCTTTCATATTATTTGTTCATACAGCAACTTGTATTTTTGGCATCGTTCCTTCTCTATAGTGACAATGGCAGGAGGAAAACAGAGTGCGTCATTTCAAAGCTGTTTATTTTAAATGTATAGCTAATCGTTAAATTATTCTAAAATAAGTGGTAGCTGTCTTGGCACATTTAAAGAGCCTCCTAGGACATTTAAGACAACATATCTTACTATAAGAAATTACTGGATAATTTCTGGTACAACCCAAAAATCTTAGTGGTTTAGCACCATAAAGACTTTTGCATATACATATAGTCCCAATGTAGGTATTCCTGGTTGTCTGGGGGTCCTGAGTGACTCTACTCCAGGTGATGACTAAGCAATCCAGATTCCTTCCATGAGGTTGTTCCACCATCTCATAGTCCTCCATTGCCAGACATATGAACAGGGAAAGATACAGAAGAAGATAGCACAAGATATTTTATGGCCAAGTCTAGAATTAGCAAAAATCACCTTCCCCAGAACTCAGTCACATATTCACAAGCAGTAACAAGTATGACTGCCAACATAGTCTCCCTGTGTACATTACAGGAGAAAGAAATGATTTGGTGAACATATAGTATTGTCTGCAATAATTTCCTCTTTTGGTCTTTAATATATTTTTATTTGACTGCTCACCTAAATTCAAAGTGCATTGCTTAATAATTCTGGCCTTGTTATTAAGAATCATGAAGATATGCAACGCAACATAAAATCTGTAACTTTTTATTTCTGAAATTTCTCAGAAGAAAATGGAACAAACATGTAGTCTAGTTTTGGGAACCTCCTCCCATTTCCAGCACCTACACCTTCAGCTCCAAGTCCTTCAGTTCCTCACAAAATGCCTGGAACCTAAAATGCCAGTGCCTAGGAGGAATTTTGATGAAGATATTCAGTAGCTTAATGCACGGAAACTGGAATATCAGAAAGTCTTTCACATAAGATAGTGATAAAAAGCCAAATGACAAGTGGTTTACACAGGCTGAGACAACATCCCTTCAAATCAATATTCTTTTATTTCAAATTCATTTGTGTTTAAATATTTCACAGACAAACCAAAAATTATATAAAATATTCTAATGAACTTCACCATATCCTAATAGTACCAGGCTTTTAATTTTTGACTATGTAACTAGTATGAAACAATATCTCTGGTTTTAATTAGCATTTCTCTGATAACCAGTGTGGTTGAGCATCTTTTAAGGTATATATTTACTTCATGGGTTTCTGTTATGTGATCTTCCAACTTATATCTTTTCCCTGTGTTTCTGTTGGGTCATGTATGTTATTTTTATAGATAGTCACACTGATATTTTGAAGCATTTGTCTAGTATTTATTTTGAGGTGATGCCAAAAGCTTCATGGAAAACAGGTGAAGATGCATCACTGCTGCAGTTTGGCCTTTCTCTTATTATCTCTAGCAATTCCACTCTGGCCCCAAACTCACATACCCTACTTAGCAAAATAAAACTCTGCATGCAATCAAGACCACCCTTCTGAAAAGCAGCCTGGCAATTGCAACTATGCATTGCTACTAGAGAGTGCAATATCAAAGTACTCCTTCCAATTGCACAAAGAACATCTCCATGAGAAGAACTTGAATGAATATCATTTTCTCCATTTCATTATATTTCCAGAGGAATTTTCATGCCTCAATGATATTTCAGCTTCCATTATAGGCTGGCATTTAGTCAGATCCCTTAATCCCTATTTGGATTGCCAAAATTAAAGTTTGTATAAGGACTTAAGGACTCACAAAAAACAGTGTAAGAAACAAGAAAATATGTAAACAAAGAAGGGATCTCATATGCTGCCATTTACTGGTGATGTGATCTCACCATGCTTCCTGATAAGTCTGTTGCATACCAGGGACCACGGTTTGCAAAAGAGTTAATAAAATCTAAATAGAAAGAACCCCTTACTCCAAATGTGCTTAAAGCAAAAGTGATTAAGTTATCAAATGCTTACATTCTATTAATGTCATTGGAAGTCAATAGTAACTCAGATTTCTGCATCAAAAGATGCAAAAAACGGCAGGTGGCACAAAATACTTGATAAAGCAATTGCCCTATCAAAGCCTGTTTTTATTCTCTTTTCATATGCCCAGACATCATTTTATATTTGCTTTTCAGCATGAGCAGATAATACGGTAACATATTTGCTTTCAAGCCAAGTAACTTGTCTAGTAAGACAAACTTCTACTCAGCAAATCAGTGAGGATCACACCACTTTAGCTCTATTGCAAGAATTCTGTTGTTACAAAGATGAGCCTCACTTTTGATAGGAAGACTTAAGGAAATGCATAACAGAATCAGAAAGTACGTCATTTCTACAGATACCCATCTGACTTAGTTGCCTAAGGCAATACAATAAAACACAACCTTTATTTATTTCAATCCTTTTTGCCTTTGATGGTGCCATTGGAAAGAGGGAAGAAACAGGGATGAAGCCAGTGTGCCCTTAGTGCTCACTTGTGTACAGCAGTGTTTCTTAACAAGAAGAGGAGATGAGGCAGGGTTTTAAGAGGGATTTTAAGTTCAAAAAGCTCCACTTAGATGTAAAGGGTACCAAGGAATCTGCAATTTGAATTGACATGCACCAAGCCACTGATATGCCTGTGAATCTCCTGTCGATCCTCCTAAGATTGGGTCTCCTTCCAGAGTACTCCAGCTTTAGCATTCTCTGTCCTTCAACCACTGAAAGAGGACTACTTAGATTCAACAAAGTGGACCCTGGAAACCCTGGCCTGGAGCCACAGTCACCCTGGGACTCATCAGTACTCATGACAGTGTAACTGGTCTCTCCCTCTCTCCATGACACTATTCAATACTGGATGGATGCCAGATTTATAAGAGCAATCAAATAAGAAGTAGAGTTTCATCAGGAGAAAAGAGAGTAGGGAATCATGCATAGTTTCATATCATTTTTCTTTGGAGTATTATGTTTGTTCACTTGTATCTCAGTTAAGTAAAAACTTTGTTCCGTATGTATTCATTGGCAAGGGGTCATAAGAAGGTACCACTGAGTGGGTGGCAGAAGCAACAGAAATTTTATTTTCTTGCAGTTCTGGAGGCTGGAAGTCCCAGGTCAAGGTGTCAGCACGGTAGTTTCCTCTGAGGCCTCGCTCCTTGGTTGTAGATGGATGTCTTCTCCCTGTGTCTTTATGTGGTGTTTCCTCTCTGCAGTCTGTGTTCTTATCTTTTCTTCTTATAAAGATACCAGTTATTTTAGATTAGGGTCCACCCATATAATCTCATGTTACCTTAATTATCTCTTTAAAGACCCTGTCTCTAAACACAGTCACATTCCCCAGTCATAGGGCTTAGGACTTCTACATACGAATTTGGGAGTACATGATTTACCCTGTAACAGTTTCCAAGTGATTTTTTTTTTAAATACAATGAGTTTAGAAGTTTCTTTTTTAATCCTAGCATTAAGAAAATCATTCTTCACAGTTCTACTTCTTACTTTTCTGACTTTTTCTTTTTTTACTTTTCTGACTTTTACTTTCTCTTCAGATTCTTTGTTTTATTCCATCACGTAAAGTTTATACTTTGTTTTATACCATCACGCCAGGAAAAGATGACAATACCCGCCCATCATGCTAAGAGGAAACTAAACAATTATTTCTCCAACTGAAATAAATTCATTTAAGTGGTGACTGTGAGTTCTATACCACCAATGTCAATAAATACATATTCATCTATCAAAATACTGCAAATGCTCTGTTCTTTGGCATGAGGATACTGGCTTAGCAAAATTTTTCAGTGCACTAAATTAGCTGATGTTAACTCTTCTAAATTAATTTCATTTTTTAAAATTGATCTTGCAGGGCTTACAAGTAAATGAAAGAATAGATATTTATCGAGAAAGCTAGAAATATATCCATTTTCTCAGAAATTTCAATTTCCTAAGAAGTAAAGCTCTAAGTATTTTTTAACTTAACCCACTTCTCCAACCTCTCAGCTCTCCTCCTGCCAAGAGAAAATAAATAAGTCATCTGGCCACCTACTATAACTGGATAATCTGGTAACTGTATTGCAATTAGTCCAACTAACTTAGATAACTAAACTAGACTTTGGATCTGAATGGGCCAATGGAAAATGACAACCACAAGAGGTGTCTTGGAAAGTGCTGCCTAACTCAGTCTCAATTATGCTCAGATAACTGGCAGTTTTCCTGCTAGAATTAATCTGATTTAAACTTAAAGCAGCAGATAGAAGTTTAGAAGCTGTCCGTGAAATTTTTATTTCTCCAAGCTGATACTGAATCTTTGACATGGTTTGGCTGTGTACCCACCCAAATCTCATCTTGAACTGTAGTTCCCATAATCCCCACGTGTCATGGGAGGGAACCAGTGGGAGGTAATGGAATCATGGGGATGGTTACCTCCATGCTGTTCTTGTGATAGTGAGTGAGTTCTCACGAGAGCTGTTGGTTTTATAAGGGGCTTTCCCCTCCCTTCGCTCTGTACTTCTCCTTGCTTCCACCATGTGAAGAAGGATATGTTTGCTTCCCCTTATGCTGATTATAAATTTCCTGAGGCCTCCCGAGCCATGCTGAACTGTGAGTCAATTAAACCTCCTTCCTTTATAGATTACCCAGTCTTCAGTATGTCCTTATAGCAGCATGAGAATGGACTAATACAATATTGTTTTAATTTTTTTTTACAAAACAAGATTCTTGCTGGAATAAAGTAGTTTTCACTGTTTGTTATTTGGTAGGTTAAAGATTTAGTACACTCCACCATTTTAAACTTCTGGGTCCTTTGTCTTGATGGCCCATCAGAGCATTTACCTCAGTTAATTAGCCCCCAGATAGTTACATTCAAAGTTATTTAATACATAGGAAATGTATGTATCTCAGCTTTTGATAATTCAGATTTCTTTTTTCACTTTTTTCATTTCTGCCTTTCCTTTTACTTCTAATTGATCAAATGTTGACTTTAAATAGCTAATCAATTATTTAAATCACTTTTCTTGAAACCATTTTGTTAAGAGGTTTTTAATTTGTTACATACTGAAAGGATCTACAGGAAATTTCTTCAAAATGAAACCCTTAAATCTCACGCTATGTTAAAAAAAAAATTAAAAGTATACTACATCATGCCATGTGGAGTTCATTCCAGTAATATGGTGATAGTTCAAGATTATAAGATACATTTAAAATAACTGACCAGACCTTTAAAAATAACTCAAGATCTAGCAAACAACTGGAATCATGCTATATGGCTAAAAGCTGAATACTGATTCTTGACCAAAACCTTCAGCCCCAGTCTGCCAGAGTCTATAGGGTGGGAATGGGGATAGATGGGAAAGAGATACATTTGAAAAATATATATATTCAGTTTACAAATTGTTTTCACAGTTTTAAAAAGCACCAGGAAGCAAAATTGACAATATTTTCTTCAGTATGAGATATACAAAATATAGAACAATAAGGTATTTAGGAGCTATGACTTTTAATCACTTGAAAAATGCTACTATAGTAAAATCTGATTAATATCAAATTAATCAAAAATTTCAAGCTGTAAAAATGGCTGCTCACTTACAGTAGACTTGGAAATGCTAACTAATATAATTATACTCAAAAAGGTAAAGGATATATATGAAAGTATATATACACAAATATACATATAAGGCAGTAAAGTACCATTATGGTAGGTAATATATTTGTTGATTTGAAAACCCCCCAAAAAACTACTGAAAAACGTTTAGAAATAAAAAGAGGGCTCAATAACACAGTTAGTTATTATTCAAAATAGTTTAATTACTATTTATTTTAAAACACTAAAAATCAGAAACTTGCCTTTGTAAACAACAATCAGAAAATACAAAACAGGAAAAGATATTGTCCACAATAACTGGATAAAACAAAATCTATGAACAGATTTAGTAAGAAATGTGAAATACTTATGATTAAAACTCTATTAAAAGACTTGAATGAATGAAAAAACTCATGTTCTTGGATGACAAAATTTGATAATTTAAAGATTTCAGTTTCATCCAAATCAATCAACTTAATGATATCAATGCAGTTCTTATAAAAATTTCACTGGAATTTGGGTAGATAGGAGATCTTGTTTCTAAAATTACTCAAGTTTCCCTGGAATAACACATTTATAGAAAGGGCAGTCAGTATCGTAGTTTGGGATGCCACAACAAAGTCCTATAAACTGAGTGGCTTATAAACAGCAGAGATTTATTTCTTACAGTTCTAGAGGCTAGAAATTTGAAATTAGGGTGCCAGGCCGGGCGCGGTGGCTCAAGCCTGTAATCCCAGCACTTTGGGAGGCCGAGACGGGTGGATCACGAGGTCAGGAGATCGAGACCATCCTGGCTAACACCGTGAAACCCCGTCTCTACTAAAAAAAATACAAAAAAAAACTAGCCGGGCGAGGTGGCGGGCGCCTGTAGTCCCAGCTACTCCGGAGGCTGAGGCAGGAGAATGGCATAAACCCGGGAGGCGGAGCTTGCAGTGAGCTGAGATCCGGCCACTGTACTCCAGCCCGGGCTACAGAGCAAGACTCCGTCTCAAAAAAAAAAAAAAAAAGAAAAAAGAAATTAGGGTGCCAGCATGATCAGGTTCTGGTGAGAGCATTCTTCCATGTTGCAGACTCCCGACTCCTCATTCACCCTAATGTAATAGCAAGAGGACTAGAGAGCTTTCTGGGGTCTCTTTTATAAGCACACTAATCCCATTCATGAAGCCTGTACCCTCATGATCTAATCACCTGCCAAAGTCTCCACCTCCTAAGACCATTACGGTGGGGATTAAGATTTCAATGTACTAATTTGGCAAGGAACACAAATATTCAGTGTATTAGTCCATTCTCACATCACTATAAAGAACTACCTGAGACTGGGTAATTTATAAAGAAAAGACGTTTAATTGGCTCAGGGTTCCACCAGCTGTAGAGGAAGCATGGCTGGGGAGGCCTCAGGAAGCTTACAGTCATGGAGGAAGGTGAAGGGGAAGCAGGTACGTCTTACACAGCTGGAGCAGGAGCAAAACAGAGAAACAGGCAGGGCTACATACATTTAAACAACCAGATTTCCTGAGCACTCACTCACTATCATGAGAACAGCAAGGGGGAGTCTGCCCCCATGATCCAATCACCTCCCACCAGGCCTGTAACACTGGGGATTACAACTGGGCATGAGATTTGGGAAGGGACCCAAATTCAAACCATATCATTGAGTCATAACAGGCAATTTCTTTCCAGAAAGGAATAATGAAGTAGGGACCTTTGGTACTGGCTATTATAGGGTATAAAACTAAAATCATGACATAATGCATAAAACAATGCAGTTTAAGTTTAGTCAGATAGTATTGACAGAGACCCAACTCTGTGAGAGGATTTAATATATGACAAAAGCTGTAACATAAATCAGTGTTAAAAGATTTATTAATCAATGAACTTATTTTTTGACTACTGCATGGTCATTTGAGAGAAAAAATTCAGTTGGAGATTTATCTTTTGCCAAAATGAATTCCATACAGATTTAAGAATTAAAGTTAAAAAAGGAAAAAATAATTTATAAATGAAAAAGACAAATAAATTTTTTGTGTGATTTGAGTAGATAAAATGCTTTTTTTTTTTGAGACAGAGCCTTGCTCCGTTGCCCAGGCTGGAGTGCATTTGCGCAATCGTGGCTCACTGCAAACTCTGCCTCCCGGGTTCACACCATTCTCCTGCCTCAGCCTCCCGAGTAGCTGGGACTACAGGTGCCCACCACCACGCCCGGCTAATTTTTTGTATTTTTAGTAGAGATGGGGTTTCACCGTGTTAGCCAGGATGGTCTCGATCTCCTGACCTCGTGATCCACCCGCCTTGGCCTCCCAAAGTGCTGGGATTACAGGTGGGAGCCACCAGGCCCAGTCCCTAAAATGCTTTTTAAATGTGTCAAAAGGCTGATAGACAAAAGGCTCAAAAACGTTTTAAGTAATAAAATTTTAAAACCCTCAAAACATATAACACATAACAATGTAAAGCATAAAGGACAATCTAGGAAAACTATTTGCAACAAGTACATGGCAAAAGTTTAACATTCCAAGGACTCTTACATATCTCTGAGGAAAACAGAATAATGGGCAAAGGGCATGAATAAGCAACTTGGAAAAGGTGAAATGTAAGTGTAAATAGCAATCAAACAAACGGACGGCACAATGGTCAAATCAGGGCTTAGAGCCAGACTGTCTGAGTCTAAACTCACGCTTTGCCAGTGTTTAACCATATGACTCTGACCTCTCTTTGCCTCTATTTTCTCACCTGTTTGTTTAGTTCAGATTTTCCCATGCTCTATCCAAAAGGCAGACTTCTACAGAACAAATAGAGATTTTAGTTTAACATGAGGCTCTTCAAATGTTCATTTCAGAACACTTAGTAAAATATCCTTTCCTGGTACTTTAATCAGGTCCAATAGAGAAATATGTAAGTGTTCAAAGATAGTAATTTGAACAATTACAGGAATAGGGTGTTTACATTTTTCTTTTTGAGAATTCTGATATTTGAACTGTCAGTGATTCTATGTCAGCAGGGCCAGAGCCACGTAGTTTCATTTCTGCCTTTCTGTGTTTCTTAGACGCTCATTAGAGTACGGTTCCATGGTGAGGGTGAGAGATGAATGCTGAGAACACAATCCTCAGGAAGGAGGAGCTTGTGAGAAGCTGATGCAAAGGTCTGCAAGTTAAATGAGCTTTCCTCCAGCTAGGTTAGACTTGGACTTGGTTAGAAACCCTGGGGATTTATTCTATTCCACCCAGATAACTTCTGCTCAGAATAAGGCCTCAAAGCTCAATGATAGGAGCACAGGGAGAAACTCACAGGTCTGTTTACTGTCTTACTCTGGAATCTCTAACTCATTGACGTTAGCATATGCATTGGAATCTTGGTTGATAATGGAGTGATAGCTCCATATAATTGACAACTCCCATTCCATATCTTAACATTCTTAGAACACTCAATTTAAACTGGATGTGATACACATTCTTACGTGCTGCCACCTGGATGCCATTGTCCATTATACAATACATGAGGGCACATGAACAACTCAGATATTGGTGATTCATGTAGCACAGGAAGCTTAACAACCTTTGCAAAACACCTACAACTTTAGAAAGATAAAGTAATAAAATGTTTTCTATGGGAATTAAAGATGCCATTATAATAGGTGTCATTTATTAAGGGCTTACTATTTGCCAGGTACTGTCTTGAATGCTTTATATACATGTACCTGCTATTTGGAAAGTTATATATACTTATAGCCTTGAAATCGAATTAAATTATATGCCAAACCCGATTCCTGCCAAAATGACTAGGAATTCAATCTCAGTAATTATTGATGGGTACTTCTTTCTTCCCAAGATCAACAAAAAATATGTAAGGTTTATGGGATTTCCAGAAAATGAGGACCAATCTCTATCGTCTGGCCCACTTTTATGACTGCTATTTACTATAAACTCTTATAAAATTGTTCAAACATTTTGGTCTTTTGAAAACAGGCAGTTCTAGCATGTCCATGCCAAACCTGGTTGTAGGGATGTTGAGAAGCTGGAAGTCTGGGTGCTGGACCCCGCCTATGGGGAGCACTGTGTGAGTACCTACCAAGGTCATGCCACCTCTGGCCACTGCCACAGATCTGGACTCAAGTTCCTGCTCATCATGGGACCCACATATCTCTGGGCTCTTCCCAGTCTAGGAAAAATCTTTCTCCTCCTTCCTGTTACTTCTGTTTTCCTTTTTCTTTCTATAGTATATTTCCCACTATGAGCTCAAGTTTACATATACACAAGTAAAGCCATAAAAGGAAATTATCTTCACACCCCATCCCACATCTACACCAAAATATGTAGGCTGCTTTGGAGAGAAAGAGGAAGAGGACAAAAGAGGGAAGAGGAGGGAAGGAAATGAGAAGAAAGAGGGAAGAAAAAAGGAAATAAAACAGTAACCATTCCATTCCTGCTGATTTCTAGGCATGAAGGAAAATCAAAAAAAATTAGTGTCTTGATGCCATATATATTATTTCATTTAAGTCTCACAACAACCCTATGAGGTAGGAACTATTTCTGTTCTTATTTTACAGATGAGCAACCTGAGGCTTAAACAGTTTAAACATCTTGCTCAAGGCCATACAGCTAGTAAATATAAAACCTGAATTCAAACCCAGATCCATCTGATTCTAGAACCCGTGTTATTAACCACCACAAATATGGCCTGATTAACAGAAGCATCATATAATTCTTTGAATACTACATTGGATCATGAATGTCATATTATTTGAAGAAATTGCCTAGTATCTAATCACATGCCCAGCTCATGGCAGGTACTCAATAAGCATTTACCAATTCAGTAACAAGTAAATAATAGTTTCTTAACACAATTTCATTTTTCCTAAAATGTGTTTTTTCTCTGTATGATTCCCCAAAACAGCATACCTAAAATAATATATTTTCAAAGAACAACCTGACAATATTAAAATTTATATAACACAGTTTTTCCTGAAATTCCAGCACTTTTAAAGCCATCAACTACTAAGGATCAAAAGATTATTCTTAAAATGCATTTTTGTTCGTAAAAGGAGTACAAAAAGAAATCATTTTTTCAAGTTCACTGCAAAAATCTGGGCTGAATGGAAGGAAAATTGAGCTCAAAACTATGTTTCTCTGTGCACTGTGAATAAAGTGAAAATGTTGTTTATTCACAAAGGGAGAGAAAGATACGTAATTGCTCCAGGCTTGTGGTAGCTATTTTTTATTCTCCCTTTTAATTAATGAGCACTAGTCTTTTGAAAGAGCTAAAGTGAAACTTGATAACTTTACATATTTTTAAAAAGGTAAAGACAGAAGAAAGTAGATCTGTGCTCTTTGAATTTTCTGTTCATTTGTATTCTCTTGGGAAGAAGCCAGTAAGTATCATAAGTTTATGCTGTTCCTTAGTTGTTACTCCTTTCCATAAATTTAGTTCCAATCCAGGCAGGAAAATTCCTTTTTCCTGTAGCTCTACTGAGACTTCTGGAATTTCTCCAGGTGGCACTGGAGAATGTTTTATTGTCATTTTGGTGGCTGTTCCTGATTGATGAGCAAAGGCTGGAATTGTTAATGTCGATAATTTACAAGGCATTTCCTACAAATTTTTCAGAAATTCTTCATACATATTCCAATAGCTGCTGTGTCAGACACATCCAGTCAGATTGCAGCCTGCTGATACCATGCAGCACTCATATCCAAGTGCTTAGCAACTTCCCTAGCATCTTTTTTATTTTAATTTTGCTTTTAGCATTCTCACAGAAGGAAACCAAGTAACAAATGTTAATAAGGGATTACTAACTTTCAAGACCACTCTTGGGCTGAAGTCCAAATTTATGCCAAGAAAGAAAGAAGTAATAACCTACCCTTTGAAAGGATCTTGTGATTTTTGTTGTTGTTTACTGTGTTGGTTACATAGGTTGAGGAAATTGACTCTAAATCTTTCTCTCTCTCTCTTTTTTTATCATTATTTCTAAAATACCTAACGTGCCATCAGAAGCACAACCTGTAGAGGCATCATTCTATAAGGATGGTGCTTAATTGAACTGTCAGTTCTGAGTAACAAAGTCAGGACTGCCATGTTCCAAGGTATATCTTTAATTATATCTGACAAGTTTCTATAAGGACAAAAAATTAAATGAGAATGATCACTAGTTAAGAATTTTTACAATAGGGCCAGGCATGGTGGCTCATGCCTGTAATCCCAGCACTTTGGGAGGCCAAGGCAGGCAGATCGCCTGAGGTCAGAAGTTCGATACCAGATTGGCCAATGTAGTGAAACCCCAGCTCTACTAAAAATACAAAAATTAGCTGGGTGTGGTGGCAGGTGCCTGTAATCCCAGCTACTCGGGCAGACAGAAGAATCTCTTGAACCCGGGAGACGGAGGTTGCAGTGAGCTGAGATCGTGCTATTGCACTCCAGCCTGGACGACAAGAGCAAGACTTCATCTGAGAAAAAAAAAAAAAAAGAATTGCTACAATAGCCACAACCTTTATGTAGTTTACTATTAAATTAATTTTGGATATATTTATATTATACACAACAAAGCACAAATAAGGTTCTGCTATTAACTTCCAATTATAAGGATCTCAGTTCTGTTGCTTAATTAACTAAATAATTTTGGGAAAATTACTTTATCTTGTTAAGCTTTACTTTTTCTGTTTTAAATGAATAATAGCACCTAACCCCTTATAGAGGGTTAAAAGAATTAGCAGATGTAAAGTAATACATTCAATATCTAATGCAGTAAAGTACCAAAAAAATCCAAATAGGCTATAAGAATTCTGCTGTATGAAGTGTTTCACTGAATACTCCTACTTTGGCTTAGTTGCATTTAGAACTATTTTGTATCTTATGTGTTTCAGCTGGAACATTACTTTGCTGTATGATTGTGCCAGTTATTTACCTATTTGCTCTCTGATTCATTCGCCTTCTCTCCCAGTTCTTCTCTGTACCATAGGAAGCTAAACTCTGGGAACATTTTCCCAAATTCCCTTCCCAACTTCCTTCTGTGTAGCCTTAGACAATAGGAGGCACTGAGGGAAGACAGAAAGGTGAGAAGAGAAGATAAAGGGAGGTGACCAGTCTAGTAGGATCTCTTCTGGATTCCAGCTGTTGAGGCTGCTGGCCTAGGCTTTGGTAAAAACACCTTTTCCCATTGTCTCTCCAGTGCTGGGTTAAGAACAGCTTTCTGAAGTTGCAAATCTTAAAGCTGCCTCACCTTCCCCTGTGTGTGCTTTCTATTTTAATAGAATGTAATGTTTTTGGAATAAATGGTTTTTGTTTGGGGACTCAGATGTGCATTAAAAATTTACAGAAATCCTTTAACAGTAATTGGAGTTTCAAGTTAGGTTTTATTCTACGAAAGGGTTTTCAGAAACAAATTACTCTGTTAAGGAAGAGAAAGTCTATATATAGTAAAAGCCAGAAAATGTTAATTTCTTCCTAACTAAAGAAAAAGAAAAAAATTTGGCACAGAATCTCTTCATCCACCAAAATCAAACTATCTTTGTTTCTCCATTGCATGAGATACAGTATTTTTTGTTTTAATATAGAGATGAAAACTACACTAAAAAAAATTTAAACTTCATATTATATGATCTTTAAAGAATATGTGGAGAAGTTTGAAGAAGATAGAATAGAGAGCCAGGAAATAAATCCATGTGTTTATGGCCAATTGATCTTCAACAAGGCTACCAAGAACACAATGAGGAAAGGATAGTCTCCAATATATGGTGTTGGGAAAACTAAATATCCACATACAGAAGAATGAAATTGGACCTTTGTCTCACACCGTATGCAACAATCAACTCAAAATAAATTAAAGATTTTAATGTAAGACCTGAAACTGTAAAACTACTATATAAAAACATAGGGAAAAGGCTTCTTGACATTGGTCTAGGCAATGATTTTTTGGCTATAACCCCAACAGCACAAAAGCAAAAATAGGCAAACTGGATTACATCAAACTAAAAAGCTTCTGCATAGCAAAGGAAGAAATCAGCAGGGTGAAGAGACAGCATACAGAATGGGAGAAAATATTTGCACACTGCATATCTGATAAGGGGATAATGTCCAACGCACATTAAAAAACTCAAACAACTCACTAGCAAGAAAACAAATAAAATCCAATTTAGAAATGAGCAAAGAATCTGAATACACAGTTCTCAAAAAAAGATTCAGAAATGACTAACAGGTATATAAAACAAATGTTCAGCATCACTAATCATCAGGGAAATGCATATTCATACCACAATGTGATATCGTCCCACACTTGTAAGAATAGCTATTATCAAAAAGATGAAAGACAAGATGAAAAGAGAACCCTTGTGCACTGTTGGTAGGAATGTAAATTTCCATGACAGTCATCATGGAAAACAGTATGGAGTTCCTCAAAAAATTAAAATTAAAACTCCCATGAGATCTAGCAATTCCTACTTCTGGGTAAATATGCAAAGGAAATGAAATCAGTCTATCAAAAACATAGCTGCACTCCCATGTTCATTGCAGCATTAGTCACAATAGCCAAGATATGGAATCAACCAAAGTGTCCATCAATGGATGAATAAATAAGGAAAATGTGGCTCATATACACAATGAGATATTATTCTGCCTTAGAAAAAAAGAAAATTCTGTCATTTGCAACAACCTGGATAAAACTAGACATTACATTAAGTGAACTAAACCAGGCAGAGAAAGACAAACACTTCATGATCTCACTTGTATGCGAACTCTTTAAAAAGCTGAATTTAAAGAAGCAGACAGTAGAATAGTGGTTACCAGGGCCTGGAGGTGAAGGGATGGATGGGAAGATGTTATTTAAAGGATACAAGTTTCAGTTAGACAGTATGAATAAATTCTGGAGATCTATTGCACAGCATGGTGACTACAGTTAATAAAAATGTATTGTGTCCTTGAAAACTGCTAAGAGTAGATTTTAAATTTCACCACGTACACACAAAAAAGAATAACTATGTGAGGTGATGGTGATGTATATGTTAATTAGCTTGATTGTGGTATTCATTTCACAATGTATACATATATCAAAATGTGTATACCAGAAATATGTACAATTTTTATTTGTGAATTATACCTCAGAAAAGCTGAAGAAATATCTATATGTAAAGAGATCATAAAATTGAGAAGATATTTCATCATAATGTTAGCATAAGTTAATTAGATTATGCTGACATTTTCCAAATTGTACCATCTGTACAATGTTGTCAAAAATTTTAAACTCACTTTCCAGCTACTGGAATTAGCACCTCAACTGTATTTTTGGACTGTGGCCAAATCTGCTATCTACAAGATTGCTTTACCTTGTGACAGTCGACCATTCACAATTTCATCCTCACTCAAGCCCACTTTTAGCTGAAATTGCTACTACAGAGGTTTGAGATGAAATGTCTAATACTTCAGGACATTGTGGAAAGTAACCCAACACATTCAGGAATATATTACTTCCTGTGGAATTGTTCTGCAAGAAAAAAAACTACATTCCATACTAAAATTTCTGATAAATTTTCCATAATTTATCACTAATAGTAAAAAAAAAAAAAAAAACATTGTTTATACTACCTAGAAGCTTAAAATCCAAACATTTACATATATTACTTTATGAAGTATATATTATTATCTTCATTTTTAAATGAGGAACTAGCTTAGAGATTTCATTAACTTGTCCATTGCACTATTTGTAAACGGAGGAGTAAAGATTCAAACCCAGATATCTGAAATGATTCCAAAGCCCTTGCTTACCACAACTATATGGTTTCTGGGATGGCAAATGCCCTTAATTTAAGATAATACTTCAGCACTGCCCAAATCAATATCATCCAGTACCATCCTTGGATTGCCAGTGTATTAACTAAGGTGAAATTCCAGTCTACCTTGATTTATGAGTTTGACCTATTGATTTACGTAAGAGCTCAGAGGTTTCCTAAAGGAAAAGGTTTTGACTACTCAAGAGTTCAAGCACTAAAAGACATTTGAAATACAATATACCACTACATAGTATTAGAATGGCAAAAATCCAAGACACTAACAATATCAAACATTGGAGAGGATGTGGAACAAGAGAAACTGTCATTTATTGCTGGTGGAAATGCAAAATGGTACAGTTACTTTGCCATACAGTTTGACAGTTTTTTAAAAATAAAACCACACATACTCTTACTATACAATCCAGCTATGATGACCTTGGTTTTTATCCAAAGGAGTTGAAAATTTATGTCCCCACAAAAATCTGCACATGGATATTTATGGCAGCTTTATTCGTAATTGCTAAAACCTGGGAGCAATCAAAATGCCCTTCAGTAGGTAAATGAATTAACCATGATACATTCTATACAATGGAATATTCTTCAGTGCTAAAAAGAAATGGAAGGCCTTGAAAAACTCTGAAAAAAAAATGCGGAGGAAATTTAAATGCACATTATTAAGTGCCAGTCTGAAAAGCTTACATACTGTATGATTACAGTTCTATAACACTCTGGAAAAGGCAAAACTACGGAGATAATAAAAAGGTTAGTGGTTGACAGGCATTACAGGGGAGAGAGGGATGAATAGGCAGAGCGCAGAGGATTTTTAGGACATTGAAACATTTTATAAGGTACTACAATGTTTGGTGTTTGTCATTTTACATTGTTAAAACTCACAGAATGTACAACACCAAGAGTGAACTATAGACCCGGCATGGTGGCTCATGCCTATAATCCCAGCTCTTTCGAAGGCCAAGGGTGGCAGATCATTTGAGCCCAGGAGTTCAAGACCAGCCTAGGCAATATGGCCAAGCCCCATTTCTACAGAAAACACAAAAATTAGCCAGGCATGATGGTGTGTGCCTGTAGTCCCAGCTACTCAGGAGGCTGAGGCAGGAGGATTGATTGAGCCCAGGAAATTGAGGCTGTAGGGAGCCATGATGGCAACACTGCACTCCAGCCTGGGTGACAGAGCAAGACTCTGTCTTTAAAAAAAAAAAAAAGTAAATTATGGACTCTGGGTGATAATGATGTGTCATTGTAGGTTCATTTCCTATAACAAATGTACCACTCTGGTGTGGGATATTGATAGTTGAGGAGGCTTTTCATGTGTCAGTACAGGGGTTATATGGGAAATCTCTGTACTTTCTGCTCAATTTTGCTGTGGACCTAAAACATCTCAAAAAAAGTAAATCTATTTAAAAAGAGGGAGAGAGAGATGTACTGAGGAAGCCAAATCAAAGGAAGGAGAAATTTGAAGCTCCAGCTTTGCTTTTGAAGTAGAAACACATAGATTAAATTTACATTGATAGAAACAGGAGGAAATTAACACTGGCTTTAAAATAAAAGCCTCCTCACATAGAACTCTCTGTACTTCTTTTGCAACTTTTCTGTAAGCCTAAAATTAACTCAAAATAAAAAGTTTTTAAAAATCTACAGTATGCTAGGCAATGTGTGTAATAACCCTATGGTATAAATATTATTCTCATTTTACAAAGGCAGAAAGGAGGCCTGGGATGGTTAAGTAGCATGCAGAAGGCCTGCTAGAAAATGGCTGAACTAGAATTCTAAATATTATGTCCTCACTACAAAGCTTCTCTGTTCTTCACTAGATCACACTGAGTCCTAATGGCAGCATTACAGATAGGGCACAAGTGTGGGAGCCTAGGAAAGCAATAGTGGAGTTTATTTTCACACTTGCCTCTTTTTCACTCAGATGGTTGATCAATAGAAATAAAAAGTATTTATATAATTTCATGCTTTATTGAGCAGACATTAACATATGATCATGCCTTGAATCCCAGAAAGCACATCATGGCATTTTAAATGATTGAAAAACAAGATGTTCTCTAAAGATAAAACAGATTTACGTGCCTTTTCAAAAATACTGACTCCAAAGACTTGTATAGAAAAGATTACAAGATTAACATGAAAATCTTCTACTTATTTTATTTGTAAAGCAAAAGCAGCATCTTTCGTTTTCTTTGACATGTTTTATCTACTTATACAGAAATAGGGTATACATTAATTAGGCCTCTTCATTGAAATGTGCCCAATTTGAAGAGCATCGTTGATGGCAACATTAACTGTGAACACTCCTCCTTCGGTATCACAAATGGCACCTCTGACGTATTCCAGTATTTGTTCTCCTTACCCCTATATTCATTCCTAGGTCTGTAAAACTTAAATGTATTGATTCAAATACTATTCAGTGAGCACCGACTGAATGCCAAACACTGTGCTGTCATATTTCTTAAAATAACCATAAGGTACTTCCTGCCTCTGATGTTTGAATGATGTCAAGACCGCCCTGAATTTATAGATGTTCATAATAAAATAGATCCAAGAAAAGGATTCAGCAAAAGAGGCTCTCCCAAGATTTGTGAATGTCAAAAAGATTGGTGATGAATATTTCAAAAAAATCTCCTTTATTTTAGTAGCAACTTCATAACAGTAGAGTCAATTGTCCCTGAAGTCACAATGGGTCACTTGCAGAATAATACAGTAATTGGAGACAGCATACATTCTTGTGAGGAGGAAGATTCCCTGGGAGGTTCTGGAGCCTGTTTCAGCATTTGGTATATCAGCCAACATTGGTGAAAGTGCCTTATGCGATGTGGATGTTCAAAAAATCAGTTATTAGCCAGGGTTGGTGGCACATACCTATAGTCTCAGCTACTTGGGAGGCTGAAGTGGGAGGATCACTTGAGCCCGGGGAGGTCAAGGCTGCAATGAGCAGTGATGGGGCCACTATACTCTAGCCTTAGGGACAGATTCTGTGTCACAAAAAAAAAAAAAAAGAGAGAGAGAGAGGGAGAGAGAGAGAAAGAAAGAGAAAGAAAAAAAAAGGTAAGAATTTTATAGCTGAAAGGGATTTCTCAGATCAAAGTAGCTGATTATGACGGATGTTTTCCCTCCTGAAAACACAGTGAAAGGAAACATTAGTAAAATGGATTCTCACACATTTATTACCATCAGAATTTTAAAATCTGCTTCTGGGGGTATAAAGCAGTAGTTTTAGGGATACTCCTATAATTCAAAAAATGATGCCTCATCATTTCATTGCCTATTGACTGGAATATAGTCGTACAAGTCTGATATTGCTCTCTATAATTTTAGATGATTCATTAAAATAAGTGATATCACAGAAGACAGTTGACTTTTTAATCAGTATTATGAATCTCCATCTACCTGCAATCACATCTATTAAAATCTATTTTATTTTACTAATCTTTTATCTCACTAATACTTGAACTCAATGTTCTTCATCAAAAGCTTCATACCGCACCAACGAGAGCTAAATTATTGTTCTAACTCAGCCATAAAAACAGGATCAGAGAATGAGGCATAGAGCTCTGTTGACTTGTGTGAGTCATGCACATTTTCAAATAAATGGATAATCAAAAGCATCTCTAAGATGCAAGAAGGAAAGGTCAGAGTTTCATTTTAAATGCCCTGAGCCCAAAGACTAAATGCGAAATGTCACAAAATTCATTGCATGTAGTATTTTACCTATTATTTTAGTAGCACAAAGGCAACTAATTTCATCTTATGGTTTCTAATGTCATGCTGGAAAGGATGCATACTAATCAGAGATAACATTTGCCAGCCAGGAGTTTACAGCCAGTTCTGCCTAACTCGATTAGAGGAAGAACTTCCTAAGGAGTCACCATGGCTCCCATCCCCAATCCTGATGGCATTCAGATTGTCCGCTAGGAAACAAACACTTGTTTAAAGGTTTTGAGGCCAGGCACAGTGACTCATGACTGTAATTCCAGCAATATGGGAGGCCAAGGCAGGAGGATCAGTTAAGGCCAGGAGTTCAAGACCAGCCATGGCAATCTAGGGGACCCCATTTCTTAAAAAAGATACTGAAAAATTAGCCAGCCTTAGTGATACATGCCTGTAGTCCCAGCTACTTAGGAGGCTGAGGTAAGAGGATTGCTTGAGTCAGGATTTTGAGGCTGCAGTGAGCTGTGATTGTGCCACTGCACTCCAGCCGAGGTGGCACAGCAACATTCTGTCTCTAAAACAAAACAACAACAACGACAAAAGAAATAAAAAAGGGAAAGTTTTGAGCAGGAGGTGCCTTAAAGTAAGTAAAAGTAATTACATTTTAAGCTGCTAATTTTTAAAAGTTTTTTTTATTTGTTTGTTTAAGTATATTCTGGCCTTTGCCCTCTAATTAAAAGATGATCTGAGTATTTAATACCACCTGCCCTGAGCTAGGCACTGTTCTAACAATTTATTATTAACTCATTCATAGCTAACAACAACCAAATTTGGTAAATACTATTATTATAATCCCTATTTTACAAATAAGGAAATTGTGCCGAGAGAAATTTAAGTAATATTCCCAAGGCCGCATAGTTAAGAAATGGCAGAGGACAGTTTGAACCCAAGAAGTCTGCTTCCAGAGCTAGGACCCATGCGAACTCCTTCATGTGCTTTGCACATTACAGGTACAACATATAGTTTATAATAGATCATTTACTGTTTGTTCACTGAGGGTCAAATGCTACACTAAACTCTGTATGCGATAGATGTCATTTTATTCCTATCACCCCCTGAGGTAAATAATGCATTTTACTGATCCTCGTCATAGGCTCAAAGAGCCCATATCCTTTGTTCATAGTCACACTGCCAGTACATGACAGAGTGGACACCTATTCCAGGTCTAGTTCTGTCCAAAATTCACAATGTAATAGCTCCACTGAAGAGTTTTTCAAGAAAAGGGCCAAGGAATCCCTTGATAAGGTATGAAAGGACAGGACAAACACCCAAATTTTAGGCTAATTACACTTTGATGATGCTTTCTTAGTACATCTTAACAAATAAATAATTCTAGAACAGGAAGGACTTTGAGATGATCTAAGCCCCAGCCCCCTCCTTTTACTGATGAGGACCTGTGACCCACAGGGGTTAAAAAAAACTCTGAAAATCACAGAGATGCAAGGACAGAACCACTCTCCACTCAAGCTCTGTTCCAGAATTCTATGCCACTTTCTTCAGAACGCTGCATCTCAATTCATAGCAATTTATACTATAAGTGGATGCAAGTGTATCCACTTCTAAGATACTTTTGTTATCCCCTGTAGAACCCGGCAAATCTCTCTTCTTTACTGAAATTGTCTTTTTTAGCTGTATTACGATTGCTTAAAGGCCACTTTACCCATGCTTATTGAAACACTTTCAATAACTGGACACAAACATTTGTTTACATTGTTTCCTGCTTTCTAATTTATCCTCCTGCATTTCTTTAAAAGTATTCATTTGCAGTTTCAGTCCTCTTTAAAGACATTGTTTTATTTGGAAAAAAAAAAAAAGATACTATCATTAAACAAAGGCATATATTAATAAATCCTCCATGCTTTTTGTGATTTTTAATTCAACCAAAAGAAGAAAAGCACTTTCAACGTAAGACAATTGTCCCTTTTTTTTTTTTCCATTTATTGTGTGGCCCAAGTTTATTTCTGTGTCAGTTCTCAGTATACCTCTTGAGTCTCTACTTTCTCTGTGTATCCTTTGTGATTCTTAGCTTGTCGGCTCCCTGTTCCAAATCCTTTCTGGGCCATCTGCCATGTTCTTCTGTACCTTGACCCAGGGTTCTTGACTAGGTGGGGAGAGTGGGTATGGGAAGCCACCTGCTCCTTTCTCTGTGTGGCGATGTTTCTAATCCTTCAGCAGTAAACAGAGATAGCAAACAACAGCAGTACATCTATCATAACTGTGCAAAGGCAGACCAGCTCAACTGCCTGATCACTCACCTGATTTTCTTTCTTAAGATGTAAGAATGTGGTCCCATGGTCCTTCACGGGCAGCTTGCTTTGTTATGAATGTGACTATGGAGTTTAGGATTATAGCCTGGGGAGGCAGAGTTTGTGCCTAGATAGTATTGCACCCCCTGATTTCTCAGACATTAAACTGACAGACAGACTATTTAGGTTTCAGATCCTAGAGAGAAGGACTGAGGTTGAGAAAGAGGGAAGATGGATAACAGGAGGAATTTCTCAGGGCAAGGGAGGTAGTTATGAAGGATTCCAGAGGTTTTGTGGACAGGTGATGGTAGACGTGTTAGGGGTGGACAGTATCTGAGCTACCGGTGGGTGAATGGGTCTGCAGCAACCTCAGTTCTTGCCTCCTCAGAAGAATTTGACTGAGGGGCATAAGGCAGAAAAAGAGACCAAGGCAAGTTTCAGAGCAGGAGTAGGAGTGTATTAAAAAGCTTTAGAGCAGGAAAGAAAGGAAGGTACATTTAGAAGAGACCCAAGTGGGCACCGTGAAGGTCAAGTGTGACGTTTAACCTTGATCCTAGGACTTCATACGCTGGCCCCCTCCTGACGTTTTGCGCCTCTTTCCCACGTTTCTTCCCTTAGGGCGGGGCTGCCCGCATGCGCAGTGCCCTCCTTAGCTTGGGAGGTGAGACCGCCAGTGTGTTTACGAAGTTGTACTCATGCCCAATTGAGGCTTTCTTCCCTTTTCCAGTAGAGTGGCCCCGGAAGGTCATACTTCTCCATTTTGTCTCTTAATGGGCATGCCTGGGCTCACTCGGTCAATATCTGAGATTTTATTGGATGACCTTTTTGCTTCTCCCTGGCACCTGTATTCAATTAACACTTTAATGTAACAGCTGTGGACCATCAGGAGATTGTCTCTCCCTGGCGCCGGCTGCTGAGTTATCATGTTTAGAGAGGCAATGTGGTAACTGAGAAACCATCACCGATGATTGCCCGACATTCCTGATGGGTGGGGGCAGAGCCCTCTTCTGCCCTGCCCATGCCCGGTTAACTAACTGTAACAGACGGAAAAGGAAAGAAATGAAGGCGTGATTGCTCAAGAAGAAGGGGTCAGAGTGAGGATCGAGAGCATCTGGTCTCTCTCTGAGGCTGATGAAAATGAAGATCCTATCTGCTTCTGTGTTCAGGATGTACCCGGAAGGCTGACTGGTCCCCCTCAGTGTCTCCCACAAGCAAGCGGCAGCCTCAGTGGCCGCTTCTCCTTGGGCCTCCCATACACCAGCAACCAGAGAGCTGAGTTGGAGAGTGTGAGAGGTTCTGTTCCCCCCAGCTTTTTTTTTTTTTTTTTTTTTTTTTTTTTGAGACGGAGTCTTGCTCTGTCGCCCAGGCTGGAGTGAAATGGCGCAATCTCAGCTCACTGAAACCTCTGCCTCCTGGGTTCAAGTGCTGCCTCCTGGGTTCAAGTGATTCTCCTGCCTCCTGCGTCAGCCTCCTGAGTAGCTGGGATTACAGGCACCACACCCAGCTAATTTTTGTATTTTTAATAGAGATGGGGGTTTCACCATGTGGTCAGGCTGCTCTCGAACTCGTGACCTCAGATGATCTACCCGCCTCGGCTCCCAAAGTGCTGAGATTACAGGCATGCGCCACCTCGCCCAGCCCCCTTTGGCATTTTCTAAGTGAACTTAGACTTGGAGGACTCTGTGTTTTCAGTACGTCTCTGACTACCTAACAGGGGATGGGCAGGGCTGTCAATCAGATGGCATTTGTCAGAGTCACAAATTACCAGCAAAGCACCTCACAAGAAAAGCCTCGTGTTCCCTCTGCAGAGGTGTCCCCATTTAGGAAACGTGAACTGAAGTAACCTTGCAAGATAAAGTTCTCACATATCACAGATACTTGATCATTTTCTTTTTAAAACTTCAGAGAATTTTTTTCTCCTTCTTCACATGTTCTTGCCTATTACTAAGGAATTGAGACTTTTGAAATGTCATTGTCAGCATTTTCAGGCTATGATTTTCCTGTCTCATTAACAAAGGCCTCTTGTACTTTCTCTCCCTGCTTTCAGAAAGGTGAGAGCACTTGACTTATTCTTGATGTTCACATGAGGCTTCCAACCTCAACCTCCCACTGCTGACTTTCTGAACTTGACCTTGGCAGGGTCTGGAAGCTGGCTTGTCTGTTTAGATAAGCCAAAAGATAAGTGCCCTTTTGTTGGGCTGCTCCTATCAAGAGCACTTATCTACAAACTGGATAATTTCTCCTGCACTCCTAATTTTTATCTTAAAAGCACCTCTCCCTCACCCTTCAGAATTGGCACACCACGTTCACCAAATGACCTTTTTGCTTTAGTCCGGAGCTAAAGTATTTGGAAAGAATACCCATCAACTGGAAATTTAGACTAAAACCAATGTCTGGAATACTTAAGGAGAGTAAGAGCTCCCTTCCTTGGATAATTGCTGTGTTAAAGTCAAAGAGATGAAAGTTTAATGTATATTATCTCCCTTAATCCTCACAACACCATAAGGTAGGTAGCCCATTTCACTGATGAAGAACTATGGCCCAAAGACTGTCTTATGCTTACAGTGTCACACAGGTACCATGCGAAGGAGTGATTTGAGTATACAACTCTTTGATTCCAAAACTGCAGAACACGTTGATTCTGCCTCAAGCAGAATGTGCTTAAATAACATATTAGGACTATTAAAAAGGAGAAGATTTCAGTAGTAAAATGTGTCCTTTCCTCACACAGTAATGCCTCCTCTCAGAGGAAAGACACTAAGATATTAATAGGACTGGGTGCGGTGGCTCACACTTGTACTTTCAGCAATTTGGGAGGCCAAGGGGGAAGGATCGCCTGGGAAGAGTTTGAGACCAGCCTGAGTGACATAGCAAGGCCCCAATTCTGCAAAAAATAAAAAATTAGCCAGGACTGGTGGTGCGTGCCTGTGGTCCTACCTACTCAGGATACTGAGATGGAGGATTGCTTGAGCCCAGGAGTCTGAGACTGCAGTGAGCTGTGACCATGCCACCACACTCCAACCTGGGTGACAGAACAAGATCCTGTTTCAATAAATAAATAAATAAATAAATAAATAAATAAATAAGAATTGGCAGGATTTCACTATTTGTTGAATGAGACTGTTAGATTTAAGTGCGACATAAAATAGTGTTGGGAACTCAGTTTCTTCAAAGATATTATTGGCATTATATCAATATTTCAAAGACGCTAAGAGTCATGGTTACCAAAGATTTCCGTTTAAATTCTAAATACTACCTCTTATCCTGTTAGACTTGGTTTGTATGAAAAATGCAGAAGCTGAAGTAAAGGTTCTCTCTCTCTCTCTCTCTCTTTTTTTTTTTTCAGAGACAGGCTTTCACCATGTTGCCCAGGCTGGTCTCAAACTCCTGGGCTCCACGCCCAGCCTGAAGTAAAGGTTTTTACTCCATTTAGGAATCTGTGCTTCCCCTCTTTTCTTTGCCAAATCGCTTGACTTCTAATAACATCTTGGTGTTTATTGAGTGTGAGTATGCCACAAAAATAACAGGAGAAATGACAAGTAGGATCTGTCAGTATCTACCACGTACTGGGCACTGTGGCATTTCATATGTTCCCTATTAAATTCCACATCAACCCTGCAAGCTCAGTGATGTTGTCCTTATTTTATGGTCCAACAAACTAAGACTCAGAGAAGTCAAGTAGCTTCTAAGTGTCAGAACTTGACTTCAAACCTAGGGGAATCCGTTGTTAAATCAAGGAGGAGGTAAATATAAAATATGGTTCATAAAATGTGATGTTAGGTCAGTATTTACACACATGATTTTCAGAATGCAAGAGCTATCATATCAGGCAAGATCTTATATACAGTACTTTATTTATTTGGCATAAGGTGGTCATACTTAATTTTTTAAGAGTCCATGACCTTGCTTTCTAATAAAATGCTTTGCTATTAAAGCTCTGGAGACCCTTGTTTAAACTTTAATTAAACAGTTTACTTGAAACATGAGTGTAATATTTTACGCCTGGCACTGAATATTACAAATTGAAAACATCACCAAATATGTTGTTATAAACCAGGCTGTTTGTTTTGGGGTGCTGTCGACATTTATAAACCACTTGCTGATAAAAAGAAATACTGTTTTATATGACAACATTGAAATATGTGCAATAGACATTTCCACTCTTGCTGTCTATTGCCAGTAAATGAAAGCCTCTGTTCATTCATGTTGTGCTTGATAGCTGTGAAAAAATCATTCCTATCCAAACCTCAAGCACATGGGGACAAAATAATTGCCAGTTTCAAGAACAAAAGAGCAGTTTGTAACCATCTGTTTAAGAGTGGACTTGTTATATCAAAGAGTTCCTACTGGACAAATTTCTAAATGAGACAAAGGCAGCAGGAGATAGAAAGTATGTATTTTACATTACTGCGTCGTTCCAAAGTTTGTCACTAGGATTCTGAAAGTAACAAAAGTTGATTTTCTGTCCCCATTTTTTTTATGTATGTTCTAAAAGGAAGCGATTTTACTGTTTCTAGGGTTATTTTTTAAAATTCTCCTCAACTATATTATACATGAGCTTAATAAGCAAGAGAAAAAGGCTCAGGGCAGAAGGCATGAGGTCAGAGTTTTAATTCCAATTCTTCATGAAATTTTAAATGTAAGGTATGATTGTGACCCTCAGACATCACAAACACTACCATGATACATGCTACCCTGGCATCTTCTAGCTTCTTGGACTGTGAAAATTGGTAAGACCCTATGGATTCAGTTTGATTTTTTAAGCCTGTGGATTTTTAAATCAGAGATTCTGTCTGCTAAACTCAGAAAATGACCTGTGAAGCAGAGTTGAGAAACAGTGATATTTTCCATGGTAGTTCCTCTAGTTATCTTGGATTTCACTTGCTGGATATCTATTCTCTTATTCTTGGCGCACTTGATTCCATGGAGTCTAGCAGATGCAATGAAATAATTACATTTTGCACTACACTAAATTTAGGGAACAAGAAGACCTTGAATTAGCATTTGGGTTATATACATATATTTTTCAAATAACATCATGCAAAATACACAGTGAATAATCTCCCTCCCATCCTTGCCCTTATCCACTCAATTTACTTCTTCTGTAAATAGTTTACTGTACAGGTTGAGCATCTCTTGTCTGAAATGCTTGGGACCAGAAGTGTTTTGGATTTTGGACTCTATTTTGAGATTTGGGATGCTCAATCTGTATATACTTTCAAAATTTCTTTACACAGAAAAAAGAAAATACAAATATATATTCTTATTGCCTCCTTTTATACAAAAGATAGTATGCAATGCATAGTGTTCTGCACCTTACCTTAGAGATCTTTTCCACATCCAAATGGCTTGAGTATTTTTCTTTGAAGCTTCATAATGTTGCATTACATAAGTTACTATAATTTATTTAACCAGTGTTTTGTTGATAGGCATTTAGGTTATTCCCTATCTTTTGCTTTTACAAACATTCTGCAATGAATAATCTTTCATATGTCTTTTGGAGCAAGTTCAAATATATGTGAATGACATATTACTAGATGTACAATCTCTGGATCAAAGGATTACATTTGTAGTTTAGATGCAATCACCAAGTTGCCCTCCATGGCGCCTGTAACAATGTACACACTGTGTTATCAAACATTCACATATGTTATCTAATAACATATGTTATTAGATACGTAACAATCTAATAAATGGGAAAATGGTATCAGTTTGGTTTAATTTGCACACCTTTTATGAGTGAGTGAAGTTAAGCATATTTTTATATGCTCACAAGCTGCTTGCTAGTGGGGCACGCTGGTGTGTGCCTGTATCCCAGCTACTTGGAAGGCTGAGGTAGGAGACTCTCTTTAAATCTTTTGTCCATTTTTCTGTAGGATTTTTTTTTTTTTTTTTTTTTTTTTTTTGAGACGAAGTCTCGCTCCTCACCCAGGCTGGAGTGCAGTGGCTGCATCTCTGCTCACTGCAAGCTCTGCCTCCCGGGTTCACACCATTCTCCTGCCTCAGCCTCCCGAGTAGCTGGGACTACAGGCACCCGCCACCACGCCAGCTAATTTTTTGTATTTTTAATAGAGACGGGGTTTCACCGTGTTAGCCAGGATGGTCTCGATCTCCTGACCTCGTGATCCGCCCGCCTCGGCCTCCGAAAGTGCTGGGATTACAGGCGTGAGCCACCGTGCCTGGCCTGCTGGATTTTTTTTTTTTTTTTTTTTGGTCTCTTCCTTATCTATTTCTAGTTTTGTATATAATAGGAAAATTATCCCCATCTCCAATATGAATTATATATGTTCTTATTTCTTTAAATATTTGGCTTTTGGTTCTGCTTAGGATATTTTGCCATATGTTTATTTCTATGTAGTTAATTTTCTGAATGTTTTATTTTATTCTAGGTTATAAATAATCGAAAGACTCTTCCTCCAAGATAGCAAAATATTTTTTTCAAATATAGGCACATTTAATTATATATTAATATATTATTGGTAAAACTATATACCAGATAACATAAAAGATAAATTTGGGTGTATACCAATATGGAAACAGTTTCCACAGCAAAAACATTAGTATAGTATGTAATATGTATTAAGTAAAATAATGTCCCCAATTTTCTTTCTTTTCAAAATTCAGTTTTATTCATAATTCAGTATAATGTGAGTATTGTATTATATATAAATATAAAAGAGAAAACTTTGTGTATAATAACATTCAACACAAATTTAATAGTTTAGTAATTTATGGTATGGAATAAGAGTGACGTCACCAAAACAAATGTCCTGAGATTCAATTATCAAATTTCATAAAAAATAAAATTCAAAAGATAAAAAACAATGATAAAGTTATTTAGCACATCATCCTCCCTTTCATAAAGATTGGAGTTATTTGCTTCTTTTTAATTTTCGACTTTCTGCTTACATGCATTTTAACAGGTTATTACCTTTTAAAGCTATTATTATTTTACATGGGCTAGAACTGTTCAAGACAACAGAGTGCATACCTATCTGGAAGCTACCTATTGGAGTTAGAGTTTGCTAATTCCAATGGGTAGCTTGCTAATGTTGGTTTTCTTTGCAAATCTTACACACTCAGAATAAAAGAGCATTGTCATTTAAATGAATCAAATGTAAAGAGAGGCCCACCAACTGCTTGACAAGGCTTATGAGCGGTTGAGACATAGGTCCATGGGTCCAGCAGCCCTGGTGTTCACTGCCAGGGACTCTGTATCAGTAAGTGAATCCATTCCCACTGGTCAGTACCCATGCCATATTTTGAATATTGCCTCTGCTCACAGGGGAAGAAAGTACTTTGGTAGCCATGGGTCTAGGATATGGCTTCAGTTTTACAGGATCAAACACTCAGTTTCTCTAGCTCATTAATAGTGAACTTTAGGAAATGGATTTTTTGATATATAAACTTACTAGATGTTTATTGTTACTGTAGAAATTAAAATTATCTATTTACTGTAATAGTCGTACCTACCAAGGAACCTGGCACAAAGTGATGCAGCCACATTGGAAAAGAGTTTAGCAGTTCCTCAAAAACTGCTAAACATAGAATTATCCTAGGATCCAAGAATTCACTCCTAGGTATATGTCAGAGATAATTAAAATGTATGTATGTACACACCACAAAACCTGTACATAATTGTTCATAGTATCATTATTTATAATAGCCAAGAGTAGAAACAACCCAAATGTCCACCGAATGGATCCATAAAGTATTATATAGCCAAACAATGGAATATTATTCAGCAACAAAAAGGAATGAAGTACCGATACCTCCTACACCATGGATGAACTTTGAACACATTATACCAAGTGAAAGAGGTCAGTTCCAAAAATCCATATAATATATGATTGCATTTATATGAATGGTCCATGGCAGGCAAATCTTTGAGACTGAAAGTACTGAGTGGTTGCCAGAGACTGGGGGAAAGATGAATGGGGAGCGATTGCTAATAGATAGTGGTGATGGTTGCACAACTCTGTGAATATCTAAAACCATGGTAATATGCACTTCTAAAGCACGAATTTTATGGTATTTAATTAATCTCAACCTATTATATAAATATATATTATATATATATGAAATAAGACTATTCTCAGTACCAGTTTCTGAAATACTATTAATGGTTTTTTTTTTTTTTTTTTTTTTTATAGGATGTCACTGAATTTTTTTTTTCTTTCTTTCTTTATTTATTATTATTATACTTTAAGTTGTAGGGTACATGTGCATAACGTGCAGGTTTGTTACATATGTATACTTGTGCCATGTTGGTGTGCTGCACCCATCAACTCATCATTTACATCAGGTATAACTCCCAATGCAATCCTCCCCTCCCCCCTCCCCATGATAGGCCCCTGTGTGTGATGTTCCCCTTCCTGAGTCCAAGTGATCTCATTGTTCAGTTCCCACCTATGAGTGAGAACATGCGGTGTTTGGTTTTCTGTTCTTGTGATAGTTTGCTAAGAATGATGGTTTCCAGCTGCATCCATGTCCCTACAAAGGACGCAAACTCATCCTTTTTGATGGCTGCATAGTATTCCATGGTGTATATGTGCCACATTTTCTTAATCCAATCTGTCACTGATGGACCTTTGGGTTGATTCCAAGTCTTTGCTATTGTGAATAGTGCTGCAATAAACATACGTGTGCATGTGTCTTTATAGCAGCATAATTTATAATCCTTTGGGTATATACCCAGTAATGGGATGGCTGGGTCATATGGTACATCTAGTTCTAGATCCTTGAGGAATCACCATACTGTTTTCCATAATGGTTGAACTAGTTTACAATCCCACCAACAGTGTAAAAGTGTTCCTATTTCTCCACATCCTCTCCAGCATCTGTTGTTTCCTGACTTTTTAATGATCGCCATTCTAACTGGTGTGAGATGGTATCTCATTGTGGTTTTGATTTGCATTTCTCTGATGGCCAATGATGATGAGCATTTTTTCATGTGTCTGTTGGCTGTATGAATGTCTTCTTTTGAGAAATGTCTGTTCATATCCTTTGCCCACTTTTTGATGGGGTGGTTTTTTTTTTTCTTGTAAATTTGTTTGAGTTCTTTGTAGGTTCTGGATATTAGCCCTTTGTCAGATGAGTAGATTGCAAAAATTTTCTCCCATTCTGTAGGTTGCCTGTTCACTCTGATGGTAGTTTCTTTTGCTGTGCAGAAGCTCTTTAATTTAATGAGATCCCATTTGTCAATTTTGGCTTTTGCTGCCGTTGCTTTTGGTGTTTTAGACATGAAGTCTTTGCCCATGCCTATGTCCTGAATGGTACTACCTAGGTTTTCCTCTAGGATTTTTATGGTAATGGTTCTTCTTTTGGTTCATATTGTCAGCCAAGTAATTTATATAAGAAAAAGAATCATTTCCTAAACTAGATAAATTTGGAATTCTCATTAGGTGTAGTTCTACCTAAATTTAGCAGCGGCAGCAATAAGAACATTATGTTATAGGAGAACCCGAAGCTAAACATGAGGCATGTTCCTGCCTACACTGTATTTGCATTCTGGTCCAAAAGTAATGAGACCTTTTTCATTGACTCAAATATCCTACATTTCTTATCTCTAAAACTTCAGATTAGATTAATCCAATAGCAATAATAGTAAAACCAAATAGAGGAATAAATAATATAAATTAAATGTAAGGAGAAAAAAAAAGCCAAGGCAAATTCAAGAGCTGGACTCATCACTCAAGTAGCAAAAAGGGACTTATGTTGCCTTCAAGGTCACATGTTTCATGTCTCTTTTTCTCTAAAACATAAAACTTGTTACAGACAATTTTCTCATGTTCCATAGTGTATTAGTAGAAAGGTGTATCTGGAATCCAAGTTTCCTGACCCCTAGTCCACTGTTTTTTCTGCCCACAATAATTTATCCTTTCAGATTCTCTGTTTTCTCATGTATAAGATGAGGATAAAAAGCTCTTTCCCAAGGCCTTCCAATAGGAATTAATGAGGTAACACATGCAAACGCCATGGTGGCTGGCACATTGTTAGCCATTGTGTATGACTGTATCACACTTTATGCGTCCATTCGGTGGATATTTGGGTTGTTTTCACTCTTGGCTATTATGAATAATGCTACTATGAACAATTGCATACAGGTTTTATGGTGTGTACATGCATACATTTTAATTATCTAAGACATATACCTAGGATTGTATACAAATACAATAAATATCTGCTCGATGAATAATCAAATGAAGGGGTAAATAAATGTTTTGTTTTCTTCCCTTTCCCTTGGGTATAAGCTCAAATTTCCTTCCTCCCCAGTATCAAATAAAGAAGATACAGGAAAATGTCTTCCTAGATAGGAAGAAAAATCAGGCTTCGCTTATTCTTTTTTCCCAAATATATTAAATGATTTGTCTAACATCTCATAGTTATCAAGTGGTTAAGGAAGATTTTACCTGATTGCAATACCGTTAAGTTTACCCCATTAAACTACCGTACCTTTCAAGAGATAGCTATCTTTAGCATATGAGAAATTTAAATTGTGCCTCCTTTTAGTCAAAGACTAGATATTTTGTACATCATAGACATTTTAGAGCTGGAAGTACTGAGTGGTTGCCAGAGACTGGGGGAAAGATGAATGGGGAGCGATTGCTAATAGATAGTGGTGATGGTTGCACCATTTGAGATGGAAAGAAACCAGTGAATCTCGGATACATCTTGTACACCCGTTTCTATGTAGAGGATATAGCTGAAAAAGCATTAATGCTGAAACTTAGCTTCTCCAGCACCTCAACAAATGTACTTGAACACAATGTATATCTTGTTTTTCCAACTCAATTTGGGTTTCTCAAATTCTAAAAGTAGAAAGTTTACCCGATTAATATGACCACTCAATGTAGTGCAGAGAGATAGGCTTTGGGAATTACCCGTTATTGGTTCTGAAATATAACCCCTATCACTTATCAAAAGTGTGATAGGAAAAGCCACCTAATCTATTTGAGGGATACTCCTGTCTCATACAGTCATCGGGAGGATTAAATGATAAAATGCACGTGAAAAATTTAGCAAAGTCCTGGCACATTCTAGGCACCCAAAAATTATTAATTCCCTTTCTTATCGCTTCTATGGAGTAAAAGACAAATACAGCATTTTAACCATTTGCGTTTGTTTGTCTCTCTCAGTGTTTTTATGGCTTTCTCCTATATGTGAGCATCTTGTAGCTTGTCTTACTGAGAGCTCTAGCAGTCTTCCTCTTTGAGAGTTGAAACTATATCTCGCCTTGAGACAGAAGGTCTGTGAAGATGAGGACTATGGCTTTTTTCCCCTCAAAGACGTGGTAGTGCTTATATCTCTATCAGGTGGCAATTATCTGAATGTTTCTATTTTTTCCTCTGCAAACCTTATTTTGGTAGTAGCCGCTATGAGTGCCACTTTAAGAAGGATTTTGCAGTCATTGGGAAGAGTTTTGTGGTCCAGTGCCACCATGGCACAAAGTTAAGTAATGGCATTCATGCCACAAATTAGCCATGGACCCCTGAGGGAAGGGAGTTATGCCAAATTAATCTTTGAAGCCCTGAGCTTGCACCAATACCTAATGTAGCTCTTTATATGTAGAAGGTCTTCATTCTGTATTTCTTGACTGTATTAATAAATAAACATACAGATGAAACAATCTGTGCCTGAAAGTGATGAATAGCCAGAAAAACTGGACAACAGTGAAACACAGATCCTTTGAAGACATTATCTGTTAAGTGGGTCAGCAAAAATCAAGGGAGTAAAGAGGAGAGACTGTCTATGAAATTTGATTTGAAATTTGGTAGATAAAGTATTCCCTCGTTTAGTCACACAGGAACACAGGAGTAAATGACTCATTGTTTCATAATGCTCTTTACCCATAGCATTAATTTCTCCCACTGTAATGCAGATCAGTTTTATTTGTTGCATCCATCTTGAAAAGGTTAACTCTGAGCCCACTTTTCTCTATAATAATCCCTCCAGGATACCACCAAGAATATCTCCTGGAACCATATGGTACTACTTTAGATATGGGATTACGTATGGGAACATAATAGATCCATTTAAAATTAAAATAACTCCCCAGAGTGTTGTCCCAATGAGCTATTCAAGATAGTCGACTAAGAAAAATGAGGTGAATATTTGTTACTGAAAAGACTCTATATAAATAGAATGAAAAAAGAGGGGGAAAAAAAACGTAGTAGAGAGGATTCGTATCCCTGCCCTTAGATAGGACTTTGGTATCTCACAAAATGGACCTTTGTAGATGTCTGATAAATTGAAGATATGCCTAAATCTAAAGGATCTTCTTTTATGTTGTCTCAGTGGGTGGCTTATGTGACTACATCAGAATTTATTTAGACAATCTTTATATGGAACTATTTCTCTTATTTTACTTTAATATAGCCAAGAACAATGGTAAGCTGTTTAAATGGATGAGGATTTAGTTTTCTGACTTGACAATTATTTTTGGAATAAGTTTAGAAATTGAGTTATCTTACATGTATTGAGCTTCTAGTTGCACAGAAGTGCCATCAATAGGTTGGGAATAAATTACATGAATAGCCGTGATTCTCTACTCTTTCAGAATCATACAGTTAAAGAACCTGTAGTCGAGTAATGACTATGTGAAAAACTGGGTCATGATCATCAAATTCATTATATTAGATGATGGGTAGTTAGTGATGGGACAGGAAACCACATATTCCAACACTAGACTAAAGTATATTCAGACTTTTGCTGTACCTACTGTTATTATGTGAAAATACTCAAATCATTTAGCTTCTCTGAACTTATTTCTTCATCTGTAAAATGACTTTTAAGAATCATTGATCTTTCATGTTTCACAATTAGAAATGTTATATAAAGATCTGTACTAAGATCAGTGCCATAAATAAATACAGTGCCAACACATATTAGGAACTCAATAATGGTAGGGAGTGTTATTTTATCAGCATCATCATTATTATTCTCCATCTCATAAAAACAAAATGTTAATAATTGTATGAGGTTTTAATTTTAATATTGTATTTTAAAGCAATAAGTAATAGTTTTCAAAGTTATATAATAATTATACAAGAAATATTGTGGTGTGACTGGCATGGGCAACATGGCAAAACCCCACCTCCACAACAAATACAATAATTAGTTGGGTGTGGTGGCTCGAGCCTGTAGTCCCAGCTACTTGGGAGGTTGAGGTAGGAGGATCGCTCGAGCCCAGGAGGCAGAGGTTGCAGTGAGCCAAGGTTGCACCTCTGCACTCCTGGGTGACAAAAGGAGACCCGTCTCAAAAAAAAAAAAATCGTGGTAGCCAGCCTCCAAAAGACCACAATGAGCTTCAACTCCTGGTATTTTCTTGTGTAGTCCCCCCCTGCATCATACCAGGGTTGGTCTATGTGACCCATAGGATATGGCAAAAGTGATAGTGTGTGTGGTAGGCAGGATAATAGCTCCCCAAATATGTCCATATCTTAATCCCCACATCCTAAGCCTGTGAATATGTTGAATATTATATTACATGGCAAAACGAATTTTTCCAATGTGACTAAATTAAGAATTTTTGTAATAGGGAGATTATCCTGGATTATCTGGGTGGGCACAATGCAATTCAAAGGATCTTTGAAAGATGGAATAAAGTCAGAGTGAGAGAGATTTAAAAATGCTGTGCTGATGGCTTTGAAGGTAGAGAAAGGAGCCACAAGCCAAAAAAAAAAAAAAAATCCATATGTCCTCTAGAAGCTCAAAAATGCAACGAGCCTCTGGATTCTCTCCTGAATTATCTGAAAGGAACGCAGTCCTGTCAACACCTTAATTTTAGCACAGTGAAACCCATTCTGGACTTGGGATCTTCAGAAATATAAGATAATACATTCACGCTGTTTAAGCCACTAAGTTAGTGCTATTTGTCACAGCAGCAATAGGAAACTAATATAGTATGTTACTTTCAATATTAGGTCATAAAAGACCATACCTTCTATCTTGGGCTCTTTGTTTCTGTCTTTTGCATTGCTCATTCTGGGGAAAGCGAGCTGTAGTGTAATAAGGAAACCCACGCAGCCGAAGGAGAGGAACCTATGGCAAGGAACTGAAGCCTACTAACAAATGAGAGAGCTTGGAAGCAGTTCTTGAGCCCCAGCAGAACTTCAGATGACTGCAGCCCTAACTGACAGGTTGACTGCAACTGCATGCAAGATCCTAAACCAGAACTACCCAGCTAAGCTGATCCTGGATTCCTGATGCAACAGAAACTCTAAGATAATATTAATATAGGTTGCTTTAAGCTGCTAATTTCAAGGTAATCTGCAACACAGCAATAGCTAACTAATACAATATCCTTGTGTAGTTTCCACCCACACAGAATCAGTCTGGTCTATGTGACAGGTGGAATCCTGCAGAAGTGACAGTATGAGACTTCTTAAGTTAGGTCCTAAAAATTATTGCAGCTTCTGCTTTAAACTCTTGGATCATTCACTCTGGAGAAAAGCAGCTGACATGTCATGAGGACACTCAAGCAGCCCTGTAGAGCAAGCAGCTTGTCAGTGATATGAGAGAGTCACCTTGGAGCATACCCTCCAGCTTGTCATGCCCTTGACAATTTCAGCCCTTCAGCCTTCAAATCTTCCAGCTGAGGCCCAAACCCTATAGAGCAGAGACAAACCCTGCCAATTGTGCTCTCTTTGAATGCTTGACCCACTGAAACTGTGAGATAATAAATAATTATTATCATTTTCACCCACTTTGTTTTGAGTGATTTGTTATGCAGCAATAACTAATACAAATGCATTAAGTATTTAGTATCTTCTAATTGTATTTTAGAAAAATAATTTTTCATGTTCATGATGTAAGTTTGTTAGTACCTTTTCAAAATGATGATTGACATGTGTATAAAACTATGTCAACACTTCTTTTCCTCTGATCAGAATCTCTGTCAATATTGTATACAGAAAATATCAGAGAGAATTTGTGAAAACAAACAAAACAGATTACTGTTGCAGGGTATATAGCAGACTGAACACTTGGTAGGAAAGCAGCTTGTGTTTTGGATATATGGCAGCTTTATTTTTTGTAGACACAACAAATAAGGTCAGAAATTTCTCTTGTTTACAACTAAGCTCAGCTTGCTCATACATTCTTTATTTCAGTTGGTTGGATATGGGAAGGGGATGCAGAAAATGAGACTCACTGAACTTGCCAATTAAAGGCAATGTAGTCCTTTCCTGCATAACGCTTAACCTGTTGGGAATTCAGTTAGTCCATTCAAACTCCAAACGTCACATCTGGACAACATCACCTCTTACTTGTCCTCCCCTTCCATTGTTCTGCCTAGAAAGGGGTTTGGATCTAGGGAGAAGCTTACATAATACGTGTGTGGGTGCCCATCTAATATCTGCATTGGCATGTCATCTTTACTGGCCCTTCTGTAAGCTGGAGTTTGTCCCACCTCATCTTGGGGTCTCTGTCTTGACTATATTGGCTGCTGAAGCACCTAAGGCTGATGTGGCCACAGACTATTCTCTTGAACCCTCAGTTCATGGTCTCCCCCTTTTCCCCACTCCCCAAACCTTGTTCTTTCCCTTGTCTCATACTGGGGCTCTAATCTGCTGAAAATTTACTATATTATCAAGTCACTGTGCAACCTCACAATAGCACCCACTATCTTCCTGAAAACAGGGACCTTCTGGAAGGCACAGAGGCTCTCAATTCTCAGACCTTCTTCACACCTCCAAATAAACTGGAAATTTTCTTATTTGTCTTCTTCATACTGTGGAGCAGAAGGGTACTTTCAGTGGGGTGGTCAATTTGCTCAGGGAGGCCTCTCTTCTCCAGCTAGTCTGTCAGAGTGAGGCAGAATTTTATAATACCTTCTTGCTTAAATGAAGAGAGCAGCAACTCCTTGTCTAGCCAGGGAAAATCATTTTTCCATATTTCAGATGTTCTACCTGGCCAATTAAGTGTAGCAAGCTAATTATCATGTTATTCTGCCACCTTGTAGGTAGAACTAATAACAGGCAATTTGTACATCCATCCTATATGTATTTGATATGAAACAATGCTGGATAAATGTTTTTAAATGCCTTCTTATTCAAGCCTCCAAGTGTACATAGAATGTTGCTTTATTATATGCAGTAAAACACGTCTCCTCATATCTTCAACAAAGCAGCATGCCATACTGTTTTGGCATACTTTGTGGCAGTGTGTAATGTACCAGACAATGCAGTGTTTATCACTGAGTTTTTCTCTTCCTGTCTTTGTTTGCCACTGCTCGTTTCTTAGCAATATGAAATAACAGTTAAAAACACAGCTTCTAGAGATAGATTATCTTTGATTCAAATTCTGACTCTGCCACTTATTAGCCATGAGGCCTTGGACATGTTATTTAGCCTTTCTTTGTCATTTTTCATCTGTAAATAAAATGAGGTTGTTGGTAATAGTATCTACCTCACTTAGTTGCAAGAAATTAAATGAAATTGTATTCAAATCTTTAGAATACTGGAAAACACTGAATAGTTTTTAGCACTTTTCCCTTATTTTGCCTTTCCGTTCTGTATTAGTAAGCTCTGGATGCCATCACAAAATACCCCAGACTTGGTAGAAATTATATTCTTGGTAGAATAAATAGAAATTTATTTCTCACAGTTCCAGAGACTAGGAGGTCCAAAATCAAGGTCAGGAAGGTAGGTTTGATTCTGAGGCCTCTTCTCCTGGCTAGTATGGAGGTAGCCACCTTCTCACTGTGTGCTCACATGACGTCTTCTTTGTGCACAAGGGAGAGAGAACTCTCTCTGGTGTCTCCATTTATAAGGCCCATGAGGCCCCACCCTTGAGACCTCATCTAAAACAAATCACCTTCCAAAAGCCTCATCTCCAAATACTATCATATTGGGGGTTAAAGGCTTCAACATATAAATTTGGGGAGGTGGGTGGAGCTACAAACATTTAGCCCATAACACATTCCTCTCCCAAAACCCAATTTCTTCCTCTACCTTGACTTCCTATACCTTAAGTCAAAACTAGATCTACTAAGTGGATAGAAACACTCAGTAAATGTTATGTATGCCAAAATACCTGATTCAGTGGATTGCTAGGTCATAGGTACATTTTGTTGAAAGATATCTGGACCGGTCACGCACTTGTAGAGAGTTAGAAATAAAGAAGACCGGCCGGGCGCGGTGGCTCAAGCCTGTAATCCCAGCACTTTGGGAGGCCGAGATGGGCGGATCACGAGGTCAGGAGATCGAGACCATCCTGGCTAACACAGTGAAACCCCGTCTCTACTAAAAAATACAAAAACTAGCCGGGCGAGGTGGCGGGCGCCTGTAGTCCCAGCTGCTAGGGAGGCTGAGGCAGGAGAATGGCGTAAACCCAGGAGGCGGAGCTTGCAGTGAGCTGAGATCCGGCCACTGCACTCCAGCCTGGGCGACAGAACGAAACTCTGTCTCAAAAAAAAAAAAAAAAAAAAAAAAAAAAAAAAAAAAAAAAAAGAAATAAAGAAGACCTTACAACCATTGCCTATTCTACAAATAATGCTGGACAAAAACAGCACGACAAAACTCAATGGCTAAAAACAGTGTGTTTATTGCTCGGACATCTGGAATCAGCTGCAGGTCAGAGACTTAGGCTGGGTGATTCTTCTGGCCTCAACTGGCCTCTCCCATTTGCCTGGATGTAGACTGACTGTTGGTGGGGATCTCATTTTTCTAAGTTTTATCTGGCTTGGAGAATCCAGCTTGTCCTGACAGGTCTCATACACCATGTGTCTCTCACATCCTTCCAGCAGACTAACTTAAGCATGTTCTCTCATGAGATGCAAATACAAGTCAGCTCAGTGCCCAGTCCTGAAAGCAGAGAGCAAAAGGAAACACATTCTACTGGCCAGAGCAAGTCCTAAGAACAATTCAAATTCAAGAGATGGAGAAATAAACTGTGCCTTTTCATGGGAGGAATGAGGAATTAGAGCCACTTTGCAATCTGTTGCACCAACAATCCTTTTGTCAGCTCAACCACCCCTCCGTTTCTTTTTCAATTAAAACACCACAAATTTTAATTAGAGAGAGTATGGTATATATTGGGGGGGGGGGGAACTTTTATGTAATTTATAAATTATCCAAAGGGTAATTTATAAAAAGTCTTTCTTCATAAGAATTTTGGTGGTTGTGTGTGTGTTGGAGGGGGGATGGGACTGTATTTAGAAAACATATTTAGGAATAGTTCTGAACATAATTGAACTTAATTTCTTTTTGTGTGTCTCAAACTGAGAAACTTATTTATTAAATAGAAACATTTTATATGTGCTGTATATTTCACAGAAAAGAGAATATTAATATAAACTAGAAGGCTGAAAAATATCAAAATCTATTTGCTAAAAATGTATTTACCTTATCTTAGTGTTTACACTTAGCATCCAGTTATGGCCAGGAATGAGGAAATTTGATTTTTGGAAATGAAACAATAATGTGCTGCCACCTTGTGTACAATGCCTGTAAGCACCATTATTTGCCATGGGCATCTCTAGAATACTAATCAGAAAAACATACTGCAATGAAGGGAGACATTTTGTCCTTATGAAAGGCAGGGCTTCTTAATCTTTTCTGTGCTCATGGGACTCTTTGACAACGTATGGGCCTTTTTTCATAATAATGTTTTTAAGTGCATAAAATAAAACACTAGAATTAGAAAGGAAGCTATACTGATATACAGTTATCAAGAAATTTAAAATGACAAATGTATTAGACTAATATGTGTGTTTAATTAACATGTCAGTAATAAAATGTAGTGGTTAATCTAGTAACTACTATGATTTTGAACCGATTGTGTAAACGTATTTTGAGACATCTGCAACAACAGTAATATGATATGAAAATGTATGTCACAGGCTGATACTATTGTGGTCTGTTGCCTATGCTGTATTCATAATGGAAGGAAATGTTTTATTACAGTTAGAAGTTAGTGGAGAAAATTGGTCCTTTTTTTCCTTCCTAAGTTCATGGGCCACTTGAATTCTATCCATAGACCCCTGGAGCTCCAGAGACTCCAAAGTAATCATTCCTGACCCTTAATGTAGATTACATTTGATCACTAAACAAGGAAAAACAACACATCGAAACTTTCAAAATCAAATCTTCATGGAGACTCTATGAATCCATGAAAATGTTCTTTGAATAACATATTTTTGTAGAAAAAAGCGTTAATTTTCTCTCATAAATGTTACTTTTATACACCATAATGTAATGAACTATTGGATATTTCTGATATTTTTATATTATATATTACCACGTATATGTCAACAAAATATATGTTTCGATGTGTTGTTTTATTTGATTTCTTAAGGAACAGTCTAGATTACCGGGATTTTAGCCCAGTATTTGTCTTTGGATGATTCAGTGACCTTGTGCATTTCTTTCTTTTTCCTTCCCTTCTCCTTTTCTTTGCTGTCTTTCTTCCTTCTTTCTTCTCTCTTTTTCTTTCTCTCTGTCACTTCTCTCACTCTCTCTCACTCTCTCTCTCACACACACACAATTTATTTTATTATTCCTTCAATAAATATTGAATAAGAGATGAATATGTGCTGACAGGTGTGCTAAGCTTTGTATAGTGGATTGTGATCTCAGTAGCCTCGCAGTCAGTCATAATATATCATGGCCCAGAGGCAAATTCATCATACAGTCAAAGAAGATTCAGCTTCATTCCCAAGGTGCGGATGTGTGTTCAGCTCCATCATAATGGGTCGTAGCTTCCACAACCCCCTCCGGGTCATTCCGTCTATCCTCATGTGCTCGAGCTCATACTGTGGGTTCCAGCTTGTTCTTGCTCTCCTCCACTTAGGAGCTCTCTTCCCTTCCCTACTTCCTGCTCTGCAGACTTCAAACTCTTAACATCAGACACGAGGGTGACACGTTTACGGAGCCTGGTTTACCAGCTCCCATCATTGCATAAAATCAAATCCCCGTAGCAAATCTCTGATTGTTACAGATATGTATATATTTTGTTTTATATATATTATATTATATAATTATATATTACTATATAGAATATCTATATCCTAATGTAGTTATTAGACCAACCATTAGAGTTTATTTTATATATTATAGTATATTATTAATATAATATATAATTATATATAAATATAATTATTATATATAATTTTGCTTCATATATATTATATATATATAAAACAAACTCTAATGGTTAGTCAAATAACTACATTAGGATATATATGTATATCCTAATGGCTCTGCCTCTCTGATTGAACCCTGACTCATACAAACACCTATCCATATTTATATACTACATACTATAATGGCTAATTAATTTCCAATCCTTATCACTTAAGAAACTGATCATTGTACCTAGCCAGGCTACTAAAGGGATAGTCTCTGTGCTGATTCTACCTGGATCCCTCAAGCCCATCCCAGGATTCCTCGCGTGCCATATTGCACTTCTGTCCCACCACATGCACGCCAAAAGGTCTTCAGAAACAATAATCTTTGGTTTTCTCAGCCTGAGCCCTGTGTTCTTTTTTTTTTTTTTTTTTCTGTCTTGCTCTGTTGTCCAGGCTGGAGTGCAGTGGTGCAATCTCAACTCACTGCAGCCTCTGCCCCCAGGTTCCAGCGACTCTCCTGCCTCCGCCTCCTGGGTAGCTGGGATTACAGGCGCACGCCACCACTCCAGGCTAATTTTTGGATTTTTAGTAGAGACGGGGTTTCGCCATGCTGCCCTCTATTCTTTTACTCTCCTAGTCCAGCATTCTCTTGGGCATAATCAACATTCTCCTCAAGCTGCGGTGTTGAGAGAGACATTTGAAAACCTGCATAGTATTCCATGGTGTATATGTGCCACATTTTCTTAATCCAGTCTGTCACTGATGGACATTTGGGTTGATTCCAAGTCTTTGCTATTGTGAATAGTGCCGCAATAAACATACATGTGCATGTGTCTTTATAGCAGCATGACTTATAATCCTTTGGGTATATCCCCAGTAATGGGATGGCTGTTCGCATCCTTTGTAGGGACGTGGATGCAGTTGGAAACCATCATTCTCAGCAAACTATCGCAAGATCAGAAAACCAAATATCGCATGTTCTCACTCATAGGTGGGAATTGAACAATGAGATCACTTGGACACAGGAAGGGGATCATCACACACCGGGTCCTATGGTGGGAGCGGGTGGAGGGATAGCATTAGGAGATATATCTAATGTAAATGATGAGTTAATGGGTGCAGCACACCAACATGGCACATGTATACATATGTAACATACCTGCACATTGTGCACATGTACCCTAGAACTTAAAGTATAGTAATAATAATAAATAAAGAAAACCTGCAAGAGTCACACTGGAGATGGAGCAACTCCTGCCGCCCTTTGACATTCTCCATGTGACACCATTAATCATGGCCTGGCAGCGCAAGCTTAGGAGTGCTCAGGCTCCTTACTGTTTAATCACTTTATGTCCAACATCACATGGGTCATAGCAGTTCTTATTGCTAGTCCAGAATTTTCCAAAAAACTACACATGAGGGCAAGTTATATTCGTAAAATCCAGTACATAGCTTTAGAACAGTATTCAGTGGAAATATCTGCACAGGGTATGCTACAGAATGTTAATGGGACATACTGTCTCAAAGTCAGGGCCATTCTCAAATTCACTCATACAGATATCAGGAAAGACTGACCCTTTTATTTTGTGTTATGAATGTACATTATTTTTAAAAAATAACTTTGTTACTGTAATAGCTCAACTATCACCTCCTATTTGAGTTCTTCCTCAGTTCCTTCAGACAGACCTAATGACTTTGTTTGGTATGGAATATCATTTTAATAAAAACCACATTGTATAATGGCTGGATGTTTTTCTAGCTCATCCACAAGACTGTAATCCTCTCAAGTCAGAAATCACACTTGCTTCACCTTTGTTTAACTGGTCCCTAGTGTATTGAGTTTTATTAAAGTTTTGTTGAATGAAAAATAAAGTTATTTTTATTTTATCTCAATTTTCCAGACTTGGGAAAAATAACTCATTGTTACTTTTATGTGTTACCAAACACCATGATGAACATTAACAATCTCTCTAAAGGCCAGGGCATGGTGGCTCACATCTGTCATCCCAGCATTTTGAGAGGCAGAGGTAGAAGGATTGCTTGAGCCCAGGAGTTCAGACAAGGCTGGGCAACATAGTGAAACCCCATCTCTACAAAAAATAAAAATACCAGCCTGGGCAAAATGATGAAACCTCATATTTACAAAAATTAGCCTGGCATGGTGGCTCACACCAGTAGTCCTAGCTACTTGGAAGGCTGAAGAGGGAGGATCACCTGAGCCCGAGAGGTAGAGGCTGTAGTGAGCCATGATCATGCAACTGCACTCCAGCCTGGGTGACAGAGTGAGATCCTGTCTCAAAAAATAATAATAAAAATAAAACTTAAAAAAAATAGCCAAGAATGGTGGCTCTTGCCTGTTGTTATAACTACTCAGGAGGCTGGGGTGGGAGGATTGCTTGAGCCCAGGAGATCGAAGCTGCAGTGAGCCATAGTTGCTGCCACCGCACTCCAGCCTGGGTAACAGAGCAAGATTCTGTGCCTAAAAAAATGAAAAAAGAATCTATCTAACAACTAAAATGCTTACTACCATTTCTGATCCTCTGAATCAGTGATGTCCAGTAGGACTTTCTGTAATTATGGCTATTATGAATTTGCAATGTGTCTAGTGCAATTAAAAAAGTGAATTTCTAATATTATTTCATTTTGGTTAATTTAAAAATAAATAGCCAAATATGGCTACAAGATGCTGATTGGTCAGCACTGCTCTGGGAGCTTGGCATTTTGTAGACACTTCCACAGGGATAGTCTATGTTTTGACTTTGAGTCTTTAAAAAATGCCTCAGACTAAGCTCTATCGACTTCTTTCCTCTGATAGTGTTTTGAACCTAAATTCACCATAAATGTAGGGAGGAAATGATCTCATGCTGGAACAGATATTGATAAGATAATCTTTTTCTTAAAAATGGCCTTAGAATTTAGTAGCATCATTGATTTTTGGTTTTAATTAATGACCTTTGACATATTTCCCATTACATATTATATGTTCTGTTCTATTTATCAAATCGTTTAAAAAATTATCTAAAGAACCTAATGAGGTTGGATAAAAGATAAGCTTGTTAGACCAATGTCACCTATATTATAAACTCATGAGTCTTTTCAAGTTAATTTATGATCATTAATGGGGAGACATTTTAGGCAGTATAATGTGTTTTTAAAGCAAAATGAACATATTGTTGGACAACTAATCTTCATTTTATTTCTTCCTGGAAAAAAAAAAAAAAACTTTCCTGAGATTGCAGAACTATGTTAAAAGAACTACGCACAGTACTGAACACATTTGTATAAAACTGTCCATTAAAGACAAATAACAGGTTCTTAAATCAGTGCCAATTTTGTTTTGGGGGTTATGTGAGAGGGTGTTTTAGCTCTTTTCCTCAAAAATAGGCTACACAAAAAAAAATCTCTATAGAGATGATTAATTCATTCAGAATGTTTGATGTATTTTAAAGGTTTAACCCATAGAAAATACACTTAACCACAGTAAAAAGGGGATTTCAATTAATATGGCATATAAGAACGGGACTGTAAAACTGATTGTATAGCTGTAGCTTAATCATATGTGTTATCTACTTGTATTTATCAAGGAATCCAGAAGACAAAAGGCAAGTATATGTTTTGTGAAGTTTAAACTTAGAAATCCTAATTTAAACCAAGGACCTCAAAAGCAGTAGCTAAACCACTAGCCCCACAATGACTAAATTTAGAAATTCACATTTACAGAGCAATTCATCTATTATTTAACTATGAACTTTTTAGAGTAAAATAAGATCCATTTTCAACAACGTCATACAATACCACACATGTGAAAACAAACTAATAAGATTCAAAGGAATTGCAGGACTAAAAAATACAAACAATGAAATTTGTTCTTTACATAATACTCATGATTTGTGTTTCCATGGTGTTTTTAAGAAGCAGCTTAATGCATCTCTTATGTAGACCTGTGTTTGAACCTTATTTCCATAACTTACTCATATCCTTGCAAAGATGCTATGCTTTGATTTCTCCATCAGTAAAATGTAGATAATTATCATGACTTTTATATGGAAAGCATTTAGAATATTAAGTACTCCATAAATATTAGCCATTCTCATTAGAGGCAAGGAATCTCTTCTTTCATTTATTTCTTAAAATGTAAATCTTGATATGTGTGATCTTCTGTAATATCTTTTATTCTCTTTCAAGCATCAGCTATAGGAAGATAAATCGGAGCATTTGCAAGCCTACAGAAAGAGCAGGGGTTAGGAAATTGTAATTGTAAATCAGACTAAAACTCTACTCATTGCTATATAAGTGGCATAAGAACATATGCCAAAATAATTATGAATAATAAACTTAATAGCAAAAGCAACCTTCCAGTAGTGAAGCACAGAAGTGATTGTTAATATTATTACATTATAACTTGAAGTTTCCAGCTAGTGAGATCCTCATTAAAAATTTGAAGTTTTTTGTTGTGGCTGTTGTTGAAACAAGAAGAGGAAAAGAGGAGAATCTGTATACCACCCCAGAATTCTAGTAGACGATGAACCACAGGAAGGACAATTGATGGTGACAGCTGGAAAGAAGAAAGGTGAGCAGACCAAATCTCTAGGGCCTGCAGGAAGAAAAGATTATACTGAAAGCTGACTCCAGATGAGGAAGGTGACTCAAGTGCTTAACCAGCAGGAGGGCCCATATGTTACCTCACAGCAGGGAGACGGGAAAGATGCCCAGTCAGGGATTCGATCAACCCCATGATTATATAATGAATGGAAATGCTCACTGGAGTTAGACAGATCTCAGTGTAAATCTTGGCCCAGCCATTTGTTAGCAATATAACATTAGGCAAGTTTTTTTTTTTTTTAAACTATCTGAGATTTATTTTTATTACTGTAAAATGAAGATAATAATTGTAATTTCTTATAGTTTTGTTGCTTTTAAAAAGACATTTGTAAAGTGATTAGCACAATTCCTAGAAGAAAGTAAATTTATTTTTAAAACTTTATTTTTAATTGACAAACAATAACTGTATATATTTATGGGGTACAATGTCATATTTATATATATACACGTTATGGAATAATTAAATCCGTATCATAATTAAATCCATACATGTTATGGAATAATTAAATCCATATCATGTGTGAGATATGAGTTAGCATATCTCACACATACTTATCATTTTTGTGTGTGATGTAAACATTTAAAATCTACTCTCTTAGCAATTGTGAAATACACATTACATTATTAACTATAGTCACCATGCTAAGCAATAGATCTCAAGTATTTATTCCTCCTGTCTAATGAAAACCTTGTACCTTTTGACCAACATCTCCCTCTTCCTAAATTTAAAATTATTATTTGAAGTAAATATTATTTGAAGATGAAGAAATATCTCTAAGTAACTGTAGCTTAAATAGATATTAAACTATTAACTCCCACAGATAATCTGTGAGCTATGAATTGGCTAATAGCCCTAGACAGTCATTCATTAAAGATGTTATGCCTTTTATCTTTTTTAAAATCTTGGTAGTTTTTCTTAGATTCTCTTTTATTTTGGTTTGTTGACCTTTCTCATGACCTCCTCACCCTGTATTTTCAAATTCAGCTATGATAGGATATGAGAACATAATAAAAATGTCTATGTGCTTCTGAAACTCAGGGCCAACTTCTACCTGATGCCTGATTTAGAAATATCCCTTCTACCTTAGCCACCCAGATACTCTAAGAAAGCCTTCTGCCCTGGGAATGCAGTGTAGACTTCACATGCCCTGGCTTCCTGCTGTTATGCCTCTAACAAGGACAGATAAGTCATATACAACCACATCCTATATAAGTACTTACAGCAAGTTTATTTACAACTTCAAGATAACTAGCAAATAAGAAGTCTTCCCCAATAAACAGTTATTTGTCATTTACTTTTTAAAAGACCACTATTCTACAAACTAAAAAGAAGACTTAAAAAGATCCAGAAAAATCTGATCTTTTAAATGTAATTTAAAACATTAACTCTCTAGTACTGAGAAACAGAAAAAAAAGGCTTGTAAGTACAATCTTTAGACTGTGCATCAAAAGACTAAGTTACTACTTAACCTCTGTTGACCTCGATTTCCTCTTTGAGAAATAAAGCAGTTGAACACTACTTGATCAGTTAATTCCCTGCTAAATTAACCAGTGTGTGGTTCTATGACTGCGGTGGGCACTTTAGGAGCTAAAGATAGCTTAATTTATGGTACATTTGTCTCTCATAGAATATAAAAGTATATTATTTTCAAAGATAGCAGTGGTAGTTAAAAAAGATACTAAGAAAGACCTCCCTTGGAAAGCATATGAGTGAGAACATATAAAATGAAAATTACTGAGGCCAAAGCACCTTGTAATTTTTTTTTCTGTTTTTGAGACAGAGTTTTGCTCTTGTCTCCCAGGCTGGAGTGCAATGGCGTGATATCGGTTCACTGCAACCTCCGCATCCCAGGTTGAAGCAATTCTCCTGTCTCAGCTTCCCGAGTAGCTGGGATTACAGGCACATGTCACCACCCCCAGCTAATTTTTGTAGTTTTAGTAGAGACAGGGTTTCACCATGTTGGCCAGGCTGGTCTCGAACTCCTGACCTCAAGTGATCTGCCCACCTTGGACTCCAAAAGTGCTAGGATTACAGGCATGAGCCACTGCGCCCAGCCTATAACATTTTAAAGTCACTTGTTGGCCTGCTTTTCACTCACCAATCAAAAATAATTTCATTAATTCATTTTCACCTAGAAATGTAAGTATTTGTTTCTTCCGACCCATAGTGCACGATCCTCGGGGAGAACAAAAAGGAATAATTAATTGTAGCCTCCTCAGTTTTTGGTTAGATGTGAGAACAAGTAATCAGAAAATGGATAAATCTATATTATATGTATATGAGTTTCCTACAGGTGCTGTAACCAAGTACCAAGAGCTGGGTGGCTTACACCAACAGAAATTTATTGTCTCACAATTCTGGAGGCTGGAAGTTTGAAATAAAGGTGTCCGCAGGGCCACAACCATTCTGACAATCTAAAAGCGAATCCTTCCTTGCCTCTTCTAGCCTCTCGTGTTTGCTGGTGATCCTGGGCATTCCTGGCCACCCTCCCTGTGTGTCTTCACATTATCTTCCCTCTGTCCATGTCTATGTCCAAATTTCCCCTTCTTATAAGGACACTAGTCATACTGAATTAAATCCCTCACTTTAACCTGGTTAAATCTGCAAAGACCCTATGTCCAAATAAGGTAACATTCTGAGGTACTGGGGGTTAGGACTACAAAATATTTTTTGAAAGATACACAATTCAATCCATAACAATACCTTTCCCTCCTCTAGAATAAATTCAGTGAGTACACTAGATTTACAGTTTTGTCAGAGACCAGGAACTGAAATAAATGTCATACAGGACTTTCATCACTTGTATAGGTGATATTATTCAGTTGTGTTCCAACCCAAATCTCGTCTTGAACTGTAGCTCCCATAGTTCCCAGGTGTCATGGGAGGGAACTGGGGGAAAGTAATTGAATCATGGGAGTGGGTCTTTCCCATGCTGTTCTTGTGATAGTGAATTCGTCTCACTAGATCTGATGGTTTTATAAAGGGGCATTCTCCTGCATGCTTTCTCTTGCCTGCCACCAGGTAAGCCATGCCTTTGCTTCTCCTTTGCCTTCCACCATGATCGTGAGTCCTCCCCAGCCATGTGGAACTGATGGCAGCAGTGGGCCATCTGGTGAGGCCACTGCCATTATGCCAGCATCTACAGGGAGGGCATGATAGGAGGCAGACAGTTCCCTTTCTACAGCCTGCCATCCTGGGGGCCACCGTAATGGGGCTGGATCACACGAGGGCAAAGGGGAGCTCCACGCTGTCCCAGAGCACTGGAGCCACATGAGGAGCTTGCATCAACATTGCCTGGCCCCAGATACCAGCTCAGGCCCAGCGAGGACCTAGTGCCCCCACCCAAGGCTGCAAGGGGTTGTGGCTGGGTGCCATGCTCCATAGATCTTGGTAGGAGCTGGGGACAAGCAGAGGCCCTGCCCCTTCCGAGCTGGCAAGGAGGGATCTCCCCCAGTGCAACTGCAGCTGCCCAAGCTGTGGCTGCAACCAGGCATCCCTGTGCTCTTGGAAGCTGAGAGTAGGCAGGAGCCCAGCCTTACATAGCTGCAGCTCTCCACCCCCCACCTCCCTGCATGCAGCTGCAGCCACTGGCAGACCCAGGGATACCCACACTCTTGAGGCATCTACAAGTGGGGTTGGGGCCAAGCCTGGATGCTGTAACAGCCCAGATGGGTGTGCACATGCTCAGGGCAGTGCTGACATGCCAGCCCCCTGATGCCTCAGCCCCCTTCAGACATTGGGCATGTAGGAACGCAGGAAGGGAAGCTGAGGGGGTACTGAGGATGGCTGGGTACTGGTCTTCAAGTGCCCCTTGGTGCCAGCAGCCTGGGCCCCATGGATGACTGGGGAGGTAGACATGCTCCTGGGTGGAAGGAGGTAGGTCCCCAGTGAAGTCCACCTTCAGGCTAGGACAGGTCTGAAGCCTGGGGTTGGGCTGCCAGTTCTGCAGACCAGAGGGGGAACTCATGGTGCTTTTTCCTGGGCCCACCCATGGCTGTCCCTGGACAAATCAAACCACACTTCTGCCTCCTCTGAGGCCCCATAAAAGCCCCGGGCTCAGCCAAAGCAGAGCAGAGGATGGAGAGGATGGAAAGACAATGGGACAACCAGCTGCAGAGAGGAGTTGCCCTCTCCACTGAGAGCTGCAGAGACAATGGGATGACCTGCTGGCAGAGAGGAGCCACCCACTGCAGGTCTCCTCTGAGCTGTTAAAATACTCAAGAAAGCTCCTCTTCATCTTATTCACCTTCCGCCTGTCTGTGTACCTTATTCTTCCTGGACACAGGACAAGAACTCAAGCAAAGGTGCCACCAGCCACAAAGGTTTCCAGGCAGAAAATCAACATCCCAAAGATCCCGCAATGGAACTGTGAATCCATTAAACCTCTTTCCTTTATAAATTACCCAATCTTGAGTATGTCTTTATTAGCAGCATGAGAACAGACTAATACAAAATGCAAGATATAATTTATTGGAACCATCAGGAAATTTAGAGATATTGATTAAGATGAACTTTTGCCCAGCTGGCTGGGTCAATATCTTTGTAAATAAAGTATTGTAGGAATAAATATTCATATTCATAAAAGTGGATTTTTTTAGAGCTTACTAGTTTTGAAATACTGTTCTAAATTTTTGACCTGTATTAATTAATAATTCCTTTTATCACTCTACAGTATATGTATTATTGTTATTCCCATTTTACTGTTGAGGAAACTGGGGCACAAAGAGATTAAGTAACTTGATCAAAGCCACACAACTATTAAGTGGCAAAACTAGGATTTGAACCAACTAGTCTGGCCCAAAAAGCCGTGCTCTTAATTACCATGAAATATCCTTGCATTTACATTCTACTGGTGAAGCAAAACATATTACCATGATATGACATAAAAACAAATAGTCATTTGTGCATATCAGAAATCAAAATGTTAATTAGAAAAAGAGAAGAACTGTACAGATTACTTTTTAAAGCCTGGCTGATGTGTTTAGTAATACCAGAAACTTCAAAAACTACAAGGAAAATGTATATTATGAAAACATTATTCATAGATTTCAAACTTTTTTGCACCAAAGCAAACTCATACTAACTTGTTATAACATGTCTGAACAGGATTTAGTCTGAGGCACTAAGAGGTTAAGATCTCAGTTTGAAAAGAGCCCCTTTCAGAGCAACATGAATTCTGTTGAAACTGAAGTAAGAACAAACATCAAATTTATGATGAAGCTTGGGTGGAAGAATGGTGAACTCACTGATGATTTATAAAAAAGTTTATGGCCATGCACGGTGGCTCACACCTGTAATCCCAGCACTTTGAGAGGCCAAGGTGGGAGGATCACCTGAGATCAGGAGTTCAAGACCAGCCTGACCAATATGGTGAAACCCCATCTCAACTAAAAATTCAAAAATTGCCTGGTGGGTGTCTGCAGTCCCACCTACTCAGGAAGCTGAGACAGGAGAATTGCTTGAACCCTATAGGCAGAGGTTGCAGTGAGCCGAGATCATGTCACTGCACTCCAGCCTGGGTGACAGCAAGACTCTGTCTCAAAAAAAAAAGTTTATGGGAACAATGGCCTAAAGAAATCAGCAGTTTACAGATAGATAACTGGTTTTAAGAAGGGATGACACAATGTTGAAGATGAACCCCACAGTGGCAAACCATCCACATTAATTCTTCAGGAAAAAATTAATCTTGTTCATGCTCTAATTGAAGAGAATTGATTATTAACAGCAGAAACAACAGACAAAACTGTCGACATCTTAACTGGTTCAGCTTACATAATTCTGACTGGAAATTAAAGTTGCGCAAACTTTCCATTCAACAGATGCCAAAACTGTTGTGCCTAGATCAGCTGCAGACAAGAGCAGAGCTTTCAAGGGAAATTTAAAGTGAGATCAAAATCGTGACTCATTTTTTAAAAGAACTGTAACAGGAGATGGAACATGACTGAAGACAAAGCACAATCAAAGTAATGGCTACCAAGAGGTGCAAGTGGTCCAGTCAAAGCAAAACCAGTCCATAGCAAAAGTGATGGTAATCATTTCTTGGGATGCTCAAGGCATTTTTCTTGTTGACTTTCTGGATGACTAGTGAACAATATCATCTGCTTAGGTTGAGAAAATTTGTCAAAGTTTTAGCATTTTAGCAGGAAAAATGCCCAGGAAATCTTCACAACAGAGTCCTTCTCCACCACAACAATGCACTAGCTCATTTATCTCATCAAACAATAACAATTTTGCAAGATTTTCACAAAGAAATTATTAGGCATCTATCTTAAAGTTCTGATTTGACTTCATTTGACTTCTTTTTGTTTCTTAATCTTGAAAAATCTCTAAAGGGCACATGTCTTTCTTTAGTTAATTATGTCAAAAGACTACACTAAATGGTTAAATTCTCGCATCCTCCAATTCTTTATGAATGGGCTAAATGGTTGGTATCACTTACAAAAGTGTCTTAAACTTAAATGGAGTTTATGTTGAGAAATAGAGTTTCCATTTTTTATTTTTATCTTTTAATTCTTTTTTTTTTCTGCAACCTTGTTGAAGTCCCCTCATACATCATATTTCTTATGGCTCTTTAAGCAAGTTTTATTAAGAAAACAAAAAGCAAGTCTGACCAACTTTTTACATGAAAGAGATTAAAAGATCACTGCATTATGCAAAAATTGACAAATGGGACCTAATTAAACTAAAGAGCTTCTGCACAGAAAAAAAAGTTTACTATCAACAGAGTAAACAGACAACCTACGGAGTGAGAGAAAATATTTGTAAACTATGAGACTGACAATCTCACAATAGTCTAATATCCAGAATCTATAAGGAACTTACACAAATTAATAAGCAAAAAACAACCCCATTAAATAGTGGGCAAAGGACATGAACAGACACTTTTCAAAAGAAAGCATACACATGACCAACAAGCATACGAAAAAATGCTCAACATCACTATTATTAGATAAATGAAAATCAAAACCACAATGAGATACCATTTCACAAAAGTTAGAATGGCTATTATTAAAAAGTCAAAAAACAACAGATGCTGGCAAGGTTGCAGTGAAAAGGAAATGCTTATACACTGCTGATGGGAATGTAAATTAGTTCAGTCATTGTGGAAAGCAGTTTGTTGATTTTTCAATGCACTCAGAACAGAATTACCATTTGACCCAGCAATCACATTATTAGGAATATACCCAAAGTAATACAAATCATTCTACCATAAAGACACATGCACTGCAGCACTATTTACAAGAGCAAAGGCATAGAATCAACCTAATTGTCCATCAGTGGTAGACTGGATAAAGAAAATGTGGTACATATACACTATGGAATACTACACAGTCATAGAAAAGAACAAGATCATGTCCTTCATAGCAACATGAATGGAACTGGAGGTCATTGTCCTAAGTGAACTAACATAGGAACAGAAAACAAAACACTGCATGTTCTCATTTATAAGTGGGAGCCAAACATTAAGTACATGTGAACACAAAGAAGGGAACAACAGACACTGGGGCCTACTTGAGGGTGGAAGGTAGGAGGAGGGTGAGGATTGAAAAATGACCTAGTATGTACTATGCTTAGTACCTAGGTGATGAAGTAATCTGTACACCAAACTCCCATGACACACAACTTACCTATATAACAAACCTGCACCTGTACCTCTGAACCTAAAATAAAAGTTAAAAAAATCACTACATCATGAAATGATACTAACTAGAAATAAGATGTTGAGCACATGGGAAATTGGCCAATAAACTATTAATATTTTAGTGTAAACTTATTGTATTAATCCGTTCTCATGCTACTATGAAGAAATACCCAAGACTGGGTAATTTATAAAGAAAAGAGGTTTTATTGACTCACAGTTCCGCATTGCTCCGGATACCTCAGGAAACTTACAATTGTGGTGGAAGGCACCTCTTCACACAGCACCAGGAGAGAGAATGAGTGCCAAGCGATTGGGGAAGCCCCTTATAAAACTCAAATCTTGTGAGAACTCACTATCATGAGAACAGCATGGGGGAAACCACCCCAATGATTCAATTATCTCTATATGGTCTCGCCCTTGACATGTGGGGATTATTAGAATTCAAGGTGAGACTTGGGTGAGGACACAGGGCCAAACCATATCAGTTATGTAAACATAATTTTTAGAGAGTGTCCATTTAACTGTAAATATAAACTGTATTCTTCAAATAGGAAAATGTAAAATGTATTTGTCTTAATGATAAAGAAATGTGCTTCCTACAGCTACTAAGTAATTTATTCTTCCTTAGAGGACTTTTGTTATCTTAGAGAATACAATTCTTTTGGCCAAAGGTTTCTAACTAGCCCTCTTAGTAAAATGAAATTATTTTATAAACCAAAACTAGTAGTTGCTTATAACATGTAGGCACAATAAAATGTAAATATTACCATTTATTGATTTGAATATTCCTTTTAAATGGCCTTAAAATTTTGCACCAATATATGCTCAATGCTAAAAAATAATTATTAGATTTTTTAATTGCAATTGCAACTCTGTTCTTCCAGCTTGCTTAAAATTTCTAATTGGGTCATTATTTTAAAACTAAACAAAATATGTTAAGATATAAAAAGCCTTGGCACAGATGTCTATGATGTTAGAGTCCATTTTTTGCTAATATGCCTAAAGGTTATATTTGTGAGTGAACTGAGAGTCCCAAGTGCACTGATGACATATGTTCTTGTAATTAACAATTTACATCTGGTTTCCTGATTCTGTTTTGTACACAGTGCATTGGCAAACTGCTGTGTTTTAATTCATGACCCGTTTAGATTAAATTTAATTGCACTTATCTTTTAATTTCATTATTCTATGGTAAGTGGTATATTATTTTCACAGTTACGCTATTATTTTTTTAGAAATGTTTTATAAGCAATTACAATTTTTGTTAAAAATTTAATATTCAGAAATGGAAGGCAGTTCAATTTTGCATGCAGTAGCAATGCTATAGGCAAAGAAAGAGTGCTTTCAATGACCATTCTTTTTGAAGGTATTAGGACATTACTGGCAGATATTTTTAGGAACTGAAACAGGTCAAAGTCACCAAACTGGTCACAATATTTTTCTAACTGAATGCACATAATAAGATATATTTTTAGAGAAACCATATTTTAAGCCTACAAATGCTTTCTGAATTAAATTCTAAAGAAGATACTTAATATTATACTCTGCAGATTTCTTTTAATAGTTCATTATAAATATTTTATTGCATTGCTGACTTTTTAAAACATGTGGGTGTCAAGAAAGTGCTGTAAAATGAAACTGACCATTGTGACATTAATACATATCCAGTGAAGCCAGTTAGTAATTTCGATTTCCTGAGCAAAATAGCTTCATTACTTGATCCCAAACAAGTATCATTTCATTTCATATTAGAAAAAAAACTTTGTTTCGTTAAAGACATGTTGTAATCATATTAATCTTGATTTATTATGCAAGCCTTTCTATAGATAAAATAAACAGTTTTTTCTTCAAAAGTGATAACTTTGGTCGTAAGACAGGTTTCTGTCAACTAGAAATATAAAACATTCAGGTTGTAAAAATAAAATATGGTAGCTGGTCTTGATATAATTTGAGGTTTGGGGTCTTTTATTTTTCTACATCTGGTACTAGATTAGTCTAAAAATATGAACTGAAATACATTTTAAAGTAGTGTTGAATGGGAGTCAGGGGAGAAGAGAGGCTGTTGTTTTGGTTTTTGTAAGTGAAGAGACTTAATTAACGATATTACTGCCATTGGCAGTTTAGCATTTTCAGCTAAGTCGTTTTGGAATAGATTGCCAGTATGCAAAAAGCTTTCACTAACAAGGGTAAATCCAAAGCATTGTAAGTTTGAAATAAACTGAACACTTAAAAAAAAAACAAAAAAACAAAAAACTAGTTCTAATAACCACTTTTCCACATGTAAGGCTGGAAAACAGCAATATTAGACCAGTATGATGTTTAAGTCCAGGTTTGAGCAAAGATCTCATCTAGATGTTCAGAAAACTTTGTGAGTTCATTGTCATCATAATCTATTTTTGATGAGTTAGTGACAAGAACAAAATATTATTCTGTCCTCTTCACTTTTCCTTTTTTGCTTAAAAATTTGTCTATTCCAAGAACTATGAACTTATGTTTAGAGGCTATAGTTATTAAGTGTTGACCACTGTGATCACATTGTTGAGCAAATAGAGGGTACAGTGGTAAAAAAAAATCACAAAATCTTGTCCTGCCACTGTGTGACCTGAAGAAGTTTATTCAACCTCTTTAAGCGTTACTTTACCCATCATTAAAAGTAGGACAATAATGGTATCTACTTTACTGAATTATTGTGAAGATCAAATGAGCTATGTAAAGAGTATGAATTAAAGTATAAAGTTCTTATATATTATCTCATTTAAATGTTAATCTCATTTTATTTCAGATTATTATGTATAAAGATGTAGAATGAAATTCATTCACATTATTAGGCATGCAGTGGAAAACCAGAACAGTTCTTGCTCTAAGTCTCCTCACAATTTGAATTTGATTCTTTAACTCTGAAGCTGAGTCCACAGAATAGAAAAAGTTTGTTCTGATTCAGGCTCTGTCCCTTTTTAGCTTTGTCCTGACCTTAGCTGGTAACTACCAGCTCTCTCTCCCTGTGTTAAGTAAGACTTTTTAACCTCTGTCTGTATTTTCAGTTTGGATTCTTTTTTAGTAAACTGTCTCTTTAAAGAAGGATTTGAGAAACAATGGCAGAGTTTTACACTTATGATAAAATGTAAATAAACTGTACATTTTGTTTATTTAGAGACTTAGAAGTGAACAATTAAAGTACAAGCCTAAAAAGTAACAAATAGCATGGTCAATTTCACTTGCCATGCCAATCTAGAAGACTATATCCTGTTGGGAGCCTAAAATAGGAGACAGATGGGACTCTGCGGCTCCTAAGCCTAAGGCCTCACGTGCCTCTCACAGTAAAAGGCTCCTCATCAAAATGACTGCGATTCTAATATTTAAAGATACTTTTCTTTCCATATCATATGAGTTTAAGATTAATTCAGTCAAATGAAATTTTCACCTTATGAGCTGATATTAGAATCTAACTTCCACTTCAAGTTTAAAATGATGATTGACCATGTGTGTTTATCTTCTCTCCCCATCCTCCAAATCTTTCTGAAATGGAAGGAAATAAATTTTTTAAAATTATTAACTCACAAGGACAAAATAAATGGTAGGGGAGACTTCCGGCAACAACATTTCAACAAACTCTCAGAAAATGGAAAGGAGATGGAGCAGAAATAATGAGTTTAACAGAGTGGAAGAAGTGGCAACCTGAAAACCTACGGAGGGGTTTACTCCAGAGAAGAAGTGAACACTTTCGCCCTGTGCCCAGAGAGGCACGGCTACTTCAGATTGAATTACTTTGGTATGAAGTCAGGATCTGAAAATGGGAAACTGACCAAAAAATTGTATACAAAATGCTTGACTGGCCAGTGTGATGATTAATTGTCATCACACTTGTCTGGCTTAAGGAATACCTAGAAACCTGTTAAAGCACGATCTTGGTGTCTGTCTCTGCGCTGTTTTCCAAGGAGATTAGCATGTGAGTCCTGAGTGGACTAGGTGGAGAAGATCCACCCTCAGTGTGGGCAGACATCATCCAATCAGTTGGGGGCCAGGAGAGAACAAACACAGAGGACAGGTGAATGTGTCTTTCAAGCTCCTGGAGCTGGGATAAACTCCTCCTCCGCTTGGATATCAGAAACCCAGGCTCCCTGGCACTTAGACTCCAGGACTTACACCAGCTGCCCCTCACCCCAGATTCTCAGATCTTTGGCCTTGGACAAAGAGTTACACTATCAGCGGCCCTGATGTTGAGACCTTCACACTTGGACTGAGCCATGACGCTGGCATCCCAATTTTCAGACAGCCTGTCTTGGGGATTTCTCAGCCTCCATAATCACATGAGCCAATTCCCCTAAGAAATCCCCTCTCATATATCTGTATCTATTTACATGTATATTCTATTGGTTCTGTCTGTCTGTGGAACTCTGACTAAGACAGCTAGGTTTCCTATCCTACCCCAGGCAAGGAAGCAGCTACCCCTCTTTCGTCCCAGCAACCAACTATCCCTACATCTCCCCTCAATCATTTATTCTCTGGAGAAGATGAATGAAGAAGTTCCAGGCTTAAGGATGCTGTGGAGAGCTGAGGAGAGGAAGGATTTCAAGTAGCAGCATCAAGTGAAAATGTGCACACTGAACTGGGGGAGCCTAGGTATCTTTGATTTTTTTATCATATTTTCCTGGGTTTTAAAAATAATAATAATAATTTATGAAAAGAACTTGATCCCAAAGCAGAATGCAAAATGACTATATAGTATAGCACTAATATGAAAACTTGTATCAAATCATCTTTGTTAATGATGAAAATTACCCTTTATTGAGTGGTTACTATGTGCTAGGCACTTTACATAGGTTTTTTAATTCTCCTAAGTAGGTATTACTATTTCTATTTTCATAGATAAGAAAACTAAAGAGAGACTGTAACTTGCCACATGTCATACAGCCAGTCAGTGATCAAACCAAGGATTTTTTGTTTTGTTTTGTTTTTTGTTTATGAGGCAGAGTCTTGTTCTGTTGCCCAGACTGGAGTGCAGTGGAATGATCACGGCTCACTGCAGCCTTGACATCCTGGGCTCAAGCCATCCTCCTGCCTTTGCCTCCCAAGTAGCCAGGACTACAGGCACGTGCCACCACACCTGGCTAATTTTTAAATTTTTCTGTAGAGCCGAGGTCTCATTTTGTTGCTCAGGCTGGTCTGGGACTCCTGGGCTGAAGCAATCCTCTCTCCTCAGCCTCCCCAAGTGATGGGATTACAGGCATGAGCCACCATACGCACCCAAGATGTTCTTAAATACTATACTTTGCTTCTCTCCTGGCCCTGGTCTTGAGTCCCAATTCTAGCAGTGAGGATTTTTTGCCACGTTTAATACCCAAATTTTGATTTCTTTTCTAAATCTGTGAACAGTAGTCTTAAATTGCCCAGAAGTCTTATATTGCCCCTGTACATAAATTTTGTCTTAATAACCTGGTAAAATTTGTAATCTCTCCAGGGCTAGAATCTAACTTTTTAACTCTGCAGTGTAGTTAGACTCTATCAGAGACTCCATAAGTCACATAAAGGGGCAGGTAGAAAAAAACAACAACAACAACAGCAACAACAAATAGCTTTATTTTTATGTTTAATTTTTTTAGAGACAAGGTCTCACTGTGTCACCCAGGCTGGAGTGCAGCAGATGTGATCATAGCTCATTGCAGCCTTGATCAAGCAATCCTCCTACCACTGCTTCCCAAGTAGGTAAGACTACAGGGGCATGTCACCACACCTGGCTAATTTTTTACAAATTGTTTTTGTAGAGATGGGCTCTCACTATATTGCCTAGACTGGTCTTAAACTCCTGGCCTCCCAAACTGTTGGCCTCCCAAAATGTTGGGATTATAGGTAAGAGCCACTGGGCCCAGTCCAGATGGCCTTTAGAATGGGATTCCGTGTTGGCAAGAATTTGATTCAGCTACTTTGAGCTCCAAAGTGGGAGCAAAATATTTCAATTTTATCACAAAATGTAACACCTAGAGAGTCAAATGAGACTGAACTGAGGCATATGAGAAGTAGCCTGGAGTAGCCTTTCTCAGTGTTTTTTACCCTGGAGGAATTCTTGAAATAACTTTCCAGTATCAGGAAATCCTTATATAAATGTTCTTATATCTGCTAATCACAGAATATTACTGTGATCATAAGTAATAGATACAATAATCCAATAATTTTCAATCCTTTTTTGAGAAACAAATTATCTTTTTCTGTGGACACCTTATTAGCTTAGTCTTTCTGTGTGCTTCTCCCTCCCCGTAAAAGACACCAACCCGAACATAAATTGGTAGAATAGGTTAAAAAAACTTAGCTTCCCTTTTATTTTTATTTACTACTTGATTTTTAAACCATACCCAATGTTTAGTCCAAGTTCTCCAAGAAACCAAGATTGGATTTAAACAGGCAAGGATTTTATTATGGGAAATACCTTAGAGAGAAAACCCAAGGGAGACTGGAGGCCTGGGAGAGCCATTGGACCGCGAAGCATGTAGGACCCCAAGTGAGGGGTGAAGGAAGAAAGGTGAGTTGTGAGTAGCCTCGACTGCCATGAAGTCTGAGGAAGGGTTAGCAAGGCTATCAGGGAGCCAAAGTCAGCTGTCATGGGGGTCCAATGACATGCAGAAATGGCCTGCTCTAGCATTCCTCCTGTACTCAGTCATCGGCCAGAAGCAGTCCCTGGGAAGCGTGGCCTTAGCACCAACCACGCGATGGAGTGCAGAGCACAGTGGCGGGGCTGAGTTCTCTGTAGGTGGAGGGCTGCAAGCTGCATTCTCATGGCTTCTGCATCTCAGAAAGCCTAAAGGTTTGTTATCAACTCCTACCCTACAAGCAGCTGAGAAGGTACGCTGTGTGCTATATGGTAGATCAAAGTTTGTTTCCCCTATTTAAAACTAAAAATGACTTTTTCCCCAAACTGTCTCAAAAAAAAAAAGTCGTTTAGCTTACATTTCTTCAAAGTAATATTTTACTTTCTTTTTCATAAGTTATTAAAAGACATATAAGGCAAATATAATAAATTTCTGTTAACTAGCAAGTTTAAGCCAAAAAGTCGTAATTTACTTTTTCTAAAGGTAGGCTTGATTGATTTAATTTGAATAAAAGTTATGTGAGAACAGCACACGCTGGGACCTGTGTGGGGAGAGGGGAGGGACAGCATCAGGAAGAACTGCTAGTGGGTGTTGGGCTAATACCTGGGTGACGGGCTGATCTGTGCAGCAAACCACCATGGCACATGTTTACCTATGTAACAAACCTGCACATCCTGCACAGGTACCCCAGAACTTAAAATAAAAGTTGATTAAAAAAAAAGGTTATGTTGATTTAGTTAATATTATTTACAACATGAAAATTAGACAATGCAATTAGTACAACTATTAAAACCATAAGCCAACAGAATATGAATAAACGTATACCCTAAGACACACTTTTTAATAAAGCTTTCAAAAAATTACTTTCTTCCTGAGTAACATGATTAAGCTCAAGTATAAGACTAGCAGTTGCGATCATAATTATTATAGATGTGTTGAATTTTTATATCTCCTCTATATGCCTATGCATAAAATTTGTTATTTTTGAAACCAGAAATAAAGAACAAAGTAACTTGAAACTTGTGCTATTTTTCTGCTGTAAAAAATACAATTCTGGATCAAACTTGAGATAAACACACATGGATGACATTTCAACTAAAATGAGTTGATATTTTTCCTTGCTCATGATGATTGTTAAACAAGTCAAACTTGTTCACATACGTAACGAATTGAAAAAACTGCAGCAGAATGCTTATTGCTTTCCTGTCACTAGCAGGATACTCTTCATTCACAGAAATCCAGAAGTTGGCTAGGAGCAGATCAGTCAGCCTTATCTTGACTGCATGATCAGATGGCAGCTTACTAAGTTATTTTTCCTCTTTCAAAGTCATGTTATCAGACTGTAGAGTAGTAGTAGAAGATTCAGAGAAAAGGTCTTTCACCTTTGTGTTAAAAGAAAAAATACGGAGCCATTTTGTTCTGTGGTTCTTCAAGGTGGCTTTCTATAAAATTTAACTCTTACTATTATCTTTTGTCATTCTTAATCCCAAGTAGAAGTGGGAAAATTTTAAAATTTCCCATTGCAGTATAATTTTTCTAAGAATTCAGATTCACATAAATCAAAGAATCTTGTCACTTGAAGTCATACTACTTTCTCCAAGGTCTTATAGGTACTCATTCAACTGGTTCATGTGATGAAAAATATTTGCTAAGTAGTTCATTGCTGTAGCCACCACCTTCTTATTCAAAATACTCAGCAAAAGCTGGCCTACCTTGAAAATACTCATGCAATCCAATCCATAAAGCATACTGTTGCAAATCCTTCCTCTGCTAAGCCACAGATTTCTATATGTAGCAGATGTATGTAATCTTTGCCCACATAATAACACAATTTTTAAAACATTATGGCATGAATTGGTCTTTATTTAACAAAGTCAACCATTTTGTAGTATTATTCAGAACTTTTATCACTTCATCTACAGGGGTATGTCTCTGTGAAGAAAGTAATATGTTGTGACAACCTCAGATCCAAGACATTCAACAAACCCAGGCACAAGCAATATGAAGAAAATCATAGCAAGGCACAAATCAAATTTCCCCAAACTAATGATAAAGAGAAGATCCTAGCAACCAGAGAAGAAAGCCTTGTTACACACACAGGAACAAAGGTGAGGATGACTTCAGACTTCTCATCATAAAGAATGCATGTGAGAACTAGAACAAATTATTACAGTTCTGTCCTGGTTGAGAAATGACACATGTTTCAGAAATTCGTGCCAAGAGCAAATGATAAAGAACAAGACTCCCAGGTGTCTCATGATATTCTTCCTTTTATCATTCCTTAATTCCCTAAGTATCCTGTGACTTTCCTTGAAGCTAGGCAGAGAGCTTCCTTCAGGTCTTTATATTCCCATTGCCAATATGTGTTCCAAAAAAAAAAAAAAGAACACTGCTGGGAAGTCATCACCAGGAAAAGAAAAAGACCGTTATCATTCTCCCTTTACTTTTATGCTACCTGTGGATTTTTATACCCACATTGTAAGATATCTATGGAGTGTAAAAACACTTAATAGTTCTAATAGCCGTAAGTGGAAGAAGTAAAAAGTTCACATGTATGTTAGATACCCAGTTTATCCCTTACATTTTAATAGTCCTCAATGAATAAGCTAATTCAGATAATAAAATACTTCTTTATAGTTATATAAGGGAATTATAAAGTCATCCCATTTTGATTACACAAAATGTGAGAAATTACTATATTGTGTGTTTGTGTGTGTTTAACTATGCAATACTATTTACTATGTGCTAAGCATGGCTCTAAGCACTTTACATATACTAATTCGCTTAATCCTCATACCAATCCTGAAGTAGGTCTTATGATTCTCTTCATTTTATAAGCGAGGATACAGAGATGGAGGGTAAGATCACGTGACCAGTGTGTGACAGAACGAGAATTCCAACCCAGGCAGTCAGAATCCATAGTCCACGTTCTTTACCACCTCACTATTTTGCTTTTCTACAACACAGTGTTAAATAGGGACAGAACACTGTGAAAACTAAGTTTAGGATGCTAGCCAAGCAAGAGAAAAACCAAAGTGGCCCCTTGCCAATCAGATGTTGTTTTGCTGCATCTGAAGCAACAAGACTTCTAGACATCTTTTTGTGGGAGTTTTAGTACAATTCCATTTTCCCAGGCTCTGGTTTTGTAACCTTGAATAGCCAAGGGGGGAAAAATAGAGTAGCTAAAAGAATTATATAGTTGCCTTCTCGTTTGTGTTACTATAGGATGGTTTAACATATGTGAACTTTATTTTTAACAGTTCAACTTGAACAACAAAAAATAGCAAGGTTGGAATTATGTTTTCCTTAGATAACAAGTCTGTTTCATATTTTGGGAAAACTCTCGTTAGATATTTCATATCCTCTTTCTATCAACTACTGATTTGAGCAATGTCCGCTACGGGTAAAGGATGGTGATGGAGTGAACCTTGAGCACAATTCTAGTTCCAGAGAAACTTTTCTTCCAGATTGAACTTTTGTGTGCCTAAATAAAACTAGTTCTTCCTTCTGGAAGCCAAATAATTTTCCTTGCTACCCCAGAAATAATCACAATTTTGTATTTTTTTTTTTTTTGAGATGGAGTCTTGCTCTGTTGCCCAGACTGGAGTGCAGTGGCGCAGTCTCAGCTCACTGCAACCTCCGCCTCCCAGTTTCAAGCAATTCTCCCACCTCAACCTCTTGAGCAGCTGGGATTATCAGAGTCTGCCACCACACCGGGCTAATTTTTTACATTTTTTTTAGTATAGACAGGGTTTCACCATGTTGGCCCAGCTGGTCTCAAACTCCTGACCTCAGGTGATCCGCCCGCCTCGGCCTCCCAGAGTGCTGGGATTACAGGCGTGAGCCACCACACTGGGCCCAATTTTGTATTCTTTTACATATATATGGATGCTCTATCCATCAAAATAGTATTTTCTTTATTGTGAGCATATGATTGGGATTCCATTATGAGTGACATAGTATTAATCTCATATTTCCAACTCCTAAAACTATGCCTGGAACACAAGGGATACTTAATAGTTGCTGAATTAATAAGTAACAGGAGAGTGGCAAAGGGAAGGGAGAAATTGGCCATTGTGTCTTGTTTAAAATACACAAACAAGTAAAATTTATTTGTATACCTTTATCATTCGTATAAATATACAAATTTGGTGAATAATAAAAGCTTTTTAATGCTCTAACACTATGTGTTAAGTAACATTTTATTTCAGTCAATATTATTCTATCTACTCTTTTACATTAAAGAAATGCTATTTCTGCAAAGACATGGAATCAACCTAAACGCCTATCAGTAACAGACTGGATAAAGAAAACGTGGTACATATACATCATGGAATACTACGCAGCCATAAAAATGAACAAGATTATGTCTTTTGTGGGAACATAAATGGAAGCCATTATCCTTAGCAAATTAATGCAGAGACAGAAAAACAAATACCATATGTTCTCACTTATAAGTGGAAACTGGCCAGACATGATGGCTCATGCTTGTAATCCCATCACTTTGGGAAGCCAACGTGAGTGGATTACTTGAGCTCAGGAGTTTGAGACCAACTTAGGCAACATGGTGAAACCCTGTCTCTACAAAAAATACACAGATTAGCCAGGCATGCTGGCACATGCGAGTAGTCCCAGCTACTTGGGAGGCTGATGTGGGAGGATTGCTTGAGCCTGGGAGGTCAAGGCTGTAGTGAGTTGAGATTGCAAAACTGCACTCCAGCCTGGACAACAGAGTGAGACCCTGTCTCAAAAAATAAAAATAAAATAAATAAGTAGAAGCTAAATAATAAGAACTCATGGACACAAAGAAGGGAATAAGAGACACTGAGGCCTACTTGAGGATGGAAGGTGAGAGGAGGGAGAGAAGCAGAAAAAATAACTATTGGGTACTGGGCTCATTACCTGGATGATGAAATAATCTGTACAACAAACCCCCATGACATGACTTTACCTATATAACAAACCTGCACATGTACCCTGAACCTAAAATAAAAGTTTTTTAAAAAAGGAAATGCTATTTCCTTCTAAAATTTCAGGGTCAATATAAACTAAAGATGTCGAAGTGAGAACTCAATCCTTAGTGTTCATTGATTTTCACTGACTGACAATATATTAGCCATAATAGATCCAAGCTAGATACATTAAAAACGGCCCTTAAAAAAACCTTAGGCTGTGCTTGGATAAATAGTAACTACAAATGGGAGAAGTGAGTGTGAAAGTGGAAGATGTCAGAATGAGAGAAAATACCACGTTTTACTTCAGAATATTTTCTAGAGCCAACTTTGACCAATACTTGCCCAAATCATCCACTGTTTGCCACCGAGCATCTTTCTCCCTCCAGAAACATAATGGTTTCAAAGTTTATTTGAAAACCACCCTCTCCCTTTCTCAGCCATGCTGTTTAGAAGGGACTGCCCCCAACCAAAGCGTGAGGGCTGTGGGCCCTAACTGAGTTAAGCCGGGCAGTCTGACCTATCCCTCTGACCATAGCTCAGGCTTAATACACACATAAGTAATCAGAGTCCATCAGGCAAGAGGAGACACTTGCTGGAGGTGGTTTTGATGGTATGAGATCACAGGGTCTTGGAGCTTTTCAATAGCTGCCTGCGGTAAAAGGAGCCAGCCTGGGGATAAAGTTGACTTAGAAGGAATGCTGACCTCACAGATGGCCCCCAGGAATATGATTAGAGTCCTAAATCAAGCCACACCTAACACCAAACTTTCCTCTGGGGTATTGAGTCTAGTGCTAAATAAAGGTTCTCATCCCTTTCAGGCCACTGTGAGTTGGATTATGACATTTGCATTATAAAGAGTCATAATGAATCCAACCCTCCAAGTCAGGCTACTTTTCAAGAAGAAGCATGATGTGGAGAAAATGTGATGGTCATTCTAAAGAACAGTAATGGTCAGGCATGGTGGTTCATGCCTGTAATCCCAGTGCTTTGGGAGGCCAAGGCAGGAGGATTGCTTGAGACCAGGAGTTTGAGACCAGCCTGGGAAACATAGTAAGACTTCATCTCTACCAAAAAAAACCCCTTTTTTTAAAAATAGCTAGGCATGGTGGTGTGCGCCTGTAATCTCAGCTACTTGGGAGGCTAAGGCAAGAGGATCGCTTGAGCCCAGGAGTTCGAAGTTGCAGTGAGCTATGATGGTGCTGTCATGTCATCTACATAATGATATTTTAATCAGTGATGGAACACATATAGGGCAGTGGTTTCATAAGATTATAATGGAGCTGAAAAAGTCATATCACATAGTGACACTGTAGCCATGTAACATTGTTATGGTACAATGCATTACTAATGTGTTTGTGGTGATATTGGTATAAACAAACCTACTCTGCTGATAGTCATATAAAAGTATAGCACATACAACTATGCATAATACATAATACTGAATAATAAACAACCATGTTACTGGTTTATCTATTTATTATACTATAATTTTTGTTATTTTAGAGTGTACTCATTCTTTTTTTTAAAATGTTAACTGTAAAACAGCCCTAGGCGGGTCCTTCAGGAGATACTCCAGAAAAAAGGCATTGCTATCATAGGAGATGACAGCTCTATGTGTGTTATTACCCATAAAGACCTTCCAGGAGGACAAGTGGAAAATTGTAATACTGATGATCCTGACCCTGTGTAAGCCTAGGTTCATGTGTGTGTTTGTGTCTTTGTTTTTAACAAAAGTTTAAAAAGTAAATAAATAATTTTGAAAATAGAAAAAAAGCTTATAGAAGAAGGATATAAAGCAATAAAATAATTTTGTATAACTGTACAGTGTGCTTATGTTTTAAGCTAAGTGTTATTACAAAGGAGTCAGTTTTTTAAGTTAAAAATTTATAAAGTAAAAAAGTTACAGTAAGCTAAGCTGAATTTATTCTTAGAGAAAAAGAATAAATTTTTAAAATAAATTTAGTGTAGCCTAAGTGTGCAGTGTTTATGAACTGTACAGTAGTGTACAGTAATGTCCTAGGCCTTCCCATTCACTCACCACTCACTTATTAACTCACCCAGCAACTTCCAATCCTGCAAGCTCCACTCATGGTAAGTGTCCTATACAGGTGTACCATTTTTTAAAATATTTTGTACTGTATTTTTACTGTACTTTTTCTATGTTTAGATACACAAATACTGACTCTTGTATTACAACAGTAACAAGCTGTGCAGGTTTGTAACCTAGGAGCCATAGGCTACACCACATAGCCTAGGTGTGTAGTAGGCTATACCATCTAGGTTTGTGTATGATGTTCACACAATGACAAAATTACTAATGACACATTTCTCAGAACATATTCCCATCATTAAGTGATGCATTGAGGCAGGAGATTAGGGTCTGGAGGCAGGGAACCTAAGGCCGATTCACACTGACTTCCTAGAACTAAATCAAGAGGAAAACCCCAACTTTCCATGCCCAAGTAAAGAAAGGATCAGAGACTACTCCCTTTCCACCCCCACCTTTTCTGTGTGGCAGATGAAAAACTGAAAGTACCTCTGATTGGTCCCGTCCCACAACCAATCACGTTGGTTATGGGCCAAGTCTTCTTTTGCATAGGAGTATAACTTTGTAACTTCACTTCAGCCTCTGATTGGTCACTTTCTGCAACTAATCAGACTGATCGCGGGCCACTACTTCATTTACATATGGAGTACACCAAGTAACCAATGGGAAACCTCTAGAGGGTAGTTAATCCCCAGAAAATTCTGTAACCAGGCCCTTGAGCCGCTTGCTGAGGCCCACTCCCACCCTGTGGAGTGTGCTTTCATTTTCAGTAAGTCTCTGCTTTTGTTGTTTCATTCTTTCCTTGCTTTGTTTGCACGTTTTGTCCAATTCTTTGTTCAAAATGCCAAGAACCTGAACACAATAGCTAGAGTTGAGAAATACTATTTTTAATTATGTAATGATGCTGTTATTTTTCCAATTTGAAAAATGCATTGACTTGTTTTTTTGAGAAGAACGATAATGGGCAGAGTTGTTTGTGCAAAAATTGCATTGTACTTTTTCAAAATTACCTGACATTGAAATACATTCAAAGTAATTGGATAGAATAAATGCTTAACCTTTTGCACTACAAAGTCAAGAAGATGAATTATGTGTATATGGATCTATGAACTCTAATAGTGTGTTTTATCCCTCTTCCCCTTGCCCTAGGCACAGCTCTCTGAGAGGCTTAAACTATGTTAAAAATAAAAACGTAAAAAAAATAGAAAAGTAATTCAAACTGACAACTGAATGCCCTATTTTCTAGTTTTTACTTTTCAATAAGAGGTAGGGGTGTTTCAGGTTTTGTAGACTAGAGCTTGTCCATTTTGGTTAAGTTCAAATCCAGTTTTTCTAGTTGAAAAGTGAAATTAGAGAGCATTAGGTTAGTGTTAGATTTTTTAAACGAAATTTGTTATTTACAGTGGAAAAAATTAAATCTTAATATAATGCTAATTTTCAAGGTGACTGATTTAGGATGTGCTTCACATGTTCACTGTTTCTCTCCCCACCATTTTATTTTTCTCCATTGCCATAGTTAAAATCCAGCACAAGGAGAAGGGGATCATTCAATGTAGACAATGGGTTTCTCCTCTCTCCTTTTTCCCTTTCAATTCCCTTTTTTTCTTGTTCCTATTCTATTTTCCTCTTTCCCTCATCTTCCCACTCTCCCTCCCTTTCCTGTATGTCTCCTTTTCCTTTAGTCAAAGAGAGAGAAGCAGAATTGGTATCCGGAAGTAGTAAAATGTAATGATGGAAGTAGGGATTTCATTATCACCATCACTAAGTTTTGTCACCACTGAAAGCTACTAGAAATACTCTGCACTTGCCATTCTTATTTTTCATCTGTTATCTCCTATTTAATATTTTTAAACTGTAAAAGGTTATGGTCATACAGAACAGCACATAACACATATATGCAGTTTATTCACTGCCATTAACTCTTCAACTGACTAGGCTTTGGATACTACACCCTTCCCTCTGATGATCTGGCTCTGACAAGGGTCACAGTAACTTAATTGTAATTACTATGTTGATCACTACATTTTATTTTTCCGAGTCCCATTTTGTTCCTTTTCAAATCTGCTTTAAGTCTCTCCTATTCTTTGCTCATATTTTAAAGTCTCCATTTAAAATAAATTTTGTGACTAGGCGCAGTGGCTCATGCCTGTAATCCAAGCACTTTGGGAGGCCGAGGTGGGTGGATCACCTGAGGTCAGGAGTTCGAGACCAGCCTGGCCAACCTGGCAAAACCCTGTCTCTACTAAAAATACAAAAATTAGCCAGCAGTGGTGGCGCACACCTGTAATCCCAGCTACTCAGGAGGCTGACACAGGAGAATCACCCGAACCCAGAAGGCAGAGACTGCAGTGAGCCAAGAGTGCACCAGTGCACTCCAACCTGGGCAACAGAGCAAGACTCTGTCTCAAAAAAATAAAATAAATTAAATTATACTAGTTTTGACACTTTTTATATTCTATACCTAAACTTTTGCTACTTTTACATTCACTACACAATAAATCCAGGAACTGCAGTCTAAGCAGATCTGATTCTGCTTTCCGCTGTTCTTGCTGGTGCTTACTCACAGTGCTTTGTGAGCTCTTGTTCTCTGGAGGTTTATCCATGGAAATTCTTTGAGGCCCATATAAAAGTTGTGTTCCTTCAGAGATGATTTGGGTTTACTCCTACCAATCTCCTGCAAGCACTACCATCTTAAATTAAATGCTCAGCTTGACGGTTTGGGAACAACACCTAGAGTTAAGTTCACAGTGCAAATCTACCTGCAATCAGGCTCCCATTTTCAAATTCTCAGGCAAGATGTTTTTATTCCTCCCACCAAAAGCCAAGCTTAAGACAAGAACATTGTCTTGCTGCCTCTCCTGTACTACAAGTTTATTTTTAATTCTCTTTCACTGTGTAGTCTTTTGTGGTCTCAACCTTCTAGGAGACTTCCTCCTGGATTTCCATCTTGAACAGGCTCTAAATTATAGTTCCCCAGTAACTCCCACAGCCATCAAAACAGAATCTGAAAATTACCAGGATTGGGCAGATAACTTCCAGTCAAAAGCCAGCTTGGGTATTCACTTACCTCCTAGTCTACCCACTTTTTTTGGTTGTTTTATATTCCAAAAAGTAAACTTTTACTGAAAAAAAAGCACAAAGCAGTGCAAATATTCTGAGTATAGGTGAAAGCTTAATGAATTTTTCACAACTGAATACTTCTACATAACCGCCACCTAAATCAAGAGAAGGAACATTAGCAATCCTTCCTTCAATATCCTTTGCAGCCACTAACTCTATCAAGAATAATTATACTCTGACTTCTAACAGAGGTAAGTTATATGTGTATGTGTGTGTGTTTGTATTTTATATAAAATGGCAATGACTTTCACTTCGACTTGTTTTAATCTGTGCAGATTCTATACTCTTTTGTCAGCTCAGTGATGCATTTAAAATGATAGTGTTTTCTCTTTTTTAAAATTTAATTTACAGGGGCCATGCTAGTCTTCTCCGTATTGTTACAATTTTAGTATATGTGCTGCCAAAGTGAGCACTTTTTAAATATTTTATCTAGCATTTTTAGTTGTTTTCAGCACAAGGGTCATTCAAGGAATCTAATCTTCTGTACGGGTGCTCAATGACTTTCTTGTTGTTAAATCCAATCGACTTTTCTTAGTCCTCCTTTTACTTGTTCTCTGTGTATCCCTTCTTTTTCCTGAAATGCACTCTTCCCTGGCTTCCATGAGCCCACACTCCTAGACAGTCTCTTATTGCATTGATTTTATTAAGCAATTATTTACTATAGTTACTTGAATAAATGATGCTTTCCTACTCCTTTATTGTAAATTCTTTGATAATAGAACTTTTATCTTAATCTTGTATATAGTGCTTAATATTGTGCTAATTCGTTCAATCAACCAATATTTATTGAACATTTTCTATCTGCCAGGACTGTTCAGGGACTGTGTAACAAAATTGCCAAGACATTTAAAGTCCCTGCTGTCCTGGACCTTATATTTGTTAGGGTACATTGTAGGTATTCAAAAAAGTGCTAAAATGAATGATAAAATGAAGAGTAGCAAGAGCAAAGAAAAGAGGGAAACTGTCAGCCACAAGAGGGTAAGGTTATGTTTAGAAGAACGGCAATAAAAATGGTCTCAAGAGAAAGTGTTAAAATTATCTGCCTAAGGTGAGTATTCTAGAACCAAATCTAGGTTTAGAGTGTCAGATAGTGCCCACGATGAGAATAAGCTGGCTTAACTGGAGTAGGGAAATTTAGAAATAGGAAGCTAAACAATCTCCAACTGCTTTTGAATACCTTGCTTTTTATTACAGCTCTGCTATATGTACATACCTCATTTAAGGGCTTTGACAAATAAGTGAAGATGAAGACAATGATTGTAAGAAGTACATTTCATCATTCTCCTTCTCCAAGCTTCTCCATCAAAGGACAGAGACCTTTCTCTCTCTCTGCATTTCAAATCCCTCTTTTATTACTTCTTCGAACATTTACACTTCTGCTTTTCACTTATGTGTGTCTTCTCATTGTTAATTTCTATCTCTGGGTTCTCTGAGGCTATCTTTCTTTCTTCTCTTTTTCTATTTATATTCCCTTCACTTTTTTCCTTCCCATCACTCCTATGCGTTTATTTGTCTTGGTAAACACTTTAATTGTAGGTACTGAAAGTTCAATTCTTGACATTTTAACTTCTTACATTCTTCTTCAGTGATCATAGCCAGTTTCATGATTTAAACTAGCAACTCTATGTGGCTGAATTCCAAATCTGACTTTCTAGCTCCAACCTTTCTTTCTCTTTTGTCAATCTAGTCAACTACCTCATCAAGAGTTTATGAATGCCTGCTGTATTAGTTGACTTTCAATGTTCTATGCAACATCATAAAAGTTCACAGCATATGAACATTCTTACCAACATTTGCTAGGTAGATGGCTCTTGACTTTGTGCAATGTATCTTGCTGACAAAGGCTAGCATTTTCATAATCTGCATTCCTGTCCCCCACAAGTCACCACACAGAATTTGAAAAATAAACATCAGCGGCCTTAAAAAGTGCTTTGCTTAAATAAAAATTCTTAAGAATTTAAGCCTTTACCTACTTTGTGTTTGTTTTGGTCTGTGATGCTTTGGCTTTCATAAAAAAGCCCTAAAGGAATCGTATGATTCTGTTGACATGTATAGTGTGCATTGCAAAGCAAAATTTATTAAAGTGAAAAAGTGTAAGCTTTTGGTAAATGAGCTCTATTTTAAGATTAGCACTCTAAATCTGGTATTTATTCATTGTAAATATGAAATTACAGATAAATAATAAGAGAAGATTGACTCTATGTCCTAAAAATGCTAAAATGTTGAAATAAACTTTCCTGACTAGTAGATATATGGACTAAACCACTCTATAACTCAGGTTTCAACAACCTGGTTATTCCTTAAAATGTTGTGAAGATAAAATGGAAACCTGTCAACTAAAACTTCATAGACACTTTCAAAACTGTTTGCAGTAACCTTCAGAAGCAGGACAATCAAACAAGTTTCTGGTAAATAAGTAAGTTTATTAAATTTGGCAATTGGTCATTTGACTAGTTGATTCTTGACAAACTGAGCTGTGTTAAAAGATAAGCTTAGGGCCATTACAATTTTAAAGAGTCTATTTGAGCAGACAGCAATTCATGAATCAGGTAGCACCAAATCACAAGCAGCTTGGGCTCCACCAAGGAGACATGAAGAAAGAACTTTTATAAGGGGTTCATGAAAGCAAACTATTTTACTGTTTTAGGTGGAGAGTCTCTAGTTAGAGGATAGTTGAAGGTTTTTGATTAGTACAGCTCCTAATTAGAGCTTTGTTGGCAGTCTCTGATTGGTTGAGTTACTCTGAGTTGAGTTTCAGTTTGCTTTTGTAGGAACCCAGAATGCAGCCTAATGGCCTCCTAAGATTTTTTAACATCTATAAAAACAGGGAGATAGAAGTAGGCCATCCTGTTTAGCTTCCCTAAGCCATCTTGGATCACAGAATTAGATGAGGTTCGGAAAGCTGCTGGAGAGGATTTGCCATGGCCAAGGGATGCAATGGATAGCTCTGTGTCAAGGGCTGTAGTCTAGCTGGGGCCAAATGGGAGCCAAACCCAAACATGTAATGGGCTTATGGCACCAATGAGAGGCAAGATGAGGCAGTCTCAGCTAAGCAGTCACTAACAGCCAGTGACTAAGGCAGTGAAAAGTCAACCCACTACTGACACCAGGTTCAGTCTTTAAGGGTAAAGGTCAGTGGAGCAAGTATACAACCAGAAAGAGCACAGACATTTTTCCAAAGACCAGAGATAACAGAGGGGAGTTCAAGGACAGCACCTGAGCCTGAGGATTTCACCTTCATGGCAATGCTGAGAGGTTGATGAAACTGAACACCCCTTTTCCATAAACCCACATGCTGCCTTGAGAAGAAAACTAGGGGAATGGATGAGCCACTTGAGAGACAAAATGTTTTTACCAGAGAGGCACTAAACAGAACCTACAAGTACCATTTAAATTATCGGAGTGAATGATGACTTAAGAGAGATTAGATATTTACATTTCTTCCCTCAGTTACAAATTGGAACTTTGGGTATTAGGAAGCCAGATTAATCACAAATGAAACAAAGAAATTATATTTCTTATTATCTATTCAAATTGTAGTATGAGGTAAAATTTGTGATCTTGCTGTTTTTATTGTTCAAATACTCTATATCATTTATTTTTTATCTTCTTGATCTGTCAAAAACAGAATGTTAAATAATTCCATTACATTTATGTTTCTATCAATTTATCCTGTATGACTAATAATTTTTGCTTTATTACTTTATTTATAAAACACAGCTTTATTATTATCACCATCATTATGCCCATCATTTATATAATCATTTTTGTCAAACTTGCTTTTTACTTAAAATCTTACTTTGTTAGTATATTGCCACTCCTAACTTTCAGTTTATTTGTTCTTTCTTTACCTTAAAATGTGTGACCTTTTGCTTAAGATATGTCTCCTGTAAACAGCATATGGTGTTTTGTTTGTTTGTTTTTTAGATCAAGTCTCGCTCTGTTACCCAGGCTGGGGTGCAATGGCATGATCTCAGCTCACTGAAACCTCTGCCTCCTAGGTTCAGGAGATTCTCCTAGCTGGGATTACAGGATAGCATCACCATGCCCAGCTGATTTTTGTATTTTTACTTGAGATGGGGTTTCACCATGTTGGCCAGGCTGGTCTTGAACTCCTGACCCCAAGTGATCTGCCCCCATTGGCCTCCCAAAGTGCTGGGATTACAGGTGTGAGCCACCACACCCAGCCTGTTTTGGTTTATACTAGAACAAAGTATTAGACATTTTTCACTCTCCTTATGTTCATTAAAAACATTACCATGCTTTTATTTTCCCAGTCCATTCTGGGTCTTTGTTAACATAATCTGGTATTTCTATACTCAGACAATATTGCTAAAACATCATCATGGCTTATATTTTAAGGGCTTTTCCTTTCCAAGTTATTTTTGTTATTTCATATTTTTATAGTTTACATTTATTTTTATATTTTATATCTTACTTTTGTAACTGTACTTACAATTAGATATCTATATTTAAATGGTTTTAAAAGTAACTGTCAACTTTTTTACAAGGCTAACAGTTTCTTGTGTTTTCAATTTTTAGTCTGCTAAAGTTTATATATTATTTTTTAATTTGAGGTAGGTTACATGGGTGGTATGACAAATTGCTGAACTCTGAAGTCTTGCATAAGACAGAATAATTTTCTGTTGCCTTTACACAAGAATAACAACCTGGGTTGTAAAATCATTTGCTTACAACTCTTCTCCCTTAAAATCTATGGAGAGTCATCAATCTCTTCTATCACTTGAGCTACAAAGCAACCTGAAGACAAACAGATTGTGTGTGTGTGTGTGTGTGTGTGTGTGTGTGTGTGTGTGTGTGTGTGTGTGTAACTTTTTCTGACTGGATGCTTTGTGAGCTGTCTTGATAGCTTAAAACGAACAATCTCTCTCCATTGATATTTTCTGCTATTCAGTAATTAGTATTCCTAGTACCTATTCCTATTTTCAGTTCAAGCATATAATGGAATTTAATTTTGATTATTGCAAATTTAGAGTTTGGGTTGTTTACTTTCTGTCACCTCATCATTTTTATTCCGTGACCTTGTTACTGGTGCCCTGGGTTCTTGAGATCTCCCCATGACAGAAATCAAGAGAGATCACCAACATAGCAACAAAAGAGTTTTATTCATCTTGTGCACAAGGGAGTCAGCACTAAAAGGAAAAGGGAATGGGCTAATCCCTGAGGGTAGCCTGTGGGTATGGTTTTTTTTTTTTTTTTTTTTTTTGAGACGGAGTCTCACTCTGGCGCCCAGGCTGGAGTGCAGCGGCACAATCTCCGCTCACTGCAAGCTCCACCTCCCGGGTTCACGCCATTCTCCTGCCTCAGCCTCCCGAGAAGCTGGGACTACAGGCGCCCGCCACCGCGTCCAGCAAATTTTTTGTATTTTTAGTAGAGACAGGGTTTCACCGTGTTCGCCAGGATGGTCTCAATCTTCTGACCTCGTGATCCGCCCCCCTCGGCCTCCCAAAATGCTGGGATTACAGGCGTGAGCCACCGCACCCGGCCCGTGGGTATGTTTTATAGGGCATTTCTACAGGGAAGGATTACATTAGGGCATGTATAGGAGTTTTTCTAGCATTTGTGCAGTGGCTCAACACGCTTCTTCATACATTGTATGCAGCATCAGCTTATAAATTTCTACCCCAGACAAGATTTTTAGCATTAAAAGGAAGAAGGGGTTGGAGTCTGTCTCCAGAGCCCTGAGGAAGTCCTTAACCCCCTGAAGTAAGAACTCGCATTTGATAACTTCTTGGATCTTTTGTTACTGCTCGGCTGAGCCTTAGGTAAGCTAGAGCTTGAGTAAGGGGCTTTTGCTCTTTTCCTCCAGTTCATATTCAAACAGGAAACCAACCAACCTGCTTTTCTCAACCTTATCTTCTGCATTCTGGGAAATTGTTTCGAACTTATCATAAAAATTACTAACTGAATATTTTACAATGTTAATCTTGCTCTTTACCATCTCCAGTGAAGGCCTTAATTCTGATACTCTATTTTTGCTTTCCTAGAAAGTTGCTCATTTTGGTTAACTCACCATCTCAGTCTGCTGAATGTGTATCTTCAGCATTGCTTCATAGAGCCCATGTATTTTTGCATCTTAATGAAGAAAAGTGCATATGTTCTATAGGTTGTTTCTGTTTTGCAAAGAAAATCCACTGCATGCTCTTAACTCTGAACTTTCATAATAATTTTCATAGGCTGTATCCTTTCTCCTTCCCCACAACACAGAGCTATTAGGGTATGTTATTCATTTGTTGGTTGAAGGGTATATAGAATGTCATCCATCTCACTTATCCACTTGGATGTCCCAAGATTTTCTTTCTTATCTAGACCTCATTTGGAGGTGATTGTGAATGTCCTAAGCCAGTGTGTAGTGTGGCTATGCTGGACTGAAGTGGGGTCTCTTATGTCTGTAATTGTTGGATGGGAATTTATTTTTAAAAATCTGAAGAATCCTGCAATACAATGTTGAAAATGATGGTACCCTGCAAATATATTGCTCCCAGTGTTGTAAGAAGGCTGTATACCCATATCGACTCCCCTTTACTCCCTACAGTCCTTTAATATTGAGACTTGTATTCCCTGAATGTGGGATGTGAAATAGCGGAAAGCAGAGTTGGCTACCTAATTTGCAGGGCCCAATGCAAAATGAAAATATGGGGTCCCTTAAAATAAAGGTGTTGTTAACGGTACTAAGATATAAGCATTTCCTTTTCTTCTGCAGTCTCTCTTTGGACCTATCATGCCGGGTTTTTGAATTTGCTATTTAATGTCACACACCTTTGGGCACAGGTACACTTGCTGGACAAGTGCAGACCCTCACAGGTACCTGTGCCCACCCTGCAGTCCTCTGCCACACTAATGCACTTTGTCCTGGCTTTGGGTGGGAAAGCCAATCTCTCCTTCCCATGTCTCTGCCTTCCCAACCCAGAGCAATGGGTGACTACCAAGAGATTACAACCTGGCAGAGCTGCTCAGTACCTGGCTTGGGGTGAGTGAGCAGCTCACCCCAGCCAATCCCCACCTAATGCACCACAGCACTATCAGCCTGGGGCAAAATAACTTCTGCCATGCCTTACCCAATATGCCCTTGGGCAGCATGCCCAATCTCAACCTCTGTGAATTTGTGCTCAGGCCTCTGTCAGGGGAGGAAGCTGGCAGTGGTCACCAGGCAGAAGTGGGGAGAAAGAAGCTAGGTGGCGCTTTGGGAGGCCGAGGGGGGCAGATCATGAGGTCAGAAGATCGAGACTATCCTGGCTAACACAGTGAAACCCCGTTTACTAAAAATACAAAAAATTAGCCAGGTGTGGTTGCACGTGCCTGTAGTCCCAGCTACTCGTGAGGCTGAGGCAGGAGAATCACCTGAACCTGGGAGGCGGAAGTTGCAGTGAGCCAAGATTGTGCCACTGCACTCCAGCCTGGGCGACAGAGCGAGACTCCATCTTAAAAAAAAAAATGGTGGGTGGGATCTGTAGTGACAAAGGTCGCAGAGCTGGCAGCTGAGAGCCTGTCCCAAGAGGCAAGAGAAGGGACCACGTACACCTAGGCCTCAAGCCCCAGTGTGTGTTCCATTGCCCCATCAGACTTCACTTTCTATCCTCTTTTAAATGGTTTTCAAATCTACTTAAAGAGCTGTCCAGACCTTTTGTGTTTTTCTGTGCCTGCAAGGATATTTTACTAAGTTAACATAAGGCACACAGGTAATTCTTTGCCTGATGATATTTTCACTCACAATGTTACTTAGACCATAAGAAAGGTAAAGACTCCTTCCCTTCCTTTTAACATCTCCGTACTGGTGTATCCAGCACCGTGAAGCTCTGAGGCCTTCTCTATTCACTGAAACAGGAGAGCAGACAGGTACAGTATAAGGAAGTGGAGAACAAGTTTGTTTGTTTTTTTAATAGCTGGCTCCAGAATTCTTTTAAGATGACTGTTGGTCAAGGAAAAAAATAGATTTTCTAAGCTGCCTGGGGTAGAGGGTGAAATACAAAGGTTATTTGCACAAGCGCTAAAAGTTGCTTGCTTGCTGAATTGAAGTGCATGAAACAACGAGGAATTTGTCTTGCTGAAAGCGGGAGTGAAAATGTATAATGGAGAGGGATTCTCCCTGAGATGACAGAAGGCTCTACACTCTGGGTGATCTTTCTATCTCTGGGAGATCCAAATTTACAGAATGTGGGATAATTTTTTTTTTTTTTTCTGGGATGAAAATACAGAATCTTAAAAATAAAAGCCAACGCACTTCCCATTCCCAGTAATTCTTGCCCTATAGCTTCACTGCTTCAGGGAAAGCATAATGCTGAGACAAAGAAGTCTTTGCTTAGCTTTGACTTTCGAAGTAGACAAAAGGGAAAAAAAAGAGTGCAGCAGAAACAATAATCTGGAAAGCAAGGTTCTCACTTGCAAGAGCCAGGCTAGTTCGCAAAGGAAAGGAAAAAAAAAATTGTGATTCTAAGAAGCTAAGAAACTACTAAGGATTGAAGGGGTTCAGGTCATGCCACCCAAAAACATGCCACTTCAGCATAAGGATTATTTCAGCTGAAGGCAACTGAGAATCAACAGATGCAGGAAGTGTTCTCTGCTCTCCTCTCATTTGCCTAAATGTAGGGAACACATTTTCCTTGTGAAGGTATTGTCCTTTCACCGAACTCAGGTCTGGCTATTCACAGTTTGAAAAGCCAGATACATGAGAGGCGAGGCGTGGTGAAAGGAAAGCAGTTTTAATAAAATGCTATCAGTTGAGGACATGCCCGGACTCAAGTCTCAAAATGATATTTCAAATTGTAAGGCTGACTGAAGGGGTTTCTAAACAGGAAACCTGGTATGGGAAACATGCAGGAACGGTGCGGAGTGCAGGTTTGCATGTCTTGCTCCGATGGCTATCTTGAGTTACTGTCCACCCAGAGTACTAGCTGGTCCCATCTCGACTGCGACCAGGTTGTAGATTAACCACCTTGAAGTAATGTGCAGCTGGGTCTCCAGGCCTGGGCTGTTTCAAGATTAGCCCCTGGAATTTCTAAGCAAGCATACAATTAGATAAGCATGTATATGTTGGTCACAGGGTCATGGTATAAGGGAGTGTCCAGGGGGAAAGAGAAAGAAAAAGGGAAAAAACCATTTAAATACATGTTAAGGCTACTGGGAAGGGCTTTAAAATACATTTTAAAGCTGAGACTCTTGGTTACAACTCCCCACTGTTAAGTTCCATTCCATTTCTAAGGAAAGGGGGTGACGTGCTCCATCTAGCTACTTCCTGCTGAAACGGGGTGCAGTTAAGGGGCAGTGGAATGGAACCTCACCATTTGGAGTGGAAAATATTTGTGAGTCCATGGGCTTAAGAAAGAGATGTGCTACAGCATCATGGTGAGTGTGTAACTGCAATAGAATCTATAGCGGCAGAATAAACCTAGCTCTATATCATGGCTAAAATTATGAGCAACTTTTTTTCACCAGGAGGGGCCTGATCCAAACTACGAGGACAGCCATTGACTTAGGACATTGTGGGACAAGACATAGCATTAATTTGCTTGTGCATGTTTTATAGGGCTGAGGATTTGTTTCCAGAATTATCTAGGATGTTCACATACCACTGAGTCTTATAGTGCACATTCCCCACTATCAATTGTGCTTGGAGGTCCTATGGGAATATGACAACAGGTTGGCTAAACTTACATATTCAACAGGTTGCAGGAGGGGCTACGAATATTCATGAAGGTGGTCCTGATACATGTGAATTGAACAAATATGCACGTAACATATGACCCATGTCATTTTGGGGTGGACACCTAATATTTAAATATATTACAATTAGGCCCTATACATTAAAAGGTATTTTCAGGACAGAAAGGCACCCAAGTGTGCAATTTCTGTAAACCAGCTAGAACTAGTCCATAGTCGGTGGTCTTCTATCAGGTGAAAATTATTAAAGTCAGTCTTGTGTTAATTAAATCTGTAGTTACGGCTGATGGAACAGGGGCTAGGGGCCAGTGAGCCTGAGGCCAGTGCTTGTCTGACTGTTAAGAGAAAAAGAAAACCCTTGTAGCGGCTAGAACACAGCTTACTTTTTTTTTTTTTTTTTTTTTTGAGATGGAGTCTCGCTCTGTCGCCCAGGCTGGAGTGCAGTGGCGCAATCTGGGCTCACTGCAAGCTCTGCCTTCTGGGTTCACGCCATTCTCCTGCCTCAACCTCCCAAGTAGCTGGGACTACAGGTGCCCGCCACCACGCCCAGCTAATTTTTTGTAATTTTTTTAATAGAGATGGGGTTTCACTGTGTTAGCCACGATGATCTCAATCTCCTGACCTTGTGATCCGCCCACCTTGGCCTCCCGAAGTGCTGGGATTACAGGCGTGAGCCACCGCGCCCATCCAGCTTACTCTTTAAGTGTAGGCGTGTGTCACTAAACCCTTGCCTGCATGGTCTTAGGTCCTGTTTATAATTTGTTATTTTGTTGTTACAAGAGTCGGTTTTGTCAGTCTTACAATGTCTATTTTAATGTTAGTGGTGGTCACTTGGGCCTAAATTCCTAAATTTCACAGGGGGGTGGGCACAATGAGGTGTGTCCAATGCCCACTTCCTGCCATATCCTGAACTAGATTTTCAGGGTTTTGGGGATCCCCTTTGGCCAAGAGCGAGTCCATTCAGTCTGTTGGGAGGCTTAGGATTTTATTTTTTTAGTTCATATTCCTTTTATGGTCAACATATGCCAGAGGCACTATTGAGATAAACAAGTCAATTTTGTAACCCGGTTTTTTGGCTTTTGGTTTTGGTCTCTTATGCTGCTCAATTAAAGGAATTTTCTGAGTGCCTGCCCATCTCCATTCTCATTTGGCCTAAAACATTTAATTGGCTGTAAGTCTTCTGACTCTAAAGCCCTTTGCCATAGGGGTCCCACTGAGGAACAAGATGGACCCAGGGCAGCCAGTCACACCACCCCTGGCATTGATATGGGACAAAAGAAAAGCTTGGCCATCGATAATGCCTCTGGGGTTTAGGGAGCTTCTGAGTTGGTGAACACATCCTCGTACTAGGATGGTACATCCCGCCTACAAAGGGATAAAGCCTGCACTCAGGAATCTTCTAGACCTCACCCTATGTATCACTTGTTCATTTGTATCCTTTATAATAAACTACAAGTAAGTGTAGCATTTTCCTGGGTTCTATGAGTCATTCTACTAAATTATCAAGTCTGAGGCAGTATTGGGAGAACCCCTGACTAATCTGGGGGCCTGATACTTGCAACTGGCATCAGAAATGAGGGCAATCTTGTGGGACTGAGCCCTTGAATCTGTGGAATCTGATGCTAATTCTGGATAGTTAGTGTCAGAATTGTAGGACACCCAGATGATGTCAGAGAGTTAGAGAAGTGTTGTTGGAAAAGATACCATTTATTTGGTGTCAGGAGGGAAAAAAGCCCTGAGGCCCCTGCCAAACTTTAGTTACTTCTAATCCCACCTTACTCACAGCACACTGCAATTCTATTAGTCTGTTACTAGAACATGACCTGCACTCTTGATTTTCATGCGGCACCCCCTATCCTACCACAAACACAACTAATTACTTCATGGACAACGTTACTTGTGATGAAAAGCATTCCCAGATCCTTATAAGAATTTATCTTTCTCTCTCATACTTTTACTTTATATAATGTATCTTTAATCATGGCACTTTCACAATCTATTTTGTGTTAGTGGGGGCAAGAAATGCATAAAGAACTAAAAAAATTTTTATTGTATGAGCGACATTCTACAAAATACCTGACCACTTCTCCTCAAAACTGTCAAGGTAATCATGTCCAGACAATCAAAAACGAGGAAATTCTAAGAAACTATTATAGCCAAGAGGAGCCTAAGAACACACAATGACTAAACATAATGTGGTATCCTGGATGGATGCCTGGAACAGGAAAAGGACACCAGATTCAAACCAAGGAACTCTGAATAAAATATAGAAAAACAAATAAACAAAAACCCATTGTGGATAGTACAAACAAACAGGAAAAACAACTGTTCTTGAACAACCTAAAAACTTCTTACCAGAATTAATTTACGTACAAATCATTAGAAGTATGGCCAGTAAAACCACTGTTTGATTACATTTTGTTAGCTCTTCAATTTACTATATATACATATATTTTGTTTTGTTTTTTGAGACGGAGTCTTGCTCTGTTGCCCAGGCTGGAGTGCAGTGGCATGGTCTCAGCTCACTGCAACCTCTGCCTCCTGGGTTGAAGCGATTCTCTTGCCTCTGCCTCCCGAGCAGCTGGGACTACAGGTGCCTGCCACCGCACCCGTCTAATTTTTTTGTGTTTTTAGTAGAGACAGGGTTTCACATGTTAGCCAGGATGGTCTTGATCTCCTGACCTCGTGATCCACCCGCCTCGGCCTCCCAAAGTGCTAGAATTACAGGCATGAACCACCGCGTGCGGCCTACTTTATATATTTAAAAGGAATAAAGCGGCATGTCTTTGAAGATAGTTTTTGAGTAATTTGGTAAGGATTACCCTATTTTTTCTCCTAAATTAGTAAAGAGTATGTATGTGTTCAAGGAATGAATAGTATTATGGGCTGGGTACAGTGGCTCATGCCTGTAATCCCAGCACTTTGGGAGGCCAAGGCAGAAAGATCTTTTGAGTCCAAGAGTTGAGACCAGACTGGGCAACATAGTGAGACCTCCATCTCTACTAAAATACACAAAATTAGCCAGGCATGGTGGCGCACACCTGTAGTCCCAGCTACTCAGGAGGCTGAGGCAGGAGAACCGCTTGAACCCAGGAGGTGGAGGTTGCTCTGAGCTGAGATTGTGCCACTGCACTCCAGCCTGGGCAACAGAGTGAGACTCTGGCTCACAAAAAAAAAAAAAAAAAAAAAAAAGGAAAAGAAAAGAAAAAAAAAAAAAGAGCCGGGCATGGTGGCATACTCCTGTAGTCCCAGTTACTTGGGAGTCTGATGTGGGAGGCTCACTTGAGTTCAGGTCAAGGCTTCAACAGGTGAGTAAAACTGCCTTTAGTTTACCTTTTTTTACACTCAAAGGTGACTGTCTTTCTTCGTAAATAAGTTCCAGAAGAGCAACATATTCTGAAATGCAGGAAATAATTAGGTATCATTTTTGTTGGTCTTAGAAGAAACTAGATGTTACAAGTTTATCCATAACTCAACATTTTTACAGATGGGCCCCTGTGGTGACTGACAGCTACAGTCCTTGGGGTCTGGCGAACTCAATGTTGCCTGCCCACCTATGCATACACCCCAGCCAGCATTCCGAGAGATGGGTCAGTGCCCTGGACCTCAAAAGAGATGCTTGGGCTTCCTGGGGGTCTGCACAGAGTCTGTGAGAGAAGAGCTGTGATGAATTCTCCAGGGCAACCCTGAAGACCAGGGGTCCTCAATGTACAGCTGTAGAACTGCTTAATAGCTGGTGTTTATGAATGCCTGGAATGTGACTGCTCACCTTTCAACTCTTTCACATATGGGGAAACTGAGGTTCAGAGAGGTCCAGAATGTTGCCAAGATTATCTATACAGAGAGTGGAGAAGCTGGAGTTTGCATTCCAATCTGTTAACCTTCAACAACCCTACTCCTTCTGCTTGGCTAGTGTTTCTAAACTGTGCAGATGAGGTATACAAAATTGATTTTAGGTTTTAGTTTGGCAAGTTTAAAAATAAGAATTCTTACGTTTAACCTGAATTAGACAAAGACCTCAGTTGGCACATGAGACCTGTAATTCTGTAGATATTATTGCTTAACATGCATAGTGCGCATATTAAAAAAAAAGTCAATTTGTGAAAATATTAAGGTGATACGTGAACACAGCCCTCCTGAATAAGTCTAATTTTGGAGTGCAGGGTCCTCCCTATCATTCTGCTTAAATTGACTATGGCTTCTGATCCTGGCCCTGCCAATTCTATATTTAGCGCCCAGTTCTCCAACCAACCCCTGTGTTACTCTGAGATTGAATTATGAAATAGTAAATATTCACACTGCGGTTTTGTGAAAAAAGCATGCTTAGTTGCCAAATACTTTGTCCATTTGGTCTGAGTTCTGTTAGTCTCTCAGGTTCTAAAAAACATATACATTTTAAAAATCAACCAATAGTCAGAATTATTAACCAATAGTCAGAATTTGTAGGTATTTCCTTTAAGGTGTGCAAAGTCAAATGAGAATACGTATGTCTGCTTTTCAAACTAGGGTACATATAAGGGGCAAGTGTTAACCAAGATTACCACGATGTGTCTTTCTAGAGGAACTATTACAATATCTCAAGGAGGTTAAGATTTTTGTATTACAATGAAATGTGGAATGAGAATGCACAATTTATATTATGATTAATGATATAACATGAGACTAAACCAGTTCAGTGTCACGACTGAACAAAGTTTGTGTTAGCAAAAAGCAATGTGAAAATGCAAAGCAGTGTTCAAATGTAAGTCATTACCCTTATCAAGTTTTAGAATCCTTAAGTCTCCAGGAAGCCAAATAGCCTCAGGACTTATCTTGCAGGGTTGTATTTCCTCAAGGCTATCAGGCAGGTGAAATTGTGTAAACTGAGGAAAGTGTTTTAATAGTGATGTATGAATTATCCAAAGAAAGTATATTCTGAGAGGTCTTCTGAAAAAGCTATTCTAGAAGCCAGAGGCTCAGCTCAAAAGACACTGATGATAATCCTCACGAAAGAAAAATAATCAGACGCGGGCTCTAAAGTCCCCTCAAACCAAATGACGAGCTCCCTATATATAGCTGGGCCTAATTACTGTAACCACTGTCTCCCATGATATTTCTTTTGCTTTTTCTACTGATCCCGTATTACTTTAGTTTGACGAAATATTCCAAGTGCCTTCCTTATTGCTCTTATCTACTGTAAAGGTATTTTATTATGAATTATGCCAGTATTAGATTTTCTTCTATGAACAAAGCCGACATCTATTTATTAGCAACGTGCTAACAGAACTGGACCAAAGAAATTACAATTCCATTCTCATTTCCTATTATAACTCTACCAAAGATATCTTAAATGCCTGCATACATCACAAAGCCTACCGGGGATGGTAAGTGATTTTTCAGTTAGAGTAACCCTTCAGTTTTCAATGAAAGAAATCATTATTGCATTTCCGCTGAACTAATTACTTGTATCTTATTTTTTTGTTTCTGAGACGGAGTTTCAGGCTGGAGTGCAGTGGCATGATCTCAGTTCACTGCAACCTCTGCCCTCTGAGTTCAAGCGATTCTCCTGCCTCAGCCTCCCGAGTAGCTGGGATTACAGGTGCATGCCACCACGCCCGGCTAGTTTTTTCTATTTTTAGTAGAGACGGGGTTTCACCATGTTGGTAAGACTGGTCTTGAACTCCTGACCTCAGGTGATCCACCTGCCTTGGCCTCCCAAAGTGCTGGGATTACAGGCATGAGCCACTGCGCCTGGCCACCTGTATCTTTTATCTCACTTCCTTGGAAGGATTTTCCTAATGCAGCAAGCCCACTTTGAGTCACACATTGGATCTGTTTAGCATACTACTGAAACTCAATATCCACAATGGCAGTAACAGCTAACACTCAATGTTATTCTGAGCAAGGCCCTATTATAAGCCCCTATTATTTAAAATCCATATGTCAACTCATTTACGCCTCACAGAACCCTCTGAGGCAGATATTACTTGTATTTAACAGATGGGGGGGCTAAGTAATTTGCCGATGGTCACACAGCAGCTGCACTCCTCTACAATGCCTCTCTTCATGTTCTACTTTATGTTAGTCTACTATTCGTGTGCTGGTTCCACAAATTAGATGTACACTTATATTCTCAGTATTAGTTTTCACAAAACATGCTGTATGAAAGCAAATGACATACATACTTTGTAAGCTTTCAAGTGTTACATAAACGTCAAATAGCTTATTAAAAACTACTGGCATCTATAAAGAACCGAAAAGACAGATGATAAAATGTAACCCTTACCTCTTCTAATTGCAATAGTTTGGGAACTGAAATCTATTTTCCTGGAACAGGAATGGGATTCTTTCCACAACTATTTAGGAACTCTCCCTCTTATCAGATGGAAAAAAAAATGAAGTGCAAATCCTTTTTCTGGGACATTTAAATCATACTTCGCTTCCTTTACTATTCTCAAGAGATGGCTGATCTGAATTGCTAATTGCCCAAATACTGCTAGTACAGAAATGCAATATTTAAGGCTCTATTTTCCTTCAGTTGTCTGCAGTCGCAGTGAAATACTTCAAGTGCAATTTTTGCTGAACTCTTAAGATTTTCAGCAGTGGAAAAGCTGTGAAAATGGAAACTTACCCCCAACATATTTCAATTTGGAAGTTCAACTTCAATGAAAAATCATAAAAATGTAAGTTTTATTGAGTGCCTTATAGTGTGCATGGGCCTTTATTAGACAAGCCGAATTCAGGCACAACAGACACAAGATCCCTGGCCTCAGGTACCTTATGATCTAATTAACATAATACATATTAGAAACAGTAGAAAGACAAGTTACATGTCAATGCCCAATGACTAGAGTCAACATTAAAGAGTTGTAATTTAAGTAATCCAAATTGACATCTAATCCTAAAATCATTTATAAAATGTATTTGGCTTTGGAATCCACAGGACTTCAAACAAGCAAAGTTTCACTGCAGATAGACAGTTACAAAGATGCAAGTACACTGAAACACTTAAGAGCCTTATTAATGATTTTTGTTATTTTGGATCTTCTGTTTTTTTCTTATTATGGTCCGAAGCTTCCTTAATACCAATTTATCAGACAGAAGCATGTCGTCTTGTTGTTCAAGATAATCCAGTAAATTTTCAGTCCATTCAAGTGCAGCTTTATGGCTAATATGCTTCTCTGGATTCAGCTCTGTTTTTCTACTCTTACTGGAAGGCTTTTGCTCAGCAGCCTTGGTCTGGTCCTCGGCACTTTCACTGTCAGCCAGCACCTGACAGCTTGAGTCATTGCTTCGAGAGTCGAACCACTGATCAATAGTCTCAATGTCAACATGTTCACATTCTTCTGTGTTCTGTAAAACTGTTGCTAAATTAGCTGCTAAAATGGCTCCTTCATCAATGTTCATACCTGAATTCTCTTCATTGCCAGGGAAAAGTTTTTTCCATGCTTTGGTTATGGTACTTGATTTTACCATGCTCCAAGCTCTTGACACTTCATAAATTGCATCCAACACCGTCAAGTTCTTCCAAAATATTTTTGGGTCAATTCCTTCATCCATGTATTTCTGGAGAAGTCCTGCTCGGTAGTATCTTTTTACAGTGGCTAGAACTCCCTGGCTCATTGGTTGAATCAGACTTGTGACATTTGGTGGCAAATATTTCACAATTATTCTGCCATCATCTGAACTCAACATTTCTTCATTTGGATGTGCTGGGGGGAAATCTAAAAGCAGCACTGCTTTTTCTAAAAGTCCCTTGGATTTCAAATGCTTCTGTACCTGTGGCACAAAGTACTTTTCAAACCACTGTCTGAAAACAGACTGTTCTATCCATGCACCTTTTTGACTGTAATATGTCACAGGAAGGTTTGAAAGGTCAGTGCCTTTGAATGCTCGGGGCTTTTTGGCCTTCCCCACAACACAAAGATTAAGTTTGTGTAAACCTGTGGCATTTGCGCAACACATAATAATGATTCTCTCTCTGCTTGACCTACACCCAGAAGTACTTTGTTCAGTTTCAAGAGTTAATGTCCTTGATGGTAGGCATTTCCAGAACAATCCAGTTTGATCAGCACCATAAATTTGCTCTGGTTGTAGATTCTCTCTTTCAACAAATTCCTGAAAGCTACCACAAAATTCACTGGCAGCAGTTTCATCTCCTTTTAATTTTGTTCCTTTACCAGCAGCCTTTGGAATACCATGGCGCTGCTTAAATCGAGTTAGCCAGCCTGACGATGCATTAAAATCACCTTCCATCCCCAAAGCATCAAAAAAGAACTTGGCTTGTTTTGCACAAATCGTTCCGGACACTGGAATCCCATCTGTTTTCTGTTGGTTAAACCACTCTATCATAACTCTATCAAGCTCTTCATATGTTGATGACTTCATAGATTTACGTTTGGATACCCCACTGGTAGGATCTGAACTGTTTGCATAGTTTATAATCCTTTCTTTGTTCTTTTTAATATCACGAACTGTGGATTCACCGATTCCGTACACCACAGAAAGTTTTTTGAAAGAGATGCCTTCCTCAAGTTTCTTAATAATGTCAAGCTTGTCCTTAATTGTCAACACCACACGCTTGCGTTTCCCCAACATTTTGTCTAATATTTTAGCTGATTACTAGAACAAGATAATTAACAACTAAGATTTGAATACAAAGCAACTAGAAAATGAGGTCGTAAGATTCCTCCTCTCACTTCTAGGGCCTAGATGGATAGTGCAATGACCAATTTCCTGACCAGGGCTACATGAATCTCTCTACTTGCTATTTTAAAACTTACAAACTTCCTACAGAAAAGCCTAGCTCCAATTAACTCTTACCTTCTTTCTTCCTCCTCACTTAGGGTTTAGGGTGTTTCATGAATTGTCATCACACTAGAGGTTAGAAACTCAATCAGTGCTGTACTAGTAAGGCCTCTAAAACAGTACTATTGCATACTCAATTCTTGCCATCCTTGCAGGTAATGTTCTTTGCCAAAAATAGCCACTAAATCTCAGGTGGAAGTATTTTAGGAAATGTGCTAGGGAGTAAAGAGTTTAAGTCAAGAGAGGACTTGTAAACTTGACATATAGGAAAATACAATGGGAAAACTCACCCGCTGACTATGCGGTCTTTGTCAAGCAGTGGATTGTATGGAATGCTGTCTCTCTAGGCAAGGACTCGGCTATAGGTTGCGCAAGTGAGTGCTTGTGGAAATCATACGCAAGAGAAGATGACCCCGGAACAGTGCAAATAAGGTGAAAGTGGAACAGGCAGAAAACTCTCTACTTTAAAAGCGACTTAAACCTACTGGATTTGGCAGCTGGAAAGGAGGATAGTGGACATGTGATGTCACATTACTAAAGCAAGCATCAAAAAAACTGCATCCGTGGAAATGAGGACCCCAGGTAGAGGCTATGGGGTGGAAGGCTCGGTGAAGATGATGTTACAATAATCCTGGTGAAAGACGATCCTCGATGGGCCAACAGAAGCAGTTCCTGTGGGGGCTGTATAGATACTCGGAGGCTCCGAAACCTAAAGGAAAATACCAAAAACATTTTCTTTCAATTCAACATCAGGATCTGTGGCATTATCCACATCTATCCTGCAACTATGTTGAGAAAATTAACGCCTCCTATCAATGTGATAGCTAAATACGACAAATAATGCTTTTAGGCATAATCTGGGGTGACAGGGAGAGGGACCTGAAGAGCCTACCTCCTGAAATTAAGAGGTCAGAGAGAAGCCGTGTTAGCGAGGGCCTCTCCCCGCTGGGCGAGCTTCAGAGCGCGGGACGTCTTTCCTCCCGCGGACGGAGCCCGGATTCCGCCTGGACGCCAGCGACCTGGGTGTCACTGCCGCAGCCAGCCAGCCAGCGGGCGGCCGCTTGGCACAGAGAACGCCAGTCCGCCGGCCCCGGGCATCGCCCTGCGCCCGCCTGCGCGGCGTCCAGACCACACTAAGCGCAAATGGAGTCTCCTGAGGGAGGCTGGCACTGGTGGCGCGGCAGCGGCGAGGGACGAGCGGAGAGAGACGAGCGTCGCCGCCGAAGCCGGAAGGCGGGGGATTAGAGAGCACGCGCGCGCCCCCGCAGAACGTTGTGCCGGCGAGGGGGCGGGGCCTGCGCGGGTGAGCGCACGCGGCCCGGGGGAGGGGACTCTGGCGAGCAAGCGGGAGGGGCGGGGCCCGCAGGGGCGCGTCTCTGGGCGCCGCGTGGGTTCCACTCACCGCCTGGCCGTTCCGGGCCGGACTGCCTCCCTGGCCGGCAGGGGGCGGCACACGCTCGCCTTGTCCTGGCGCTTTTCCCAGTGGCCCGGGTCTGCGTACCAGGCTCTTCTCTCCCGGAGGGGCAATTTTAAAATCTCTCCCCCAGAGGGCTGGGTGGGAAAGCGGAGGATCCTTGCGTGCCAGGAGCGAGCTGCGAATGGGGCAGGGGGAGCACACGTGGGGCGTGTTTACAAACAGCAGCCGCGCCGCTGTGCGGAGGCGGTCCGGGTGTTGGAGCCCAGCGTCAGCGCGCGTGGAAAGTGCTGGCCCAAGCGAGGATCATGAGGCACGGTAGGAGCCGGGGGACGTGGGTTCGGGGTAGGAGCTGGGGCGTTCACTCGGCAACACCCAACCAGACAAGCCCAGGGTGCCGAGGCGCGGCGGGCGGCGGTTGAGCTGAGTGTCGGGTCAGCGCTCCCTGGTGCTGATGCTCCGGAACTCGTCACAGTCGCTCTAGAGACGGACCCTTTGCAAAATCGACAGCACCTGGGAGACGCGGGAGCCTGTGGGAGGCGTCATGGTAAATTTCCTGCCACGCCTTGACGCCCGGGGCTTCTCAAGTGGAATCAGGGAATTGCGCTTTGACCGAGATTCCCTTTATTTGTTTCCAACGGAGACACTTACGGAAGGGTCACCGCCTTCCCGGAGGAGGGAGCGGTGCAACTCCACCTTGCAGCACCTGTTTCCTGGGAAACGCGGTCAGGCTGCCTCCCTTTCCGTCTTGTGTGTGCGTGTCACAGTTTGAAAAATTGAAAGTTCTTCAGTGAAGCATCTCTTCCATATGAACATAAATGTAACCTTTTCGTTAACACAAAGTAACATAGTAATTCGTCATTTCTTTGACAAGGCCATATACTGTTTCTGGAATTTCAGAAACTTGGAGATGGAAATCAAAGCGAGCATACTGTAGAAAACAGATGTTGATTCCAAGCCTTCTGTTTGACTCCGCCGCCAGAACCGCTCAATTGCCTTTCTCAACATAGCAGCCTTCCACTATCTGGCATGACAGAAATTCTTTGATCTAGTTATGTTGTGAGGTTGTAAGTGGCTTTTGGAGAATACCTGCTTTTAGACCTCCCCTCCTCCGTGCCCTCCATTTGGCTTCCAACAAGTCAGTCCCTTTCTGGAAATCCTGGTTTCCTATTTTGGGTAGAGTATAACTTACTTCATGGTAGTTTTATATAACTTAAAAAAAAATTCTTGTTTTCCCTTATACCTGTGAAGAGCATGAAACACTGCTAGAACAGCACTTTTACTGCCACCCATGTGGAAATGAGGCAGCCTGTAACCAGATGTCAGCTGCCTGCCTTTCCCCCTCACCCCCAAGTCTGCTGGAGTTGCTCTGTCCCAGGATATTTAAGTACAAAGGAATCCTGCCTCTTACTCTTCCTCTCTTTTCCACAGTATCTCTAGGATTTAATTTTCTTCCAGATACCACTTGCCTTTTTATCTGTTCCTCCTGGATTCTCCACTTTGCTGTTTTATGTCTTACAGCTCTTCCCTTTTTATCACCTTGTGTAAGTTCAAATCTGGATACAACCCACATTTCTTGATTTTCTCAAAACACCGCTTGACTCAAGGCAATTGTATTTAGTCGACTTAATAAGATTTTACTCAAGGCAATTGTGTCTTTACACAAAACAGTTTTATTGGGTAAACTTTCTCCTTTTGTTGGGGGAAGGGGTGGCTAGTTATGACAGACATTACAGCACAAGGGGGAGAGGACTTAAAATGTTAAGAACATGTGTATATATATGTGTATACACATATGTACATACATAAGAATATATGTGTGTGTGTATATATATATATGTGTGTGTATTTTTGAGACAGGGTTTCCTTCTGTTGCCAAGGCTAGAGTGCAGTGGTATGACCGTGGCTTGGGCTCACTGCAGCCTCAACCACCTAGGCTCAAGCAATCCTCCTGCTTCAGCCTTCTGAGTAGCCAAGACTATAGGCTACAGGTGTGTGCCACCATGCCCAGGTAATTTTTGTATTTTTTTGTAGAGATGAGGTCTTGCTATGTTGCCAGAGCTGGTCTCAAACCCCTGGGCTCAAGTGATCCTCCCACCTTGGCCTTCCAAAGTGCTGGGATTACAGGCATGTGCCATCCTGCCTGGTCAATAATAGATTCTTAAGGTGGTGAAACTACTCTGTACAACTATAGTGGTGGGCACATGTCATTAAACATTTGTTCAGATGCACAGAATGTACAACACCAAGAGTGAACCCTAATGGAAACTATGGACTCTGTGATAAAAATGTTTCAAGGTAGGTTCATCAATTGCAACTGATGTTCCACTCTGGTGGGCAATATTGATAATGGGGAGGTTATGGATGTGTGGGGGCAAGGAGTATATGGGAAATCTCCCTATCTTCTGTGGAATTTTGCTGTGAACCTAAAACTGTTCTAAAAAATAAAGCCTATTTCTTAAAAACGTAGGTACAAAAAAAAATGAGAATGTTGGGCACCTAAGGCAACTTACTCTTTCTCATCTACTATAAGCCCAACACAGCACACTCCAAGCAGTTCTCCACTGGACACAGCTGGGTATCCTATAATTCATTTCAATTCTGATACCATCTGCCTGGAGTGTCCCCCCAACTTCAAATGCCAATTGCAAGTAGTAGGTTGTTGTTAGGTTCCAACCCCAGCTGGGGTCTGAGGGGAGTTGGTGGATGGGTGGTGGGTAGTTGAAAGAACACTTGGGGGACTGTAAGCAGTTGAGATACAGCTTTATTCTCTCTCTCTCTCTCTCTCTCTCTCTCTCTGTCAGCCTTTGTTTTGGCCACCTGCTCCAGCTGCAGCCCCTCTCAGCGCTGGCTCCACTGCTCCTGCTACCCCCACACCTGTAGCTGAGCTCCCCAGTGTGCTTGCTGCTTCCTGGCTCCCCTCCCAGTCACCTGCAAGGTGGCCCAGCTCTCTCTTACAGAGTTAGCAGTGCAGTTATATTACTCACAGATAATAGTGGCTCAAAGCCAGGTGATGAGCCCACCCATAATGTGGTTACATAACTGTGTTTATGTAATGCACGGGATTGTGCACCTGCACTCCGGTCCCACTGTGTCATGCAGCACTAGACGTTTACCTCCACCAATTCTTTTCTGCAGTGCAGCTATTTACCTTACACTCCATCCCCTAGGCCATGGGAGTCCTCTTAGTGGAGAAATGTGTCCATAGGGCAGCACTCTGGACCCATAGGCCACAGCAGCAGTACATATATGCCCTGGACGAGGGTTCCTTCCTTAGCCATTCCCCTACAAATCATCAATCACAGAGGCTATATTAGTCTGTTTTCATGCTGCTGATAAAGACATACCCGAGACTGGGAAGAAAAAGAGGTTTAATTGGACTTATAGTTCCACATGGCTGGCGAGGCCTCAGAATCGTAGTAGGAGGTGAAAGGCACTTCTTACATAGTGGCAGCAAGAGAAAATGAGGAAGAAGTAAAAGCAGAAACCCCGATAAGCCCATCTCGTGAGACTTACTCACTATCACGAGAATAGCTCGGAAAGGACTTGCCCCCATGATATAATTACCTTCCCCTGGGTCCCTCCCACAACACATGGGAATTCTGAGAGATACAATTCAAGTTGAGATTTGGGTGGGGACACAGCCAAACCATATGGAGGCCATACATTAAATTCCCAAGTCCTCCCTCCATGGGGCTACAATGGCCATCCATCTGCAGTGGGTGGCTTGGAGGGTTCATGGCCAAATCCAGGTTTTTGTTCCCCTACCTTTGGGGACATTGAGACAGGCAACAACAAATTACCATTTGTCACAATACCTGGTTGGAGGAGGTCATCCTTTCTCCCATAGGTCTTGCCACATGGCCCCGCCCCAAATGGTCCAGTGACCAACTAGCCAATTCTGTAACTTCCAAGTAGTTAACCACAAGGTTAAGCCTTAATAAACTGCTCAGCTATCAGTGCAGATTATCATAGGTGTCATCTCTTTGGTGATCACCATTCATATTGTCCTGAGTTTGGCCCATTGAGTACTTTGTCCACATCTGGTATCAAACCATATGGTGTCAGTACTAGGCTGAACCACGCATGACAGCGGTCCAGGCGGCAATGGCACCCCAGCTGGGTCCATCTATATATCATGCCCCATGGGGGATAGGGTGGGGTGCCCCTCTTTAAACAGTGATGGCTCAGGGTTTAGGGGTACCTCAGGCTGACCCATAGCCTTATATTGCATCAGAACTGCAGGTCCCAAGACTTCTTGCAGTTCTGCTGCTAAGGGGCTTATGCTTAGAGGACTCCACTGTTCTAAGTAGACACCCCACTTTGCTAAAGTGGATGTCTGTGCCATCCCAGTCCGGGGAGTCATTACCCATGAACATATCCACCCCACTATTGGGTAAGTCGTTTGCATGATGACTGTAGTCCATCCTGTCACACTCTCATAAGCCTGAAGGGTGGCATATGCAGCTGCTAACTGCTTCTCTGTCAATGAATACTGGAGCTCAGCTCCCTTCCACAGTTGAACCAAAAGCCTCCTGGCATTCTAAAGCAGTCCATGCGCTGACATAGGCCCCAGCCAGAATCATCTGTGGTCACATGCACCTTGAGTTCAAATGGGCATCCATGGTTAATCACTTGTAGGGCCTGCACTTGCTGCTGAATAGCCTGCTTGGCTGCCAGAAAGGCTGTGTCAACCTCTTTATCCCAATCCCAGGTAACCCCCTTTTTTGTCAGCCGATACAACAGTTTTATCATCTGAGCCAAATGGGGCACAAATGCCCGCCAGTACCCCAAGAGGCCCATAAAAGTCTGCAGCTGCCTCACAGTGGTGGGCCAGGGATATGCCTGAATTTTGTCTATGATGGCATCTGATATGGCTTTCGTCTTACCCGACCAGATAACTCTTAAGAATTTGGCAATCAATCTAGGCCCTGGGATCTTGGATTCATTGACCGACCAGCCGCATGCTGCCAAATGTTGCAAGAGAGGTGCTGCCACTTCTAAATCTGTAAGATAATCAGAGGTTAGCATAATATCATCAATATAATGGAATAGGGAACTCTCTTTGGACATTTCCAGGTGGCTAAATCTGTGACAACGAGGCCGTGACATATTGGTGGGGCTACGCACATAGTCCTGGAGCAGCACTGTGAAAGTCCATTGTCATCCTTCCCATGTGAAGGTGAACTGTTCCTGACTCTCTAGAGCAATGTCAATTGAGAAGAATACATTGGCCAAGTCCACCACGTAGTGGTACTGTCCCAATTCCATTGTCAAGTGGTCCATCAAATCCGTGATAGATGGCACAGCTGCCAAGCAGTGTAAAATATCCACCCCCAGAATATATTCAGGTATGGGAGAGATATACACAGTATAAACAGGGAGCCAAGTGGCCAATGCCAAGGTGCAAAGATACAGGTTTCACTTTCACTGACCAGTCTCCATAGCCATTTATGTATGCAGCTTTACCCGGAAACTTATCTGGGCTCCCGTAGACAAGACTACAATCTGTGCCAACCTGCTGTACATTGGTGGGGGACCAGTGGATTGCTAATTCCACATGTAGCCTCTGGTCACCTGGTGTCCCTCCAAGCCAGGCATCTCAGCCAGCTCCCTAATCAAACACAAAAGGCTGTATACCTCTGCCTGTCTGTAAGTAGTCCTTGAGCCAGAGCGTCTGGGTGGGCATTTCCGGAACTGCTGCTTTGGAGTCAATTGCCTCCACAAAGTTACCAGCACTTCCCAGGTGGGTAGGGGCTCCCCCAGTCGGTGCCAACACTGTTTGTCTAACTCCCCCAAATCACTGGGGGTGTAGGCACTATGTGAAGCATGCTCCACCGCGGTAGGGGATCCCTGGGCCTGCTTTTTGGGCCCAAGTGGCTATTCATGCTCTATTTGGTGGACCATGGGGGTGAGCCCACAGCGGGGGTTCTTCCCCCTCAGTATCAGACCAAGCGGGAGTGTCCAGCCGGGAGGGTAGGCTTAAGCCATCACTTATGGCAGTTCCCAATTCTTATTCCAAACTGTGTATTCGGCCCTCCAGGCACTTGGCTTGCATCTGAAGGTCCCTTACCTGTGCTGCGTCCTGCAGGGACTGGGCATGCACTGACCATAGTGCAGTCAAAAACGCCCATCTGACTCTGCTGGCAAAGGCATGCTCCTTCTCGGTGCTGTGCGCTTCCAGGTGTTTCAGCACCTTCTCCGTGCTCACAGGGGGCTGAGGACACACCTCGGAATCCTGATGACTACACCAATTGTCAGGTTCCAACCTGAGCTGGGGTCCGAGGGGAGTTGGTGGATAGGTGGAGGGTAGTTGAATGAACACTCAGGGCACTATAGGTAGTTGGGATATGGCTTTATTCTCTCTCTCCATCAGCCTTTGTCTCAGCCACCCCCCACAACTGTAGCTGCACCATAGCCCGTCTCACTGCCGGCTTTGCAGCGCCTGCCACCCCCATGCCTGTAGCTGTGCTCCCAAGTGCACTTGCCGCTTCCTGGCCACCTGCAAGGTGGCCCAGCTCTCTGTTACAGAATTAGCAGTGCAGTTATATTACAACAGTGGCTCAAAGCCGGGTGATGAGCCCACCCATAACGTGGTTACATAACTGTGATTGTATACTGCATGGAATTGTGCACCTGCGCTCCAGTCCCGCTGTATCATGCAGCACCAGGTGTTTACCTCAGCCTACTCTTGACTGCAGAGCAGCCATTTCCCTTACAGTTGCCACCTATACTTCTGAAGAACTAGCTGTAAATTGAGATTCCCATGGTGCCCTTCCTTGTGTTCCATTAATTTGCTAGGGCAACTCCTCACTGAACTCAAGGAAACATGTTACTTGCATTTGCTAGTTTATTATAAGGGATAAAACTCAGGACCAGTCAAAAGGAAAAGATGTATAGGGCAAGGTATGAGGGGGTAGGAGGCATGGAGCTTCCATGCCATCTCTGGGCTTGCCACCTTCTCTGCACTGGATGTGCTCAACCTGGAAGCTCATCAGATTTGTTGTTCAAGTGTTTTTACAGAGCTTCATCTCCAGCCCAATCCCCTTCCCAGAGGCCAGTGAGTGGGGCTGAAAGTTCCAGCCTTCTAATCATTTGGTCTTTCTGCTAACCAGCCTAATGCTGAGGTTATCTAGGGGCCTCACCCTAAGTCACTGCATTAGCATAAACTCAGGTACCATCAAAAGAGGGTTGATATAAATGTCAGAAGACACTCCTAACATTCAGGAAATCCCAAGGGTTTTAGGAGCTGTGTGGCAGGATCTGGGGAAAAGACCAAATATATTTCATATTATACCGTAGCATTCTTGTTTTATTAAGAGCCCAGTTGACCACAGGGAACTTCCTATTGTCAGTTCTTCTCTTTGGGTCACAGCATCCTTCCATCTTGCTATGCCATTCTTTTCTTTCTTTCGCCAACATTTTTCTATCTCAGGGTCCCTTCTTTTCTCTTTTTTTCCTTCTCACCTGCTTGTGAACACTCAAGATTTTTTTTTTTACTTCATTATGCAGAGCAATTTTGTATTCTTTTATTTCTTTTCTGACTTCCTTTACCATTCACTGTGGTTTATCTCTAATGAAAAGGCATTTCAGTCATTGGGGAGTTCTGTCACCCATATGTCTCTTTTTTCTACATATGTGCGACTCTCTTAATCCTTATAACAGCACTATGAGGTAGACGTTACCTATGTTTTATGTACAAGAAAATAAAGGCTAGGCCGGGTGTGGTGGCTCGCGTGAACCTGTAATCCCAGCACTTTGGGAGGCCGAGGCAGGCAGACTGCCTGAGCTCAGGAGTTTGCGACCAGCATGGGCAACACGGTGAAACCCCGTCTTTACTAAAATACAGAAAATTAGGCTGGGGGTTGTGGCATGCACCTGTAGTCCCAGCTACTCAGGAGGCTGAGGCAGGAGAATTGCTTGGACCTGGGAGGCGGAGGTTGCAGTGAGCCAAGATTGCACACTGCACTCCAGCCTGTGCGACAGAGTGAGGCTCCATCTCAAAAAATAAAAAATAAAAAAAAAGAAAGGCTATAAAAGTATATGAATCTATCAAATGTAGGTAGCAGAACAGGGATTTAAGCCCAGGTATGTTTGGGTTTAAAGCTCCATGCTCTGCCCATGCTATCACAATAGAAGTATTTATGTCAAAGACATGGAAAGAAGAAAAAGTGTACTGTAATTATTTATTCCTGCAAAATTAAAGTTATTTATTAAAATGGAATATTTAACATTAACTAAGAAAAATGGCTTTCTACTCATAAAAGCACTGCAAGTCTGCAATGGTGTTCATTTGCTTCATTGGAATGAGAATTTTCTGAAAACTACTGCAAATCACCTGAAATTAGATTGTTTCTTATCATTATAAGCTCTTAAGTTTTCTGTTCTGCTGAGATAATGCAGACATACAAATATCTTATATGGACTTTGAATTATTAGTAGTATTCCTTATGCAAGATAGCTTTGTAATAGAATAGGACATCTCTAGATGGATTTACATTCTTAGTTTTTAAGGGACTCCTTTTTTGTTTTTGGTTTCCATTTACTTTATAATTGATTCTCATTCACTTGAAGATTTTTGTTTTATGATACCTAATAAACCTAAAATGAGGACATGGGCCAAGCGTGGTGGCTCACGCCTGTAACCCCAGCACTTTGGGAGGCCAAAACGGGCAGATCACTCGAGCTCAGGAGTATCAGACCGACCTGGGCAACAAGAGGCGAAGCCCCGCCTCTACAAAAAATACAAAAATTAGCCAGGTGTGGTAGTGCATGCCTGTAGTCGAGCTGCTGGGGGTGCTGAGGTGGGAGGATTGCTTGGGCCCAGGAAGTCTAGGCTGTGGTGAGCTGTGTTCATGCCACCGTACTCCAGGCTGGGTGACAAAGTAAGACCCTGCCTCAAAAAAAAAAAAAAAAAAAAGACATGAAATTTTTTATTACAATACTATTATTCTATGGGTAATAAACTGATTTAATATAGAGTAATATTTGCCTTTAGTAACTTAATTATTTAGTGCCAATAAGAAATCAGTGATTTGCATAAAAACCATTTACTGTCACCTACATTAAGGGACATAAAATATTGAGGGGATATTTTATAAATATAAAATATAATTTATTCTTCTTTTGGAGTATGTGGAGGGATATGAGTCTGTTAGGGCAGTGGTCCCCAACCTTTTTGGCACCAGGGACCGGTTTCATGGAGGACAAACTTTCCACAATGGAGGAGGTGGTGGATGCTTTCGGGATGAAACTGTTCCACCTTAGATCATCAGGCATTAGATTCTCATAAGGAGCATATAACTAGATCCCTGGCGGCCGGGTGCGGTGGCTCAAGCCTGTAATCCCAGCACTTTGGGAGGCCGAGACGGGCGGATCACGAGGTCAGGAGATCGAGACCATCCTGGCTAACACGGTGAAACCCCGTCTCTACTACAAAAATACAAAAAAACTAGCCGGGCGAGGTGGCGGGCGCCTGTAGTCCCAGCTACTCGGGAGGCTGAGGCAGGAGAATGGCGTGAACCCGGGAGGCGGAGCTTGCAGTGAGCTGAGATCCGGCCACTGCACTCCAGCCTGGGCCACAGAGCGAGACTCCGTCTCAAAAAAAAAAAAAAAAAAAAAAAAAAACTAGATCCCTGGCATGTGCAGTTCACAATAGGGTTCGAGCTTCTGGAGAATCTAGTGCTGTTGCTCATATGAAAGGAGGTGGAGCTCAGGCTGTAATACTTGCCCACTTGCCACTCACCTCCTGCCATGCGGTCCAGTTCCTTACACGCCACTGACCAGACGATACTGGTCTGTGGCCTGGGTGTTGGGGACCCCTGTGTTAGGGAAAACAGGATGTGAAAAGGGTCTCATCAGTAAAATGAAAGCTTTTCCTTTGACATCTCTTTCAGCTCAAACATTATTTTACTTCATATTATAGATGAGCCTTAATAAAAAATATGTATAGAAAATAGAAATTAAAAAAATATTCTTTTGCATAAAGGTAGGGATACTTTTCCACTTGAAAATGTCTACACACAAGTGAAAGTTCTGATTACTCACTGGAAAATCCCAGATCATTTTTAAGAAGTTGGTAAGTTACAATACTGAAAGATAGTGAGTTCTGAGACTCCTGAGTCATATAGATGCCCAGTGGGGAACTTTTAAACTTTGTTTTGTTTTCTTTGTTTCTTGGTCGACTGGTGGGTGGTAGGTTTTCAGATGACTGGGAGCAGAGGCAAAGGTAAGAGAATGAATTCCCAGGAGGGTAGAAAAGATTTTGTGGGGTTTAAAAAAGAAGTGAAAATTATTGGTGGCAATGTTTAAAGAAAAGTTAGACTCATTTCCTGAAAAGCACTTAGATGTAAATTGAAGAAACCAGTGAATTGGCTGAGTGGCATGAGAAATATGAGTAGGAAATGTGAATGAAAATTGTATACCCTGCTTACCTTTCCAAGCCTGCCCAATTTCCAGCATTCTTTAGAGGAGCCCTCAATTCTGTCCCAGGTTAGTAAGGTCAGGTGAACTGGGAGCCCGTCGTGCATCACACCACTCATTCTCCCTCTCCTCAGCACATGCAGCTTCATATTTTTGAGATTTTCATGCTTGCCCTTTAGCCTGGGAAGCTTTCTCCTTCCTCTGTACATCTGTACATCCTTCCAAGTCCTACTTTGTCCTCAGAGTCACATTTATCAAGGTTGCTCTTCAAACCCTGCGAGTTGGAATCACCTGGAGTTCAATATATAGATTTCCTGGGCTCACACCAGGGATGAAGCCCAGGAATCTTTGCTTTCAGTGATCATCCCATGTGATTCTATTACGCCAAAGTTTGAAAACCTTTTATGGTTAACAACTGTTTGGATATAAAATTCCTCCCTTATATTCTTTTGGGAGTTTTTCTTCTTCCTCCTCTTTTTTCTTCTTATTAAATTGCACACAATCTTTGAAGAACAAGATAAAATACAGAAAAGCAAAAAGGAAAATAATAATGCCAACATATAGACATAACTATGCTTAACATTTTACTGTATATCCATTACTTTCTTTTTTTTTTTTTTTTTTTTTTTTGAGATGGAGTTTCGCCTTTGTTGCCTAGGCTGGAGTGCAGTGGTGTAATCTCGGCTTACTGCAAACTCTGCCTCCCAGCTTCAAGTGATTCTCCTGCCTCAGTCTCCTGAGTAGTTTGGATTACAGGTGTCTGCCACCATGCCCAGCTTTTGTATTTTTAGTAGAGATGGGGTTTCACCATGTTGGTCAGGCTGTTCTCAAACTCCTGACCTCAGGTGATCCACCTGCCTTGTTCTCCCAAAGTGCTGAGATTACTGGCATGAGCCACCATGCCCAGCCTCCATTACCTTTCTTATATCAGTTTAACTATCCTATAGTCCCATCTTAGCCTCCCGAGTAGCTAGGACTACAGGCGCGCACCACCAGATCAAGCTAATTTTTATTTTTTGTATAGATAGGGTCTTGCTTTGTTGCCCAGGCTGGTCTCGAACTCCCGGCCTCAAGCAGTCCTCCCACCTTGGCCTCCCAAGGTGCTGGGATTTCAGGACTGATTTGCTGTGCCTGGCCCTATATATATATATATATACACACACAACACATATATACACACACACATATATACACACACATATATATGTACTTTTATACATGCTTTTTGCAGTAATGTGTTATAAATATTATATTGTCATTCTCATTAGCCAAATACTACCAAGAACACACTTGTAGCCAAAATTGGGCTTACTACTCTAGCAAGGGAGAGTCATACCTTGGAAAACAATGGATATCTCATTAAGAGAGAGTGAAGAGAGGCTTATTGTAGGATTTGGGCTTAGCTAAGGTGATTTTAGGGAAGGTTCACGAAAGAATTTGTTCTCAACTGGGTGTTGTCAGAAAGCAGAAGCAATCTGAGTATTGGGTATATTAGAAATTTTTGTCTAGGAAGCCAGAGGAACAGAGAGAGGCCAGAGCTGTCACTAGAGAAGTTATCCAGGAGAGTGGGATGTTTGGTTATTTTTGTGGTTACACAGTATTTTTCCCCCATCCCCTTGTTAAATTTCTGTTCAAGTGAGATTATGAGGTGATCTTGTTTTTGTCTTGTTTCACCACAGTCATGGCAGGTCCTCCTCTAATGTTGATATTCTACAAAATTATTTAGGTTTCATAGGGTAAATACCATGCCTACCTTGTTCATAGCATTAACACATTCTCAAAGGATTCATGATCCAAAAAGTTTAATAATCCTTGATAAATGAACTCATTTAGGCTTACAGCTATTCCTAATTCATGTATCAAGACATAATTCTACCTTAGTGAGATTCTCTTATCCTTGAGAGAGACAATTACAGTCATCTATTGCTTAATGATGGGGATGTGTTTGGAGAAATGTGTTTTTAGGCAATTGCATCATTGTGTGAATGTCATAGAGTATACTTATACAAACCTAGATGGTATAGCCTACCACACCTAACTTATATGGTATAATTTGTTGCCTCTGGGCTGTGAACCTCTACTGTACTGTAGAAATCCTGTAGGCAGCTGTAACACAATGTTAAGTATTTTTGTGTCTAAATATATCTAAACATAGAAAAAGTACAGTAAAAATATGATATTATAATCTTATGGGACCACCATCATATACGCAGTCTGTCATTGACTGAAATGTCATTATGTGACCCATAACTATATTAACACCTGGCTTGAATGCTTGTCCTTCAAAATAATCCCTTCAATGCTTCATGATAGTATTTCTTAAACTCCAATCAATTTTAGACAGCTTTTCGCCACTTTTCTTCACTCATACAAATCCTGTACCATTAGCAGTAATACCCCATTGTCCCCAACACTCACTTCCACTTTTGACAACCACTAACCTACTTTATGTTTCTATTTTTTATATTTTATATAAACAGAAACATGTATGTCCTTCAGTTAGCATGTTTCCAAGTTCATCATTTTATAGCATGAATCAGTATATCATTTTCTTTTACTGCTGAATAATATTCCACTATATGGATAGATCAGATCACATTTTATTTATTCCTTCATCAGTTGCTTGGTTTCTGCTGTTTGTCTGTGAACATTCATGTACAACTTTTTGTGTGGACATATGTCTTCATTTCTCTTGGGTGTGTAACTATGACTAAAATTGCTTGATTATATGGCAACTCTCTGTTTAATCTTCTGAGGAAATATTTTCTAAAGCAGCTAGATTATTTTACAAAAAATGTATGAGGCTTCCAAATTCTCCACATTCTCACCAACACTTGTTATTATCTGTCTTTTTTATTATAACCATCTCAGTGGGTGTGAAGTAGTATCTCTCTGTGGTTTTGATTTGCATTTCGCTGGTGGCTAATGATATTGATCTTCATGTCATGTGCTTATTGACCATATATACATGTCTTTTTTTTGCAGAAATGTCTCTTCAGGTCATTACCCGGTTTTTACTTGGGTTGTAATAGTTCTATGTTAAATGTTACAATTTGCTGTTTCCCTATTTTGGTTCTTAGAGGGGAAGCATAAGAAATAAACTTCTGAGAATTATCTCTGTATTTAGCCCAGCTGATGTTGAAGATACTGCTCATGATGTACTCTATCATTTTATTTCAGGATTTATTTGATAAAGTCTGGCTATATTTAATGAAAAAGTATGACCAGATGAAATTTGACTTTCTTTTGTCTGACACAAGAACTAGATATGTCCATTTTAAATTGACTTCTACAAATCTGTGTGCTTTGTTTTGTGTTTACTTGCTCTATTAATTCATCTTGAATTTTTACTACTTTTCTTCTCCTATCCATTAAGTTCTATTTTAAGTATGTTTTAATGGTGAATCTCTTTTTATATTATAATTATCTTGACCATTGTTTGGAAACATGTAGGGTAAACTAAAATTAAGAGACTTGACAAGCAGTGCATCTTAGTGATAAACCTTACGGTTCCTGAAACACAGTCTTTGGTTTGTACTTCTGACTGCCACCTACCAGCCATGGAACCTTGGGCTGGCTATATAAAATCTTTCACTTATGGAAAATGGGAATAAAGATCATACTATTTTTTTGGTTTTGAAGACTGAACTGAAATGGTATATATACATTGTTTTGCAGAGTGCCCAACACATAATAAGCACTAAGACTAGCTATGATTTTATTATTTCCTGGATCTTCCAACCTGAAGGAAGTACTCACATTTTCTTAAGCTCCTAAGATACGGCGGCTTTGAAAAGAGATATTGATAGCTAAAAGCCAACTATAGTGAGAAATGCCAGATTAATTTATATACCCATGATGAATTGTAGACTACATATATACATATATTCCATTATAAATATATTCTATTATATACTTCATTATATATATATTCCATTTTATATATATATGTGTGTATGTATATATATAGAGAGAGAGTTGTAATTAAAAGGGGACTCACAAAACTACTTGAAGAATTCTCAATCCAAAACAGATGTACATTTTCTGCCTGTTTTAATCCTGAATCACAGCATATTATGTATACTGTGTTTTTGGCAGATTTATAGCTTGTCTAAAGGTATCTGAAGTAGATGATATGGATATAAAATATGTAATGTAATTGACAGTCTTCAGATAGTTATTCTTTAGGAAATATGTTTGAAATATATCATATTACCTTTGTTCTACTTTATATCATAAGGTTTAAAAATCATAAAAATTGAAGAGAGGGGTCTGCCATTCCTATTATTTGTATTTATTATATCACTCAACTTATCTAAGCCCTGATGCCTCAATTCTGAAAAGTGGTAGTAGATGTTAACTATCTCTTTTTTTCTTGGATTTCCATATTTTTTCCTCTTGCTCTGTTACATGTGTGTATTTTCCCCAGCCCCTTTCTCTGAACATTTAAACTTGTAGCATTCACAAAGTTATGTTTTTTCTTCTTTATCTTCTACATTGTGTTCTGTGTCCTTTGGGGATATAATAGTGGGATTGTTTAAAATCTTAGAAAGTCCCTATCAGCAGTGTGCCAAAATTGATACACTGATTACATTATTGCTGTGGTTAGGAGAGATTTATGGGATTATTAAATTCGTCATTTTGAAATTGATTATATTTTAATTTTTTCATATTTTAGTTGGTAGTTTTCCATAGTGTTAAAAAGAAATAAAACAGGCTTACTTATTGGTACAACAACATCTGCTGCTATAACACAGGAGTTAGTTTTGCGCTAACCTTGTTTTTTTTTTTTTCTGAGTTTTTTTTAAATCAATAGGTGATTTTAGTTCATTTTTCATTGCCACTGTGACAAAATGTTTTTAGGTAGTTTTTTTCTGATGGATGGTTCACATGCAATAGTGGGGCTTTACCTACCTACTTCCCTCCCCTCCTTCCTTCCACTGTCCCTCCTTCTTTCCTTCCCCAAACTTTTTTATTTTTATTTTTTGAGATGGAGTTTTCACTCTTGTCGCCCAGGCTCGAGTGCAATGGCACGATCTTGGCTCACCGCAACCTCCACCTCCCAGGTTCAAGTGATTCTCCTGCATCAGCCTTCCGAGTAACTGGGATTACAGGCATGCACCTCCAATCCCGGCTAATTTTGTATTTTTAGTAGAGACGGGGTTTCTCCATGTTGGTCAGGTTCGTCTTGAACTCCTGATCTCAGGTGATCTGCCCACTTCAGCCTCCAAAAGTGCTAGGATTATAGGCGTGAACCACCGTGCCCAATTTTTTTTTTTGAGACAGGATCTTGCTGTGTCACCCAGGCTGGAGTGCAGTGGCACAGTCTTGGCTCACTGCAGCCTCAACCTCCCAGGCTCAGGTAATCCTCCCGCCTCAGCTTTCTGAGTAGGTAGGACCACAGGTGTGCATCCCCACACTCAGCTAATTTTTGTAGAAACGAGATTTTGCCATATTACCTAGGCTGGTCTTGAACTCCTGGGCTGAAGCAATCCACCTACCTTGGCCTCCCAAAGTGCCAGGATTACAGGCATGAGCCACTGCACCCGACCCCCTTTTTTTTTTTTGAGCTGAAAGATTTCCTCCCCTTTGTATAGTTTGATACTCCTTGATGTAAGTGACTAGGAAATTGATTTATCGCAAACAGAAGTAGGTAATTGCTTCGCCATTAGGAATTTTGCTGTAACCCAATGAAGAGGAACAAACATTGTTATATTATAAAACAATGATTTAGCAGCAGTTTATGTCCATAAATAATAATTGAACTGTTGTTGTAACGATAGTAATATGAAACATTGTTATTAAGCAGTTAACTGTGTAGAGACAAAGGGAAAACTTTCCCTTTACCCTCTGAAGGTTTGCTGAAAGTCAGCGGACAAAAGGCAGATTAATAGGTGAAATGGCATACAAATTTATTAACATGCTAAGGGGGAGAATGATAACCTCACACACAATGGGGTACAGGTGGTTATATACCCTTATTAGGGGAAAGAGAGAGGGAGGAAGTGTGGATGATTTGAGGTGAGTAGTAAATGATTTTTAGAGGAATTGAATTTTAGGGGAATTATGGGCTTGAAGAACATATACTGGTTTAGGACAAAGTCTTTGGGGGCCACAGAAGAGACAGTGGTCTGTGACAAAAATCTGTCCAGGTAGTTAGACTTCAGTCTTTCTTCCCAGAGTATGAGCTTAGTTAATAAAAACTCAGGGAAGGGGCTAGAGGTGATTGTTTTCTTCTTTGGAAGATGTGGACTTTGGGCAGATAAGGGAACTTCAGGGACTCCGTCGGGTGCTTTGGGAGAGACAGAGGATTGGGAGAATGAAAGTGGGAGGGAATGATCAGAGAGATCTTGAGGCTTTCTCTTCAGCAAATCAGAGCACCATATTTTGGGATATCGGGTCCTGAGCCTCAATAGCTGGCGCATGAACGCACAAGAGTCCCAAAGCAATGCCCTCTCCATCTTTCCTGACAGTCCCGATATCCTAGCATATTATAAATCATATGAGTTTTAAGGCTTTTAGGATTATGTTTTATTTATTGAAAAATCCACTAGAGAGGAGCATAGTGTGTGCAGCAGTCTATGGCACATGGGATGCTCTTAATAAATATTTGAAGTTAAATGAATAAATAACTGCACTATTGTGTTTCTGTTCTATTCTGGTTGTACCTCTTTCCAGCTGTGTGATTTGATTTCTATGAGTTTCAAATGTGTTTCATCATAAAATGGAAATAATGTATTTATATCCTAACTTTTTTTCATGTTGATTAACTAAGAAAATCATGTAAAAGTCCTTGAATTTTAATATTAAAAAAAAAACTAACTCTTGAGGACACCTCTATTACTAATATTATGTGTGTATATAATGCTTTTTGTCAGTTGGGATGTTGGTCCCCAATTGCAATTGACAATAATGTTCATTGTTCATCATTACTCTAAGCCTAATCATAATTGGAAGTCAGATCTGTTCCAAAGAGAGGGATTTACTGATACTAATTTAATGCATTTAAAAAATTCAAAACTCCTTTTCAGAAAGTAAAAAACAAAACCAAAATCTTGTAAGCTTCTTAACATACACAGATTTCAGTCAGAGAAGCATGGATTTAAAACCTGTCTTTGGGAAGTTCTTCCAGCATAACTGAATAAGAGCAGCTCTGATCTACCAAAACCTGGCAGAGACACAACAACAAAAAAGAAACTTTCAGGCCAATATCCCTGATGAACATCAATGTGAGAATCCTCAATAAAATACTGGCAAACCGAATCCAACAGCACATCAAAAAGCTTTTCCACCACGATCAAGTTGGTTTCATCCCAGGGATGCGAGGCTGGTTCAACATATGCAAATCAATAAACGTAATCCATCACATAAACAGAACCAAAGACAAAAACCCTGTGATTATCTTAATAGATGCAGAAAAGGCCTTCGATAGAATTCAACACCCCTTCATGCTAAAAACTCTCAATAAGCTAGGTATTGATGGAACATATCTCAAAATAATGAGAGCTATTTATGACAAACCCACAGACGATATCATACAGTCAAAAGCTGGAAGCATTCCCTTTGAAAACTGGCGCAAGACAGGGATGTCCTCTCTCACTGCTCCTATTCACCATAGGATTGGCAGTTCTGGCCAGGGCAATCAGGCAAGAGAAAGCAATAAAGAGCATTCAAATAGGAAGAGAGGAAGTCAAATTGTCCCTGTTTGCAGATGACATGATGGTATATTTAGAAAACCCAATTGTCTCAGCCCAAAATCTCCCTAAACTGATAAGCAACTTCAGCAAAGTCTCAGGATACAAAATCAATGTGCAGAAATCATAAGCATTCCTATACACCAATAACAGACAAACAGAGAGCCAAATCATGAGTGAACTCCTATTCACAATTGCTACCAAGAGAATAAAATACCTAGGAATACAACCTACAAGGGATATGAAGGACCTCTTCAAGGAGAACTACAAACCACTGCTCAAGGAAATAAGAGAGTTCATAAACAAACGGAAAACATTCTATCCTCATGGATACAAAGAATCAATATCGTGAAAATGGCCATACTGCCCAAAGTAATTTATACATTTGATGCTATCCCCATCAAGCTACTACTGACTTTCTTCACAGAATTGGAAAAAACTACTTTAAATTTCATATGGAACCAAAAAAGAGCCTTTGTAGCCAAGACAATCCAAAGCAAAAAGAACAAAGCTGGAGGCATCATGCTACCTGACTTCAAACTATACTCCAAGGCTACAGTAACCAACACAGAATGACACCAGTACCAAAACAAATATATAAACCACTGGAACAGAACAGAGGCCTCAAAAATAATGCAACACATCTACAACCATCTAATCTTTGAGAAACCTGCCAAAAAGAAGAAATGGGGAAAGGATTTCCTATTTAATAAATGGTGTTGGGAAAACTGGCTAGCCATATGCAGAAAAACTGAAATGGACCCCTTTCTTGGACTTTATACAAAAATTAACTCAAGATTGATTAAAGACTTAAACATAAGTCCTAAAACCATAAAAAACCTTGAAGAAAACCTAGGGAATACCATTCAGGATATAGGCATGGGCAAAGACTTCATGACTAAAACACCAAAAGCAATGGCAACAAAAGGCAGAAATGACACATGGGATCTAATTAAACTAAAGAGCTTCTGCACAGCCAGACAAACTATCATCAGAGTGAACAGGCAACCTAGAGAGTGGGAGAAACTTTTTGCAATCTCTCCATCTGATGAAGGGCTAATATCCAGAATCTACAAAGAACTTAAATTTATAAGAAAAAAACAACCCCATCAAAAAGTGGGTAAAGAATATGAACAGACACTTCTCAGAAGAAGACATTTATGCATTCAACAAACATATTTTTAAAAAAGCTCATAATTGTCATTAGAGAAATGCAAATCAAAACCACAACGAGATACCATCTCATGCCAATTAGAATGGCGATCATGAAAAAATCAGGAAACAATAGATGCTGGAGAGGATGTGGAAAAATAGAAATGCTTTTACATCATTTGTGGGAGTGTAAATTAGTTCAACCATTGTGGAAGATAGTGTGGTGATTCCTCAAGGATCTAGAACTAGAAGCGTGATTTGACCCAGCAATCCCATTACTGGGTATACCCAAAGGATTATAAATCATTCTACTATAAAGACACATGCAAACATATGTTTATTGCAGCACTTTTCACAATAGCAAAGGCTTGGGACCAACCCAAATGCTCATCAATGACAGACTGGATAAAGAAAATATGGTGGCCTGGCACCCTGGCTCACGGCGATAATTCCAGCACTTTGGGAGGCTGAGGCGGGCGGATCACGAGGTCAGGAGATTGAGACCATCCTGGCTAACAACATGAAACCCCATCTCTACTAAAAAATACAAAAATTAGCTGGGTGTGGTGGCAGGCAGCTGTAGTCCCAGCTAGTCAGGAGGCTGAGGCAGGAGAATGGTGTGAACCCAGGTGGCAGAGCTTGCAGTGAGCTGAGATCACGCCACTGCACTCCAGCCTGGGTGACAGAGTGAGACTCCGTCTCAAAAAAAAAAAAGAAAAGAAAAGTGGCACATATACATCATGGAATATTATGCAGCCGTAAAAAAGGGTGTGTTCATGTCATTTGCAGGGACATGGATGAAGCTGGAAACCATCATTCTCAGCAAACTAACACAGGAACAGAAAACCAAACACCGCACGTTCTCACTCGTAAGTGGGAGTTTAACAATGAGAACACATGGACACAGGGAGGGGAACATCACATACTGGAGCCCTTCAAGGGGTGGGGGACTAGAGGAGGGATAGCATTAGGAGAAATACCTAATGTAGATGATGGGTTGATGGGTGCGGCAAACCCACCATGGTACGTTTATACCTATGTAACCTGCACATTCTGCACATGCATCCCAGAACTTAAAGTATAATAATAATAATAAAACTGTCTTTGTCCATTACTAACTGTGGAAGTCTGAACTTACCTAAGTCTCGTTCTCATTTGGTACATTTGAATAATAATACATGTACTATGGAATTGTTTTGATAACTAAATGAGATGTATATGAAAGCCCTTGGTAATAAATGAATGTGAATAAATATTCCCTATACTCTCTCACAAATTAAAAATACCTTCTAATTCTAGTTCTGGGTATTATTATCCAAAATATGTATTTTCTTGTATTGCTTATGGCTCTTTGCAAAATAAGTTTTTTGGTTTTGTTTTTTACTTTCTGAAAATCAGTTTTGGATTTTCTTTTATTGAAGAATATAAACAGCATTATTTCATAGACACTGTGCCAGCAAGTTTTAAAAATGAAAATATATTAAAAAATTGTGTCTTAAAAAAAGTCAAAAGCAATTACTGCAAGAATTACAATTAACCTTATTCAGAAGTAAGGCTCAAAAAAATTCAGTGGATTCTTCCTGATAAAAAGAGGTTGAAATTAAGGACCCAGTTATTCAGGGTTTACAAACATGTTTTTCCAGGAGCACTGTACTCCTATTTTTTCCTTCTCTGTCTGACTAATTTCTCTCATACATTTATTATTCCTGACTGTTCTTCCTTCTTAAGCTCTCTGAACTTCTTTCTCTAAAATCCCTTAGAAATAATATCTGTGCTCGTATATTTTACCTCTTTTTCTGATGACATTCATATAATTCTTGTTTCTTGTCCTAACTTTTAAATAGCTCCCAGAATGTTTCCAGAAGCAACTCAGGTTTGTTACCACATGTTCAATGTATTGATTGTACAAATGTGTATGTTAAGAAGCTTTCAAGGGACTGGGCATGGTAGCAAATGCCTGTAAACCCAATACTTTGGGAGGCTGAGGCATAAGGATTGCTTGAGCCCAGGAGTTTGTTACCAGCCTGGGCAACATGGCACTATCCCCATCTCTACAAAAATTAAAAATTAGCTGGGTGTGGTGATGCACCCCTGTAGTCCCAGCTACTCAGGAGACTGAGCTGGGAGGATCACTTGAGCCTCGGAGGTTGAGGCTGCAGTGAGCTGTGATCATGCCACTGCACTCCAGCCTGGATGACAGAGACCCTGTCTCAAAAAACAAATAAGAAGCTTACTGGGAATACCAAACACACACACACACACACACACACACACACACACACACACCCCGAGGGAGAGAGAGAGAGAGAGAGAAAGAGGGAGAGTGAGAGAGACAGAGACAGATAAGATACTGCCTTGTTCTTCAAGGAGTTTGGTAATAAAGAAAGATAGGTTTACAGACAGTAATAACACCATGTGCAGATGTTATACTAATGGTTTAAACCATAAATATGCACACATAAAGGAGTGACGTTAGTAATGCTAGTGACATTGGTTCTGGGCATTGAAATATGTGTATGAGTTCTCCAAGCAGATAAAGGATATAAGGACTTTTCTACAAGGAAATGTAAGATCATGAACAAAGGTTCTGAAGTGGGAAAATATATACCTTGTTTAATATGTGGAGCAACAATGTATTTGTTTCCTAATTGCTGTAGGCATTACCACAAACTTAGTGACTGAAAATAGCACAACTTTATTCTCTTATAGTTCTGGAGGTCAGAGTCTGAAATCAGTGGCACTTGGGCTAAAATCAAGGTCTTTCTTGGTGCTCTAGGGGAGTCCTTGCCTTTTCCAGCTTCTAGAGGCCACCTGCATTCCTTGACTCATGGCCTCTTCCTCCATCTTCAAGCCAGCAGGATCACATTTTCAAATCTAAGCATACATCACTGCCTCTATGGTCACATTTCCTTCTCTGACTCTGACCTTCCTGCCTCCTTCTTATAAGGACACATGTGATTAAATTGGATCCAGATAATCCAATATAATCTCCCCATCTCAAGGTTCTTAACTTAATCCCATCTACAAAGCGCCTTTAACCATGCAAGGTGATGTATTCCAAGGTTCTGAGGATTAGGATGTGGACATCTCTGGGAGGAGGAGAGGCATTATTCAGCCTACCTCAAGGAAGAAGGGCAGAATACCAGGTGTATAATCAAGAAAATGCTAGTATGGGATTAGATTTTGAAAAACCTAACAAGTTGCACTAAGAACTTTGAAATTTAATCTATAGCTCAGCAACTTTTATTCTTGTAAAAGGTTAAAAAGATTAAGATGGATGCTCACTTTAATGCACATACACCCCAAATTCAAATACTATTACATGTTGATCACAGATCCTCCACAACCATTGATGAATGGAGGCCCTAGACTTAACAAGAAAGAGAAATCACAGGAAAGTAGCATAATCAACTTTGTTTCAAAAATATATAGTGTAGTTGGGTACCAGAGGAATGCTGGTGAGGTCCTGAATTTTAAAAATGGCTGTGGGAACAGAGAAAGTACATCTGAAATATTTTGCAGAAACAGAATAAATAGGCATAGTGATTTTCTGGAGAGGAGTTAAAGAAGCCAGAGAAGACTGCAGTAACCTTTCAGAAAATATACATGAAAATGATCCTAATGTACTCTCCCTACTGAAATTTTCTCCTACCATGTGACTGATTTCTGCCTGAAACCAAGAATTACTTTCTGTTTCACAGTTAATTGATTTGTTCCATTAGTAGGGTAACCATATAATACATAGCCCAAAGTGGGGCAATTATTTTTATAACCATTTAAAAAATTTAAATCAAATTATTTTTTAAGTGCCAACTTAACAATTGGTATTTCTATTAAGCTTTCATTAAGGTATAATCACTTAAGTAATACAGTTTCCTAGACCAGAAAATGAGGAGAATTATACATTACTTTTGAGGACAAAAAGTTTCAAGTTTCTTGTGATGCTTTTTTTTTTTTTTTTTTTTTTTTTTTCTGAGACAAGGTCTTACTCTGTCACTCAGGCTAGAGTACAGTGGCACAATCATAGCTCACTGCAACTTCAACTTCCTGGTCTCTGGTGATCCTCCCACCTCAGTCTCCTGAATAGCTGAGACTATAGATATGCACCACCATGCTTGGCTTATTTTTTGTAGAGATAGGGTTTTGCCGTGTTGCCGAGGCTGATCCCAAACTCCTGGGCTCAAGGGATCCACTCCCTTCAGCCGCCTAAAGTGCTGGGATTACAGGTATGAGCCACTGCACCCGGCCTCTTGTGGTTCTGCATTTATGCGGTAAGTTTGTTTGAAGAATGAGCCAACACTGCTGGTGCCTTGCTGTTATTACTTAGGATGCTGGAATGCTGAAAGAAAATTACACATCTTAAAGAGGAAAACAAGAAACACCCTTTGGTGGATAGACATTTCTTATTGTTACTTAAGGATGTGGTATTCCAGAAAATCCCTGGAGAAGTGTTCCTTGGATTACCCATGCATGCTTTGTGGAGGTCTCTGTCTCATGAACTGGATGATTTGCATTGGAATTATAGGTGGAGAAATAAAGCCCCTGATTGCCAAGGTGCAAATATATGTGGAGGATGGTGAACCATCTTCCCAGTGAAGACACATAAAGGACCATATGTGAATGTTGTCGAATGCTGTATTTGGAAAAGTTCCTGGTGACATCACGGACTTTGGTTTATGTTCTAGTAACATAAAGTTAGAATTTCATCTAAGTCTGAATATTTAGTTTTATCTTCCATTAGTTCTTGTTTTTTAAAGGTATTTCATCCGCATGTACAGAGTTGGACCCATTTAACTTTTCACCATTTGCCTCCCTTTCTGCTGTTCTTGATCACTCCTTACAAAGGCTGGCATCTCTTAAGGATTCTAAATCATCCTGCTCTCTTTTAAGGGGGCTAAACTTAAAGAATTTTATGTTTCAAATACTTTGGTAAATTGTATATTTGTGTTTTCTCTCTTTCTCTATATAGTTGGTATGGAGTGTAAATTTCTGCCCACAAATTAGAGAACTAACAAAATGCTGTGACCAGCTCAGCTGGGGAGGCCCTAACCCAGCAGCGCTAGAAGAATTAAAGATACACACATAAAAATATAGAGGTGTGGAGTGGGAAATCAGAGGTCTTACAGCCTTCAGGCTGAGAGCCCCAAACAGAGATTTACCCATGTATTTATTGACAGCAAGCCAGTGATAAACATTGTTTCTATAGATTATAGATTAACTAGAAGTATTCCTTATGGGAAATAAAGGATGAGCCAAAATAAAGGGATTGGTCTGGCTAGTTAGCTGTAGCATGAACACGTCCTTAAGGCACTAATCGCTCATGCTATTGTTTGTGGTTTAAGAACAGCTTTAAGCAGTTTTCCCACCTTGGGTGGGCCAGGTGTTCCTTGCCCTCATTCTGGTAAACCCACAACCTTCCAGCGTGGGTGTCATGGCCATCATGAACATGTCACAGTGCTGCAGAGATTTTGTTTATGGCCAGTTTATGGCCAGATTTTGGGGACCTATTCCCAATAACAAAATCCAAGGATCCTTGACTATGTCATCACCTCCCAAGAAAATCTGACATGATGAGGGCTGAAATTCAAGTTTTCAGCTCCTGTGATCTTATATAGCTTTTTAAGGAGATGCTGAAGCATGATGATGAAGCCGACCATAGTCCGTTTATGACCCCACAGTTCATTGTTGAGCTGTCTCTGTTTGCCATTGTCCCACAAAACCACAACAAACAAAACACCACAGCTCTGCTCAGAATCAAATCTGCTTCCACATATATACCATTTCCAGCATTCCTCATTCATTTGTACAGATCCAGTCTTTCATCTGCTATTACTTCCCTTCACACAAAAACACTTCTTTTTGCATTTCACTAGTGTGAATTTACTGGTAACATATTTACTTAGCTTTTTATGTATGTGACATGTATTTAAATTGTACCTGGATTGTTTGAAGAATATTTTCCCTGGATGTATAATTCTAGTTTTATAAGCCTCCTTCCTTCAAAGTGCTCTCTCTCTATATATGGATATATATATATGGATATATATATATGGATATATATACATACATGGACACATATATATATATGGATATATATCCATTGTTTTCTGGTCTCCATTATTTCTCATAAGAGAGTTTTTGTTCTTGTTGTTGTTCCACTAAAAGTAACTATCTTTCTCCGGTTGTTTTTAAGGTTTTCTCTTTAACTTTCTGTGATGATTAATTTTGTATGTCTATTTGACTTGGCTAAGGGATGCCCGGATAACTGGGAAGACATCATTTTTGTGTGTGTCTGTGAGAATATTTCTGGAAGAGATTAGCATTTGAATCAGTAGTCTGAGTAAGAAGATACATCCTCACAGCTGTGAGCAGACATCATGTAATCTATTGAGAAACTGATTAGAACAGAAAGGTGGAAGAAGGGTATATTCACTTTCTCTGCTTGAACTGGGACATTCATCTTCTGCCCTTGGACTTCTGTGCTCCTGGTTCTCAGACCTTTGGACTCAGACTGGGATTTACACCATTGGTACCACTCGTTTTCAGGCCTTCAGGTTTGGACTTGAACAGAACCACCATATTTCCTGGACCTCCAGCTTGTAGATGGCATATTGTGGGTCTTATCAGCCTCTATAACCACATGAGCCCATTCCTCATGATGAATCTCTTTTGACATATCTCTCTATATATCCTATTGGTTCTGTTTCTCTGGAGAACTGTTTCTCTGGAGAAAATTTTATTTTTAGATGTTCATTGAAAAGATGTGTACTTTTCTTTATCCTGGAATATGTAGGGCCAAAGGTTAATGTTTTGTTATCAGCTTTGAAAAATGTTAGTCCTTATTTTCTTTTTTTTTTTTTCAGCCTAGTTCTCTCTTATAGCTCTTTCTGTGACTCTGATTAGACTACTTGATCTTATCTTCCAGGTTATTGACATTCTTTATTTCTTTTTTTTTTTAAGTATTTTGATCTCTCTGCCTCCATTTAGAAAATTTCTACTGATATATCCTCAGGTTCACTGAGCCATTCTGCAGTGTCGAATCTGCTATTAAGCCTTCCAATGAAGTTTTAATTTTTGATATTTTATTTTTTAGTTCTAGGATTTTTTCATTTGGTTCTCTTTTTTAAAAAAATTGTATTTCTTTCATGAAATATATTAATACTGCCTTACTACTTATATCTGTCTTTTCCTGTAAATTCTTTAAAATGTCTTATAATAATGTCTTAAAGTCTTTGTATGCATATTCTATAAGCGGGCCTACTTCTGTTGATTACATTTTTTCTTGATCATATTTTTGATTATTTTGTTCTTGATTATTGTGGTTTTTTCCTATCATGAATGCTTAAATAGCACAAGCCTCAGCCCTTAACAGCTGGACTTCAGTGTCAACCCCAGACATGTTGTCTGTGGTATTCAGGTCTTCCTATTTAGATCGAAGTCTTGATGTCTCACATCTTAGAATCCTGGGGAGGGGAGGACTCCTTCTGACACCTGGCAGCAGTATCTTTCCTGCTACTTCATTTGGCCTCAGCTCTCCCACAGCAGTTTTAAGAGTGAAAGGAGACAATGTTAATAATTACATTGAGTCAACAAGCAAAAATGGGAACTTTCTAAGACAGACTGAATATTAGTCATTAATCCAGTGTCCTGGACAAACAAACTTAGACTCATTTCTTAGACTTCTCTTTCCTTGACTAATATGGCATCTCTTTTGTCTCATATACAAAGTCAGTTATCAGTCTTATGAGTTCTTACTTCAAAATACATATGATTTATCCTTGACTATCTAAATTCAAATCTTCTTCTTGTCAGCTGAATTATTAACAGGTTCCATTTATCTGTAATAAGTCTCCTTCTCATTGTAGCGTATTCCCAACTTCCAGATTAATCTGGCACTACTTTTATTGAGCTTATTTATTCTATATAAGAACCTGTCATGGTTTCCAATTGTTTATTATATCCTGCCCAGATTTATTATTCTGATATTTAAAGCCCTTACTTTTCATGTTCATGTCTATCTCTATGCTCATCATACAGAACCATAATGGAATGCCCTCTCCCTCTTCTGCCATCCTGTCTTAGTCCACTTTATGCTGCTGTAACAGACTGAGCAATTTATAAAGAATAGAAATGTATTTCCTCACTGTTCTGGAGGCTGGGAAGTCCAAGATCAAGGGTGTGGCATCTTGCAAGGAACTTCTTGTTGCATCATCCCATGGTGGAACGTAGAAGGGCAAGGACAGTGAGAAAGAGAGACAGAAGGGGACCACACTCATCCCCTTTATAAGAAACCAACTCCCGTGATAACAAACCCATCTCATGACAGTGGCATTAATCCACTTATGAGGGCAGAGTGCTCATGGCCTAATCACCTCTCATTAGGACCCACATCTTAATACTATTGCTTTGGGGATTACATTTTTAACACATGCTTTTTGGAGGACACTTTCACACCATAGCATATCCTAATCTATGACTTCCTTGTAAGTCAGCGCAACACCTACTTTCTTGTAGCTCTAGCTACTGTCACTTCCATCTATTACATTTTTTTCTGTATTCGAATTCACAAGTACTAAGAGCACAAATCCCAAAATTGATTATACAATTTAGTATATTGTATTTGCTAACTGAAGTGCCTGCAGGGGGCATGAGGTAATCATAAACTGAAACTGGCAGAGTGAAGAACAATAGGTATTAAGTGTTGATTGCTGCCAATAGTAATTTCCACTTAGGTATATGCACTTTTAAATCACTATGCAGGTGAGATAAAATGACCAAACAGAATGCCTCCACAAGACTTGCAACTCGTGTCCTAAATTTTTAGCCATATACTTTGCAGCTCAAGTAATACACCATTTCCTGGACTCCATTTAGCCATAATTCCTAGAGTGGTAATGTGTATATAATGTACTTATAAAATGAAAACGTTGAATTATAGCTTTAGCAAACCTATGGGGAAAATAATGAAAACTGTTTTCAAAAGAAAATGCAGCTGTTCCCTTGTTTACCAGACCTGAGGTTTGGGTGATCATCACAGATATAGTGCTTCCAATTCCAAAGTCAACTCCCTTGCCCATTATTTTAGGGGGCTGAATTCTGATTCTTATATGGAGACTGGCATAGTGGATCCACTTTGGCTTCCAGAGGAAGATAGGGAACAGTATTGAGCAGAATGGCCTCAACCAAATGTCATGCTAAACATTATGATTGTGGGGTAGATAGGGCTGGAAGAAGGAGTACTCTAAGGCAAGCTAGTGAGGAAGTAATAGAAATGCAGGCCAAACAATGGAGCTTAAATAATGGCCCATGGAATTGGGGTGTCTAAACTATGGATTGTGTCAAAGAATGATGAGATCAATATTCAGTACCTGAAATAAAAAGAGAAAGCGAATTTATGGACTATTGTAGTAAAGGAAAGCCATGCTGGTCAGGCAGGCTTTTCTGAGCATAGCAGAGTGTTGATCTCATACAGCCGTCCCCTCTTGTCTATGAGGGATATGTTTCAAGACTCCCAGTAGATGCCCAAAACCACAGATAGTACTGAACCCCATATGTACTGTTTTTCCTATAGTTACAAACCTATGATAAAGTTTAATTTATAAATTAGGCAAATAAGAGATTAACAATAACTAATAATAGAACAATTATAACAATGTGTTGTAATAAATGTTACACAAATATGGTCTTTCTCTCTTTCCTTCTCTCTATCTGTAAATATCTTATTATATTATACCTATCTATTTCAGACCACAGCTGATTGCAGATAAATGAAACTGTGGATTGGGGGGACTACTGTATAGGGTTTTTGGCAAGTGTGGAAATTAGGATTGGTGGATTTTCAGGTGTTTGAGCAAATGCCTGAATGGACTGAGATCATCTGAAGGATAGTAGTCACTCAAGTTAGATGGCTGTTGATTGGCTGGCACTCAGGGACATGTTTATCAGCGTGAGCACCCTCCCACCCTTTTTTATGTGTTTTTTTTTTTTTTTTTTTTTTTTCGGTGCTCCAAGTGAGGCATGAACTGAACCCTTTCTTGGTTGGCCAGAGCGAGGGGTTGTCACTGATTGGTGGGCTTGCAAAAGTGAGTTTACTAAGGCAAGTTGCTGATTCATTGAACACGTTTATAATTAGTTATGCTCTGTTTTCATGGCTACAGAATAACTGATTTTTTCCTAGGAGTGTGAGCCACGTAGGATGGGAATACATGTAGAATTCAGAACGGAGATTGGTCATCAGATTGTGAACTGACCTTTTTCAGGGAAATCTTTCAAAAAATGAGGAGAAAGTAAGAATAGGTCCAACTTCAGGTAATAAGACTTTTGTAACACAGTAGATTAACAAACCCAGGACCTATTTTCTGCTGTTTTCCAAACAGCCTAAGTGTATAGACTAGTATCTCTATGTGAATATGAGGACTCTCATGCTCACTAATGTTCCTGAATAGCCTAGATCAAGAATTGGCAAACTTCCTCTATAAGCAGTCAGACAGTAAATATTTTAGGCTTTGAGGGCCACGGGCTCCATCTCTGTTGCAGCTGCTCAACTCTGCCATTGTAGGTGCCAAAGCAGACATACACTTACATAAACACGTGGGTGTGACTGAATTTGGCTCACAGGCTGTAGTGTACTGACCCTGGCCTAGAAAGTAATCTTTCAGGTGTACCAATTTCAAGATTGGAAAACCAAAATATCAACTTCCTGACTGGTCCAAAGAGAGTGCATCACTATTAAATAGTTGCTGACTGACTGCCATCCTGTCAGGTGGGATACTGCTGATTCTGGTCCAAGCTGGTATATACTTAGTGAGAAAGAGCTAGGATGGGGCCATAGTTGGGGCACAGAGTAACTGAGTTTGGAGGAAAAAGCTTCCAACTCCCTGTTTCCAATGTGGCTTGGGGTGGTTCGTGTTGTTGCTACCATACCCACCTCCGCACCTCCCATGATGCATTCTGATCCCTGCTACATGGCTGACAGTACTGTCTCTGTAGGCCACTGCTCTTCTGAAAACCATTATTTCTACTCCAGCTGAAGAGATTTTGTCCTTTGAAGACTGATAGCTCTGTTAGCTAACACCATAAAGCCTGGCTTTGAAGCATTTTTCACTATTTTGGAGACTAGAGACTAGCCTGGCTCTTTTAGCTTCCTCCATTAAGAGGCATTCCCCAGTTTTCTCAGGTCATAGGCTGGTTTCAGTGACAGTGTCCTTGGGACCTGATCCTCAATTATGAAGTCACCTTGACTTCCTCCTCTAGGGTCCTCAGGGAAGATCTTCTTGAAAATTGGACATTCTTTGTCTTGCTGCGGTATTTCAGAATTTCCAGGAGTAGTTATGAAATTAGCTCACCATAGTAGGCTAGTCAGAAAAGCACTTTTTAAAATTCCTGTATCCTTTCTGGAGAAAAAGTAGTAACTCATATCAGCAAATGTCTTGGCTGGGGTTCTTTGTAAATCAATACTCAGGACTCAGTATTTAAGTATATGACACCTAAGAGACCTTTCTGGGCTTAATTGAGCTCTAACATCATTTGTGTACATTTTGGGGTCAGGAAAAAATAATATTTCAGACTCTAATTTCAGATATATTCCATGGAAAAGCAAACATTATTTGAAGTGCACAATGTCTTTTAGTTAGTGCTTTTTGTTCAATGGCCTATTCAGGGTGTTTTTTCTTTTTTAAGGTTTTGATGGGTTTTATTTAACAGGACCTAAAACACTGTTGTCATGGGGACAAAAATCTCTTTTTAAATTGCTCATTGAAACATCAGCCATTTGAGTTCACAAAGATATGATAAAAATTTTATCAAAATACTATTTAGTTGCAAAAGCACTGGAATGTGTCTACCCCAGACTCCCAGTGCACACATTCCCTTTGACGTGTTGACATTTCTGAAACCCAGCAGAGGCAGCTAAACTTGCTTTGACAATTGGCCAAGCAGATGGTGCTCTCAACCTGAGTCCCAGCACCTCCTTCCCTAGATCCCATCCAGCCTGTAAACTCAGTTCCAGTGTCACCTACCACATTCCAGATGGGACCAGGTGCTATGTTCTCTGAACTTCTTTGTTCTCTATCTTGTCTCTAACCCAATGAATCTCCCAAGGGACACTGCATGGTCTCACCACTTCATCACCCCTTCTATCAGCATTGTGGGGCAGAGCAGAGAGTGCTCGTCCTCAGGGGCCATCTCAATGCCAGTTTCTTGAGATGCCAGATTCCAGGCTGTGAGGTCAACTAGATGCCTTGAGAATGCTGGAGTGACATGGAGCAGCTGCTGCTGTCAGGGAAAGTGGATTCCTACCTCATGGGCCACTCCCACACACCCTAGCAAAGCAGTGGTCATATGCAGAGGGTGTCCTGATTGATTGTTAGTTCACATACATCCATGTCCTTTGAGAAAAGGAGATGACAGTCCTTTGACAAGAATCTTCAACCTGCCCCTTGTCCAGGAAGGTTACCTATGGCGGTGTTCAGCTAGGAGAACAAGATCAAGGAGATTCCCTTCCCCTGCAGGGCCTCTGCCCAGCCTCCACTACTTCACTTAGTTTCTTTACAAGGAATTGCAGGAGAGCCTGGAAGTATAGACAGTATAGCCTTAGGAAATTCCATTCATGTGGTGCTGTTCCTGCAGAAGTTCTTCATTATTGTTTTTACTGTGCTGCTGGTACTTTATTCATCACCTCCACCAACCCCTGGTGGGAGTACTTGTTTGCACTCCTAGCACACTCAGGCAGTGGATAGGTGCTCACTTAACCTTTGTTGAAAGAGTACTAGGTCAGGCATGGTGGCTCACGCCTGTAGTCTCAGCACTTTGGGAGGTTGATGTGGGTGGATCACCTGAGGTCAGGAGTTCAAGACCAGCCTGGCCAACATGGCGTAACTCCGTCTGTGCTGAAGATACAAAAAATTAGCTGAGCGTGGTGGTGGGCACTTGGAATCCCAGCTACTCAGGAGGCTGAGGCGGGAGAATCGCTTGAACCCAGGAGGTGGAGGTTGCAGTGAGCCAAGATTTCACCATGCACTCCAGCCTGGGCGACAAGAGCGAAACTCCATCTCAAAAAAAAAAAAAAAAAAAAAAGAAAGAATATTTTATTTTTGCAAGTGAAGTCTAGTCATCATGGAGAATAATAATTACAGATAAAAATTTGGTAGGCACAGGACTAATTTTACTTTATAATTGTGTAAGAAGTTATGAAAATTAAGACTTGATTTTTAAAATCCTAATGTCAGCATTAGGAAATAATAGTTGAAATAATTTGTATATACCTATTATAAATAACATAAATAATATATTAGAAATAATATAAGATGTATGTATACCTATGAGAAACAATGACAATGTAATTTTTGTGCTATGATCTGCTGACACCAAATGTGTGGAGTTTTTTCTCCACACCAACCAATTCTCCAATACCAGCTGGGTGTTCTAGAATTCAGTTCAATTCTGGCACTATCTAGAGTGAGTATCATATCTCACAAGCTAAGGGCTCAGTCCCACAAGACTGCTCCCACTTCAGATGTCAGTCCCACAAGACTCCTACAAAGCTTCCTGTACTTCTCAGCCATAAATGGGATTCTTGTGAGTCTCTGCTTGTGTTTTATAATATTCTAGAATGATTCACGTAACTCAGGAAAAGAGTTTACTTAAGTTAGTGGTTATAAAGGATACAGAAAGAGATGCATAGGGCAAGGACTGTAGGGTGGGGGTGCAGAGCATGCCAGACACGCCACTCTCCCAGCACCACCATGCGTTCACCAACCTGGGAAGTCTCCAAACCCCATTATTTCAGGGATTTTCTGGAGGTTTCAATATGCAGGCTTGGTTGATTAAATCACTGACCATTGGTGATTGACTGAATCTCCAGCCTCTTTTCCCTCCCCAGGTGTCAGGGGTGGGGCTGAAAGTTTCAATCCTCTAATCATGCCTTCAAGCTATCCTAAAGCCATCCTGTACCAGCCCCCATCCTGAAGCTATAGGGGCCCCCAGCCACTAGTCATCTCTTTAGCATACAAAATATACTCATCACTCCAGAGATTCCAGGGGTCTTGAAAGATCTTGTGTTAGGAACCATAGGCTAATACCAAATATTTTAACAAAGGATTCTCCTATCACCCTGTCACTCAGAAAATTCTAAGGGTTTTAGGAACTCTGTGCCAGAAATCAATCGGGAGTTAAGACTTAATACATATTTCTTATTATATCACAATATCGCATGCGCTAACTTGTTCTGCCTTTACTGAATGTTTCTGAAATTTATCATGAAGAATTTATTGGGAAGAAAAGCAGTAAAATTTTGAAAAATATGGATAAGAAAGGGCTATTTTTATCAGATATTTAAGTGATATTTAATGATACACTTATTCAAACATTATGATAGTGAGACTAGAAGAAAGAAAAACAGATAAAATATATTAGCTTGAAAAAGACCCTGGTATGTGCATGTGTAGGCATTGTGTTTGTATATGAATTTCATATGTAGTTTCAATATCAGAAATAATTGGAAAATGGGAAATTTGCTCAACAAATTGGGCTCTATCATTTTGTTAGTATATTAGCCAAATATACTAACCACTATTCATATACACACAATAGCATATATGAGAGTTTTATCTTTTTCTCATGTAAGAGTCTAGTTTGGTCTAGGATTGCAAGGCAGCTGTACTTCATAAGGTTATTCAAGGATCTAGATTCCTTCCGTTTAATTACTCTGTCATCCCCTAGGACATTGTCCTTCTTCTCAGTGATTGAAGCTAAGTTTCTAACCCACCTGCAGTTTGTGATAAAAGGGAAAGAGAAGAAATGTGGAGTAAGGGGGTTTTCTGTTAAGCATGTGACACAAAAGTTGCAAATACTTACGCATTCACATTCTGCTAATGAGTACATGATTACGTGGCTGTATCTATCTACATGAAAGGTCAAGAAATTTAGTCTGTAACTGGACAACAATGGGCTCAGCCACAGCTAACAGGGAGAACAGGAAAGAAAAACAGATAAAATATATTAGAAGTATCAGAAAGATTGGGTTCTGAAGATTGTTAGCACATCTGGGTTATAGTAGTTATACGAAAAGTAAAAAAAAATCAGCTTAGATCCTCATATTTTACTGTACTTCAAAATAAATTCCAAATAGATGTATAATCAAACCATGTAATAAGCATCCAAAAATATTAGTTTTTATTACCATTTTCCAGGTACTATACTAAGTGCTTTTTATGTATTGTATTATTTAATCCCTCCAGTGACCCTATGTTAAAAGAAAAACTTTAAACATATTAAATTTGAGCTTAATAGAGCAAGAAAAAAGAAAAAAAAACCTGATTCATAGTGAAATAGCCCCCAGAATCTAAACAGATAGAAACTTCAGGGCTGCTGCATGGTCGATAAGGTTTGTGAACAGGAAAAGGAAAGTGGTTAAGTTAGTGGTTATAAAGGATATAGAAAGAGATGCATAGGGCAAGGACTGTAGGGTGGGGGTGCAGAGCATGCCAGACACGCAGAAAATGGAAGTGAGGTACAGAAACAGCAGGATTGGTTACAGCTCAGCATTTTCCTTATTTTAACTTGTTTTGAACAGTTGACTGCCTTTGACTTGTTGAGGTATGGCTGCTGGGATTGGCTGAGACCATTGTGCCTGTAGTACCTTATTTAACTACTCCATAACTTAACCCAGTAGAATGAGTTTCCCTATCACTGGAGATTTCCTCAGGGGTATCCCATAAAGGAAATACATTTTCTTTTTTTTTCTTTTCTTTCTTTTTTTTTTGAGACGGAGTCTCCCTCTGTTGCCCAGGTTGGAGTGCAGTGATGTGATCTTGGCTCACTGCAATCCTCCTCCTCCTGGGTTCAAGAGATTCTCCCACCTTAGCCTCCTGAGTAGCTGGGATTACAGTCATGTCCCACCATGCCCGGCTAATTTTTGCTTTTTTAGTAGAGACGGTGTTTCACGATGTTGGTCAGGCTCTCCAACTCCTGACCTCGTGATCCACCTGCCTCGGCCTCCCAAAGTGCTGGGATTACAGGCATGAGCCACTGCACCTGGCCAGGAAATAAATTTTCTAATAATTTCTTTGCTATTGTGACAGCAGCAGCTTTTCTACTTGGGAAAGCCTCTACCTAATTAGAAAACAAACAGACTATTTTTTTTTTTAGGTTTTATTTATTTATTTATTTATTTTATTATACTTTAAGTTCTAGGGTACATGTGCACAAACGTGCAGGTTTGTTACATATGTATACATGTGCCATGTTGGTGTGCTGCACCCGTTAACTCGTCATTTACATTAGGTGTATCTCCTAATGCTATCCCTCCCCACCCCTTCCCCACAATAGGACCCGGTGTGTGATGATCCCCTTCCTGTGTCCAAGTGATCTCATTGTTCAGTTCCCACCTATGAGTGAGAATATGCGGTATTTGGTTTTCTGTTCTTGCGATAGTTTGCTGAGAATGATGGTTTCCAGCTGCATCCATGTCCCTGCAAAGGACACAAACTCACCCCTTTTTTATGGCTGCATAGTATTCCATGGTGTATATGTGCCACATTTTCTTAATCCAGTCTGTCACTGATGGACATTTGGGTTGATTCCAAGTCTTTGCTATTGTGAATAGTGCCACAATAAACATATGTGTGCATGTGTCTTTATAGCAGCATGACTTATAATCCTTTGGGTATATCCCCAGTAGTGGGATGGATGGGTCAAATGGTATTTCTAGTTCTAGATCCTTGAGGAATCGCCACACTGTTTTCCACAATGGTTGAACTAGTTTACAGTCCCACCAACAGTGTAAAAGTGTTCCTATTTCTCCACATCCTCTCCAGCACCTGTTGTTTCCTGACTTTTTAATGATTGCCATTCTACCTGATGTGAGATGGTATCTCATTGTGGTTTTGATTTGCATTTCTCTGATGGCCAGTGATGATGAGCATTTTCTCATGTGTCTGTTGGCTGTGTTAATATCTTCTTTTGAGAAGTGTCTGTTCATATCCTTTGCCCACTTTTTGATGGGATTGTTTGTATTTTTCTTGTAAATTTGATTGAGTTCTTTATAGATTCTGGATATTAGCCCTTTGTCAGATGAGTAGATTGCAAAAATGTTCTCCCATTCTGTAGGTTGCCTGTTCACTCTGATGGTAGTTTCTTTTGCTGTGCAGAAGCTCTTTAGTGTAATTAGATCCCATTTGTCAATTTTGGCTTTTGTTGCCATTGCTTTTGGTGTTTTAGACATGAAGTCCTTGCCCATGCCTATGTCCTGAATGGTATTACCTAGGTTTTCTTCTAGGGTTTTTATGGTATTAGGTCTAACATTTAAGTCTCTAATCCATCTTGAATTAATTTTCGTATAAGGAGTAAGGAAAGGATCCAGTTTCAGTTTTCTACTTATGGCTAGCCAATTTTCCCAGCACCATTTATTAAATAGGGAATCCTTTCCCCATTTCTTGTTTTTGTCAGGTTTGTCAAAGATCAGATGGCTGTAGATGTGTGGTACTAATTCTGAGGGCTCTATTCTATTCCATTGGTCTATATCTCTATTTTGGTACCAGTACCATGCTGTTTTGGTTACTGTAGCCTTGTAGTATAGTTTGAAGTCAGGTAGTGTGATGCCTCCAGCTTTGTTCTTTTGACTTAGGATTGTCTTGGAGATGCGGGCTCTTTTTTGGTTCCATATGAACTTTAAAGCAGTTTTTTCAATTCTGTGAAGAAAGTCATTGGTGGCTTAATGGGGATGGCATTGAATCTATAAATTACCTTGGGCAGTATGGCCATTTTCACAATATTGATTCTTCCTATCCATGAGCATGGTATGTTCTTCCATTTGTTTGTGTCCTCTTTTATTTCACTGAGCAGTGGTTTGTAGTTCTCCTTGAAGAGGTCCTTTACATCCCTTGTAAGTTGGATTCCTAGGTATTTTATTCTCTTTGAAGCTATTGTGAATGGGAGTTCATTCTTGATTTGGCGCTCTGTTTGTCTGTTACTGGTGTATAAGAATGATTGTGATTTTTGCACATTGATTTAGTATCCTGAGACTTTGCTGAAGTTGCTTATCAGTTTAAGGAGATTTTGGCTGAGATGATGGGGTTTTCTAAATATACAGTCATGTCATCTGCAAAGAGGGACAATTTGACTTCTTCTTTTCCTAACTGAACACCCTTGATTTCTTTCTCTTGCCTGATTGCCCTAGCCAGAACTTCCAACACTATGTTGAATAGGAGTGTTGAGAGAGGGCATCCCTGTCTGGTGCCAGTTTTCAAAGGGAATGCTTCCAGTTTTTGCCCATTCAGTATGATATTGGCTGTGACTTTGTCATAAATAGCTCTTATTATTTTGAGATACGTTCCATCAATACCGAATTTATTGAGAGTTTTTAGCATGAAGAGCTGTTGAATTTTGTCAAAGGCCTTTTCTGCATCTATTGAGGTAATCATGTGGTTTTTGTCTTTGGTTCTGTTTATATGCTGGATTACATTTATTGATTTGCGTATGTTGAACCAGTCTTGCATCCCAGGGATGAAGCCCAGTTGATCATGGTGGATAAGCTTTTAGATGTGCTGCTGGATTCGGTTTGCCAGTGTTTTATTGAGGATTTTTGTATCAATGTTCATCAGGGATATTGGTCTAAAATTCTCTTTTTTTGATGAATCTCTGTCAGGCTTTGGTATCAGGATAATGTTGGCCCCGTAAAATGAGTTAGGGAGGATTCCCTCTTTTTCTATTGATTGGAATAGTTTCAGAAGGAATGGTACAAACTCCTTGTTATACCTCTGGTAGAATTCGGCTGTGAATCCGTCTGGTCCTGGACTTTTTTTGGTTGATAGGCTATTGATTATTGCATCAGTTTCAGAACCTGCTGTAGTCTATGGAGGGATTCCACTTCTTCCTGGTTTAGTCTTGGGAGAGTGTAAGTGTCCAGGAAATTATTCATTTCTTCTAGGTTTTCTAGTTTATTTGTGTCGAGGTGTTTATAGTATTCTCTGTGGTAGTTCGTATTTCTGTGGGGTCAGTGGTGATATCCCCTTTATCATTTTTTATTGCGTCTGTTTGATTCTTCTCTCTTTTCTTCTTTATTAGTCTTGCTAGCGGTCTATCAATTTTGTTCATCTTTTCAAAAAACCAGCTCCTGGATTCATTGATTTTTTGGAGTGTTTTTTGTGTCTCTATCTCCTTCAGTTCTGTTCTGATCTTAGTTATTTCTTGCCTTCTGCTAGCTTTTGAATGTGTTTGCTCTTGCTTCTCTAGTTCTTTTAATTGTGATGTTAGAGTGTCAATTTTAGATCTTTCCTGCTTTCTCTTGTGTGCATTTAGTGCTATAAATTTCCCTCTTCACACTGCTTTAAATGTGTCTGAGAGATTCTGGTATGTTGTATCTTTGTTCTCATTGGTTTCAGAGAACATCTTTGTTTCTGCCTTCATTTTGTTATGTACCCAGTAGTCATTCAGGAGCAGATTGTTCTGTTTCCATGTAGTTGAGCGGTTTTGATTGAGTTTCTTAGTCCTGAGTTCTAGTTTGATTGCACTGTGGTCTGAGAGACAGTTTGTTATAATTTCTGTTCTTTTACATTTGCTGAGGAGTGCTTTACTTCCAACTATGTGGTCAGTTTTGGAATAAGTGTGATGTGGTGCTGAGAAGAATGTATATTCTGTTGATTTGGGGTGGAGAGTTCTGTAGATGTCTATTAGGTCCACTTGGTGCAGAGTTGAGTTCAATTCCTGGATATCCTTGTTAACTTGCTGTCTCGTTGATCTGTCTAATGTTGACAGTGGGGTGTTAAAGTCTCTCATTATTATTGTATGGGAGTCTTAAGTCTCTTCCTAAGTCTCTAAGGACTTGCTTTATGAATCTGGGTGCTCCTGTATAGGGTGCATATATATTTAGGATAGTTAGCTCTTCCTGATTAATTGATCCCTTTATCATTATGTAATGGCCTTCTTTGTCTCTTTTGATCTTTGATGGTTTAAAGTCTATTTTATCAGAGAGTAGGATTGCAACCCCTGCTTTTTTTTGTTTTCCATTTGCTTAGTAGATCTTCTTCCATCCCTTTATTTTGAGCCTATGTGTGTCTCTACATGTGAGATGGGTCTCCTGAATACAGCAAACTGATGGGTCTTGACTCTTTATCCCATTTGCCAATCTGTGTCTTTTAATTGGACCATTTAGTCCACTTACTTTTAAAGTTAATATTGTTATGTGTGAATTTGATCCTGTCATTATGATATTAACTGGTTATTTTGCTCGCTAGTTGATGCAGTTTCTTCTTAGCATTGATGGAGTTTACATTTTGAGATGTTTTCGCAATGGCTGGTACTGGTTGTTCCTTTCCATGTTTAGTGCTTCCTTCAAGATCTCTTGTAGGGCAGTCCTGGTGGTGACAAAATCTCTAAGCATTTGCTTGTCTGTAAAGGATTTTATTTCTCCTTCACTGATGAAACTTAGTTTGGCTGGATATGAAATTCTGGGTTGAAAATTCTTTTCTTTAAGAATGTTGAATATTGGCCCCCACTCTCTTCTGGCTTGTAGAGTTTCTGCCGAGAGATCTGCTGTTAGTCTGATGGGCTTCCCTTTGTGTGTAACCAGACCTTTCTCTCTGGCTGCCCTTAACATTTTTTCCTTCATTTCAACTTTGGGCAATCTGACATTTATGTGTCTTGGAGTTGCTCTTCTCGAGGAGTATCTTTGTGGCGTTCTCTGCATTTCCTGAATTTGAATGTTGGCCTGCCTTACTAGGTTGGTGAAGTTCTCCTGGATGATACCCTGCAGAGTGTTTTCCAACTTGGTTCCATTTTCCCTGTCAGTTTCAGGCACACCAATCAGATGTCGATTCGGTCTTTTCACATAATCCCATATTTCTTGGAGGCTTTGTTCATTTCTTTTTATTCTTTTTTCTCTACACTTCTCTTCTCGCTTCAGTTCATTCATTTGATCTTCAATCGCTGATACTCTTTCTTCCAGTTGATCGAGTCCATTACTGAAGCTTGTGCATTTGTCACATAGTTCTCATGTTATGGTTTTCATCTCTATCAGTTCTTTTAATGTCTTCTCTGCATTGATTATTCTAGTTATCCATTCATCCATTCTTTTCTCAGGGTTTTTAGTTTCTTTGTGCTGGTTATGTAGTTCCTTCTTTAGCTCTGAGAAGTTTGATCGACTGAAGCCTTCTTCCCTCAACTCGTCAAAGTCATTCTCTGTCCAGCTTTGTTCCATTGCTGGTGATGAGCTGCGTTCCTTTGGAGGGGGAGATGTGCTCTGATTTTTTGAATTTCCAGCTTTTCTGCACTCCTTTTTCCCCATCTTTGTGGTTTTATCTGCCTTTGGTCTTTGATGATGGTGACATACTGATGGGGTGTTGGTGTGGGTGTCCTTTCTGTTTGTTAGTTTTCCTTCTAACAGTCAGGACGCTCAGCTGTAGATCTGTTGGAGTTTGCTTGAGGTTCACTCCAGACCCTGTTTGCCTGGGTATCAGCAGCGGAGGCTGCAGAAGATAGAATATTGCAGAACAATGAGTGTTGCTGTCTGATTCTTGCTCTGGAAGCTTCGTCTCAGGGGTGTACCCCGCCGTGTGAGGTGTGAGGTGTCGGTCTGTACCTAGTCGGGGATGTCTCCCAGTTAGGCTACTCAGGGGTCAGGGACCCACTTGAGCAGGCAGTCTGTCCATTCTCAGATCTCAACCTCTGTGCTGGGAGATCCACTGCTCTCTTCAAAGCTGTCAGATGGGGGCATTTACCTCTGCTGAGGTTTCTGCTGCTTTTTGTTTAGCTATGCCCTGTCCCCAGAGGTGGAGTCTACAGAGACAGGCAGGCCTCCTTGAGCTATGGTGGGCTCCACCCAGTTCGAGCTTCCCGGTTGCTTTTTTTACCTACTTAAGCCTCAGCAATGGTGGGTGCCCCTCCCCCAGCCTCACTGCCACCTTGCAGTTAGATCTCAAACTGCTGTGCTAGCAACGAGGGAGGGTCTGTGGGCGTGGGACCCTCTGGGCCAGGTGTGGGATATAATCTCCTGGTGTGCCGTTTGCTAAGACCCTTGCTAAAGCGCAGTATTAGTGTGGGAGTTACCCAATTTTCCAGGTGTTGTGTGTCTCAATTTCCTTTGGCTGGGAAAAGGAATTCCCTTCCCCCTTGCGCTTCCCAGGTGAGGCGATGCCTTGCCCTGCTTCAGCTCTCGCTGATCGGGCTGCACCTGCAGACCAGTGCCAACTGTCTGACACACCCCAGTGAGATGAACCCATTACGTCAGTTGAAAATGTAGAAATCACCCATCTTCTATGTCGCTCATGCTGGGAGCTGGAACAAACATACAGACTATTATAAGAAAGTACTGTTACCAGTGAGGGTGGCAACTGAATGAAGTCCATCTGTAAATATTTAAATGATCCATCATTGGTGGAAATATGCCACCTGAAGTCTTGATTGCTTTCCCCTGATTATGAGTTTGACAGCCCAAACATAGGTTGTAAACTATTTTAGCAATTTGGGAATAGTCATGCCAATTGTGTCTATTCCATAATGAGTTATGGAGTACACAACTTTTAACAATGGCAGCTTCAAAGACTTAGGAAGGCCCTCTGTGAGTCCACCCTTAACATCAAATTTATATCCAGTTAGATACCAATTTTGTTTTTCCAAATCGGATTAATTGCAGTGTTTATTAAATAGGTCATCCTAAGAGAGTAGACTTGGATCAATCTTACGTAGTTATGCAAATTACATATTCTAACAGTTTCAGCACTAACTGATTTAGCATAAAAATCTGCTAGGACATTCCTTGATATTTAGGTGCAGTTTTACAAGTATGGGCTTTTATCTTCATGGCAGTCTGTATAGTAACAGGATAGCAGAAAGGAGTTTATCTAGTTGGAGTCCGTTTATGATGTGGGTTCCACAAGAAGTGAGAAGCTTTTATTGTTTCCATAATGTGCCCAAATCATGCACTACTTCAAAAGTATATCTACTGTGTGCATAAGTATTTACTGACTTGCCTTTAGCTATACAATGAACCCTGGAGAGAGCAAAAAGCTCCACAGGTTGAGCTGACTTAAATTGAGAGAGTTTCCTTCTCTGTTAGCTGATTTTGGGTGCTAAGGACATAGCCTGCCTGATATTTTCCTTCCAAGTTTTTGGCATGGGACCCCTGAACAAAAAGTATTAGTGCAGAATTATCCAACAGAGTATTTTAATCAATGCAATGGACCACTATTTCTGATACTACACGTAATGTATTTGTGACCTTCACCATTAATCAGGCAGAGAGAATAGAATAGTGGGATTAAGTAGGCTTTAGCATTTTAGGTGGAGATTGGAAGGAGATAGGGGAATTTCATAAGATGTTAGTTTAATTGCTGAAAAATGCTGAGTTTGGTTGGAATTTAATAGACTTTCCACAGCATGTGGGACTTGCAAAATTAGCTTGATTCCCTGAAATCAGCTCAGATTAAGCTTCTACCAACATGACTGCTGCTGCTACTGCTTTTAAACCATTAGGCTGTGCTTTAGCTACTGAGTTTAGTTGCAGGCTATAATATATAGTGGGCCAATTTTTGCCTTCATGTTCTTGAGTAAGAACTCCTAATGCCTGATTGTTATGTTCATGGACAAACAAGGTAAAATATTTAGTACAATTAGGAAGTCCTAAAGCTAGGGGCTGTTTTAAGGCCAATTTCATTTGGCTAAAAGCCTACCCATGACTCTTTTCCCAAAGTAAAGGCTCTGGTATTGCCTTTCTAATGAACTCACACAATGATGATGCCCTTAAGGAAAAATTTGTGACCCAGCAATATCCTGCAAGACCAAGAAAATCTCTTAATTGTCTTTTGGTTGCAGGCTAAGGAAAACTTTGAATAGTTTTTATTCTCTCAGCAAGAAAGAAATCCTTTTAGCAGTCAAGTCATGTCCCAAATAGTGAACTTTTTCTTCTGAACACTGCAGTTTTTTCACTGAAACTTTGTGACCTTTATGTTAATTGCTGTAAAAAGTAAACTGAGTCAATTTCAGAGATCTTTAGTGGGAGATTATAACAACAGGTTATCTACATACTGAATAAGAGTAGTATTCCAGGAAACTATAGGGTTATAAAGTCCTGATGCAATGCCTGGGAAAAATATAAAGAGGCTTCAATAAACCCATTACAGTCTGGGTTTACTGCTGATTTTTCCAATAAAAGCAAACAAGTGTTGACTCTCTTTATGAATTAGAATGCTAAAGAAGTCTGAATAGAGGTCTGTTATTGTCAACCACTTTGAATCAGCAAGTACATTAGATAATAAAAGTATTAGAATTTGGGACTACAGGAAACCTTAGTATAACAATTTTTTTAATTTCCTGTAAATCTTGAACACATCTTTGACCTCATTCATTGATTTTTTAAGTGGTAGAATTTGAGTATCACAAGGACTGGTACACAGAATTGTAAGTCTTTGTTTAATTAAATCTTCTACAATTGGTGAAGGCCCTTGAATTGCTTCAGATTTTAGTGGATATTGGGGTAATTTAGGCCAAGGTTTAGAATGATCTACTTGAACTTTTATAAGTTCCACACTTTTAATCCTCCCTATATCAGTTGAGGAAGAGACCCATAAGCATTCAGGGATTTTAAATAGGTCAGGGGTATTAGAAGCCTGAATTTCAAACTTAGCAATTTCTAACTGTAGAGAGCATAATATTTCTGGTTCAGGAGAGTCAGGAAACTCTAACATTAGTCTCCCTCCGAGGATAATTTTTTTTTTTTTTTTTTTGAGATGGAGCTTTGCTCTTGTTGCCCAGGCTGGAGTGCAATGTTACGATCTCGGCCCACTGCACCCTCTACTTCCCAGGTTCAAGCTATTCTCCTGCCTCAGTCTCCCAAGTAGCTGGGATTACAGGCATGCGCCACCATGCCAGGCTAATTTTCTATTTTTAGTAGATATGGGATTTCTCCATATTGGTCAGGCTGGTCTCAAACTCCTGACCACAGGTGATCGACCCACCTTGGCCTCCAAAAGTGCTGGGATTACAGGTGAGAGCCACTACGCCTGGCCGAGAATTTGTTTTGGAGACAAGGTCTTGCAGTGTTGCCCAGGCTGATCTTGAACTCCTGAGCTCAAGCAATCCTTCCTCCTCACCCTCCTGAAGTGCTGGATTACAGACATCAGCCACCACACCCAGCCAGAGGAGAATTTTATATGCTCTTTTGGCTTTGAAATTAAGTCTTGCCCTAGCAAGTTTTCTGGAGCATTATCACATGGTAAAAATATATGTTTTTTTTTTTTTTTTTTTTAAATGACCCTAAAGTCAATCGGACAGGTTCAGATATGGGAACTTCTTGAGCTTGATTCGAAACTCCAGCACAGAAATGACCTTATTACTTTGAGGGATTTGTTCATGTATTAAAATGGGATTTATGGTAGATAAGGTGACTGTAGTATCCACCAGGATTGTACAAGACTCTCCACTTATTTTAACATGTTTCTTTATGTTTATTTAAGGGTGTTGTTAGGAACAGTTTGCTGGAGAATACCTTAGAACTTCTTCCGTGTTGATTATCATCATGACAGTTAAAATCTCTTGGGCTTTCTCTAGTGGTCTGAAAGGAAGCTTATTGGTGGACTGATATAAAACCCAACAATCTCTTTTCCAGTGTACTGGTTGTTGGCTATGAAGGGAGACACCTTGGGGTAAAGAATTTCTTGTTGTAGGACCTCCTGATTCTGATTTAAAATAAAAATGAGAAAGTCCCTTTAGTCTTGGTAACTGTTGTAATTGGATTGACATAGGCTTGTTAGCTTTTTGGGTTTTTTTCTTGTTCTAGAGTCCTCTCAAAATGTTCAGCTAAGGCCAGCCCTTTAGTCATATCTGTAATTTCCCATCCTAGTTTATGTTTTTAATTAAACTACTAAGTTCAGGACAGAGTGCATTTATAAATACAACAGTCCCTGCAGGAAATACTCCTTGTTGTATTTTGAGCCCAGAGTGTTTCACAAATAGTATTTCTAAGTGAATTCTGTCATCTGAAACTGGGTCATCCTTTTTGCCTGCAAGATTATGTGAGGGACCAATCAATTTTTTGTGGAAGAATCTTATGAAGTGAATTTAAATGGTTTTCAGCATTTTTTTCTAGCTCATTTTGGCCCTCCCCATGAGGAGGTTTTGAAGGAGTCTTTAATACCTTCCTCGCATTTGTCCCATTTTGCCCATCATTTTCATGCTTTGTAAAACCCTAATATCATGTGAGTAAACTGGCGAAGATTGGGGAGTCCTGGATCATAAACTCGTATGAGGATTTTACATTCCTTAGTAAAGTTTTGAGGATTTTCCCGTAAATCAAGGAAGTCCTTTACCATGGCTCTAAGCTTAGACCATGAGTAAAGGTTATGGCAAAAAGGCCTGGCTGATCAAAGGGTCTTGCTTTGTATGGCATCTAACTTCTCTTATCACCATCTTCAGGGTGAAAGGGTAATTTAGCAAAGAGGTTAGTGGACACTCAGAATATTTAGGCAGAGTTGTATAAAGAGAGGGAACGGTCAGGGTTAGTTCATGCAGAGTATAGTCCTCTTTCATCTGTTGCTTAAACTTATGTGTTTTTTGCAAAGACTCTTTTAAGGAGGCAGTTTTTAAATTTATTTAGTCTTGTAGATGCTCTGCATACCAATTAAATAATACATCCCATTGTTTTTGTGGGTTTTTCATTTTTTTTCTAATTTACCTTTCAAATAAATAATTTTATCCCACTTAAAACTTCCCCACTGTGGCCATCTTAATTTTACATTGTCTCTAGTAAGGTTAGCCCATTTTTCTGAAAATGGTTAAGGTATGGCTGCTGGGATTGGCTGAGACCCAGCTATTGTTACAGAAGCATACTCCTAAGTTAGGTTTTCAGCTTGTTTGCCTACAAAGTTAGGTTGTGGTTTATTCATAAGAACTTCAGTTTGTGGGTCTGGAGGGTTTCTCAGGCCAAATTTAGTTTGACTTAACATCCTATAAAAGAGACTATGATGAGATTCCAGTTGATAAATGGAGAAAAAATGAAAACAGTTTACACAACAGAAAATACAAATGGCTAATGAGGATTTTTTTATATTGTTAATTTTACTGAAAATAAAAAGGAATGTAAGTTTAAAATTGAGAAACCGTTTTCACTTGCTGAATAGTTTAAAATATTAGGAAATATTTTATAAAATATTCATTCTTGGGTAGGGTAGGTTGTAGAATAGAAACTGCAGAGCCAGTGCATGTCAGAAGCACTGGTCCAGCCCACATTCATGTTCTTTGTATTCCAGAAATTTCACTTTCAGGAATCTACCAGAAAAGAATCAGAGCAAGGACAAAGCATTACTTACTGTCATACATAGATAAAATCAGAAACTATATAAATGTCTAAAAATGGGAGAATGACTAAGGAAACTGGTGTGTGTACAAAAAGTAATACCACTTCTGATTTAGTTTGCTTATACTGTTATTAACATGGGAGCATGCATGCCTCTGATACAATGTTAAGTGAAAAAAATTGGGATATAAAATTATCATAAATTAGATCTGCATTATGTTTTCTTAACAAGCATAGAAAATATATTGGAAGTAGATATGTTAATTTTTGTAGCAGCCAGCGCTGAGACTCACAATAGGCTAACATGCTAAGCTCTCTGGGCCAGGGAAGGGTGGCACTCATTTCTATAGCTCGAGGCTGCACTTTTCCCCTGCTGGAGCCAGGGAGACTGGACAGCTTGGTCCCAAGACTTGTCCCCACAGCCCAACACACCAGCTGTGGCAGTCGGCAACTAGAGTGCCTCTTCAGGTCTAACCCTGACCCATCCTTCCTCAGTGGGCGGGTCTTCCCTGCAGGATCTCCAGTAATTCCAGCCAGAGGTTCAGGAACAGAATTTGGATCTCCCGGGGCCTGAGCCGATAGTGGGAGGGGTGGTTGCAGTCTCTCTGGACCAGCAGACTTAGCCTCTCCCACTGGTAGTTCTGAGGAATCCAGGCAGCCCAGACAAGTGGGTTTCGCCCCAGTGAAATACACCCTCTCCACCAAGGGATAAAGTGCTTCATTAAATGGGTCCTGCTCCCCATGCCACCCAACTGGGTGAGACCCTCCAACAGGGGTTGTCAGACACCCTATATGGGATAAATCCTACTGGCATCAGGTTGGTGCCCCTCAAGGTCAGAGGTCCCAGAAGAAGGAGCACGCACCCATCTTTGCTGTTCTCCAGCCTCCTTGAGTGGCATCTCCAGGCATGGGAGTGAATCAGATGAATAAGGCCTGAAGCAAACTCCCAGAAAACTGTAGCAGCCCTACAGAAGAGGGACCTGACTGTTGAAAGAAAAACAGACAGAAAGCAACAACAACAGCATCAACAACAACAATAAAAAGGCCCCGCAAAAATCCCCATCCAAGGGTCAGCATCCTCAAAGACTGAAACTAGGTAAACTCACAAGGATGAGCAAGAATGAACCAAAAAATGCTGAAAACCCAAAAGGCCAGAGTGCCTCTTCTCCTCCAAATGATCACGTCTCTCCATCAAGGGTGCAGAACTGGATGGAGGATGAGACAGACGAATTGATAGAAGTAGGCTTCAGAAGATGAGTAATAAAAAACTATGATGAGCTAAAGGATCATGTTCTAACCCAATGCAAGGAAGCTAAGAACCTTGATAAAAAGTTAGAGGAATTGCTAACTAGAATAACCAGTTTAGAGAGGAACATAAATGACCTAATGGAGCTGGAAAAAAACAGCACAAATACTTCGTGAAGTATACGTAAGTATCAGCAGCTGAATTGACCAAGTGGAAGAAAGGATATCAGAGTTTGAAGACCACCTTGCTGAAATAAGATACGCAGAAAAGAGTAGAGAAAAAATAATGAAAAGGAATGAACAAAGCCTCCAAGAAATATGGGACTTCATAAAAAGACTGAACCTACGATTGACTGGAGTACCAGAAGGAGACGGGGAGAATGGAAACAAGCTAGAAAACACAATTCAGGATATTATCCAGGAGAAATTCCCCAAGCTAGCAAGACAGGCCAACATGCAAATTCAGGAAATACATAGAACACCACTAAGATACTCCATGCGAAGAGCAACCCCAAGACACATAATCGTCAGATTCTTGAAGGTCGAAGTGAAGGAAAAACTGTTAAGGGCACCCAGAGTGAAAGGCCAGGTTACCTACAAAAGGAAGCCCATGAGACTAACAGCAGAACTCTCAGCAGAAACTCTATAAGCTAGAAGAGATTGGGGGTCAATATTCAACATTCTTTAAGAAAGAATTTTCAACACAGAATTTCATATCCAGCCAAACTAAGCTTCATAAGCAAAGGAGAAATAAAATCCTTTCCAGACAAGCAAATGCTGAGGCATTTTGTTACCACCAGGCCTGCCCTTCAAGAGCTCCTGAAAGAAGCACTAAATATGGAAAGGAAAAACCAGTACCAGGCACTGCAAAAACATACCAAAATACAAAGACCAATGACACTACGAAGAAACTGCATTGACTAGTGTGCAAAATAACCAAATAGCGCCATGATGACAGGATCAAATTCACACATAACAATACTAATCTTAAATGTAAATGGGCTAAATGCCCCCATTAAAAGACACAGACTGGCAAATTGGATAAGGAGTCAAGACCCAACAGTGTGCTGTATTCAGGAGACCCATCTTACGTGCAAAGACACACACACAGCCTCAAAATAAAGGGATGGAGGAAAATTTGTCAAGCAAATGGAAAGCAAAAAAGCAAAGACAAAAAAAAAAAAAAAAACCTGGGGTTGCAATCCTAGTCTCTGATAAAACAGACTTTAAACCAACAAAAATAAAAAAGACAAGGAAGGGCATTACATATTGGTAAAAGGAACAATTCAACAAGAAGAGCTAACTATTCTGAATATATATGCACCCAATATAGGAACCCCCAGATTCATAAAACAAGTTCTTAGAGACCTACAAAGAGACTTAGACTTCCACACAATAATAGTGGGAGACTTTTACATCCCACTGTCAGTATTAGACAGATCAAAGAGACAGAAAATTAACAAGGATATTCAGGATTTGAACTCAGCTCTGGATCAAGTGGACCTAGTAGATGTCTACAGAATTCTCTACCCCAAATGAACAGACTATAAATTGTTCTCAGTGCCACATGGCAATTATTCTAAAATTGACCACGTAATTGGAAATAATTGGAAGTAAAACACTCCTTAGCAAATGCAAAAGAATTGAAATCATAAACAGTCTCTCAGTGCAATCAAATTAGAACTCAGGATTAATAAACTCATTCAAAACTACACAATTTCATAGAAATTGAACAGCCTTCTCCTGAATGACTTCTGGGTAAGTAATGAAATTAAGGCAGAAGTTCAAAGAAGTTCTTTGAAACCAATGAGAACAAAGAGACAATGTACCAAAATCTCTGGGACACAGCTAAAGCAGTGTTAAGAGGGAAATTTATAGCACTAAATGCCCACATCAGAAAACTATAAAGATCTCAAATTGACACCATAACATCACAATTTAAAGAGTTAGAGAGACAAGAGGAAATTCATCCAAAACCTAGCAGAAGACAAGAAATAACTAAGATCAGAGAAGAATTGAAGGAGATAAAGACACGAAAAACCCTCCAAAAAATAAATCCAGAAGCTTGTTTTTTTTTTTTTTTTGAAAAAATTAACAAAATAGATAGACTGCTGGCTAGACTAATAAAGAAGAAAACAGAGAAAGAAGAATCAAATAGACACAATAAAAAATGATAAAGGGGATATCACACTGATCCTACAGAAATACAAACTACCATCAGAGAATACTACAAACACCTCTATGCAAACAAACTAGAAAATCTAGAAGAAATGGTTAAACTCCTGGATGCATACACCCTACCAAGACTGAACCAGGAAGAAGTTGAATCCCTGCATAGACCAATAACAAGCCTGAAATTGTAGTAATTAATAGCCTACCAACCAAAAAAGCCCAGGGCCAGATGGATTCACAGCTGAATTCTACCAGAAATACAAAGAGGAGCTAGTACCATTCCTTCTGAAACTATTCCAAACAATTGAAAAGGAGGGACTCCTCCTTAACTCATCTTATGAAGCCAGCATCATCCTGGTACCAAAACCGGGAAAAACACAACAACAACAAAAAACTTCAGGCCAATATCCCAGATGAACATTGATGCGAAAAATCCTCAGTAAAATATCGGCAAACCGAATCCAGCAGCACATCAAAAAACTTACCCACCATGATCAAGTCGACTTCATCTCTGGGATGCAAGACTGGTTCAACATACACAAATCAATAAATGTGATCCATCACATAAACAGAACCAAAGACAAAAACCACACGACTATCTCAATAGATGCAGAAAAGGCCTTTGATAAAATTCAACATACTTTCATGTTAACAACTCTCAATAAACTAGGTATTGATGGAACATATCTCAAAATAATAAAAGCTATTTATGACAGATTCACAGCCAATATCATATTGAAAAGGCAAAAGCTGAAAGCAGCTTTTGAAAACTGGTGCAAGACAAGGATGCCCTCTCTCACCATTTGTATTCAACATAGTATTGAAAGTTCTGGCCAAGGCAATCAAACAAGAGAAAGAAATAAAGGGTAGTCAAATAGGAAGAGAAGAAATCAAGTTATCTCTCTTTGCAGATGATATGATTTTAGATTTAGAAAACCCCATCATCTCAGCCCCAAAACTTCTTGAACTGATAAGGAACTTCAGCAATCTCTCAGGATACGAAATCAATGTATAAAAATCACAAGCATTCATTTACACCAACAATAGGCAAGCAGAGAGGCAAATCATGAATGAACTCCCATTCACAATCACTACAAAGAGAATAAAATACATAGGAATACAGCTATCAAGGGATGTGAAGGACCTCTTCAATGAGAACTACAAACCACTGCTCAAGGAAATAAGAGGGAACACAAACAAATGGAAAAACATTCTATCCTCATGGATAGGAAGAATCATGATCATGAAAATGGCCCTACTGCCCAAAGTAATCTATAGAATCAATGCTATTCCCATCAAACTACCATTGACATTCTTCACAGAATTAGAAAAAACTATTTAAATTTCATTCAGAATCAAAGAAGACCCCATACAGCCAAGACAATCCTAAGCAAAAAGAACAAAGCTGGAGGCATCATGCTACCTGACTTCAAACTATACTACAAGGCTACAGTAACCAAACAGCACAGTACTGGTACCAAAACAGACATATAGACCAATGGAGCAGAACAGAGACCTCAGAAATAACACCACACATCTACAACCATCTGATCTTTGACAAACCTGACAAAAACAAGCAATGGGAAAATGATCTCCCATTCGTAAATGGTGCTGGGAAAACTGGCTAGTTACATGCAGAGAACTGAAACTGGACCCCTTCCTTACACCTTATACAAAAATTATCTTAAGATGGATTAAAGACTTAAATGTAAAACCCAAAACCATAAAAACCCTAGAAGAAAACCTAGGCAATACCATTCAGGGCATAGGCATGGGCAAAGGCTTCATGACAAAAATGCCAAAAGCAATGGCAACAGAAGCTGAAATTGACAAATGGGATCTAATTAAACTAAAGAGCTTCTGCACAGCAAAAGAAACTATCATTAGAGTGAACAGGCAACTATGGAATGGGAGAAAATATTTGCAAGCTGTGCATCTGACAAAGGTCTCATATCCAGAATCTACAGGGAACTTAAACAAATTTACAGGAGAAAGACAAACTACCCCATCAAAAAGTGGGCAAACGATATGAACAGACACTTCTCAAAAGAAGACATTTATGTGACCAACAAACCTATGAAGAAAAGCTCAACATCAGTGATAATCAGAGAAATGCAAATCAAAACCACAATGAGATACTATATCACACCAGTTAGAATGACATTTATTGAAAAGTCAGGAAACAATCGATGCTGGAGAGGATATAGAGAAATAGGAACACTTTTACACTGTAGATGGGCATGTAAATTAGTTCAACCATTGTGGGAGACAGTATGGAGATTCCTCAAGGATCTAGAACCAGAAATACCATTTGACCCAGCAATCGCATTACTGGGGTATATACCCAAAGGAATATAAATCATTCTGCTGTAAAGACACATGCACATGTATGTTTATTGCAGCACCATTTACAATAACAAAGACATGGAACCAACCCAAATGCACATCAATGATAGACTGGATAAAGAAAATGTACATATACACCATGGAATACTATGCAGCCATAAAAAGGAACAAGATCATGTCTTTTGCAGGGACATGTATGAAGCTATGAGCAGTCATCCTCAGCAAACTACCACAGGAACAGAAAACCAAACACTACATGTTCTCACTCATAAGTGGGAGTTGAACATTTAGAACACATGGATACAGAGAGGGGAAACAACACACATTAGGGCCTGTTGGGAGGTTGGGGGTGAGGGGAGAGGACTTAGAGGATGTGTCAATAGGTCCAGCAAAAGAAAAAAAAAATTGACAGAAAAAATGATAAAAAAATAAAAATAGGATAGTTTCCTTTTGGCTTACCTGAAGTGACTATTTTAGCTATTAGTTCAAATATTTGGAAAATTTAAAATCTATCAGATTTTCTCGTGACAGCATGTAGAATAGAAAGTTACTGAAAAGTCAGTTAGAAGCTAATTTTTCAGACTGCAAATCATATATGTAGAATTATGGCTGTCTAGACGTATGTTTATGTTTATCATCAGTATATTTTATAAGACAACTCATATGTAATTAGAAGTAGTAACAGCTACATAAAATAGAGCATTTTCATTTAAAACAATTCTGATGGGTTAGGATGGAAGGAAAAAAATTTTGGTAGAATTTAGCTGGTTTCTAAAGAACAGCAGAAGAGAAGACTGCCTGAGAAAAAATGAATAACGTGCCTGCAGTTTTAAACCTGAGTTTGAATGCGTACGTTTTTCTTAGAGCTGTGTGGAGTCTGGGAAGCAAGTCTGTGTTTTCACTTTATGCACTACTGGTTCTATTAATGAATACCACCAGGTGACTGGCAGTTTTCTAAGCCAAAGAAGCCTGTGTGTGGGATCTAGGGAGTCAGGTTTAAGAAAAAGATGTCAGCGACTTAAGACCCGTGTCACGTGACTCCCTCTACTTGCCAGCACTAAGGCTGTGGATCAAATTTCAACTCCAGGCAGTCCTTCCAGCCATGTGGGTTCAGCGGAAAGAGAAGCAAAACCAGTCTTCCTAAAATGTTAGAAGCTGCGCTTCGCTTACCTCGGGGACTTTGGATTGGAAGCTGTTTTTCACATCAAAGAATATGTGCTGAATGGAATTTTAGTATTTTGCTGTCATTTTAATATTTTCATCTGGTCTTCCTCAGTTCTTCTGGACGCTTCCTGAGAGAATGGGGGCAGGAGCTCTAGCCATCTGTGTAAGTATAGGCCTTCTTCTGTCTTCTGTGTTTACTGCCAGTTTTTAGGGGAGGGCCTTGCCTTCCTTGTTTTGATGAGATGTTTTTGTGTAACTTATTTTTCCTTCTCAGGAGGTGGGGAAAGATTTGTTACTTAAATTCCTATCTACTTAAATGGGTATTAGGCAGGATTTGGGGTGGCATTCAGCGTATTTGTGCACTTTAGTTTCCAAAAAAGGTGAAAGATGCATGCTGATTTATTCCGTTAAGTCAACTTGATTTAAAGTAGAGCACTTTCAAGCGTTTTAGACTTTCTTGTCCCTGAATAGTTAAACATGAATGCTTCATTGTAGCTATTAGAAAAATCTTGCGGCTAGCTTGAGAAGGAATTGAAGTAACCATTAATTTATTACTTTTGAGTATGTGCGTGACATTTTTCTGTTTTATATTTCTATTTTCATGTAGTAATTCTGGAGTTTCTGTTTCAGCATAATTTCTGAAAGTGATGGTGGAAAAGCCTGGTTGATAAATGTTTGTGTATCCTTAAACTGTAGAAATGAATGGTTGTTATTACACAGTAGCATTCATAAATAACACTGAAATAAAACCCTTGGGAAAATGTGCTTATTTCTGGGGTTTTAGAATTTTTAGAATTCATGAATTTCTAAATTATTCTGCTGGTGCTTGTACAAAACCTTTTGTAATAATCAAATATTGTCCATTATATAATTTATAGGATGCTGTAATTTAAATTTTGATTGTACTATGTAGAAAATGCATACATCTGTATGGGAATTATACATATTTATATTGCAAGTTGCTACTGTATTCCATAGGGACATTTTATTTTCTAAAATGTATTAAATGAGAAATATTCTTTATTATCACCTTAACTGCTCACTTAAAAAATCACACTCAGGCCAGATCCTCCTTTTTATTATTTTTTTTTTTTTTGCTTTTCAGAAAGAGCTGCAATTTGCTGTAGCTTCTGATGGCATTCTGAAATGTTTAGAAATATCTGGGCAATTTTTGACACACACACACCAAATGGTCACCAGATGGTAGACAAGCCCCATAGATTAAGTTTTCTTAGTGAAACTGCAGGATGACCTTGTTTCCAGGCTCAAAACTTTTCAGCACCCAGTGTGTCACTCTGTCTTTTCCTTTTAACTCTGAGGCTTAGTAGCATGCAGGTAACCATGTGGTTATTCTTTTTTTTTTTTTATCACCCCAAAGAGTTTCCTTCAAAATCTGATTTATCTATGTGTAAAATACTGACTTTTATTTTACTGCAGAGGTGGCCCTTCTATTTTTCTAGCTTTATAAAAGAAACAATATAGAACTGAAAATGTGTAGAATGAGGCAGCAGATTGACCTATTTGTCATGCAGATTGGTAGTAATCTCTGATTGTCTGATTAGATCTTTACTTCTTTCCCTTGACCTGCAATATATTGATCTCTACCTTGATTGGAATGCACACTAACTCATGTATAAAACTTTATATTTTCCCTTAATTTATATCCAAAGCATGTATAAAATTACAGTTAAAGTTGACATAAAAATCACACAGTTTAAGAGATTATTCACTCTGGTAGATGAATAATTCTCAATCATTTCTACCCTTCTCCTTAAGGTTGGCCTTTGATTGTGCTATGTCTCGGTTTTACTGTAGGAGGAAATACATTTTCAACAGTTGTACCATAGCATGTCTGGAAAAAGATAGCTTTTGGAGAACAACACAAAAAATCATAACAAAAAAGGGAGAACTAAGTCACACATTAACACATTTAATGAGCTGATATACTACTTTTTACTTTGTGTAGGGGTGAAGAGAAAGCTTTTCCTCTGCTCTTTCTGCAATTTTATAGAAACGACTGGCAATAGATTAATAGGACATAAAGAGTTGCAAATTTATTAATGTGTGTATGGATATGAGAGTCCCACAAATATGAGATTCAAAGAAGGGCCAGGTGGTTGAAGCTTAAATGCCTTCTTTTTGGGGAACAGAGAAGTAGGGAGCTGCAGGTAATTTTAGAGAGGTAGTAAATAATTTTTCAAGTGAGATTCAAATAATTTTAAAAATGGATTCAAAGAACAATGGCCTGGGACAGCGTTTCCCTGACCTATGGTGAGGTGGTGGAAAGGTGAGGGGTGGAACTTCACTGTGAAGGAAGGTTGTCTTTTTATGCAGATAAAGTTTCCCAGCCAATCTCTTGGAGCTATCCTCAGAGGAACAGATGAAAAGTCAATGTGGATATGGTGACAACTTTTAGTCTCTTTTCTGATGGATAATTTTTCATGGTTATTTGATGAGATTCTCAGGAAGTAGGTCTTAAGACAATTGCATTTCTTTTGGAAAGAAGCTTCCTTAATCAGATAAGGAAATTCCAGAGAGAGTCACTCTCAGTGCTTTAGGAAAGAAAAAGGATCAGAGAGACTGAGGGCGGGTCAGGAGAGTGGAAAGGCAGAGAGAGAGCTTGGTTCTGAGGCTCATTTCTGAGACCTTTTAATTAAAAGTACCCAGCATGACAAAGCATCATATTTTGGGGTATAGCTTTTTGAACCCCAACATTTGGAACTTATATACTTAGACATATATGCAGCAACTGCTCAAGTATCCTGCTGCTGAAGATAGTAATACTTCAGACAGTATAATGAGTACTAGATATTTGGGGGGTGTGTGTGTGTGTGTGTATACTCTTGAAGTGGGACACAGATTGGTTCCAATAAACTCAGTTTCTATGTCCATTGATGAACCTACTTTATCTTCCTCATTTCTTTTTAAAACTCTTTGCCATGTTAGTGTTAAGAAATTTTGCTGCTCATGATACTACAGTAGGCTCAAAAATGTATTGCCAATCATGTACAAAGAAAATTTAGCTGCTTTACTGTAACAAATCTGTTTTATTTTCAGTAAACCACCTATCCTGAGGCAGCGTAGGAAATTATAGTTGCCAATTCATGTTATTTTAGTCTCTTCTAGTTTTAAATGTCACTTTTGGATGATTCTGTTTCTGTCAAGTGAATCGTGAGTCAGATTTTCTGCTTCTCCTGCTGTTCTGTCCAATATGGCATCAGGATGTATTGAAGACCGGTGGGCTGAAACTGGTAGTTTGCATATTTTAGTGGATGAAGAAGGAGGAGTTGAAATGCATGTGTAGATTCTTATACTCTGGATATTATGATTTCTGGTGAATTTAGGTCTCAAATCTATGACTGGTGAATTTGTGAATTGGTTCTCTTGGTAATATCAGTGCCTAACAGTCCACCCCTCCTGATTTGTCCCCAGTTCATGCTGGTGCTGATAATTTCAACAATGTCCCAGGCCTCGTAGCCTTTCTCTCTAACTTGGGGACCTCTGTTCTTGTAGTCTTACAACCTGGTACCATCAGCTATCTTCCACATACCCCATAGCACAAGCAGGAACTTACGACTGCATTACAGAAAGTCATGTACCAAATTGAAATATTCCATTCATGGGATTTATTGAATCAACTTAAATCACGGCAAGAAGAAAGAGGAAAAGGATGAGGGTAGGTTTATCTACTTCGAAAGGTCTTAAGTGGGAGGAAAGGACCACACTCCCTGAATTCTGTGTTACTTAACATTCAAATGTCCTGTTGCTCTTGCCTTCTCTGCCACATCAGCCTTTCCTGATCATGGTAATATGTATGGCAAACACCATTCTGATGAGGTCTCAAATGGAAATGAGGAACATGTTGTTGGAAACTGGAGGAAACATGATTTTTTGTTACAAAGTGTTGAAGAATTTGACTGAATTGTATTTGTGTTCTATTATTTTGTGGAAGGAAGAACTTGTGAGCAATTAAATTGTATATTTAACTAAAGCATTTCCTTATAGGAAATTAATATGTATCAGCCATGTCAACAGAAGCCAGGAGCTATTCTCCAAGACAAGGGAAGAATTACCCAAAAGGCAATTTAGAAATCATCAGAGCTATTACTCCCATTCCAGGCCCAGAGTGCAAGTTCCTTGAAGGCAGAGTAGTTTCAAAGGAGGGACTACTGTGCCTGGTGCTTCTGGGACTTCAGAAAGTGCTACCCAGCACCACCTCTTACATCTTAGGCTCAGCTCCCACACTGTAGTGCCACACTTCACAGCTGCCCAAGTGTGGCTCCAACAGGCCCAGTGAAGCAAGGTGGCTGCCCTTCCAAAGGGTACAGGCAGCAAACTTTAGTGACCACATAGAGCTGCCTCTGCCAGTTCACAGACTGCATGAGACATGGTAGCCTGGCTGCCCCTACATAGGTTTCAAAGGATGGGACCAACATTTCAGAGACACAGTGTGAGATTTAGGCAGAGAGTTGCTGCAGGACCAACCCACCAAGCCGTTGGGGCAGGAGCACCTAGAGACTTAGGGGCTCAACCTCTGCCCAGCAAAGCTGTGGGGGCAGGTCCTAGTGGCCTGAAGGTCAGAGATTGAGCCAAAAAGGATTATTCTTGAGCCTTAAGGTCTAATGAAATTTGTTCCATTGGGTTGGATTTTTTCAGGACCTGCCATTCCTTTCTTCTTTTGTTTCCCCTTTTTGAATGGGAGTGTTTATCCTATGCCTGACCCACCTTTGTATTTTGGAAGCTCATAACTTGTTTGATTTCACAGACTTACAGCTAGAGAGGAGTTAGCCTTGGTATGAATTGTACCTTGAGTCTTACCCATAGTTGATTTAGATAATATTTAGATGAGACTTTGGATGTTAGACTTTTGAGTTGATGCTGATGTGAGTTAAGATTTTAGGGACTGTTGAGATGGAATGAATGTATTTTGCATGCGAAAAGGATACGAATTTGAGAGGACCAGAGGTGGAATGCCATAGAGCAAATGTTTGTACCTCCAAAATTCACATGTTGAAACCTATTCTCCAATGTGATGATATTTGGAATTGAGGACTTTGGGAGGTGATTGGGTCATGAACGTGGTATCTTCATGAATGGGACTATTACCCTTATAAAAGAGACCCCAGAGAGTTCCTTGACCCCCCTGCCATGTAAGGAAACAGCAAAAAGATAGCCATTTATGGAACCAGAAAGCCAGCCCTCATTAGACACTGAATCTGCAGGCGCCTTAAATCCTGGACTTCCCAGCCTCTAGAACTGTGAGAAATAAATTTATCTTGTTTATAAGCACACCCAGTTTATGGTATTTTTTGTTGTAGCAGTGTGAACAGATTAAGACAGTCTGTTAAGCTACTTCCTTGCATATTATCTATATGTAGTTGTATCTGTCCTCATTGTTTCTCTTGTTGTCTATTTAGTAGAATCAAATTTTCTTAAGTAGTACAACAAACAAATATTGCATAAGTTCAAGATTCAAGACCATGATGGTTATCTTTGTAGTTTTTTTTTTGGTTGTGGGGGGAGGTGGAGATAAGAGTCTTGCTCTGTTGCCCAGGCTGGAGTACAGTAGTATGATCTCAGCTTACTCTAACCTCCACTTCCTGAGTTCAAGCAATTCTCCTGCTTCAGCCTCCCATGTAGCTGGGATTACAGGCACCCACCTCCACACCCGGCTGATTTTTGTATTTTTAGTAGAGACAGGGTTTCACTATGTTGGCCAGGCTGGTCTCGAACTCCTGACCTCAGGTGATCCACCCGCCTCGGCCTCCCAAAGTGCTAGGATTACAGGTGTGAGGAGTTTTAGAAAGAACATGAGTTTTGTCCAGGCACAGTGGCTCACACCTGTAATCCCAGCACTTTGGGAGGCCAATGCGGGTGGATCACTTAAGGCCAGGAGTTCAAGACCAATGTGGCCAACATGACAAAACCCCATCTCTACTACAAATACAAAAAAAAATTAGCTGGGAGTGGTGGCACACACCTGTGGTCCCAGCTTCTCAGGAGGCTAATGCATGAGGATCTCTTGAACCCGGGGGCAGGGTTGCAGAGATCGTGCCACTGCACTCCAGCATGGGCGATGGAGCTTGTGAGACTCTGCCTCAAAAAAAGAAAAAGAGAAGAAGAAAGAAAGAACATGAGTTTTGTTTGGAGCCTTGCATACCTGGCAATTCCTGGTTTTCGTCACTGACTACACTCTGATTCTAGCCATTAGGGAGCAGTGTGGTGCTCTCTTGTTAGATTTTAGGTAATACTTCACCATCTGTTCAACTTGCCTGTACTATTTGTCTTTCTCAGTAGCAGACTGTACAGTTTAGACAGAAAGGATCGTATCTTATTTGTATTTCTTGCCTCTTGCTCTGGGCTGGACAGTAGTAGTTGTTAAATTAATGTTGCACAAAACAGAATCCCATTCTCTAGATTTAGAAGTTTCACTTAAGTGTATTTTATGTTTAGATAAGTCATTTGAAGACCAAGGACATGACTGTAAAACATTTTATCTTGGCCGGGTGCGGTGGCTCACGCCTGTAATCCCAGCACTTTGGGAGGGCGAGGTGGGCAGATCACGAGGTCAGGAGATCGAAGCCATCCTGGCTAACACGGTGAAACCCCGTCTCTACTAAAAATACAAAAAAAAAAATTAGCCTGGTGTGGCGGCAGGCGCCTGTAGTCCCAGTTACTCCGGAGGCTGATGCAGGAGAATGGCGTGAACTCGGGAGGCGGAGCTTGCAGTGAGCCAAGATTGCACCACTGCACTCCAGCCTGGGCGACAGATCGAGCCTCCGTCTTTTTTTTTTTTTTTTTTTTTGCAACGGAGTCTTGCGGTGTCGCCCAGGCTGGAGCGCAGTGGCGTGATTTCTGCTCACGGCAAGCTCCGCTTCCCAGGTTCACGCCATTCTCCTGCCTCACCCTCCTTAGTAGCTGGGACTACAGGTGCCCACCGCCACGCCCGGCTAATTTTTTTGTATTTTTAGTAGAGAAGGGCTTTCACCGTGTTAGCCAGGATGGTCTCGATCTCCTGACCTCGCGATCTGCCCTCCTCGGCCTCCCAAAGTGCTGGAATTACAGGTGTGAGCCATCGCGCCCGGTCCTGATGGTTCTTTGTATAAAAATTGCAGTTTCCCATCTAGTAAGATTTAGCAGTATAATTGTAAATATTTTCAACTTTTCTCTTTTGAGTGTCCAACTAAATACTAGAGAAGTTCTCTTACTATAAAATTGCATGCAGTCCATGCAGGTGCACATATTCCATCTCAGATAATGTGCAGGCAGGCCAGTGTGTGGCTTTCCCTCAGGTAGCCATGCAATCCGCATTAGGGTAATAAGTGCCAAATGTCACAACAGTCAAACTAGAATCCCAGTAACTCAAGGAAACAAAGATTTATTTACAGATTAATCAAAGTCCAATGCAGGCTGACGGAGCTCTCCTCCATCTGGCCACTCTGGTACCAGGCTGCTTTCATTCTGTGGAGTATTTGCTACCTTAACTTGAGACCTTGAATCCTCCAAGGTTACATCAGGGAAAGTAAGAGATGGATGAGGTGCAGATGCTTTTACCTGTCTCATCCTGGAAGTGACTCGCCTCTCTTCTCCTCACAGTTCATTGCTTTGACCCAGTCACATGTTCCCATCTAAATGTAAAGGTAGTTGAGAAATGTAGACAAATATTCCATGTAATATTAACAATCTATTTCCCTACAAGGAATTATATACTCCAGGTGCTGCTGGCAGACATCTAACCGATAGATAAAGGTAGCCTAAGGATGAAGACTTTATACGGTGATGAATTGTAGAATAGTGATGATATCCTTGAACCACTGAATCCACCAACTTAGAGTCTTCCTTCTACTGAACTCCTTTGTATTACTATAATATGATGATAAATGTCATTAGTATGTTAGCCAATTTGAGCTGGAATTTCAATTACTTGGAGTCAGAAACATCTAATCAATACACTTCATCTTACAATGCGTTGCTATTCTGTGGTTTGGGAAGGCTTTTCATGAAATGAACTGGGGCAGGATTTGAGAGCAGGAATGACATAGCTTTGCTTTGAATCTTGGGTAGGCCACTTGACGGGTGTTTGAACTTGGGCAAGATACTTAGCCTCTCTCACTTTCTTCACCTATTGAATAGGGATAATAGCAGCCTAAATTGGATTGTTGTGTACATCAAATCAAACAATAATGTGAAAATACATTGTAAGCTATGTAGCATCCTAAAAATTTTACCTTTGTGAAATGGCAGGCTACTTTGTGTCTTGCTTTATGGTAGTTTCCTTAATACTGTTACTATTGGTTCATTGTACTTTATTTTAAATAAAATGAAAGGAACTCTGTGATCTGAAGAGACTGTTTATATTATTGGATTTAGACCAAACTTTAACCAGAATTAAACATTTAGTTGTGCTTCTCTATACAGTAAACCAATAATTGAAGTATTTGAGGAAGAAGAGGTTAATGAAAGGCAAACAAAGGCATTATATATTTTCTTCTGTAAACTTGTAGTGCAAGTAGAATTTTCATCTATGTTATACAGAATTCAGAAATCAAACAAAAGCATGGTGTCTTAGTCTCTTCAGGCTGCTAAAACAGATCGTAGCATGTGGTCAATTACTTAGTTATAGATTAGTGTTAAGAAGCTGTGAGAGAGTATGGGTAAAATCACTAGAATCTAGGAGATTTGTTTTAGGGTCAGTTGTTTTGAGTGAGCATCAGCATAAGTAAGCTTTAATGATAGTGGTAGGAAGCGCCCACCAGCATGAAGCAGCATAGGAAGTAAAAGAATGGGCTAATTGGGTAACAAAGACTGTTAAGACCAAGAGTTAGATTAATGTGATCTAATCTTTCTTTTTTCTTTTAAACGAGAATTCACTGTTTATTTGTGCAAAGAAAAAAGATATGCTGCTACTATAATTTAGCTACTGCTTTGTTTGGTGGCCAGCCTCTTGTCTTTCTCTTCCGCAATAGTTTTAAGTCGGATGCCCTTTCACCTAAGGAGAGAAATCCAAGGCTTATTGCCATTGCCAGTGACAAAACTGTCAGAAACCCTTGTGGCAAAGCTGTTGCCATTGTCATCCTTCACATGCACCACATCAAAAGAACCAGGATGTCTTTCCCTGTTGGTCACACCAAGACGACTGAGGCTGGCTCCACCAATCACCATACACACATTGCCCATGTCGAATTTGATCAAGTTGATTATCTTGCCGGTCCCTAAATCAGTCTGCACAGTTTCATTCATCTTGATGAGCGGATTTGGGTAGCATCATGAGTCACCAGGTGTGGGATTCCCTTCATCCCCACAGTGATCTTCCTCACTTTGCACAACTTTTACTTTGCCTCTTCCACTGTGATGTGGTGAATGGCAAAACGGCCCTTGGTGCCATAGACCAGGCGGAAATATTTACCTGTGTTCTTGATGCTGATGACATCCATGAATCCAGCAGGGTATGTGCTGTCTGCTCGAACCCTACCATCAATTTTGATGAAGCGTTGCATACGTATCTCATCTCCAGTCAATGTGTACTTGAGTCTATTCCTGAGGAAGACAATCAGGGGAAGACATTCCCTCGGCTTGTGGGGACCTGTCAATGGACAAGGTGGAGATACACCTGTTAGTCTGTCGAGCATCCAAATGCTTCTGAGCTGCAACAGGCTTCAAGTGCTTCTTGGGGCCCCGGGCAATGGCGAAACCCTGTGAGGGAAGAGAATCTCTTCTTTTCCGGTGCAACCATACTCTCAATGTGATCTAAATCTTAAAACTGAATTAGGGAAATTAAATTTTAGAGACAAGGAAGAAACTTTTGTCCAGTAGTTCCTGGAATGGAAACTATAAGCAAGCATGCTTTAGCTGTTATCTGCAAATATGAATTTACAATGGTTTAAATAGTGATACTGCAGTGAGTAATAGTATAATTATGTAAATTGTATAATTAACATGTAAATAGGCAGACTGGAGAGTTTAAAAAATCATTCAATGAATGGTTCATGGGAAAAAATTCCATGTTTTGTTTTACTCCAACTTTGAATTATTTCAGCTACCGCCTTTAAGAATGTTAACCTTGGAGGGGCTACCCTATCAGATATTAAAATAACAAATTAAAGCAATTTTGTAATGGCTAGTCACTTGGAGAAAAATAATTGGTTGGGTTTCTTCCTTATGATTTAAACTACAGATGAATGAGAATGTAAATATGAAAGTGAAATCATAAGAATAATAGTATATATGTGAATTAAAGAAAAGTAATTTTGGATTGAGGAATGCCTTTCTAAACAAAGTTGGTAAATATATCCTTACTAGTTGTATTAGTTTTTCTACCAATTCAGTACTTTAACCAATTTCAAAAGAACATTATGGTACTTCTTATTTATTTTTATGGTATCTTCTTTTTTCAAGTTAACTTAATATTTTGGCAAATCAGGCCGGGCGCGGTGGCTCAAGCCTGTAATCCCAGCACTTTGGGAGGCCGAGACGGGCGGATCACGAGGCCAGGAGATCGAGAGACGATCCCGGCTAACACAGTGAAACCCCGTCTCTACTAAAAAATACAAAAAAAAAAAAACTAGCCGGGCGAGGTGGCGGGCGCCTGTAGTCCCAGCTACTCGGGAGGCTGAGGCAGGAGAACGGCGTAAACCCGGGAGGCGGAGCTTGCAGTGAGCTGAGATCCGGCCACTGCACTCCAGCCTGGGTGACAGAGCAAGACTCCATCTCAAAAAAAAAAAAAAAAAAAAAAAAAATATTTTGGCAAATCAGAAAGTGAAAATATTAGAGACTCTTAAAAATGAGATAGAGAACATTACTATGGAATTATTAAATTTTTATTCTATTTCATTGTATAAAAATGTATACATTACTTAAAATAATACAATAGACTGGAGGTGGTGGCTCACGCCTGTAATCCCAGCACTTTGGGAGGCTGAGGTGGGAGGATCACAAGGTCAGGAGTTCGAGACCAGTCTGACCAACATAGTGAATCCCTATTTCTACTAAAAATACAAAAAAAAATTAGCCAGGTGTGGTGGCAGGTGTCTGTATTTCCAGCTACTTGGGAAGCTGAGGTGAGGAGAATCACTTGAACCTGGGAAGTGGAGGATGCAGTGAGCCGAGATCACGCCACTGCACTCCAGTCTAGGCAACAGTGCAAGACTCTGTCTCAAAACAAAACAAAATAATAATTCAATAGAATTCAGACAAATGTTTTATTCTATGAAAAATGTACAGAGTGGCAGTGAAAATGATACGCTAAAGAGAAACAGTTGTTGAAAGAGAATTTTGATATAAAGTTGCCAAAAAATAAGAACTTAATTTGCTTTTGTGGTTAAATTCCAAAGATTTCTTTAATGTTTAGGAAGGAAGTTTTAGTTAAAATGTAAAGAAATGATGTCATAGATTTTTTTTTCCTGTGGTTTACGCTGTAAAGAAATCACATAGGCCTAGTTTTCTGCACATTTGACTTTTCTGAAACTATATATAAACAAGTGAGTCTTCATTTGACACTGTAACGCTGTAATTCTCCTACAGCATTAAGGTCATTAACTTTAAATGTGTCTTTATAATTTTTTTTTTTGTTTTGAGTTAGGGTCTTGCTTTTTAGCCCAGGCTGGAGTGCAATAGTGAGATCACAGCTCACTACAGCCTCAAACCCCTGGGCTCAAGCAGTCCTCCCACCTCGGCCTCCCAAAGCACTGGAATTACAGGCATGAGCCACTGCACCCAGCCCGAGTCTTTGTAATTTTATAAAAATTCAAAACACTATTCTGTTTTTAACTTTACATTCCAGTAAATATGTTGAGAAATGATGGCAAGAATAATCTTTCCAAGAATATTTTTTCAGATTTAATTGATAGTGACCTCCTACAAGATGGTTCTTTTCTGTTTAAATCTTTTGTCTTGTTAAAACTGCCAAAAATGATGAACAAAAGATGTAAAATAGTGACATTAATAGCTTTCCACCTTTTTCCAAATAACCAAAGGATTCTACGTGTATAAATGTTTCTGTGTTTCAGGTTTTTTGTACATTAGTGTAGCAGTAGTAATCTCTTAAAAGTGACCCACTCCAAAAGTTATCTATTTCATCTAGAATTATTGAAAAGCAATAGTATGTTATTAGACTGAAGAATATGGAATCTTTCAAAAATATTAATATCATATATTATTTCTACTGACAGTAGTCTTATTTTGAGAGGAAGTTACCAAGCACTTGTTGACTTTCTATTTTATTAACAGCTCTTTTGAGGTATAATTTACATACCATATGTATACTCATTAAAACTGTACAGTTTAATGACTTTTGGTAAATTGACCAACTGTGCAAGCATCATCAAAATCCAATTCTAGAACATTCTCACCATCCCTCCCCACCCCCACAGGACAACCACTAATTTGCTTTATGTCACTATACGTTTGCCTTTTCAGGACATTTGATATAAATGGAACTTATATGTTCTCTTGTGATCAGCTTTTTTCACTTAGCATAATGTTTATGAGGTTCATCCATGTTGTAGCATGTATTAGCATATCATTTTTATTGTTGAATAATATTCTATTTATGATATATCACATTTTATTCATTCACTGATAGATACTTGGGTTGTTTCTGATTTTATTATCAGTAATGCTGCTAGGAACATTAATATACAAGTCAAGTCTTTGTGTGGATATGGATTTTCGTTTCTTTTGGGTAGGTACTTAGGAGTAGAATTACTGGGTTGTGTGGTAATTTTGCATTTAACATTTTAAGAAACTGCCAACCTTTTCCAAAGTGGTTGTACCATTTTATATTCTCACCAGTAATGAATGAGGGTTCTAGTTTCTCTATATCCTTGCCAACAAATAGTATTGTTAGTTTTCTTTCTTATAACCATTGTAGTAAGTTAGTAGTGCTATCTCAATTTCTTCATGACTAATGATATTGGGCATATTTTCATATGCATATTAGCCATTGTATATCTTCTTTGGCTAAATGTGTTTTCATATCTTTTGCCTGTTTCTTAGTTGTGTCATTTTGGTTTTATTGAATTATAAAAGTTCTTTATGTTCTAGATACAAGTCCTTTGTTAGATACATGATCCACTGGGTGTGGGTTTTTGTCCTCTCTTCCAAATCACCAAAGCCACTAGTTTTCACTGCTGGTTCCCCCTGTGGTAACACTACTATGCCAGCCCAGCCTAGGGCATGGAGGGTTTGGAAACAGGCCTAGGCAAGAGTGCTGCAAACTCCCACTATTCTTAACTACACTTCATCTCCCATTCATGAATAAATGTTTCTCAATTTAATTTTTATATCTTTGATCAATTTCTAGAGCCCTGGAACTTCTTTTGTTTGGTCTGGTTTTATACATTTTTTTTTAGGAGAGTATTTGCAGACCTCTTCACTCTACCATCATGGAGTTCAGCAATAGGTCTTGACTTGTGTTTATATAGAGAATTTAACTTTTTATAATAACCTTTAATTTTCTTGTTGTGATAGTAACACGTCTGGAGTATAAAATGAGGAACTACAGAAAACTTAAGAGGAGAAAATAAGAATTATTCAAGATTTGACAACCCCCCCCAAAAAACCACTTAATATATGTATATGTCCTTCTAAAGTTTTTCTGTGATCATGTAGACTTATAAAAAAAGATTACACTTGACATGAGTTTTATCGCCTTCTTCCCACTCCAGCCCCAATAACAGTATGTTGCAAATATCTGGCAGTCCCTTTGTATAAGATATGAGTCTTGCTTACTGTTGCTTGCCCTTCCCCTGTGTTCAGAGGCCTGGTTGGAGAGAGAATGACCTATGAAGAAGCTCTAACTTTTGCTGGGCACTGCCAAATTGCCTTCCAGAAATTCGAGCCACTTTAGATCCCACCAATATTTCTTTCCAACATTCATTTCTCTTTTTTCTTTTTCTTGTTTTTACTTAAAAATATATATTTTTTATTACTCTTTGGTTTTTTATTCAACTCTTTGAGTTGCTTTTCTTTTCTTTTTGAGATAGGGCCTCACTTTGTCACCCAGACTGGAGTGCAGTGGTGTGAGCATGACTCACTGCAGCCTCAACCTCCCAGGCTCAAGTGATCCTCCCACCTCAGCCTCCTGAGTACTTGGAATTATAGGCGCATGCCTCTACACTTGGCTAATTTTTGTATGTTTTGCAGAAATGAGGTTTTGCTATATTGCCCAGGCTGGTCTTGCACTCCTGGGCTCAAGCAGTCTGCCTGCCTTGGCCTCCCAAATTACAGGCATGAGCTACTGTGCCTGGCCACTCTTTTCTTTTTTAAAAATTTCTATGAGTAGAATGGATAACAAATAGTATCACATTATAATTTTTGCCCATCTTCGATTATTAGGAATTTCACTACCTTCTGAGAAAATCTATTCCATCAATAGAAGTGACTGTTATTTCTTCTTTATATGTCTTAAAATGTGTCTCCATGTAACTGCCATTTACTTTCTCCTACAGTCTGAACCATGTGGCAGCTCTTTTAAAACCTGAATATGTTCCAACCTCCAATCTTCTCTTTTGTGTATAATTGTTCCAGATTTTTCATTTCTTCTTCATATTACATGGTTGTACTTTTACTTTATTTTTAATTTTTTTGCTGGTCTTTTCATCAAACTTTCCCAGCCATTGAGTAATTGGTTAAAATTTGTCCTCTGGTAGTTTGGACAAGGAAGGTTCAGGTGTACAGTATTCTTTTAGCCTTTGTCTGTTCAAATTGTAGCTTTTATAGTTGAAGGACAGCTTGGCTGATTATTAAATTTGGCTCATACTTTCTTTTCTTTCTTTTTTTTTTTTTGTTTTGAGATGGAGTTTCACTCTTGTCGCCCAGGCTGGAGTGCAATGGCGCGATCTCAGCTCACTGTAACCTCCGCCTCCTGGGTTCAAGCGATTCTCATGCCTCAGCCTCCCAAGTAGCTGGGATTACAGGCATGTGTCACCATGCCTAGCTAATTTTTGTATTATTAGTAGAGACGGGGTCTCTCTATGTTGGTCAGACTGGTCTCAAACTCCCAACCGCAGGTAATCTACCTGCTTTGGCCTCCCAAAGTGCTGGGATTACAGGCGTGAGCCACTGCGCCTGGCCTTGGCTCATACTTTCTTTCCATAAATATTTTGTAAGCCTTTCATGCTCTGCCAAGATCAAGTACTGCAATCTATAAATTTGAGGCTACTCTTATTTTTCTTTTATTACATGGTGACATGATTTTTGCTTGGCTGCGCAAAAGATTCTTTATTGTTAGTCTAATAATTTCCTTGTAATACATCTTTGTGCAGACTGTTCTGGGTTTGTGATGTGCCTTTCAATATGTAAACTCAAAGCACTTCTATTTAAACAAAGTTTTTGTGAATTACATCTTTAAATATTCTATTCCATTGTTTGATTTTCTTCATTGGGGATTTCTAAGAGTGGAAATGGGGCATAAAGTGGCATCAGTTAGCTGCTTTCTGTAACTCTCAAATCGTTCTGATTTCTAAAAATGTTTCATTATATCTACTTTCCTCATTTCCTCTCTGCCCCTTACTGAGGTGAACAATTTCTGTTCTTTGTGTTCTTATAATTTAGTCTTCACTTCTGAAATGTTTTTTCCTTTCCCTTTTCCCTGTTTCCTGAGTTCCACCGGTCTCTACTTCACATTCTCCTATTATCTGATCACCTCAAAAACATTTTTGAAGTAAAAAAAAAAAGAAAAAAGAGAAACACATGTTGGAAAGAAGCGTAGGTGGGATCTAAAGTGGCTCAAATTCTTCCCTGAATTTTTTATTTCTGATTTGTGTTCTTTCATCATTGTGATCAATTCTTTAACTTTTTTTATTGTGATAAAATATACATAACATAAAATTTACTGTTTTAACTATTTTAGGTGTATAATTCTGTAGGATTAAGCATATTCACAGTGTTATGCATCACTACCACTAGCCATTTCAAGAACTTTTTATCACCTCCAAAATAAACTTTATCCCCATAAAACAATAACTTCCAATCCTCCCATCTCCCAGCCCCGGTAGCCATTGTTCTTCCCTCTGTCTCTGTATGTTTGCCTAGCCTAGGTATCTCATGTTAGTGTAACGAGACAATTTTTGTCTTTTTGTGTCTGGTTTATTCACTTTGCATAATGCTTTTAAGGTTTATCCATCTTGTAGCATGTGTCAGAAGTTCATTCCTTTTCAGGTCTGAATAATATTCCATTTTATGTATATTCTACCTTACATTTATCCATTCATCTGTTGTGAAACAGTTTAGATTGTTTCTGCTTTTTGGCTGTTGTGAATAATGCTGCTGTGAACATTGTTGAACAAATGTCTGTCTGAGTCCCTGCTTTCAGAGTATATACCCAGAAGGGGAATCATTACATAATGTAGTAAATCTATGTTTAACTTCTTGAGGAACCATTTAGCTGTTTCCCACTTTGGCTGTTCTACTTTGTATTTCACTGATGATGCACAGGGGTTACAACTTTTCTACCTCTTAACCAATACTTGTTATTTTCTTTCTTTCTTTTTTTATAATAGCCATCCTAATTGGTGTGAAGTGATATCCCATTGTAGTTTTGATTTGCATTTCCCTAAAGACTAGTGATGTTGAGCATATTTTAATGTGCTTATTAGGCACATTATGTCTTATTTGGAAAAATGATTATCCAAGTCCTTTGTTCATTTTCGAACTGGGCTATTTTTTGTTGTTGAATTGTTGGAATTCTTTACATATTTTGAATATGTATTCAGATATATGAATTGCAAATATTTTCCCCTATTCTATAGGATTCTATTCTATGTGTTGTGTCTTTTCACTCTTTGATAAGTGTTTTTTTTTTTTTTTTTTTTTTTTTTTTTTTTAGATAAGGTCTCATTTTGTTGCTCAGGCTGGAGTGCAGTGGTGACATCATGGCTCACTGTAGCCTCGACCTCCTGGGCTCAAGCAGTCCACCCACCTCGGCCTCCTGAGTAGCTGGGACTACAGGTGTGTGTCACCATGCCCAGCTTGCTTGCTTGCTTGGTTATTTATTTATTTATTTATTTATTGTATTTTGTAGAGACAGGGTCTTGCTATGTTGCCCAGATGTCTTGAACTTCTGGACTGAAGCAATCCTCCTGCCTTGGTCTCTCAAAGTGTTGGGATTACAGGCATGAGCCACTGCTCCTGGCCATGGTGTCTCTTGATGCACAAACATTTTTAGTTTTGAAGTTCTGTTTATCTTTTTGTTGTTGTTGTCTGTGCTTCTGTTGTCACATCCTTATTAAAATTTTGTTAGTTCTTTTTGTTAGGTTATAGTTTCTGTCTGCTTCTTGGCAGCATTTTTCTGATGAGTTCTTGCAGGAAGATAGTGATGCTTTTTTATACTTAAAAAAATACTGTTCCTATGTAAATGCTGGCCATGATCCTTTTTTCCTACTCATATTTGAGTGAGATGAAGTTTTGCGGGTTAGTAGCAAGAGTTTCCTGTGGGGTATAGTGATAACAGGCCAAAGTAGCCTTTCAAGTTTCACAGTTCAGGGAGGTTCCCCCCTCTATTACTACAAAAATGACTGTTTTCTTAATACAGCCCCTCTGTTTGCCCATCTCTCCTTTGCCTCCCAGAAGCTGGCCTGGGTCAAGAGAGCTCTGTTGCCTTTTCTTTGTAAACTTGGCTTCCAAGGTGATGCACTCACTCTTAGGTAGTGTATTTTTCTAATGCTTCCTGGTATCTGCCACCTTGGTGTGCCTGTAGGTGTCTTCTGTACCTTCTCCCTCCTCTTCTCCAATCAGCTGAGTCTTTTCAGCTTCTTTTGACAGTGTGCTCTCTCTTTCAGGTGGCAAATATTTGTAGGAGAGTTTGAACGCTTTCCACTGCTGGTCCTTTCTAGACTCCTACCCCAGTGCTGGTGTGGTGTCTGCCATAAGCTTTCCGCACCATCCTTACCTTTGGCATCACGTATACAAATCAGAGTTTATAGCTTTTCTGTTACTTTTTTTCACTGTCTTCATCTGTGTGGTTTCAGAAGAAGTGATACCCTGAGATTTTTATTGGATTTGTCTTTAATAGATTCTTGAACATTTCAACAGTATCAAGTACATAGAGTCTTTTTTAATAGAAAGTTTTTAGTCTAATTTGAAAAAATTAGTTGAACTTAATTTGTGAGCTATAAGGCGATTTAAGTTATTTTAAATAATTTTTAGATGAAAAAATCAATGGGCTAAATAGGAAAAAAACATAAAGAGAAATTTAAATGGATTATCTTTTAAAAATCTTAAACTTTTCTGTGAATGTTTAAAGTTTGTTGGATCTTTATTTTTCAGATCATAGACTTCTTTGAGAATATGATTTCTAAAAAAATTATATTTTATGTACTTTCAGGGTCTCATGATTCATGGGTTCTAGGTTAAGAGCTATTGTCTTGGATCTACAATGCACATAAATAATTCTTTATGCTATGAAATGTTTCTGTAAGGGTAACGAATAAGGTATCTAAGAACTGCTTTGAGTTTTTCAAATTAATGTACTAGATTTAGAAAATTGGTTTTTAGACAGCTTCAGATTTCCTTGATTTAACAACGTATTCAGTAAATAATTGACTTTCTGACAGAGCACTATTTGGGGATTCTCACATAAAATAAGTCCATAGCTAGCTATTCCAAGGTGGACATGTGCCTCTATTACGTCATCAGGCTACAAGTCCCTTTTTTCTATTTTACTGTACTTAGAGCTTAGCTTCTGGGTTGCTACTTAATTACAGCATGGCTATTGGGCGTTGTATCTGTGATCTAGGCAGAAAACAGGGACATGGGGAAACTGTATTGCTCCCCTTTTAAGGAGTTTTTCTGGTGGTCTCAGCAGCGTCTATTTATATCTTGTTCATCAAACATATACATATGTCTATCAAAGATGTGCTGCAATGAAGGCTGGGTACGTTTTAACTGAGCACTTTGTTCCCTACCATTGCAAACAAAATCCGAGTTCTCTTACTAAGGAAGAGAAACACCCATCAATAGGCAACTGCAAACTCTGCCACAGTATTCTATTTTATTTTGAGGCAGAGTTTTGCTCTGTCACCCAGGCTGGAGTGCAGTGGCATGAACTCAGCTCACTGCAACCTCTACCACTCAGGTCCAAGCAATTCTTGTGCCTCAGCCTCTGGAGTAGCTGGGATTACAGGCACCCACCACCACACTTGGCTAATTTTTGTATTTTTAGTAGAGACGGAGTTTTACCATGTTGGCCAGGCTGGTCTTGAACTCCTGGGCTCGAGTGATCCACCCACCTCGGCTTCCCAAAGTGCTAGGATTACAGGCATGAGCCACCGTGCCTGGCTTGCCACACTATCCTTTTAAAGAATTGGTCACCACAAAGAAATTTTTAATCAACATTTTTAGCATTAACTCTCTTCCAACTGTGTGAGAAATGCTTTTACATACATTATTTAACCCATTTATGCCTAGTGTCCCATTATTGGAACGCTAAGCTTGTGGGAGTTATTTATATCCTACTGCTCAAGGTCATCATCCAGGTCTGATTTTTAGCAAGAAAAATTTGCAACCTTTGGCATAATTGGGTTAATTAAACTCTCATAACAATTTTTGTTGATAATGTTTGTACATATTTATGAGGTACATGTGATATGTTATTAAATGCATAGGCTGTGTAATGATCAAGTCAGGGTATTTGACTTGATCACCTCAAGTATTTATCATTTCTATGTGTTGGGAACATTTCAAGTCCATTCTTCTAGCTGTTTTGAAATATGCAGTACTTGTTAACTATAGTCATCCTACTCTGCTATCAATCTTAGAATGTATTCCTTCTTTCTAACTGTGTGTTTGTACTCATTAACATCTCTCTTTATCTCCCTTATACTCACACTCTTAACACTTTTAAGTAGGTGTTATTACTGCAGTTTAACAGATGAGGAGGTAGTCTTGGGATAGATAAAAATTTTTTTAAGTTCAAAAGGCTGAATGTGAGGGTGATCTGGCTGCGGTGTCTCCCCAGTGTTCCCTAAGATTGACTCAGTTGGTGACTGGAGAGTGTATTAGTCAAGGTTCTCTTAGAGGGACATAACTAATAGGATAGGTATATACATGAAGGGGGAGTTATTAGGAGTATTGACTCAAACAATCACAAGGTAAACTCCCACCGAGTCCCAAAACCTCAAAAGTAGGGAAGCCGATAGTGCAGCCTTCAATCTGTGGCTGAAGGTCTGAAAGCCCCTGGCAAACCACTGGTGTAAGTCCAAGAGTCCAAAAGCTGAAGAGCTTGGAGTCCAATGTTTGAGGGCAGGCAGCATCCAGCATGGGAGAAAGATGAAAATGGAAGACCTAGCAAGTCTAGTCCTTCCACGTTCCTCTGCCTGCTTTTGTCCTAGCCACACTGGCCGCTGATTAGATGGTGCCCACCCAGATTGTGTGTGGGTCTGTCCCTCCCAGTCCACTGACTCAAATGTTCATCTCCTTTGGTAACACCCTCACAGACACACTCAGGAACAATACTTTGAATCCTTCAATCCAGTCAAGTTGACACTCAATATTAACCATCACAGACAGCATGGGTCATCCTTCTTTATTGTTGAGTTTGCTCTTTTCCAAAGGTGCACATTCACCAAAGAGGCTGACATTCCCAGTGAGACTATACCAGTCAATGGCAAAACCAGGATTCAAACTCAAGTGCTCTAATTTCAGATCTATTCCTTTTCCATGACGTCAACCTTATCCAAGTTAATATGATTGTCTATGTCTCTATAAAAGAGTAATCCTACAATTGTTATTGTTAATTTTTAAATTACAATTTGGAAAGAACATGTTCCTTTTCCTCTTATGCTGTCAAAAAAATTGGTATAAGGTATAACTCTTTGTTAGCTGGAAGTCTCTTGGAGGGATTCCTATTTTTTCCAAATTTTTTATTAATGAAAAATATCAAGCATTCATAAAAGTTGAAAGACTAGTATAATGGACACTCTGTATACTGCCCACTTAGATTTAAAAATCAGCATTCTGTGATATTTGTACTCATTCCCTCTGTCTCTTTGTATGTTTGTATACATATGCATATATACAATATATATACACAAGCATAGACACTTTGTGTTTGAAATATTTTAGTATTTGAAGACATCGTTACATTGCATCCCTGTTTCAGCATGCACCTTATAAGAATAAGGAATACTATAACTGGAATAAATTAGTTCTTACATGATGTTATTATATGTTATTATACCTAAAATATTTAAAGTTACACCATCTAATATCCAGTACATTTTCACATTTTCCCAGTTGTCCTGATGAAACAATTGGCTGTTTTTATTTTTGCTTTTTTTTTTTTTTTTTTTTTTAAAGAAACAGTGTCTTGCTCTGTCTCCCAAGCTGGAGTTCAGTGGTGTGATCATAGCTCACTGCAGCTTCAAATTCCTGGGCTCAAGTGATCTTTCTGCCACAGCCTCCTGAGAAGCTGTGGTGGGAGGATTAGCCATCATGTCCAGATAATTTAAAAAAATATTTTTTTGTGGAGATGGGATCTCAGTTTGTTGCCCAGGCTGGTCTTGAACAACTCCCACCCCTTTTTTGATGTCAGTTATGCTTATATAAAGGTCTCAAACTCCTTGCCTCAAGTGATCCTTCTGCCTCGGCCTTCCAAAGTGTGTTACAGGCGTGAACCACCACACCTGGCCTAATTTTGCTTTTAAAAATGAGTAGACATTTTTTTTTTAGCAGTTTTACATTTACAGAAAGTGACTGGGAAGTACAGAGTTCCCACATAATTCTTTGTCCTTACTTCCCAGTTTCTTCTATTACTATCATCTTGCATTGGTGTGGCACATTTGTTATAATTGATGAGCCAATATTGATACATTATTGTTAAGTAGATCTCATAGTTTACATTAGGTTTCCCTGTTTGTGTTATGCATTCTGTGAATTTGGTAAAATACATGATGACATGTGTCTATGTTTTTCTTTAATAAATGGGGAAACAATCAAGATTCATATATTACATTTGAAGGTTGTGTATTTTAACTTATTTTAAATCTAGAACCAGTCTTTCCCTCATGACAATGATGTTTTGAAAAGTCCAGGGTGATACTATGTTAGAATGTCTCTCCTTCTGGATTTGTTTCTTTTTTCTCAGTCTCTTTTAACTTGTTCTTCTACCTCCTGTATTTACTGTAAGCTAGAAGTTAGGTTTACAAGCTAGTGAGCATCACCTTAAAGGTTTTTAGCAAGAACACTTGATAAATTATGTGTTCTTTATAATGCATCACATCAGGAACACATGATGACAAGTCCTCTCATGATTAGTAATGATAAACTGGATCTTTTGGGTAAAGATTTAAGGTGATTATGGCCAGATATAATTGTAATAGTGAATTTTTTCTTTGCAATGAGTATATAATCTGTGAGGTAATCTTTTTGACGCTATGAAAGTCTTATTCTCCAACAACCTTTCAGCTGATGTTTCGACAGCTGCTGATTATCCTTGCTTACATTATTTATTAAGTGATTTGTGAGAAAAATGGTGGTTTTCTAATTGTCATTCCTTCTACATTTAACTGCAGCATTCTTCTGTAAAGAAGTCCTTAACTTTTTTACCGCTTTCTCTCACTTATTATGAATTCAGGAATTTTTAATACACTATGTTATTAGTGTATTAAATATGTTAATACATAGGTTATATGTCTTAATAACAAATTTAGCTTAACTAAATATGTCATTATTTACAGTGCTTACTCTTGGTGCTTTAACTGCCATAAATTTACCCAGTGGGATTCCATTACACTGGCCCATAGGTCTTGTGAATGTGCCCCCTTAGGCCTTGAGCATTTTTTTTTATTGCTTTCTGGAGCAAGATGTCTCAGGATCACCTTGTACTTTCCTTGCACTACTTTTATTTGGTGATGGGGTATCTTTCTATCTTATACATTCCTTATTAGATTTATTAACCCTAGCTCCAGTTCCAAAGAGTCTTGGAGCACATGGTTCTGAATTTAACCAGCAGTGTAACCTGATTATCCTTCAAAGTACTTTAAATATATGGGCTTTAAGTTTGTGAAGGATTGCTATAAGGAAATACAGGCCATTGATTTCAGTAGTCTAAAATTGGATTTTGTATTAAGTTAAACAGAGCTGCATACAGGCAATGTTGGCCCCCTTGGGCCCTCACAGAGCTGCCAGTATTAAAGGTTCTGGTGATGCCATAGTGTGTCATCATTAAAAGCTCAAGCACTGGAGCCTTAAGGATCTGAGGTTATGTTCTGGCTGTAAACTTTACCAGCCATATGTATTAGTCTGTTCTTGCATTGCTATAAAGAACTGCCTGAGACTGGGTACTTTACAAAGAAAAGAGGTTTAATTGTCTCCTGGTTCCACAGGCTGTAAGGAAGCATGGCTGGTGAGGCCTCAGGAAACTTACAATCATAGTGGTAGGCAAAGGGGAAGCAGGCTCATCTTATATGGCCAGAAGAGGAGGAAGAGAGGAAAGAGAGAGGTGCTACATACTTTTAAACAACCAGATCTTGTGAGAACTGACTCACTATAACCATCCACCCCCCTGGTCTGATTACCTCTCACCAGGCACCTTCTCCAACATTGGGGATTACAATTTGAGATGAGATGTGGGTGGTGACTCAAATCCAAATTATATCATTCTGTCCCTGGCCCTTCTTAAATCTCATGTCCTTCTAACATTACAAAATACAATCATTCCTTCTCAGCAGTCCCCCAAGTCTTAACTCATTTCAGCATTAACTCAAAAGTCCAGTCCACAGTCTCATCTGAGACAAGGCAAGTCCCTTTTGCCTATGGGCCTGTAAAATCAAAACCAAGTTTTTTTTTTTTTAACCAAGTTAGTTTCTTCCAAGATAAAATGGGGTACAGGTGTTAGGTAAATACATCCATTCAAAAAGGGAGAAATCAGCCAAAACAAAGGGGATACAAGCCCTGTGCAAGTTTGAAACCCAGCAGGGCAGTCATTAAATCTTAAAGCTCGAAAATAATCTTCTTTCACTCCATGTCTCACATCTAGGCCACACTGATGCAACGTGTGGGCTCCCAAGGACTTGGGCATCTCTGCCCGTATGGCTCTATAGGGTACAGACCCTCCGTTGCTTTCCTGGGATGGCATTGAGTGCCTACAGCTTTTCCAGACACACGACACAAGCTGTCAGTGGATCTACCATTCTGGGTCCTGGACGATGGTGGTCCTCTTCTCACAGCTCCACTAGGCAGTGTCCCAGTGGGGACTCTTGTATGGGGGCTCCAATCTCACATTTTCCCTCTGCATTGCCCTAGTAGAGGTTCTCCATGAGGATTCCACCCCTGCAGCAGACTTCTGCCTGGACATTCAGGAGTTTCCATACATCCTCTGAAATCTAGGTAGAGGCTCCTAAGCCTCAACTTTTGCCCTCTGTGCACCCATAGGCTTAATATCATGTGGAAGCCACCAAGGCTTATGACCTGTACCCTCTGGAGCAGTGGCCTGAGATGTATTTTGGGTCCTTTTAGCCATGGCCGGAGCTGGAGTGATTGGGACACAGGGATCAGTGTCCTGAGGTTGAGCAAAGCAACATAGGCCCTGGGCCCAGCCCAGGAAACCATGCTTCCCTCCTAGGCCTCTGGCCCTGTGATGGGAGGGGCTGCTGTGAAGATCTCTGCCTTTGAGACATTTTCCCCATTATCTTGGCTATTAACATTCAGTTCCTCTGAATGTTCAGCTGCAAATTTCTGCAGCTGGCTTGAATTCCTCCCTAGAAAATTGGATTTTCTTTTCTACCATATGATCAGGCTGCAAATTTTCTAAACTTTTATGCTCTGTTTTCCTTTTATTAATAAATATAAGTTCCAGTTTCAGATAAGCTCTTTGCTTATGCATATGACAATACACTGTTAGAAGCAGCCAGGTCAAATCTTGAGTGGTTTGCTGCTTTGACATTTCTTCCTCCAGACACCCTAAATCATTTCTCTTAAGTTCAAAGTTTCACAGATCCCTAGAGAAGGGGCAAAATGCTGCCACTTCCTTTGCTAAAGCATAATAAGAGTAACCTTTACTCCAGTTCTCAATAAGTTCCTCATCTCCATCTGAGACCTTCTCAGCCTGGACTTCATTGTCCACATCACTATCAGCATTTTGATCACAATCAACAAGTTTATAGGAAGTTCCAAACTTTCCTTCATCTTCCTTTCTTCTGAGCCCTCCAAACTGTTCCAGCCTCTGACCATTACCCATTTCCAAAGCTGCTTCCATATTTTCAGGTATCTTTATAGCAATGCCCACTCCTAGGTACCACATTTGCTGTATTATTCTGTTCTCACATTGCTGTAAATATGGGTTGTGATTCAAATCCAAATTATATCGTTGTGTGCCTGGCCCTTCACAAATCTCGTGTCTTTACCTGAGACAGGATAATTTATAAAGAAAAGACATTTAAATGGCTCACAGTTCTGCAGGCTGTACAGGATACAAGACTCGGGAGACCTCAGGAAACTTACAATTATGGTGAAGGCAAAGGAAAAACAAGCATGTCTTACATGGCCAGAGAAAGAGGAAGAGAGGAAAGGAGGAGGTGCTACATACTTTTTAAACAACCTGATCTTGTGAGAACTCACTCACTATCACAAGAACAGCAAGAGAGAAATCCTCCCCCGTGATCCAGTCACCTCCCACCCAGCCCTTCCTCCAACATTGGAAATTACAATTCCACATGAGATTTGGGGAGAGACACAAATGTAAACCATATCACCATGTAAACTTAGTCAAGTTTCTGTTCTTGGCATCTCAGTTTTCCTTTTTCTTTTTCTTTTCTTTCCTTTTCTTTGCTTTTTTCTTTTCTTTTCTTTTCCTTTCCTTTCCTTTCCTTTTTTTTTTTTTTTTTTCTTTTCTTTTCTTTTCTTTTCTTTTCTTTCTTTCTTTCTTTCTTTCTTTCTTTTTCTTTCTCTTTCTTGTTTTTTTCTCTCTCTTTCTTTCTTTTCCTTCCTTCTTTCCTTCCTTCCTTCCTTTCTCTCTTTCTCCTTCCTTCCTTCCTTCCTTCTTGTGCATTAATTTTCTTATCCTAATGGAAATAGCTAAGAGTACATACTGATAAGGTGGTTTTGAGACTTAGACACATTAATTTTTTATTTTTTGTCTTTCAAATTTTAGATTCAGGGTACATGTGCAGGTCTGTTACAAGGGTATATTATGTGATGCTGAGATTTGGGCTTCTATTGATTCTGTCACCCAAATAGTGAACATAATACCTAATAGGAACTTTTCAACCCTTTTCCCTCTCTCTCTTCCCTCTCTTTTTCTGTACCCGATGTTTCATTCCCACTATATGTGAGAACATGCTGTATTTGGTTTTCTGTTTCTGCATTAGTTTGCTTAGGATACTGGCCTCCAGCTGTATCCATGTTGCCGCAGAAGGCATGATTTCATTCTTTTTTATGGCTGTGTTGCATTCCATGGTTTATGTGTATCACATTTTCTTTATCCAGTCTACCAGTCATGGGCACCCAAATTCATTCCATGTCTTTAATATTGTGAACAGCGTTACAAAAAACATATGAGCACAGGTATCTTTTTGTTAGGATGATTTATTTTCTTTTTTCTTTTGAAATGGAGTCTCACTCTGTCACCCAGGCTGGAGTGCAGTGATGCGATCTCAGCTCACTGCAACCTCTGCCTTCCAGGTTCAAGTGATTCTCCTGCCTTAGCCTCCCAAGTAGCTGGGATTACAAGCACCCACCACCACGCCTGGCTAATTTTTGTATTTTTAGTAGAGATGGGGTTTCGCCATGTTGGCCAGGCTGGTGTCAAACTCTTGACCTCAGGTGATCCACCTGCCTTGGTCTCCCAAAGTGTTGAGATTACAAGCATGAGCCACTGTGCCCAGCCGATTTATTTTCCTTTGATGTATACTACCCAGTAATAGGATCGCTGGGTTAAATGGTAGTTCTATTTTTAGTTCTTTGAGAAATCTCTAAACTGCTTTTCACAGGGGATAAACTAATTTACATTCTTACCAACAGCGAATAAATGTACCCTTTTCTCTGCAACCCTGACAACATGTGTTGTTTTTTGACTTTTAATTATAGCCATTCTGACTGGTATGAGATGAGGTCTCACTGGTTTTGATTTGTGTTTCTCTAATGATGAGTGATGTTGAGCATCTTTTCATGTTTGTTGGCTGCTTATATGTCTTCTTTTAGGAAGTGTCTGTTCTTGTTCTCTGCTCGTTTTTAATGGGGTTATTTGTTTTATTCTTGTTGATTGGTGTAAATTCCTTATTGATTCTGGATGTTAGTCCTTTCTTGGATGCATAGTTTGCAAATATTTCCCCCCATTCTCTAGGCTGATAGTTTCTTTTGCTGTGCAGAAGCTCTTTAGTTTAATTAGGTCCCAATAGTTATATTTTGGTTTTGTAGCATTTGCTTTTGAAGACTTGGTCATAAATTATTTGCCTAGACTGATGTTCGTAAGGATATTTCCTAGGATTTCTTCCAGAATTTTTATAGTTTGAAGTCTTACACTTAAGTCTTTAATTCATTTTGTGTTAATTTTTGTATATGGTGAAAGGTAGGGGTCCAGTTTCATTATTCTGCATATGGTTAGCCAGTTTTCCCAGCACCATTTATTGAATGGGGGCCCTTTCCCCATTGTTTATTTTTGAGAGACATGAATTTTAAACCATGTACAACAGTGTCTGTGATACAGTCAGTCCCTACTATGTGTTAGCTATTATAAAAACTCAAAGCTTCTGAAATTTGTCCTGTTTACTGTATTGATGAAAGCCTTCTTTATTCAGGTCCTAACATCACAATTATTGATGTTGCTTCTGAACATACCTTACTTTGTATTAAAGAGACCATGAAACATGTAAATAACTCTTTTTCTCTGCTATAAGAATATGGAATTTGGTTCTCATTTCTAGCAAGTGCACTTATCTTCGCAGCATGTGTTTTTTATTCTCACAGCTATCTATTCGGAGACAGTGTTAATACTGTGGCCCCTGGACTCAGCTTGCTTGCCTGATGTGACTCCTGGCTGTACCAGTTGCTTATGTGAACTGGAGCACTTTACTGGCTTCTCTGTGCCTTTTGTGAAGTGGTAATCACAAAAGTATCTTCCTTCCTAGAGTTTCTTTTTTATAGGATTTAATGAGTGAAGCCGTTTGAAGTATTGACAGCCCTCACTGGCATAGACAGTAGAGACTCCATAAAAGTTCACTGTCATTATCATTTTGATTTTTTCTTATCTTTTAAAACTTTAATTTTCTATTTTCTCTGATTATTTTATTTTTTTCTAGGTATTTTAATCAATTAGATCGAGAGAGAGAGAGAGAGAGTATGTCTGTGTGTGTGTGTGTGGTTACAGAACAGAAATGAGTTCTGAATAATTTCAGCATAAAGAAACTTTACTGGAAAGTTACTGGAGCAGCTTACCAAATGGAATGAACAGTGGAAGAATGACCAATGTCAGAAAGAGTAGATGAAGGACCACATCAGCTGCAGTGATGCAGGTGGCAAATGCTATCGCCCATCTTGTTAGAGCGCTACAGTAGTACCCATTTTCTGTCTTTATGATAAGGCACTCAAGCTTCAGTGGTTTGCAGGAGAAGGGATCTGATTCACCTGGTGGAGAGACTGAGCCCCGTCTTTCTTAGAGGCCAGGCAATCATTTTGAGTAGTATTGTTATGAAAGCTGTTCACAGTGAACTTGCAGTCATTCCCCAAAACACACTCTGGATTTGTTATTTGGAAAAAGGACAAGTGGAGACTTAAGTGCCCCAAACCAATAAATATTTACTACAATCAGTGTATTTTGTTAACTATCCTAACTATTTTCCAACAAAATTAAAGCCATCAACAAGGTCACCAGTACTTAATTATAAAAAGTATACTGGTATAAAACTCAGGAGATCTGGGCTCTAGACACAGCCCTTTTTGACTAACATCACAACTTTTTAGGTCCTGATTTTCTTATCACTAAGGCGATAGTATAAGAATTAGAAGGCCTGTAAGGATTGTTCTAACAGTAAAACTTTAAGGTTCTCTGGTTGTCTTTGTTATGTGGAAACCTATATTGTTTTTATACACACACCCCCATGAATATGCTCCAGATAGTCCAGTCTTCACACTCAAGTGATGCATGGGAATTTATATGTAAACAAAAGTTTAAGCAGTTAAGGTAGACTCAATACCCTAAGTAGTAACTTTTTTTTTTTTTTTTAGATGGAGTCTTGCTGTGTTGCGCAGGCTGGAGTGCAGTGTTGCAATCTCGGTTCACTGCAAGCTCCTCCTCCTGGGTTCATGCCATTCTCCTGCCACAGCCTCCTGAGTAGCTGGGACTACAGGCGCCTGCCACCATGCCCAGCTAACTTTTTTGTTTTTTGAGTTTTTTTATATTTTTAGTAGAGACTGGGTTTCACCGTGTTGGCCAGGATGGTCTCAATCTTCTGAACTCATGATCTGCCCGCCTCAGCCTCCCAAAATGCTGGGATTATAGCCATCAGCCACCATGTCCAGCCCTAATTCAAGGTTTTAAACTCGTATAGACAGAATTTCTAAGGAAACCTTGTGAATTTCTAGGAAGAAATCAAGGAATTGTGATAAGTACATGTTAAGTTATTTTCTCCTCATTGTTCAAAGGTCATACTTAGAGATTTTAGAAAATTAGAGATGTATGGAGAATAGTAATTAGGTCATCAGAATTCAGCAATCAAACGTGTCTCGACTATGTTTCCCTTTTTAAAAAGTAACCTTTATAGAAATATTTACTACAGGAATGATTAATTAGCTTTCCATTACTTTAAGAAGAAATCAGAATAATAATTCCTAGAAGAAAGAGGAGAAGGAAAAGGATTATGACAGTCAGTACTCAATGAGTGTGCCAGGCACTGTTCTTACTCCTTTACGTAAATGAACTCATTTCTACCTTGTACATTTCTATGACATGCAAACTCTTGGTATTCCCATTTTATAGATGAGGAAATTGAGGCACACAGAGGTTATATGACTTGTGCAAGGTTATCGCTAATAAAAGTCAGAATGGGATTTGATCCAGTCTTGTTCCATAGTCTATGCTCTAAACCACTATGCTGTATTCTCTGTATAAGCAGATAAAATAAAATAAAATTTATATAATTTAACTTCACTGTCAGCTGTTTTTAATGCTACACGAGTTTTTTTTTTTTAAGTTTTGTTATTACTGGTTATTTTTTAGCTGCTTGCTCACCAGATATACCTGGTTGAAATTTCCCATGGATTCAGTTGAAGGAGATTGATACATTTATAAACCTATAAGAAAAAGAAGTTATTAACTGTTACAAGTTGGACTTAATTAACATAATCATAATTTCCTTGGTAACAGAGATCATGGGTTTCATCCATACTACTAGTACTCCATAGTGGCTATCCCATGACTTATTTATAATGTTAATAGATACTAAATCTGTATTGTATCTTTACATTGGCTGAATTTTCACTAGAGAAATATGGCTTTCAAATATGACCTATAAAAGATGCAGATATGCTAGTAAAAGCTTACCTCATTCTGTAGATTATACAATTTAAAATCAAATTGAGATTGGAATTATCCTACTCAAAGATTGTAGAATTAACTTGTAATTGTCTTATGTCACATATAGCATTTATAAGTTTGTTACTATAATTGTACATAAACTGCACTATAACATTACATAAACCTATTATAAGTTAAGGAGAGGAACATAGACCTAGAGCAAGATGAAACTGTCTCTTACTAGTTCTCTTTTACCAAATTACTTAACTCTGGTTTTTGTTTCCTCAACTCTAGATTGAACGTAATGTTTCTACTCTTAGGATTTTTTAGTGACTAAATGATGGTGATTTAAGTCATTTAATAGTATTTCCACATTGGTTAGCTGCTACATTCATTCTCAAAAAGTGGAAGTTTCCTCCAATTTTACTGCCTCTGTCCCCCAAATAAGACTGTTTGCATTTTTCCATCTCTCTTTTCAGTGTTTGGATTTATTAACATATATAATAAAATTTATATAAGACACATGCTTAAAAAATTCCTCTTTATTTGGATGCAGATTTTTATCACAAGGAAGAAACAAACTCTTATGAATTTTTCATTGTTTTATTAATTTGAGGTAATTGAATCTAAGTTGCATTTTTATTTACAATATATATAATACAATCTTGTTTAAGAATTTAAAATTGCGACTACCTAAATGTTGTTGTTTCAAAGATTTGAGGGCATTTTGAACCTCAGTACGAACTGAGTTGATATTATGTTCCAAAAGATTACTGAGATATTTACAGATGTAATCAAATCAGAGAACTATAATGGTCATTGTACATGTAGAATGGTCATTGTAATTTTTTCTTCTGACACTTTAAATTAAAGCTACCTTAAAATGACACCGAGACAAATTTTTGTCTTTAGAAACATCTCAGGATCTGCCTGGTGTTTCACTGTTCTTATAAATGTTTTATTTTCTTGTTAACCAGGTACTTCTGAGTCACACCCCTTGGTTACTGTAGTAATATATCTTAGATACGGCAGTGTATTGCTCCCTCTCTTAGCTACACACTTCAGTTGTGGCTTTAGGTTTCTCATTACTTTTCATTCCTTTTAGCCATTATATCTGAGCAACATGTGAGAGATGTTAGAGATTTTGGTTTGAGTTGAAGTAAAAATAAGACCACAACTATTCATCTTCAAACACATTTTAATTCACGTGTTTCTGTTGTAGCCATGCAACCTCCTGTAGTCAATATGACCGACTGCTCTTTTTTCTTACGTTCTTTTAAGCAAAGTAAAGCAGCGGTTCGGCTGAAAGAAGACATGAAAAAGATAGTGGCGGTGCCATTAAATGAACAGAAGGATTTTACCTATCAGAAGTTATTTGGAGTCAGTCTCCAAGAACTTCAACGGCAGGGGCTCACCAAGAATGGCATTCCAGCAATAGTGTGGAATATAGTGGAATACTTGACGCAGCATGGTGAGTTAAGTCATGCTTTAGTCTTTTCATTTTCACAGTCCCTTGCGTAAACAAATTATTTGTGTGAATTATTTCATAATGTATGATTAGACTGTCCTCTAAAGCACCTTCATTAGAATATTAAATTATTGTGTAATATACTTTTCATTTTAAAAAGGGCATTACTAAAAGGGCATTACTGCTTAACATTATCTTGACAGTACTAATTTGATCAACCATAGAGCAATCACTTTAATTATAGAGATTTCTAGTTTGGAATGTTTCCTAGTTTTAAATGCTAAAATACTCTGTTGTAATATTAATAGTCAGTTTTCTAGATTAATTAAATTCTAACTGATAGTCAATAATTTTTAATGTAATCAAACATGTTTTTGGGTATCTCTTTCACCTGAGGTCAATCATGAACTTATTCAATGCCTAGACTATCCTCATACGCTTAGAAGAGATACCAAAAAACTATGATGTAAAGCTGATTATGCAGGGTGGCAGTGGGCTGGTTTCTCTTATCTTTATAGAGATAAAGTTAAGCATGTAAAACATTTGGAGAGTAATATAGTACGTTATACAATAAAAAGATAAATTATATCTTAGTTACTGAGAGCTGTGTAGCCCACAGCTTTTTGATGATTTTGTTTAAAATAAATCATAAGCCTGGATCATTTGAGAGAATGTTTCCATATTCCCTGCATCTTTTTTTTTTTTTTTTTTTTTTTTTTTTTTTAAAAAAAAAGAGATAGGTTCTTGCTCTGTTACCCAGGCCAGAATGCAGTGATGTGATCATAGCTCACTGTAATCTCATACTTTAGGGCTCAAGTGATCTTCCTTTCTTAGCCTCTTGTGTAGCTGGGACTACAGGTGTATTCCACCACACCTGGCTGATTTATTTTTATTTTTATTTTATTTTTATTTTTATTTTTTGTAGAGACAGGTTTTCCCAATGTTGCCCCAGCTGGTTCTGAACTCCTGGACTCAAACAATTTTCCCACCTCAGCCCCCCAAAGTGTTGGGATTATAGGCATGAGCCACCACACTCAGCCATGTAGGGATTTTTAAATGTAGAACTTGAGGCTTCAAACATATTCTGTACAGTAGTCCCCGATGTTATGCATGGTTTGGTTTTCCAGGGTTTCACTCTTACCTGTGACCAATCATGGTCCAAAAATGCTAACTGGAAAATTCCAGAAATAAATAATTCATCCGTTTTTTGGTTTTTTTTTTTTTTCTGTTTTTTGTTTTTGTGACGGAGGTTCGCTTTTGTAGCCCAGGCTGGAGTGCAGTGGCATGATCTCGGCTCACTGCAACCTCTGCCTCCCGGGTTCAAGCAATTCTCCTGCCTCATCCTCCTGAGTAGCTGGGATTACAGATGCACACCCAGCTCTTTTTTTTTTTTTTTTTTTTGTATTATTAGTAGAGATGGTATTTCACCATGTTGGCCAGGCTGGTCTTGAACTCCTGACCTCAGGTGATCTGCCTGCCTCGGCCTCCCAAAGTGCTGGGATTCCAGGCATGACCCACTGCACCCGGCCAACAATTCATCAGTTTTAAATGGTATAGCCTTCTGAGTAGCATGATGAGCTCTCCAGCCATCCTGCCGCTTGGGACCTTAATCGTCTGCTTGTCCAGTGTATCCATGTGTGTATGCCACCTGCCTGTTAGTCATTTAGTAGTGGCCTCAGTTTGCAGATTGATCATTGTGGTAGCACAGTGCTTGTGTTCAGGTGACTCTTATTTTACTTAATAATGGCCCCAAAGTGCAAGAAAAATAATGCTGGCAATTCGATATGCCGAAGAGAAGCCATGAAGTGGCTTTTAATTGAAAAGGTGAGTTCTCGACTTAATAAAGGAAGAAAAAAAAATGTATGCTGAGGTTGCTAAGATCTATGGTAAGAACAAATCTCTCCCAATTATTCTATTGTATTCCTTTTTTTTTTTTTTTTTTAAAGGGACAGGGTCTTGCTCTGTTGCCCAGGCTGGAATGCCATGGTGTGATCATAACTCACTGCAGCCTCATATTCCACTGTTCAAATAATCTTCCCACCACAGCCTCCTGAGTAGCTATTATACAGGCATGTGCCACTGTAACCTGCTAATTAAAAAAATGTTTTTAGAGGCAGGTCTCGCCATGTTGCCCAGGTTGGTTTGAACTCCTGGCCTCAAACAATCCTTCCACCTCAGCCTCTTAAGTAGCTTGGATTATAGATGTGAGCCATTTCAACTGGCTCTATTCTGTTTTATTATTGTTGTTGTTAATCTCTTACTATGCCTACTTTTTAAATTAAACTTTATCATAGATATGTACGTATAGGAAAAAAAAAACCAGTATATATAGGGTTTGGTACTATCCAATATTTCAGGCATCCATTGGCAGTCTTGGAACATATCCCCTTTGGGTAAGGTGGGTCTACTGTATTTTGAGTAATTTGTTTCAGGCCATATCTTTCCAGCTTTACAAGTCCCTTCACCCTTTCTGATAAGAATCATTTATTGGAAAGGAGTGAGAAGCGCTCATCACATGTTCCTCTATAGGAACATGTATCAACTTTTGACAGGGACTCTATGGCAGATTATTCATTCTGCTGATGGTTAGATGTTAATTGAAAAAACGTCTGTCTGCTCTGGTTACTAGGCATGTAGGTGACTGATATGGTTAGGCTTTGTGTTCCCACCCAAATCTTATCTTGAATCATAATCCCCTAATCCCCACGTGTCAAGGGAGAGACCAGATGAAGGTAATTGAATCATGGGGGTGGTTTCCCCCAGGCTGTTCTCTGATAGTGAGTTCTCAAGAGATCTGATGTTTTCATAAGGGGCTCTTCCCGCTTTGCTCAGCACTTCTTCTCCTTCCTGCCACCTTGTGAAGAAGGCGCCTCACTTCCCCTTTGCTTTCTGCCTCGTAAGTTTCCTGAGGCCTCCCCAGCCATGCTGAACTGTGAGTCTTTCTTTTATAAATTACCCACTTTCAGGCAGTTCTTTATGACAAAATTGTATTTTTTTTTCTGAAAACTTAAGAGCCAGGTTTCTGCTCTTACTCTGTAGAGTTTTTCTCCTTATTAAAGGAAGATAAATTGCAAAAAGGCCAGATTCTTAGAAAACAGCTCTGGATTTATTCAAATACTTCAAACAGTGAAACACAAACAGTGTTACACATTGCATGACAGGAAGATGGAAGTTTGGCCTACAAAATCTTGAAGCCAGGAGTTACAACCAGCTTTAATAGGATTTATTTACATACTTGGTTTTGAGTAAGACTGTGTATCCCACTGAGTCAGATACAAATGGATTTCTAGATCATTCATTTAATCTGTTAAGTAGGGATGTATATTCATTTAGATGTCCAACTATGGGTACCTAAAGTAGTATTTTGGTTTTGGCATAATCAGTGTTCTTTCTCTCAACATTAATTGGATAATAGTCTCTTGAGCATACTTTTATTGTGTAAAAATAGTTTACATTTTTAATTTTTAAAAATTTTAATTTTTTTGAATAGTTAATAAAGTTATGTGGTTCAAAATATAGGAGGGTATATGGTGAAAAGTCTCTCTCTACAAACTGTCTCCTGACCTTTGTTTTCTCTCTCTAAAACAGTATTACTATACCTGTTTCTGGTATCTTCTTAAGATGTTTCGTGTATATATAAGTATATGTCTGTGTGTTCTTTTTTCCCTTTTATCACAAATATTGCATACTGTTCTGAATCTTTTAAATATCAAGGTATTTTGGAGATTGTTCTATATTGCATAAAGAGCTTTACTCATTTTTAATTATTTTATTTTCCTCTGCCTACTGTTTTACCATATGTATATATCATGTCTTTAAGCAGTCCCACACTGATGGGCACATGGATTGTTTCCAGTCTTATATTGTTTACAAACAATGATTCCATGGTTAACCTTTAACATATGGCATTTCAAGCACATGCAAGTGTGTGCATAGACTGCCTTCCTGGAAGTGGACTCCTGGGTGGTCAGAGGATATGTGCATCTGTAATGAACTCTATCAGAGTTGAAACAGTTTATACTCACACCATCAACATATGAAAATTTTGGCAAAATTTAAATTAGGGATTGATTTTATTCTGCCCCTCCTTAGCATACTGTTAGTTATACTTTAACAGGGTGTATTTGGGTAATGCAAACTAACCATTTTATTAAGTTAAATCAGTCGTTCTTAATGAGGGATGTGAAATAGAATCACTAGTGGAATCTTTCATAATACACATGCATTGCCCACACCTCATATCTACTGAATCAGAATCTTGACTGGGCAAACTCAGGTAGGCCTAGCACCTGTATTTTGAAAGGCTATGTAGTTAATTACTATGTAGACAAACATAAGCCCCTTCTTGTATTTGAAACTATCATGTTAATAAACCAAAGAAACTGTGTAAGTTTGAAGGGTAGTATAAAGTTTGAGGGCATAATACTTCAATTTGTTTTATTTAATTACTTTGCAGTTTTTTTCAGGTCAACAAATATTTACTGTACACTTGTGATATACAGTAAGCACTGTGTCAGGCATGGGAATGGGACTATAGGGGTCACGTGACTGGTCATATAATTCAATCATAGGTTGGCATTTTGGTTATGCTTTATTATTGTTTCACATAAATGCAGACAGTTTAACAATTGGCATGAGAGTAAACTGTTATTGTAATGGAATTTTAAGACAGAAAGACCTATGTCAAGCCCTTTAATCAGATTTTGGATAGTTTCATTTAAAAATATATACATTATAACTTATAAAGCATATAGTCTTTAAACTCTTTTTCTCACTGACAATGTTAACAGCTTCTTTCTCTTAGTTTAGCATGAAGATACTATAGGTGATGCCGTTTTAACCCGCAGTGTAGAGTTTCAAGTCACCACCAGGTGTCAGAATGTGCTTACTTATTGTCATACTACTTCCTTGGCCAAAGTGTGCTGTTAGGCAAATTGTGACTTCTGGCATATTCTGTTTCTAATGGCATATTCTGTTTCTAATAGTCATACTATTTTGAAAGAAATATTTCAATTGTACAGAAAAGTATCTTTCAGTGATGTAGACATTACTTATATAATTTTTTCATTTCTAAACCACTATTAAGTTGCTGTTTTGTAGTAATTAGCACATAGCCTAAAATCAAATATAATAGAAGCTTTGAAATGTGTGAGAGTAACTCTGCTTCACGAAGTCATCCAAATATCCCCTTTTTCTGAATATTTTTGTTATAGTCATAACTTTCTAAAATTTTAGGGTGGGAAAATTTAAAGGTTATTTGGTCTGGTAAGCCTCTTGTGGGTATTGGATGTATTCTAGCCTCATAAGAGGCTTAAAAAACTGTATGGATTATTCTTCTCAGAATGTGATATATTCATGTCCAGGATTATAAACTTCCCCTAGCTGAACATCACTAATTATGGTAATTAGTGATAAAAGAGTTGTGGGTGGGAGATATTCCTGAGGGAAGAGTTGTTCAGATAAATGGGACAGAGACAGGAAAATATTATTAAGGAGCATTAAATTCAGTCACTTCTACTTGTACCTTACATGTCTTCTAGTTTGGTCCAGTGGGATCAGGAGGCTTGAGGACCACAGACAGTTCTTGGAGCTGGGTAGTTTTTTCTGAAATTGCTGGAAGTATATTTATTTGGGGGAAGGTTCATAAAAACCTTGTTGGAAAAGAAAGACTAAGGTCAAAGCTAAAAAGACAAAAAAAAAAAAAACATCATGTGAAATCAGATCTAAGGGGCATTTGGTAGGCCAAAAACAGAAGGCAAGGTTAGGTTAAGCAGCTGGGTAAATATAGGAACAGGAAACAAAACTCTAAATTTTCAGGATTTCAGCTTTGACCAGGGATGGAATGCCTTTCTGTTGGATGCTAGCTGCTTGATTGTTGGATAAGTTTCTGAAGCTAAAGATAAACTTTTGTATAGTAGAGGAAACAGACCTTGAAAGCTTTAAACAATTAAGCTGGCGTCTCCCAATAGAACCTGATATTCCACACAACTTAAGGGAAAGGCGTATCATATTCGTTATCCATTTGCTGCATAACAGATTACCCCAAAACATAGTAGATTAAAACAATAGTATTTATCATTATCTCACAGTTTCTGTGGGTCAGGAATCCAGACACATCTTAGTTGTGTCCTCTGTCTTAGAGTTACAAGGCTGTGATCATGGTGTCAGCCAAGGCTTCAGTCATATCAGGACTCAACAGGGGAAAAATTCCCTCCCAAGCTCATTCATGTGGTTGTTGGCAGGATTCTGTTACTTGTGAGCTGTTGACCTGAGGGTTTTCAGTTATTCACTGGTCGTTGGCCAGATACCACCTTTAGATCTTTGCCCGTGGCCAGTAGCTAATAAAGTACATCAGAGAGACGGAGAGAGAAGGGGAGAGAGAGAGAAAGAGAGAGAAGCATGATGGATTGTCAGTCTTTCATAACTTAATCTCAAAATATGACATGACATCACATTTGCTGTATTCTGTTGTTAGAAGCAAGTCACTAGGTCTGGCCCACACTCAAGTAGAGGGGATTATAATGGGTGTGGTACGAGAAGTGGGCTTCATGGGAACTATTTTAGAAGCTGTCTGCCACACAGACCAATTGATATCTCTTCTATTTAGGTGGTGCCCTGGTCATAGTCATTGTTAAATACTTTTAATATCATCCCTAGTGTCACAGTTTTTTTCAGAATTGGAGCTAAAATTCATATCAACTTTTGATATTGATTTTCTTTACAGCCAAATAATATGTATACGTGGAAGAACCCAAACGTCTTACCAGACTTCAAAGTCCATGAGGGTAATGATAGTGTTGAATTTTTTTCTCACGATTGATTTTTTTATGACCTAACATAATGTCAGGCACTTATTACATGTTTGTTGAATTAAAGAGCTTATAAAGCATTTTATCAGATTATAAAATAAAATGAAATTAGCTTCCTCTTTTGCTTTAAAAAGCAATGCAATTACCAGGTAAGGGTAAGAAGCAAAGGCTGATATAAATTATCACCTCCCCTCTAAAAAATCCTGATAGGCTTCAATGTCATTATGTTTTTGCTAACATTCACCATTAGACTCTCAAGAATGTCAAGTTAAATCCTGGCCTGCTCTTTCTTAGAAAGATTGTTTCTTACACTTTCGAAGTCTTCTACTGCCTGACACACTCGCTTACATGGTGTGCAGCACACTGAGCTGGAAATCATTATCTTCTGCCCTAAACCAGCTACTCTCCTATCCCTACCCCCAACCTTATCTTTTACAGTGTTTTTTCTTTCCCTGTATTCCTATTTTTCAAAACCTTAAGGTTACCTTTCAACTCTTTCCCTCTCCCTTTTGAACCAAGTTACCAAATCATCTTTACTCTTTATTTTTCACTTCTTTTCCACCATAATATCAGTTTACTACCTTAAAATAGAAGATAGTTTCCATAAGGCAAGCCCTCTTCATACCCTACTTCTTAGCTAGCTAAATCTTCCTAAAACCCTTATTATATTTTGTCTTTTTCCTCACTTAATACTCCAGTGATAAAGCCTTCACTGTTTAACTTGTCACAGACCCCTTCCTGTTTTTCCATTTTATTATCCCATCATTCTTTGACCTAGGCACCCCACATTGTCCTCTGCCTACCTTTCTTTATGCTGTCCTGTCTCTACTTCTCAATTTGTATTTTTGTTTATCTTTGTCAGGGGTAGATCAAGGTTTTGTGGGTCCAGATGCCTAAACTTTTTGAGACTTCTTTAAGAAAAAGAACGTGATACTAAGAATACAGGATTAGGGACAGAGCTTGTAAAGGGCCCAAGAAAATGAGGGGCCCTGAAGCTCAAGCTTCATTGGTTTCATAGCTCAACTGCTCCAGCCCCTCTGTGTTGCTTTAGCCAAAGGTTAAGTTTACCTCCTCCAGGAGGCCTTCTCTGATGACCTCAGCTGACACTGATATCCCCGGTCAACTGACTGAAGTCAAGGATCTTGTCTTACACCACTCTATAGTTTCCTAGAGTCTTACATTTTGAATTTAGTGATTACTGAAAAACCATCACTTATTTCTTAAACTATTACACAGGTAATCACATAGAGTTTAAAAGTTTCTTAAATACATGTCATTTAAAAAGTAGTTGTTCATGAAGTGTTAAGCTGCTGTTAGAGCCCTGAGTAAGTTTTTGTTATGTGCTCTAGAAGATTACATAAATGAAAAATTTCTTTGTATACTCTGTTTTGCTCTATGTTTATATATGGCATAGCCTTATTTTTAAAGGCTGGGTTTTATACCAATCCTGTATGATCTGTTTAGTTGATATGCAGTGGATATGAACATTTATTATTCTAAGGAAAGTTTTACAAAATGTGAAAGTCATGCAATGATTGATAATTACAGTGTTGTGAGAATCATATGCTGAAATTTCTCTCTTTGTGTTTTGTGTTGTTATCATTCTTTACATTTCATGTCTGTGAGAAACCTATTTATTTTCTGGGTCTACTTTGCTCTTCCAGGACTCACCCAAGAAGGTCTTTTTCGGGTGAATGGTAACGTGAAGGTGGTGGAACAACTTCGACTGAAGTTCGAGAGTGGAGTGCCCGTGGAGCTCGGGAAGGACGGTGATGTCTGCTCAGCAGCCAGTCTGCTGAAGCTCTTTCTGAGGGAGCTGCCCGACAGTCTGATCACGTCGGCGTTGCAGCCTCGATTCATTCAGCTCTTTCAGGGTTAGTACAGTAAATCTTTCTAGGAGTGAAAACAACTTTATTAGGCCAGGCACGGTGGCTCACACCTATCATCCCAACACTTTGGGAGGCTGAGGTAGAAAGAGTGCTTGAAGCCAGGAGTTGAAGACCACCGTGGGTAACCAAGCAAGACCCCCATCTCTACAAAAAAAACAAAAAACAAAACAAAAAGCCGGAAAAAACCACCAGTTTTATTTTTAGTTCATGTACTAAATATTTAAAATTTAAAAAGCTTTTAAATATTTGTGGTCTTTCTGTAACCACCACCTTGCTATTTTACTCCAGGCCGTCATCTCCTATGTAAAATCATACTAGACTGATTATGAAATACTATTATTAAATGAAATTTCTGATACCATTAACATGTGACTACTTCAGTAACATAATATTGAAAAGCCCTGATGCTTTTGAGCCAAAGACATGTTCTTTTCTGACTAATGACTGCCATAAAAGGAGTGAGATCAAGAATAATTTAGAAAACATTAGAGAAAAATAAAGGAAATATTCATTACATTGTGTTTGGTTAGTGACCTTTGAAACTGAAAACTCACTGGTGTACTTGCTTTTTCTCATAAGCAAGATTGAGTCCTAAAATAATTGTGTTCATTTTGTGAAGTAAAAATTGATTTTTGATTGTAGTAATAAGTGGTTTCATATGAAAGAATTCCCTTTTTTTTTTGTTTTTTTGAGACATAGTTTCATTCTTGTCACTCAGGCTGTGGTGCAGTGGCACGATCTTGGCTTACTGAAACTTTTGCTTCCCAGGTTCAAGCAGTTCTCCTACCTCAGCCTCCCGAATAGCTGGGATTACAGGTGCCCACGACCATGCCCGGCTAATTTTCGTATATTTAATAGAGTTGGGGTTTCACCATGTTGGCCAGGCTGGTCTCAAACTCCTGACCTCAGGTGATCCACCCATCTCGGCTTCCCCAAGTGCTGGGATTACAGGTGTGAACCACTGCACCTGGCCAGGAACTCGCTTTTTAAGTGTAATAATTATAGGCATAGTCATTATTGAGTTCTCCTTCCTAAGTGCTGTAAGAAAAATGGTGTACCCTTGAAAGCCATTTCTTTTATTATTTTTCCCAAATTAGAGAAGAAAGGAGAAAATATATTTCCAAAAGTATTAGTTGCCAGATTAAGGATGTTACCTAAAGCCACATTCCTTTACAGCAGTGATGTACCTACTCACATGTAATTTGCTAAAGAACAGGGTAAGTGAGAAGGCCAGATAGGACAAGTAAGAAAGTACCAGAAATATTTTACCTCATGAAAGACCATTTTGAAATATTAGCTAAAAGTAGTGTGGTTGTATCAGAAGAGGACACTAACTATCTCTACTTGCCATCCCCTAGGGAGGGAGACCTGTCTGTAGCTCTCCCCCAGGCCCTCATATCAGCAATGCCTCCTGCCCTGGCCTCTTCTCACTTCTCTGCAGCCCCTGGCCTCCTGTGGTGACCTCCAGGCAATCCTTTTGGAAGATTACTCATGTCTTATTTCTTTCTTCAGAGTACCCAGGCGGTCCTCAGGAAACACATCTTTGCCACGTTCTTGAAATGGAGGTCAGTCACAAGGCAGAGCCCTGCCTTCTTGTGCTGCCGCCCAGGGCACCCGTAGCCAGACTGTCTGCGTTAGACTCTTTAAGGAGTTTTAGACTCTTCAAACTACCCAAGTGATTATCTGATGCCCCTCACTTGGCTTGGGAAAGTTAGGGGAAGCATTATATATCTCTAACAGCTCTCTCCCTTTAAAGAAATCCTCGCTGTCTAATTTTTAACTTCAAATTTTCACATGAATTTCCTGCTTAAATATCTCTGTGGCCAATTGATGGCCCAAGGCCTCCAGACCTGGGTTTGGTCTCACCTTCACAAGTTCTATATAGCCCGTCTAGCATTTTGGCTTAGAATGGGAGGGCCCATCACAACCTTTATTTTTATCTTTGAGGCCTCAACCCCAAATTGTATTAATTTGCTACATCTGCCCTAACAAAATACCACAGACTGGGTGTTACAAGCCTAAACGAGAGAAATTTATTTCTCACAGTCCTGGAGGCTGCAAATCCAAGATCAAGGTGCCAGCAGTGTTGGTTTCTCCTGAGGCCTCTCTCTCCGGTGTGCAGATGGCTGCCTTCTCACTGTGTCCGCACGTGGCCTTTCCTCTGTGTGCACTCTCCTGATGTCTCTTCCTCTTCTTATAAGGACACTACTATTGGATTAGGGACCCCTATTATAATCTAATTTAACCTTAACTACCACTTTAAAGGCCCCCAATACAATCACATTCTGAGGTATGGAGGTTAGAGCTTCAACATATGAATTTTGGAGGGAGCACAATTCAGTCCTTAATAATGATGCAACAGGAAAAATCCCAGAAGTTTTACCTATTTTCAAACCTATTATTTTTTTGTGGTCTCAACTACTTCATTTTTGAAAAAAAAAAAGATTTTATTTTTCGAAAAGGCGTAACATTATTGGATTACTAAATATTGTATTTTATTGAAAATAGTGATAAAATATGAAAGCAAATTAGAAGAAGTTTGTTCTGGACAACAATGCTTTTTAGCTTTGTATGTCAGTGAGTGACATATGTTTGAGGCTTGTTAATTGGAAACTGTATGAACTTTTTCCCGATATGTATGAAGATAACCATTCCTTCATAAAGATGACTATTCCTCCTATTTGGAGACATTAAATCCTTTTTACAAGGAATATTTTATCTATAGGGATGGAAAGTTTTGAGATAAAGTTTGGAAATTATTTTAAAATAATGTCTATAGGAGTTGACAAATATTTTGTGCGTAATGCAAAATATTTGGCAGTCAAATATCTTTAGTATTCTTAATATTATTCTATAGTATTCTATATTATTAAGTATTCTTATTACTCAAAAATCCTGTATGTTTCAAAGGCTTTTATCGCATTTCCAGAATCATTTTCATTTGATGTGAGAATATACTGTTTTATTATTTTTATTACTATTTATAGAACTATTTTTGTTATTTAGGTCTTTGTGAGTTGTCATATTCTTTATGACATGGTTCCTCAGTCATCAAAAAGTTGATAGGCATCATAAAAGCAAGCAGTATCATTCTAAAAGCAAGACTCATTGTATAGTCAGCCTTTAGGTTATGTGAGATTATGCACAGGTAACAAATTTTGATGGGAAGAGAGGTTAAATTTTTGCTATATTAGTATTATTCTTCCATTCCCTTAAAATCTCTGGTTAGATTTGAGTCATTCAGTAAAAAAAAAATTTACAGTTAAGCATCAATGACAGAAATACATTCTGAAAAATACGTTATTAGGTGATTTCATTGTTGTGTGAACATCATAGAGTATACTTATACAAGCCTAGATGGTATAGCCTACTATACACCTAGGCTATATGGCATACCCTATTGCTTCTAGGCGACAAACCTATACAGCATATTACTGTACTGAGTGCTGTAGGCAGTTGTAACGCAGTGGAAAACACTTGTGTATCTAAACATATCTAAAAATGGAAAAGGTACAGTAGGCCTGGCCTGTGGCTCATGCCTGTAACCCTGCACTTTTGGAAGCTGAGATGGGCAGATTGCTTGAGCCTGGGAGTTTGAGACCAGCCTGGGTGACATGGCAAAACCCCATCTCTACAAAAAATAAAAAAAATTAGCAGGACATGGTGGCATGCACCTGTAGTCCCAGCTACTCAGGAGGCTGAGGTGGGAAGATCACTTGAGCCTAGAAAGTCGAGGCTGCAGTGAGCCATAATCATGCCACTGCACTCCAGCCTGAGTGACAGAGTGAAACCCTGTCTCAAAAGAAATAAAAAAGAAAACAGAAAAGGTACAGTAAAAATACAGTATAAAAGATTTTTTAAATGGTACGCCTGTACAGGGCATTTACCATGAATGGAGCTTGCAGGATTGGAAGTTGCTCTGGGTGAGTCAGTGAGTGAGTGGTGAGTGAATGTGAAGGCCTAGGACATTACTGCACCACTGTAGGCTTTATAAATCTTGTACACTTAAGCTAAATTAAAATTTATTTAAAAAATTGTTTTTTCTTCAGTAATAGACCTTTAGCTTGCTGTAACTTTTTTACTTTATAACTTTTTAACTTTTAAAAACCTTTTGATTCTTTTAAAATAACACTTAGCTTAAAATACAAATACCTTGCATAGCTCTACAAATTTTTTCTTTATATATATACTTTTAATATTTTTCTATTTTTAAAACTTTCATTTTTCTTTTTTTACTTTGTAAAATTGTTTTTTTTTTTTTTTGTTTAAACTAAGACATAAGCACAGATGTGAGACTAGGCCTGCGGAGTCAGAATCATCAATATTACTACCTTCCACCTCCATATCTTGTTCCAATGGAAAGTCTTCAGGAGCAGTAACACTCGTGGAACTGCCATCTCCTACCATAGCAATGCCTTCTTACGGAATACCTCCTGTAGCACCTGCCTGAGTCTGTGTTACAGTTAACATACACATGTGTATATATATGTATGTATATGCATATGTGTATCTGAATCTGTGTCACAGTTAACGTATGCATGTATGTGTATCTGTATATGTGTATGTATATCTGAGTCTGTTATAGTTAAGATACACGTGTGTATATATCTATGTATACGTATATGTGTATCTGAGTCTGTTATAGTTAACATACACATGTATATATGTATGTATATGTATATGTGTATCTGAGTCTGTGTTACAGTTAACTTTATATAAAGTTCATACATATAAATAGAATGAGTACACTCTAAAATGCACTTTTTAAAATATATATATATAAATAGAATGAGTACACTCTAAAATAACAATAAAATGTATAGTATAGTAAGTTTTCACTTAATGTTGTTGATAATTTCTTGGAAACTGCAACTTTAAGCAAAATGATATATTGGGAAAGAAATTTTACCACAGGCAGATTGATAGAAACAAAAGTTAAGTTCTGATGGCGTGTTTCTGGTTACAAAAACATCACCAAACTTCTAATTGAAGACTCAGAACACTTCTGATATTAAATGTTGAAATAAATGTGCGGTACACATACATTTAAGAAGTATTTTGTAAAAAATAAGAATGATTTCCCTAGTTGTTGGTAAATTAGTGAGTGATGGCTGTCATAGCGCTGATGGGTTAAATCAAGGAATAGGTATTTGTGAATTATCAGCAGCACCTCTTCCCACCACATAGTTCAAAATCAGTGACAAATATGGCAGGCTCACTGAGTGCGTTCCTACTGCATTGTTTATTGTCATGCATTTGTAGGATTATTGTCTATGAATTTTTATTTTACAATCATTTATATTCATTCATTTATTCATTCATTCATTTTCTAACCTGCCTTTTCCAATTCAGGGTCGTGAGTGGCTGGAACCTACCTCAGCAGCTCAGGCGCAAGGTGGGAATCGACCCTGAACAGGACACTGTTGCACCACAGGGTGTACTCACCCCCCTACCCACACTCATTCAAACTGGGACCATTTAGACATGCTGATGAACCGATCATGCCCATCTTTGGGGTGTGGGAGGAAACCGGAGCACCCAGAGAAAACTCATGCAGATCTGGGGAGAAGGCACAAACTCCACATAGACTGTGGCTCTGGCTAGGAATCTATTTTTTTTTTCTCATCAGCTTAGAACAAAATGACCTTGAATGAAATGACATTATACCTGCTTTATAGTAACTACATAAACCAGTAACATGGTCATTTATTATTGTTATCAAGTATTATGTACCCAATATAATTGTGTATGCTATACCTTTATAGGACTGGAAGCCAGTAGGTTTGTTTACACCAGCATCACCACAAACACATAAGTAATATGTTGCAGTAGGACATTATGATGGCTATGACATCACTGGGCAATAGGAAATTTTCAGCTCCATTATAATCTTATAGGACCGTAGTCATATATGCAGTCCCTCAGTGACCAAAACATCGTTATGCAGGGCATGACTATAATTGAGCAGCTACTAGTTATGTAAACTGCCAAGTAGAGGGAATAATGTATGCATTAGGCATCAGACAATATAACCTCTATAAAATAAACTTACTCTTTCATAATTCAGATAGAAAATAGGTAAGAAGGGTTACTGTGTTATATATATATTTTATTGTCTCTATAAAATAAACTTGGCTTTTGTGATTGGAATAACATTAATAAAAGCCTGGCATTGTGGAAATACACAGACATGTGTGGACCTGGTTATCTCTAACCTTGCATAGCTCATAGCACATACATTATAGCAGTTTGATTGGTTATAGCTTGTTACAGCCCAAGGAAGACTGCTTTAACATTCCCTAAGGAGAGGTAATGGTGTTGAGGGGAGTCTTATCTCTGGTACCTTTGGGTCTTTCCTAATCATCTGCAGTACGGGAATACAGAGGAAAGTTAATCTATAATCAGAGAAGCACAAGTTGCAACTGCATGCTACGTGACTCAGGCCACATATTCTCATTTCCCTTAAGGCTCAAATAATTTAAAGTTCCAACAGCTTTTAGTTTGAATTACTTAATTTAATTTCACAGTAGGATCTGATGATTTTGTGGTGGAGACTTTATTAAATATCTGTCTCAGAGATCGTGTGTGTGTGTGTGTGTGTGTGTGTGTGTTGTGTGTGTGTGTGTGTGTGTGTTTTGGAAGAAAGGGGAAAGATCCTGATGTGACATCTTAACAATTGATCCTTTAATAAACATAATGGAAGTTAAAAAAGGAAGATTATTTGGGGGCCATGACGAGGAGTTCATTTTAAATGGATGAGTAAAATGAAGGTCAGTGCTTATGAGAGGGATTAGCACTGAAGGTGTGCGTTTCATAGTCATCTTTGTAGACTCGTCAATGTTTATAATTCTGAGCATCAATTATGTTTGGACAATATTGTAGATATAAATGGATAACGAGCTAATTTTATATATTTCTTTAATCACAATTTAAGTGCCTGTTTTGGGTCAAGATTTTGCCTAGGTGCTTTCCTTGTGTTTGTGTTTTTATCTCCATTACAGCTATTCCTACAAATATTTCATAGATAAAGTGAAGCTCAGCTCAGTGAGGGCAAGTTACTTGCCAAAGAACAAGCAGGTAGATTGTGCAGAGTTGGGATCTGCCTGACTCCAAAGCCCAGCCTTTTTATTTTATTCTTCATGTATTAATCAGCTAGGGCCACCATAACAGAATAATACAGACTGGATGGCTAAAACAACAGAAACTTATTTTCTCACAGTTCTGGTGGCTGGAAGTCCAAGATCAAGGTGCTGGCAGTAGTTTCTGGTGAGGGTTCTTTTCTTTCCTTGCAGATGTCGTCACTTTGTTGCTGTGCCCTCACATAGCCTTTTGTCTGTGCTGAAGTACTCCTGATATCTCTTTCTCATCTTATAAGGACGCCAGCCCTATTTGATCAGGAGCCAACCCTTGTGGCCTCATTTAACCTTCATTACGTTCTTAAAGGCTCTGTCTTCCACTATGGTCACATTGGGAGTTAGGGTATCAATCTGTGAATTTTGGACAAAATTTGGTGCATAACACTGTGCTTTTTAAAATTTATGAAATTTGATAAATGTTTGAGTGAAAAACAGTAAAAATGCCTGCCGTGGGATGTTAATTAGATAGTCTCTGGGATATAAATTATTATAGCATTGATTTGTTTCTGTCTTGGAAATCCTTAATGTCTAGTGAGTTTAGAAGTAAGGAAAAAGTTTAAAATAAACAACATGCTGTGGAAAAAATGATACTGAGGTGTGTATTTTTTATTTGTACAAATAAGTTTTATATGTTTTTTGTGTTTAATATTGATCCTTTTTGAGAATATACTTGTTTGAGTGATGATGACAGTAATAGGTGCCACTAGGTGACTACTTACTGCTTAGTTTAATATCTAACAGATATTTTACTTATATAATCTCTTTTAATCTTAGCACCAGCTCTAATATGATATTGGCAGTGTAATCTCCATTTTGAAGAAAGTATAGCATGTGCCTTAGAGCATAGGTTCTGACTATGTGGAAAGCACATAGACCAATGGAACAGAATAGCCCAGAAATAAGGCTGCACAGCTACGACCATATGATCTTCAACAAAGCTGACAAAAACAAGCAATGGGGAAGAGACTCCCTATTCAATAAATGATGCTGGGATAACTGGCTACCCATATTCAGAAGACTGAAGCTGGACCCCTTTACATCGTATACAAAATTCAGCTCAAGATGGATTACAGACTTAAATGTAAATCCAATAGATTTCAAATCTCGGTTTGCCATTTGCTCTCCGCCTTAGTAGGGCCAAGTTACTTAACCTTTTTATGCCCTAGTGTATCTGTTAATGTATTTCTGTGTAACAATGACTCCAAAATTTAGTGGCTTAAATCAGTAAGCATGTATCTTCTCTCACAGTTTCTGTGGGTCAAGAACTCAAGTGTGGTTCTCCTGGGCAGGTCTGGTTCAAGGTCTCGGGAAATTGTGGTGAAGAGGTTGGCAGGAGCTACAGGTATGTGAAAGCTTGACTGGGGTTCGAGGATCTTTTTCCAGGATGGCTTACTCACATGGACGACAATTTAATGCTGGGTCATGGTGAGGCCTTTTTCGGTGGGCTTCTCCAGCTGGCTGCTTGAATGTTATCTTAACATGGTAGCTGGCTTCTCCTAGAGCGTGCAGTTCAAGAGAGATGGAAGCTGTCTTTTTAGCTCTAGAAGTCAGATAGAATCACTCTGCCCTGTTTGTTAGGGGCAAGTCATTAATCTGGTCTGTATTCAAGGGGATGGAAATTAGGCTCCATCTTTTTAAGGGAAATGTGTCAAACTTTGTGGGCATTTTAAAATCACCACCCTTAGGTTCCCGATTCAATGGAGATAACGATACGGGCAGGAGGCAGGAGAGCGGGGTCCCTGGTGAGGGCTCCACCCTCAAGCCTGGACCCATGGCCCTAAATTAGAACAGGCATTCCCGTTTTTGTCCATGAATGTTGCTTTCTGGTCTGTCCTGCCCCCCTATCCTGTGCCCATATAAACCCCAGACCTCGGCTGGCAGAGGGACAAGTGGCTGAATGTCGAGAGGAGAAGAAGCAACTAAGTGTCTTGAGACTGTGGATAGACGCGGCTTAACTTTGGAGAGGAGCCCAGCTGGAGACAGCAGAGTTTCAGGGAAACATTACCTGCACCATCCCTGTCTAGCTCTCCTTCCGCTGAGAGCCACTTCCACTGCTTAATAAAAAATCCGCATTCACCGTCCTTCAAGTCCATGTGACCTGACTCTTCCTGGATGCCAGACAAGGACCGGGGTCCCAAGAGGGCAGGGTGTAAAAGGCTGTCACACTGACTCTCCACTGAGCTGGTTAACACTTAGACGTCTATGGATGGCAACTGCTAAAAGACCGTTAATTGTAACACACCCCTAGACGCTACCTTGGGGGTGGAGCCCAAAAGTGCTCGCTCTGGCCCCAGCACTTGCATGCTCCTCCTCCCACAAGGGATTTGAGTAAGCAAGCCACACCCCTGTTGCAAGTCCCACAGAGGGGTGCAGGGAATTCTCCCTCTCAATAGCAGTAGTGTCTACTTCCTGAGGTTGTTGTGGATATTGAAAGATACTAAATAACTTGGAATAATGCCACGCACATACTAAGTATTTAGTAAGTGCTAAGCCAGTGCTTCTCAACTGTGACAGCCTATAAGAATTGCTTTGGAAAGCACATAGACCAATGGAACAGAATAGCCCAGAAATAAGGCTGCACAGCTACGACCATATGATCTTCAACAAAGCTGACAAAAACAATGGGGAAGAGACTCCCTATTCCGTAAATGATGCTGGGATAACTGGCTACCCATATTCAGAAGACTGAAGCTGGACCCCTTCTTTACATCGTATACAAAATTCAGCTCAAGATGGATTACAGACTTAAATGTAAAACCCAAAACTGTAAAAACCCTGGAAGACAACCTAGGCAATACCATCCGGATGTAGGAAAGGGCAAAGGTTTCATGACAAAGACACCAAAAACAGTTGCAACAAAAGCAAAAATTGACAACTGGGATCTAATTAAACTCAAGAGCTTCTGCACAGTAAAAGAAACTATCAACAGAGTAAACAGACAACCTATAGAATAGGAGAAAATATTTGCAAACTATGCATCTGACAAAGGTTTAATATCCAGCATCTATAAGGAACCTAAACATATTAACAAAAGAAAAACAACCCCGTTAAAAAGTGGGCAAAGGACATGAACAGACACTTCTCAAAAGAAGACATACATGCAGCCAACAAGCATATGAAAAAAGCTCAACATCACTGATCATTAGAGAAATACAAATCAGAACCACAATGAGGTATCATCTCACACCAGTCAGAATGGCTATTACTAAGAAGTCAAAAATTAACAGATGTTGATGGGGTTGTAGAGAAAAGGGAATCCTTATACACTGTTGGTGGGAGTGTAAATTTGTTCAACTATTGTGGAAAGTAGTATGGCAATTCCTCAAAGACCTAAAGACAGAACTACCATTCAACCCAGCAAATCTCATTACTGGGTATATACTCAGAGCAATAGAAATCATTTTACCATAAAGACACATGCTTGTGAATTTTCATTGCAGCACTGTTCACTGTTCACAATAGCAAAGACATGGAATCAACCTAAATGCCATCAATGACAGATTGGATAAAGAAAATATGATACATATACACCATGGATATTATGCAGCCATAAAAAAGAATAAGATCATGTCTTTCATGGGAACATGGATGGAGCTAGAGGCTATTATCCTTAGCAAACTAACATAGAAAACCAAATACTGCATGTTCTCACTTATAAGTGGGAGCTAAATGATAAGAACTTATGAACACAAAGAAGTAAACAACAGACACTGGGTCTACTTGAGGATGGAGGGTGAGTAGAGGGAGAGGAACAGGAAATATAACAGTGGGGTACTGGGCTTAATATCTGGGTGATTAAATAATCTGTACAAAAAAAACACCATGGCATGAGTTTACCTATGTAACAAACCTTCACATGTACCCCCGAACCTAAAATAAAAGTTAAAAAGAATTTTCTAGAAATCTCAGAAAACTTTCAGAGATCAAGTTGCATTGCAGGCCAATAAAATCATTAGGGGGATGGAACATGGGCATTCATATTTTTAGTGTAATCTCCCTTCCCCATGCTTATGTCCCAACTCATCCTCAGCCTTCACTCCTGTTCATTGCTTTCTTGGTTATAAAAAGACAAGTCATTTTAGTGTGATTCTCCTCATTTTTTCTGCTTTTAAGCTTCAAATTGGTCTCTTTACCCTTTCTCTATTCTAACTTCCCTTTCTCTTCGAATATTTACAAAAGAGTTATGGAAGAATAAGTGTACTTACCTGCCTAATGATTAGAAAGGAGAAGGAAAAGGGAAAAAAGAAATGAATTCAACTTGGAGTGAAGAGGAAGATTTCAAAATCCTTGCCCAAATTAATTGAAACTGTGCTTGAACTTTCTGATCGTTGGCTAAGTTGATAACATATGATGGGCTGGATTCAGTGGCTCACGCCTGTAATCCCAGCACTCTGGGAGACTGAGGTGGGTGGATCACTTGATGCCAGGAGTTTGAGACCAGCCTGGCTGACATGGCAAGACCCCATCTCTACTAAAAATACCAAAATTTGCCAGGCCTGGTGGTGCACGCCTGTAATCCCAGCTACTTGGAAGGCTGAAGCATGGGAGTTGTTTGAATCTGGGAGGTAGAAATTGCAATGAGCTGAGATCTCACCACTGCACTCCAGCCTGGGCAACAAAGTGAGACTCCATCTTACAAAAAAGAAAAGAAAACCAGCAGACCCTGGCCAGGTGTTGTAGCTTATGACTGTCATTCCAGCACTTTGGGATGCCAAGGTAGGAGGATTGCTTGAGGCCACTAGTTTGAGACCAGCCTGAACAACATAGCGAGACCCTGTCTCTACAAGAAAAGAAAAGAAAAGAAAAGAAAAGAAAAGAAAACCAGCAGATCCCTACCATACCCTTTGGCAGCCCTCAGTTCTTTCTCAGAATCTTGTAACTGGTTTAGCTGTTGTTTTGGTATTTGCTTCCATTTGATAATATAGTGTTAAATCTTGATTGCTAACTTTCAGATATCTCATCACTTCTGCTTATAAATAGATGGAATTCACTCTGCTGCCTTTCTACTTCAAACAATTTCTTTGAATATTGATATATCACAAATTCAGTTAAATTTATAACTAATGTGTGACTGAATAATTATGTAAGAGGGTATATGGTTTGTGAGATATTTTCTGACAATACTTCTTTTTTTTTTTTACTTACGTATATAAATATATATATTTTTTCTTTTTTCCCCACTCATTATGTCACTCAGGCTGGAGTGCAGTGGTGTGGGATCTCGGCTCACTGCAACCTCTGCTCACTGCAACCTCCACCTCCTGCACACCTATAACCATGGTTCTGTGGCCTCAGCCTCCTAGGTGTCTGAGATTACAGGTGTGCACCAACACACCTAGCGAATTTTTATATTTTTAGTAGAGACAGGGTTTCCGCATGTTGACCAGGCTGGTCTTGAGCTCATGACCTCAAATGATCTGCCCACCTCAGCTTCCCAAAGTGCTGGGATTACAGGTGTGCACCACCATGCCCAGCCCACTTACATAATTTTCTATAAACTTGATGTGGTCTTTTTTTTCCCCCAAATTGCTCCAACAACTCCACTGTTGAATTTAATAAAAAAGTAAGTAATTTATCCATTCTTTATTTCTGTGGTGATTCCTCTTTGGGGCCCTTTTTATTTTCTGCTCCCACCTGTATTGGTTGTAGATGTCATCTTGAGTTTTCCATCACCAATGTTTTTTCCTGTACCTACTATTTCCTGGAGTCGTTTTTTATACCCATTATGTTAAACATTCCATGAGTTCCATCAGATTGGAAAGTATTTTCTTTTGGTCTTGGAAATTTTCTTGTATTACCCTTCCTATATTATAGTTTCTTTAAGTGACTTATCACTGTCTTTTACTTCTGTTTTCTGTGAAATTTCCCCATTTATTTTCCTGCCAAACCTATTTTTTTAAATTTTAGCTTTTCTATTTTTAATATCCAAAATATTCTTGCTTTTGATTCCTTTTGCAAAACACCATACTCTTGTTTTAGAGCATTCTTGTCTTATTTTTCTGAGGATACTAACAGTGGTTTGTTGTTACGTTGTACTTGTTTAAATTTTCTTCTTTTCTCTATTATCTGTTTATAGGTTTTCTTTTTGTCTTTATTCAAACAAAGTGATTCTTAGCTGTTTTAATTTGAGGATGACATTTTGTAAATGGGATCAGGAGCTTGTCTCTTGGCATACTTCACTTTGGAAGGATTAGATAGAAAAATGAGAAATTTAGCTGTGTCATTTGGGGATGCCCAAATGTCAGTATGTGAACATCTTTTTCTCTTCAGCTACTGAGTTCAAGATCAGGGCTTAGAGGAGGTGGGAAGTAGTATGCTTACTTCCCATCAGTAAGGAAATAATGGCTCCTTATTTCTTAGTAGACTTTTCACTAATCTCACATTTTCAAATGTGTTTCTCATGCTAGTCCTTAACTATCTTAGGTATCCAAGAATCCTTTGATATTACCCGGAGACTAAGCCTTAGCACTCCTGTCTGAGCACGTGCCTGCCTGGATACAGGTGGTGTTGGAGGACTCGCTGAGCCTGACAGGCTTGTAAACAGTCTGTTTCCAGTTACTTGCATCCACTTCCAAATGTCTTTAAAATCTAATACTCTTCTGTTTTCTCTGCTGTTCTTTTTTTTTTTTTTTTTTTTTTTTTTTTTTTTTTTTTTTTTTTTTTTTTTTTTTTTTGCCGTTGGGTGCTTATACTTTTTAAGCATTCTTTTACTGTCATTTCAGTGGAGCCTTGGAAAGACTAGAGAAACACATATAATCGATCTGTCTCTTTAAATGGAAATTCTCCCTTGTCCTTTTTTTTTTTACCCCCACAACCCATATTTGATTTTAAATGAGACAGAATTTTATAATAGCAGCTGTGCAAACAACATGTGAGAGTTAAGTGCCTGTGAATTTTATGAAATGCTTATGAGCATTTGATAATTTAGACAGTAACTGTTTTTCTTAAGAAAACCACTCTAATAGGGCCATTTTAATCAGCACAGTGACTAATTGTAAATAAATCTAATTTAATAAGCTAATTTGTACCTATGCCTTAGGGCTTTCTCTTTCTTCATTATATGAGGAACTCACTAGATATCTTGGAGTCAAGCCTGTCTTTTATCTACACTATCTTGATGCCATCTGTATTGTGTTGAGATTAGCTGAGTGGTTTCGACTTGCAAATTTTAAAGTACCGTGTGAATAAATGTTGGCCAAATACATAGTTATGAAGTGTCGTTTCTTGGATAGTATGAACTCCATAACAAGCATATGACATTTCCTTCCCCAGGGTAATTTCTTTTTACTGGGAAGCTTCTTTTCTTTTGAAATTACTCAACTTACACAAATACCTGTTTCTGCGAGAAACAGAATCATTATATTAAACTACAAAATTTAACCTTTCCATTTCCAGTGTGTATCTTTTGGGTTTTCTATAAGCAATGCCAAACATATACACTATTCTTTTTTTCTAAGTAAAGACTTAAACCCAGAGCAAAATTAAAGGTTTGACATCTACATATTTGCTCAAGGTATCAATCAATCAGCAGCACAAAGCCTCCACTGGAATAAATTGGAAATGTGGTGGCAGGAAACCCAGGTTTCCACAGATGACTTCATACATTTTGACAATATTCCAATTGAACTGCTGTCATCCAGATCCATGTGACAGGAAGAACCTTATTTGTATCTATAACCACCCATGACCTCTGAGATTGTAGGTCCTGATAACTAGATGATCTTTTCTTTGCTGGATACACATGTGCATCTTTATTTTCCTTATATGGCCTTTGACTCTGTGAGATAGTATTAACTAGTGGGTGAGGTTATGCAAGCTTGGAAAGAGAAGCCATGACTGAGCAAATTATTCCATATAAGAACAACTCATCTTGAAACATGATTGTGTGCATGCATATGTACATTTGTTAAAATCGTTCATCTACTGTCATGTATTTGGCTATTCTCTTTATCCTTGAGGGCTTATTCTTTTAAAAAAATTGTCATTTTAGTGGGATATTAGGAGGAAAAGTAGGTACACTCATCTTTAACTGAAATGATCTGTCATCTTTATCTGAAAGTTCTCCTCTGACTTTCTTCTCCCATGCTTGAATTTTTCCCATGCTTGATTTTGAAGTCAACAGAATTTCTTTAGAACAGCTTTATTGGTATATAAATTACCCACCATAAATTGACCTTCTTAAAGTGTACAATTCAGTGGTTTTTGATCTATTCACAAAGTGCAACCTCACCATTATCTAACTTTTGAACATTTTTATGACCCCAGAAAGAAGCCTTATGCCCATTAGCAGTCACTCCCCGTTCCTCCGTCCTCCCACCACCCACATCCTTAGGCAAAGACCAGTCTACTGTCTCTCTATAAACATTTGCTTCTATGGACATTTCATAAATGGAATCACAATATGTGGTACTTTGTGACTGACTTCTTTGATCTAGCATAATGTTTCAAGCTTCATCTGTGGTGTCACATGTATCAGTACTGCATATCTATGGCTGGTTAATATTCTATTGTATGAATATACCATATTTTACTTATCCATTTATATGTTGATGGAAATTTGGGTTATTTCCCTTTTTTTGCTGTTATGAACATTTATGTTATGAACATTTAAGTTTTTGTGTGGATATATGCTTTCATTTCTCTTGAGTATCTACCTGTAATTGCTGTTATATTGTAACTTTATTTTGAGTAACTATTTTCTAACATAGTTTGTAGAAAGATTATAGGCTTGAAGAGGAAAAGCAGGATACCCAGCAGCTCCAAGGCCAAGAAGAGGCTTATTGGGAATATTATGGAATTAATTGTGAACTGGGTGAAATCCTCAGTAAGTTCTTTTTTTGTTTAGTAATGCTTTTATGTTGGAAGAAGAGAAGACATAGTCAACAAGTGAGTTGTTTAAAAAGTATACAACTTGTATTAATAGAAAATCAATCTACATAAAAAATAGTAAAAATTTGGTTAAAGAATATCAATTGAAGGGATTGCCAGATGATTAGCTTGCTAGCCACCTACAGCTCTGCCCTAACTCTGTCAAGCCCTGTTTTGAACACCTGCTTTACTGAACCCATGGAAATAATCAACCTTTTACAATGAGTCCATAAATAATTTGAGGCCCTTAAGGGAGAAAGGAGGGATAAGAGAACATACAAATAGGCTTAAGTAACTCTGGGCTTGGTTTAACTCATATGACACCAAATCCACTTACAGGCCACTTATAGCTGAGCATTTAACCAGTAGTGCCTAGAAAAAAACCAACTGGTGTTAGTATGATTTCATCTGTAACTATATACTTACTGTACTTGGCCAATTTAATATAGTGCTAGATTTATGGAGAAAGCCAAGTTTTATTAGCTGAGATACTGCCAATATTGTTTCACATTAGCATTTTACATTGTGCGAGGCTCTCTGTCCTATGTGCTGTTTGTTTTTTCCAGTCTCCTCGGTACATAAATTCTCATAGAAATAAGTTCTTCAGCTGCTAAATGCTTGTGTCTAACCTTTAGTGTAGATATGAGGTTCCAGCTTTATAATTTAGACTATTTTATATGTTTATGTATACCATCAGTCCCCACTGACAAACATTCAGTACCCAATAAATACTCACAAAATAAATATGCTGAGATACTATTTAGGCATTATCAGGAGTTTGTTTTGGTTATAGGACTGAAGTGTAAAATATCACCTAATTCTTTATTCTTCCTGCAGGCCTTTGCTTTTACTTGAACATACAGGTTCTCTCTGGGAACAGGAGATCAGTATAAATGTTGACTAATTTGTCAATAAACGTACCTCTGCATTTTGCAGAATCTAATCAGAATGATAAGATTTGTAGTTTCACTAATAACCTCTAAGAATAGGCAGTAATTTATTAATTTTTATTAGTCACTTTATCAGCATGCCCCTTGAGAAATTTGTGTGAGTCCTTTGAGAACCATATCATGGTCATGAGGTTGTAAGAGATTTGTAAGAAACATAACCCCTCCTTTTGCACAGGAAAATGAAATTCTGTTGCCTTTATAAGCTCATCACTCCAAAGAAGTGATTCCAGTCTTGAGGAATGAAATGTGGAGGCAAAACCCAGTCTGATTCTGTACAGCTGGCATTTCATGATTATTTTTCTCATTCTTCTGTAAATACATATTTGGAAAGAAATATAATTCATGTTTTGTTTATTCTTATGTAGTTTGTATTTTGTGCCCATACAGCCTTATAGGCTTCTATTAAAATTTTATTTCTCCACAAGCCCTGAGAACCTACAAAGCTATGGTTTCTCACAAATGAATTAAGATTCCCACCTCTCCACTACACAACAGATTTGCTTATTGATTGATTGATTCAGGAAACATTTCTTAAATATTTACATACTTGAGACATGGTGTTAGCTGCTCTGTAATAATGATAACAATAATAGCTAACTTTGTAAGAGTATGCTGATCAAACTGTATATTATGAGGTCCTGGGCACTTGGATTTAAATTGTAGCTCAGCTATTTGGTACCTGGGTGAATGTGGACAGACTAATCAATCTCTCTATTTCAGTCTAGTCATCCCCAAATGGGGAGCTACTAGATTCCTGTTGCTACCATAACAGATTACCACGAGCTTAGTGGCTTAATGCGTTGCAAATTTATTATCTCACTGTACTGTGAGTGAGAAGTGTGTGGGCCTAACTGGTTTCTCTACTCTAAATCTCACAAGGCCAAAATCCAGGTGACAGTCTAGGCTCCTGTATGACTGTTCTGGGCAGAATCTACTCCCAGACTCATTCATGTTGTTGGCAGAATTCAGTTCCATGCAGTTGTAAGACTGAAATCTCTGTTTCTTTGCTGGTTTCTCAGTTTCTAGAGGCTGCTCATGTTCTCGAGTTTATGACCTCTTAATCTGCAAAGTTGGCAACAGGTCATTATACTATTAATATCTAATAGATTAGCAAGTTTTCATAAAACCTTTTGTGAGGTTTAATGAGGCAGAGGGAGGGGGGAAACTACTTTGATAAATCTGGCACCATGAGGCTAAATATTTTTGTTGTTTTAGTGGTTGACTTTCTCATGGCTCTGAGATATATCATGATAGAGATTAACATTTTGTCAGCTACTTTATTCTTTCCTTGAGGCTAAGATTATGAGTATAGTATAACTTCATGGTCATTGAAAAGTCCAGGCATGTGTCAAGATTAGAGTTAGGTGCCATCCTGTGATATATCTTGTGATATGGGAATAGCATTGCTGATTATAATTATAATTTTTTTTTTTTTTAGTGAGAGCAAATATTTGTCACATAGTTCAATGTTTGCTGCTTAACCTGGAACAAAAGTATTTATGGTACAGTTTTCAAGTGCTGAGTAGATTTCTCTGTATGCTATGCATACTGTGCTAGTTGAATGTTTGCATTTTAGCTTGAGAAATGGGTCAAATGTAGCCAACAACGAATGAGAACTTTCAAGAAAACTTGAATAATTTAAAGTGGTACTTTTCACTAATGGAGAGAGAGAGTTTTTGTCCTAAGAAAAGATTGATGTCGAAGAAAATGATGACTATTTTAATTGTGAACCATTATTTCCATCTGCAAAGTTTTCTTGGAATTTTTGAATTTATGAATTATAACATATGATCCTAGTTTTTATTCCAATTTAATTCTAAAAATGACTACAAGTTTAAAGCAGTTAACATATGTTAATACATCTGCAGAGGTGCATTTCACTTCTGTTTCTGAGGTCTGTCTATGGAATTTTATTGCTGAGTGTCCTTTCCCTGTGACCACTAAAGTAGCTTTTTCTTCTATTTAGATACTATCTGTAATCTAATTCCTACCTAACAGTAATATTCCATCCAACTCAGCAAATTCTGTAAATGGACGAAATTATTCCACATTTTTTAAAAATATGTTTGAAGTATAGATGTACTTTATTCCTATGTTAGTTCCTTATTGTGTGTCTTTAAAATGTGTATCATTCTTTAAAACAATGTCTTGAGCTCTTTTAATATGCAAGGCATGGAGAGTGTTTAAAAGATGGTCAAAACTCAACCACCAACTCTAAAAGAGCTTATATTTACCAGTTTATAGATTTTTTTACTTTAGCTGCGGACATCAACTACATTTGAAGGAGACCTTCCTGACAAGCTTATTTATAATCTTAATCACTAGCCTTCACGCTGATCCAAGTACTCCCAATTCCCCTAGCCCTGTTACTGTATTTATTGCCTAATGTCTCACCTGCTGGACGGTAGGTTCCATGAGGGTAGGGATTTTCTGTTTATTTTGTTTACGGATTTATCTTAAATGCTTGGGATGGTGCCTGGCACAGAGTAGTCACTCAATAAATGTTTTCAGAATGATTAAATGAATAAAACATCTTCCAACACAAGACAAATTTAAATTGCATTCTTAATCTGTCCCCATGTCTAACCATCCCGCCAGCATCAGCCTGATTCAGGCCCTGGGCCCTTTCCTTCTGGATGGTTACAGTAGCCTCTTAAATAATCTTGCTGCTTTCAGTTGTGCTCTACAGTCTAGACTCAGCAGAGCAGCCAGAGTGGTGACCCCCTCAAGGCAGATCATGTCTCCCCACAGCTCAAAACCTTCACACAGAAAGCAAAACAAGAAAAGACCATAGCTTTTAGTCAAATTTAATCAGACGGTAATGATCTGTCCTTTTCCTCTTGTGTTGTCTCCCCATTTCATCTCCTGCTACTCTTCCCCACCCACCACCACGTAGCCCCAGCCCCAGGACCTCCACCTCCTGACCTTGTGATCTGCCCACCTCAGCCTCCCAAAGTGCTGGGATTACAGGCGTGAACCACCGCGCCCAGCTGCCATAAACCATTTTATGTTATTTTGCTAAACGTGAAACTCTAAATACATCTGTCTCCCTTCCCATTATTTGGCAATTTTATTTCCTGGAAAAATTGTTTATCGTATTTCAAAAGTTGGAAAATGATGAAAATGCTGCTGCTTTTTCAAAGATGTTATTGTCATAAATTCATAACTATTTTGAATCTTCATTTTATTTGACCTGGTGTCTTTACACATTGCCTGCCTTATGGTTTGAGGTTTCATTTCAGAGCCAGAAAGCCAGAGGCTGATTGTCAAGGCTGTTGTAATGCTGTTGCTTGTATCTTTAAATGCTGACAATCAGACCACAATTTTAAACAGAGAGCAAATACCCATGAAAACATCCATAGACTCACTTTGAATCAGTCACTATAAAAAAGAAGACAGAACATTTTCTCTTGGTTCATTATTTGTTTGTTTTTATAATATAAAGGCATGAGAAATGGGTATCTCCAATTAGTTCTTAATCCCTCCACCTTAATTATTTTAACATCTTGTGTATCTCTGCTATTTAAGGTCATAGTGCAGTGGAAAATAGTCATTATAAACAATACAACGTAGGTCACATAGATAGTAGGTAGCAGAACCAGGTTCCTCACCCCAGAAATGACTCGAGCCTTCATTCTGATCTTGTGCTCTGAAGCCTATCAACGTCAGTGTGTCTGATTCGCTATATGTTTTCACTTCCTGTGTGTAGCATTATGTTATCCAGGTGCTTTGTAACACTGATGAATTGTCTGATTTTGTATCTCATTTCCTTCATTTTTCTGTTTCTTCTTCACTTAACTGGCTAAAGCTGAATTATGTAAGCAATACAACTGCGTATTAATTATAACTGAATTACATTTTTATTCTCTTAAATGTCTGTTAAAGTAATGGATTATAGTCATTCCTCTAAACTACTGTATTTGTTATAAAATATTTTTATTTTCTTCTGAGAGAAAGCATTACGTAAAGTCACAAAACTTAGCAATTTTACTGTATTTAAGTATTGGCAAAACAAATCTTTGAGACTTGAGAGAAACTTTTCATATGTATGCCTGTGAATTTTGATATATCATTAGACATTTTGGGGTGTATGCTGGGTTATTAGTCTTTTGTATGAGAAACATATATCAAATTCTGAACCATATGACATGTTAGATGTTGTTAAAGAAAAAGTTATTCTGGCCAGGTGCAGTGGGTCACATCTGTAATCCCAGCACTTTGGGAGGCCCCAGCCCGGCCAACGTGGTGAAATGCTGTCTCTACTAAAAATACAAACATTAGCCGGGCATGGTGGTGCACACCTGTAATCAATCCCAGCTACTCAGGAGGCTGAGACAAGAGAATCGCTTGAACCCAGGAGGCAGAGGTTGCAGTGAGCTGAGATCGCACCACGGCCCTCCAGCCTGGGTGACAAGAGCGGGACTCCTTTAAAAAAAAAAAAAAAAAAAGACATTATTCATTCTGAAACTTGTTAAAGAACAGTAAGACAATCTTTATTCAGGACTATTACGATAGCTAGAGGGACTACTGCATTTGGGGTTTTGCAGTGGGGCAGAGAGATTGGTCTCAACTTGGAATACAAGGGAAAGTGGTAACTACATGACCATATAGCAGGGTTGGGATAGGCAGCAGTCAGTGGGTGGAAAATTACTAAGAGGAAAAACCTCAAGGGTCAGGAGAGATTATGGCTAAACAGACCTAACAAGTTTCTTGCTGAAGGCAGGCTAAGGTGATCAGACATCATTTGGAGGATGGTAGGAAATGAGTAATTTGGTCAGATATGGAGGGTTATCAGATACGAAGGGTAGGGATTTTGTCTGAAATGACTTAGCAGTATTCTTACTAAAAGTGGACTCTTGAGGATATGCCCAGAACAGGGCTTAGTTGAAAAAAAGCTCAGAGAAGTGTGACTAGAGATTGGTCAAGGAGATAATCTTTGTCAAGAGTAAAAAGCTGTTTAAAAGTTTACTTCAGCTTTCTCTGTGTACAGTATCCTGATCACTAAGTTTAGCATCCCCCATGGTATCCCTTGAAGGTCTCTCATACCATATTTTATTCAAGAGAATTCTGGTTTTGACAAACTTGAAGACAAAAATCAAATGGAAGATTCCACTGTGGATCAAAAACCTAACCATTGTCTTAATTTGGGGATGAAAACATCAAATTGAAACACAAACCCATTTTGTGCACTGAATAAACCTTGTGGGTTTTTTATATTTCTTGCTTAAGTTAGTAATTCTTTAACATAAAGTCAAATACGCAAGGCCTATCTCAGTCTCTCAAGAGTTTTTTTTGTGAATAAAATGTTAGAATGTGTTACACCTACGTGCTTTTGTTGTTGTTACTGTGAAATATACCTGAGAACATTTTTATTCTTTTTTTTTTTTCCAGATGGCAGAAAGGATGTTCAGGAGAGTAGCTTAAGAGACTTAATAAAAGAGCTGCCAGACACCCACTACTGCCTCCTCAAGTACCTTTGCCAGTTCTTGACAAAAGTAGCCAAGCATCATGTGCAGAATCGCATGAATGTTCACAATCTCGCCACTGTATTTGGGCCAAATTGCTTTCAGTAAGTTAGTGGAGTTTTGCTGTTAATATCATCATGTCCCCCTTTGTGTTTACTACTGTCTGAAATTACTGGGATGTAGAAGCATATTTCAGTCTGAAAATTCAGCCAGCTTATGTTGGAGAAGTTGTATCTTGTTCTTGGGCATGTTAGCCCTGTTTTTCATCCCAATTTGAAGAAAGCAGCTATGCCCTTTTTATAAAACTATGATTTGCTATAAATCAAGTAGCCTTATTTTAAAATCTGGAAATAAGTTATATTTCAACTAAAAGGAGCATTTAAAAAATCTGTAATCAGAAATGTTGATTAGCAGAAAGAGAAGGAGTATGACATAGTGAATAATTTTTTAAATAGTAATAAAGTTCAAATTATTGCCAATAGATGGAAAATTTTGAACAGACTATGCCAGTATCACAAAAATATAACCTCAGCTTCATTTACTGGAAATAAACTAGTCTGTGTTAGTAGATTCTTTGTTGCTAGCCACAGGAACATTTGTAAAGCTTCATATTTTATTCTCCTTCTTATTCCATAAAGCTCTTTAATTTTTGATATGTGAAACATGATCCTGCAATCCAGGGACTTTGCTTTTAACTCTCCTGTTAATCACCTCTGATCAAATATATTCCTCCTAGTTATGAGAAGGGAGAGAGAGAACATTCACACTCTAAAAACTCTCAGAAACTCAGCAACTTTTTTTTTATAACATATCTACTTCTCCACTTCATTAATATACAGGCTTATTCAGCTGCCCGAACTAGTAATATTACAGTCCTCAGAATGACTGTCTAAATATAGATTCTAGTTTAGATCCTAGTGACTACAGGGTTCCAGGTCATTCACAGCCTCATTTGGGTAGAAGTTCTACCTTAATAACTATCCTGATTGTAATTCTAAAGATGTTAACTTTTAAATAATGGCATTTCACAGGATATAT